>NC_047086.1:109757835-110358669 GCF_902459505.1 Geotrypetes seraphini
CCAAAAAAGTAAACTGACCTCACATTCAAAATAGTAACCTAACCATTTCAGCATTCCAGCCAGTTTAGCGTGCATGTATTTTAGCGGCTGGAGGGGCCTTAGGCATCTGGGCAAGTCAGAGCCTTAGGACCTTCCCTGGCACATCCCAGGATGCACCAGGGAGGGGAAGGCCCGCCATTTTGAAGAGGCAGACCTGGCCAGAGGGAGTAAGCATCCCTTCAGCCAGCCATCATAAACAAGGTAAGGTGGAGGGTGTGGGGGTTGTCGGAGGCATTTATTTTGCGCATTTGCCGGTTGCTTTCACCAGCGATGGGCACATGCAAATTTAGCAAACCTTCGCTATTCTCTGCCAGCCTCATTTGCATGTGCATTTTTTTTTTTTGGGGGGGGGGGGGGGAGAATGATTCACTTTGCGACAGCAGCCCATCAGTTTTTAACGCAAAGTTTTGAGAATATAGCCCTGGGTGGGGAAACAACAGCCTGTCTTTAGACATTATCTTTCACATTCACAGCAGGTGGCAGTGGGCAACGCTGAGTTTTCCAGGTTGATGTTCTTGTAGACATAATTTGCTTAGAGGGGGAAGACTACTACTACAGTACTATTTATTATTTTATAGCACTACCAGAAGCACGCAGCACTATATAAACACGCAAGAAACGGTCCCAAGATGGTAAAGGGGATGGAACTCCTCTCGTATGAGGAAAGATTAAAACAGTTAGGGCTCTTCAGCTTGGAAAAGAGGTGGCTGAGGGGAGAAATAACTGAAGTCTACAAAATCCCGAGTGGAGTAGAACAGGTACAAGTGGATTGATTTTTCACTCTGTCAAAAATTACAAAGACTAGGGGACACTCGATGAAGTTACAGGGAAATACTTTTAAAACCAATAGGAGGAAATTTTTTTTTCACTCAAGAGAAGTTAAGCTTCTCAAATGCCTTGCCAGAGGTTGTGGTAAGAGCAGATAATCCATAGTCTGTTATTGAGAAAGACATGGGGGAAGCCACTGCTTTATTCCAAGGAGTAGCATGGAATATTGCTACTCCTTGGATTTTGGCCAGGTACTAGTGACCTGGATCGGCCACCGTGAGAAAGAGCTACTGAGCTTACAAAGATCCTGAATATGTGCGCCTCTGTGCCAGTACTGTACACATCTTATTTAACTCTCTGGGTACTGAGATCAAACTTTGGTCTCTTAATGCACGCCTAAATTCTGGCCATGCCTCCTTTGGAGCTGCACACTAAGAAAATTAGGTATGCAGGTTAACTCCAATAATAGAATAATTAGTTTACACACAGACCTGGGATTCATGCCTAAATTTGGACAATCTAAACAGAATCTAGAGGTGTATGTTTAATTTCCACTTATTAAAAAAAAAGTCCCTTTATTATCTTTTGGAATATGAGAAAGATTTCTTACCATTGCAGCCACTACTACATTAAGTTCGTTTGTTATAGTAACTGTCACAACAAGAGACCACATTTTCAGTTTCCAGTCATTGCTCAGGGCACAAGACTGGTGTCAGAAATGTGACAAGCAGAAGGACAAAGCCCAGCCTCTAACCTCTGCACTGACTAAAAAGTTAGAGCTTGTATATCTGGCTGCTATAAATCTTAAGCACTAACTACATTAAAACAAAAGACATAACTTAGGTTGCTAGATTTTTAAACAGCACATTTATAAAATGTTGTTACTGGCAGATTAAACCATTCTATTTCCCTTGTGTTGGGTCCTGACGAGATCTGAACAAATCAAAAAAACTTTCTCCATGCCTACAGTACCCTTCTATTACCATTTAATATAATAATAATAATAACTTTATTTTTTCTATACCACCACAATCTTATGCCTTCTAGGCAGTTTACACTGAAGAGAGCTGGACAATCAGCGAATTATAGAATACAAATAGTAAAAATACACATATTTCTCAAAGGTATCAGTATGGTGTTATTAGTTTTAAAATGGTATCTGATTAGGAGATAAATCTGTCAAACAGTGCTGTCTTAATTTCTTTCCGAAATGCGCCATAGGTCAACCTGGCTCCGTTGATGTAATTGCCTAGCCAGGTCTGCTGTTTACTAGCTTGAAACTTAAAAGTTCTGCCCAGAAAGGACCTGTATTTCCAATCAGTGATCCTTGGATAGGTATTTCTTTAAATTTTGCAAGGTGAACACAGCAATGAACACATACAAATAAGAACAGTCCCAGTCCCTGCTCCATGAAGCTTAGAGAATTTCATTTATTATGGGAATGGTTAAAAATATAGGTATTAATAAGCATAAGGGGCTACTTTTTAAACAGCTTTCAAAGGTGAGCTTTCAGGTTGGCTCTGATTAGATGCAGAGGGAGGTACATAATATATTGACTCAGAGCAAGGTGGAAAGAATAGCGTGTGGAGTTGGTGGTTGAGAAGCGCACAGATAAACTGGCTTACTTGATGACTGGAGGTCCTGGAGATGAAAAGTAAAGTAATGAAGCAGAGAAAAATGAAGGCAGATAAAGATCATTATAGCCTATCTAGTCTGCCTAACTATGTCATCCACTATCCCTTAGAGATCCAACATACTTGTCCCAAGCTTTTTTGAATTCAGGTGCACTTTTTGTCTCTACTGGGAGATTCACCACCCTTTCCGAGAAAAAGCATTTTGAGGTTACTTCTGAGTCTATCCCCTTTCACCTTCATCCTATGCCCCCTCATTCCAGTTTCCTCAATTGAAAGAGCTTCACCTCATACAAATTTGTCACATAAGTATTTAGACGTCTCTATCATATCTCCCCTCTTACATAAGAACATAAGAAGTTGCCTCTGCTGAGGCAGACCAGAGGTCCATCTCGCCCAGCGGTCCGCTCCCGCGGTGGCCCATCAGGCCCATTTGCCTGAGCAATGGTCCCAGATTATCCCTATAACCTACCGCTACTCCTATCTGTACCCCTCAATTCCTTTATCCTCTAGGAACCTATCCAAACCTTCTTTGAAGCCTTGTAACGTGCTCTGGCCTATCACAGCCTCCGGAAGCGCATTCCAAGTATCCACCACCCTCTGGGTGAAAAAGAACTTTCTGGCATTTGTTCTAAATCTGTCCCCTTTTAATTTCTCCGAGTGTCCCCTTGTACTTGTGGTTCCCCATAATCTGAAAAATCTGTCCCTGTCTACCTTTTCTATACCCTTCAGGATCTTGAAGGTTTCTATCATGTCTCCTCTAAGTCTCCGCTTTTCCAGGGAGAACAGCCCCAGCTTTTTCAGTCTGTCAGTATATGAGAGGTTTTCCATACCCCTTATCAGTTTAGTTGCTCTTCTCTGGACTCCCTCAAGTACCACCATGTCCTTCTTGAGGTACGGCGACCAGTACTGGACACAGTACTCCAGATGCGGTCGCACCATTGCACGATACAGTGGCAGGATGACCTCCTTTGTCCTGGTCGTGATACCCTTCTTAATGATACCCAACATTTTGTTTGCTTTTCTTGAGGCTGTGGCGCACTGTGCCGACGCCTTCAAAGATGTGTCTACCATCACTCCCAGGTCTCTTTCAAGGTTACTTACCCCTAGCAGTGATCCCCCCATTTTATAGCTGAACATCGGGTTCTTTTTCCCTACATGCATGACCTTGCATTTCCCTACGTTAAAGCTCATTTGCCATTTCTTGGCCCATTCTTCTAGCGTCGTTAGGTCCCTTTGCAGATCTTCACAGTCTTCCATGGTTTCAACCCTGCGGTAGAGTTTGGTGTCATCCGCAAATTTAATAACTTCGCAATTTGTTCCCGCCTCCAGGTCATTAATAAATATATTGAACAGGAGCGGTCCCAGCACCGACCCCTGCGGAACTCCGCTCGTGACCCAATGCCAGTCTGAGTAATGGCCCCTTACTCCAACCCTCTGTTTCCTGTCTGCCAGCCAGCCAGCCTCTGATCCTTCGGTGGACCACCCCTTGCACCCCGTGTTTCCACAGCTTTTTAAGCAGTCTTTCGTGCGGTACCTTGTCGAAGGCTTTTTGAAAGTCAAGGTAAATGATGTCAATGGATTCCCCTTTATCCACCTGGCTGTTTACCCCCTCAAAGAAGTACAATAAGTTTGTGAGGCATGACCTACCCTTGCAGAAGCCGTGCTGGCTCGACTTTAGCTGTCCTTTGTTTTCTATGTGCTCACAGATACTGTCCTTAATCAGTGCTTCCATCATCTTTCCCGGGACCGAGGTCAAGCTCACCGGCCTGTAGTTTCCCGGGTCCCCCCTTGAACCCTTCTTGAAGATGGGCGTGACATTTGCAATTTTCCAATCCTCCGGGATCTCTCCAGTTTTTAAGGATAGGTTACATATTTGACGAAGTGGCTCTGCTATTTCGTTCCTTAGTTCCTTGAGTACCCTTGGGTGAATGCCGTCCGGACCTGGCGATTTGTCGCTCTTTAGTCTGTCTATCTGCTTGAGGACATCCTCTTGGCTTACCTCTAGTCTGAACTGAAAGTTTATTTTTCTAATAAAGATAATGTGCAAGATCGAACCATTATAACTCCGAAATCTACTTGGTCCCCCCCTATTCCTTTGGACCCTATGGTCCATGCATTTAAACAATGTGTTCTTAAAGATGTGGCTATATGGCAAGGGTCGCAGAGGTGTTTTCATAATAACTTAAATAAGATGGAACGTATTGCCATTTCCACTTTGAAATCAGATAACACCATAGTGATTAAAAAAGCTGATAAAGGGGGTGCCCTGGTTATTTTGGATCAAGTCAAATACCATGCCGAAATTATGAGACAGTTAAATGATGTAATTGTTTATGAACAATTAGATGAGAATCCTTCTCCTCGTTTACAAATGCAGATATTAAGTTTGACCAACCGAGGAGTGGAAGAAGGTTTTTTAACTCCACGCGACCATAAATATCTTAATAGGAAGTTACCTATGACATCAACTTTTTATGTTCTTCCTAAAATACATAAGAGCTTGGTAGATCCGCCGGGGAGACCTATTATGTCTTCTAGGGGTTCTTTATTGGAACCCTTGTCAACATTTATTGATGAATTTCTTAAATATGAAGTCCCCAAAATTGAATCCTATCTTCAGGACTCCAGAGACGTAATGGAAAAAATGGATGTGATACCAAGTGGTCAGTTTCCTTTCATTCTGGCTTCTTTTGATGTCACCGCGTTATATACCTCCATCCCTCAGGAAGAGGCTTTGAATATCATTATAGATGTATTGGATAGGAGAGAAAGACCTCACAGTATTCCTACTGGATTTTTATCAGACCTTGCAACAATCACCATGACTGAAAACTTTTTCATCTATGACCAAAAGTATTATAGACAACGGAAAGGGGTGGCCATGGGGGCAGTGTTTGCCCCCTCTGTCGCCAATTTATATATGGCAGAGTTTGAGGCCCATTGGATTAAGTATTCTCCTTTCAAAGAAATGTTATATAGTTGGCACAGGTATATAGATGACATCCTGGTGTTGTGGAAAGGGGATGAAAAGAATCTTCATGATTTTCTGATCTGGCTTAACAGTTGCGATGTGAATTTACATTTTACTATGAATTGGTCTCATTCCCATATCCAATTTTTGGATCTGTCCATCTTTCAGAAAGAAGACCATTTTGTATATGATGTCTTCACTAAACCAATAGATAGAAACACGTTTTTAGATTACCGCAGTTGTCACCCTATAAGTCTGAGAAACAATCTCCCCTTCTCTCAATTTTTGAGGTTGAAGAGAAACTGCTCTTCTAAACAAACTTTTAAAACAAGAGCTCAGGAGTTGACTGTCAAGTTAGAAGAAAGAGGTTATCCGAAATCCACATTAAAGAAAGCGCTCAAGCGGACTAAAAATTATCATAGAGAGTGGCTGTTTCTTAAAAAACCAAAAGATTCGATTTCTGATGACTCGATTATGACTTGTGCACTGCGATATTCTAATGAAGGTGGTTCGATCGCACATATTTTGAAAGAGAATTGGAAAATCATGAAAACTAATCCTCTCTTTGAAGATGTACATCTTAGGATAGCCTTTTCCAGAAATAGGAATTTAAGAGACATTTTATCTCCGACTACAAGTGGTATTGTGAAAACTCCAAGTCCATCGGAGGTGGGCTTTTTTGCATGTGGACATTGCAATATTTGTAAATTTACCATTCCTCAATCAGAGTTCATGAATCCACAAGATGGCAAGGTGTATAAAATCAAACACTTTCTAACATGTTCTACCGATCATGTGGTTTATGTGATCTTGTGTCCATGCAACAAGCTATACGTGGGCATGTCCACAAGATCTTTGAAAATTAGGATGGGAGAACACAAGTCTAATATCAAGTGTTTCAGACGTAATGCACCTTTGGCTGAACATTGTGTTCAGTTGAATCATCCTTTTTCAGATTTAAAGTGTTTTGGGATTGACAGGGAAGTGGATAATGTAAGAGGGGGTAACAGACAACGCAGGTTACATCAACGAGAATCTCGATGGATTTTCAGATTAAACACGTTAAAACCACAAGGGCTAAATTCTAATATAGATTGGTATTCCTTTTTCTAAAAAGTTTTCTATAGAATAATTTTTTCTGTTACATATTATTTTTTTGTTACATATTTTTTGAGCACGTTAGTTTCTTTGAGCATGTTTATTTAGTACTTGCACAAAAATGCGCATGTGTAAGAAAGAGAATAAAGGGCGCATGTGCGGCGTTGAAGGTTTGCCAGCGCCATTTTTATGTGCAGACGAAAACTAAGTCGCACTGTGAGTATGTCTATTCCTTTATTTAATATAGGTTCTTGTATCGTGGTATCATATTTTCACATTAATGATTTTTTGTTTTGTTTTTTTGTAGTTTTCAATGACATGACCCCTGAAGAAGCCATTGTATGTGGTGAAACGGGTCCCGTAGGGCGTTCAGCCATGTATTACTACCTTTGTTAACTACAAACCAGCTTTCACAAGATAAGTGCAAAGAATTTTTGATATACATTTTAAATATTTATTACATTTAGCACTTTATAAGAGCTTGTAGAAAGTTTGCAGTTTTTGCACAGATAAATACCGGCTCAATGAAAGATACCATTTACCTGTCAGAGTGGTTTTAAAACACTGCTGTGTTCTACCATTACAGGTTTCTGAGAGCGGTATTATGATAAGAGCAAGAATTTTGTTTGATTTAGTCTTCAATTTTTGATAGTTGTTTTTTACCTCTAGTTGGACCAGCTTTTCATCCCGATCCCCATTTACGATGTCCTCCGGTTCCGGAATATTGGATGTGTCCTCCCTCGTGAAGACTGACGTGAAGAACTTATTTAACCTGTCAGCTATCTCTTTTTCCTCCTTTACCACTCCTTTTTTGTCTCCATCATCCAATGGCCCCACTTCTTCCCTTGCCGGTTGCTTCCCCTTCACATATCTGAAGAACGATTTGAAGTTTGTTGCTTCCCCCGCCAGTCTCTCCTCATATTCTCTTTTAGCTTTCCTAACCACACGGTGACACTCCCTTTGGTGTTCTTTGTGCTCCTTTTGGTTGTCCTTTATTTGGTCCTTTTTCCATTTTTTGAACGATGCTTTCTTGTCACTTATCGCTTTTTTCACTGCAGTTGTTATCCACGCTGGTTTTTTGGTTTGGTTTTTTTTTGCACCCCTTCCTGAATCTGGGGATGTACAGGTTCTGTGCTTCTTGCACCGTGCCCTTGAGTAGGGACCAGGCTTTTTCTACAGACTCCATCTTCCTTGCGCTGCCGTTGAGTTTCTTTCCCACCATTTTCCTCATGCCATCATAATTCCCTTTTTTGAAGTTGAGTGCTGTCGCTGTGGTTCTTTTCACCTTTGATGATCCAATTTCCAGCTTGCACTGGATCATGTTGTGATCGCTGTTTCCTAGGGGTCCTAGCACCGCCACCTCCTTTGCAGGTCCCCCTAGCCCGTTGAGGATTTCCTTTGAAGTATACATATTGAGATCTTTAATTCTGTTCCCATATACTTTATGACAAAGACCACCAACCGTTTTAGCAACTTTCCTCTGGATTGACTCCATCTGTTCATCTTTTTGAAGTTGCAGTCTCCAGAACTGTACACAATATTCTAAATAAGGTCTTACCAGTCTTATACAGAGCCATTATCACCTCCTTTTTCCTACTGGCCATTCCTCTCCCTATGCAACCAAGCATCCTTCTAGCTTTACTGTTGCCATTTCAACCTGTTTGGCCACCGTAGCATAATCACAAACTATCACACCCAAGTCTTACTCTTCTTTCATGCACAAAAGTTCTTCGCCATCTAAACTGTAGCATTCTCTCGAGTTTTTGCAGCCCAAATGACCTTGCACTTCTTAGCATTAAAGGCTCCTTTTATGAAGCCACGTTAGCGGCTTTATCGCACGCACCTTTTTAGCATGCGCTAGCCAAAAAACTACTGCCTGCTCAAGAGGAGGTGGTAGCGGATAGCACGGCCGGCAAATTAGCACACGCTATTACACGCGTTCAACTGCCAACGTGGCTTCATAAAAGGAGCCCTAAATCTTAGCTGCTAAATTCCAGACCATTCTTTAAGCTTCTGGATCTTGCCCCTCAAAAACAGGACGTAACTTCAGAGGGTGTCAGGATCGAAAGCGGCAGAGCCTATAGTGATTTAGGCAAGAGGGAAAGTCCCACTGCTTCTATCTTCATTATTGCCATCCAGTTTCGTGGGAATGAGCTGAAGGCGGGGCTGATGGTAGCTGAGTGCTGGAAGAGGCAAAGGGTAAACAATGATGGGGAAAAATCTTGGATGGAGGTGGAGAGTTGAGGTGTTGGAGGAAAGAGGGGAGAGGATATGTTGGATGGAGGGGGCAAGAGAGGTGATATTGGTTAGAAGAGTGAAAATAGAGGGGGGATTAGAGAAAGAAGATACTTGAAGGGGGAGAGGAGAGAGTTAGCAAAATTAAATATTAATAATAAAAAACAACCACTGGAGAAATAATAGAATGAGGGAGCTGGAAAGTTATAAGTAGAAACAGATAGAGATGCAGAATAATAAATTGAGGAAAACTGAAAGGAAAATGTAAAAGTTGGATGTAGGAGAGGAAGTGAAGAAGACAGGAAGGAAAGAAGTGGCAGACTGAAAACCCTGGAAAGAAAATTAAGAAGAAATAGAAGAAAGCAGAAACTGGAAACCGGGATAAACATGAATAAAATGGCCAGACAACAAAGGTAGAAAAAAAGAATTTTATTTTTAAATTTCATGAACAGAAAATGCAGTTTTACAGTAAGTTTACACTGCTTTATTTTTATTTTCTAAAGTGTAGAGTGCTGTTTCTATGTCACTTTCTCTAGTGTTGCACTGCATAGAACATATGGCTTAATTTTTTGTCTGCATTATATTTAAGTTTCTGGTTGTGTTTCCTATGTAGGGGCCTTGTTGTGAATATGTTAGCTTTGGGACATACACATTAGAGAATGACACAGTAGAAACATAGAAAAAAGCAGCAGAAAAGGGCTATAGCCCACCAAGTCTGCCCATTCCAAGTATCCCCTCCCCTGAATTTACTCCTTTAAAGATCCCATGTGAGTATCCCATTTTCTCTTAAAATCCGTCACGCTGCTGGCCTTTATCACCTGGAGTGGGAGTCTGTTCCAATGATCCACTACTCTTTCGGCAAAGAAGTACTTCCTGGAGTCGCCATGAAACTTCCCTCCCCTGATTTTTAGCGGATGCCCTCTGGTGGTCGAGGGTCCCATGAGCCAGAAGATATCATCTTCTGACTCGATGCGTCCCGTGATGTACTTATATGTTTCAATCATATCTCCCCGTTCTCTTCTTTCCTCAAGTGAGTACAGCCGCAATTTTTTAATCTTTCTTCATACGTGAGATCCTTGAGCCCCAAGACCATCCTGGTGGCCGTTCGCTGAACCGACTCGATCCTCAGCACGTCCTTTCGGTAGTGTGGTCTCCAAAACTGAACACAGTACTCCAAGTGAGGCCTCACCATGGCTCTATACAACGGCATCATAACTTCAGGTCTCCTGCTGACGAAACCTCTGCGGATACACCCCATCATTTGTCTTGCCCTGGAGGAAGCCTTCTCCACTTGATTATCTGTGGGTAACTCACCAAAACAGTGAAAGAAAAGTGGTCGCCACGGGTATGGGGACAAGGCCATTCACCGTCCCGTGGAATGGTGAATGGCCTTGTCTCCGCAGTTAAGGGAGGGAAAATGCACGGTCACCGATCGTGCGGTCCAGCAGCCCACTCCCTCCTTCCTAATTATTGTCGCCGTCCGGCCATCTCCCTCTCTTCCCCTTATCTTCACTGTCGATTTTTAATTTTCTCTGAACAAGCAGCCAGAGCCTTGAAGTTGTGTGTGGCTGCTGGAAACTTCTCTGACGCAACTGGAAACAGGAAATTGCATCAGAGGAGAAGTTTCCGGCAACCGCACATGACTTCAAGGCTCCAGCTGCTTGTTCCGAGAAAATTAAAAATCGCCAGCGAAGGTAAGGGGAAGGGAGGGCAATGCTTGGAGCACAGCAAGCAGGAGGGAGGGGGCTGCTGGACCGTACAAAGGGTGCTGAAGGGGGTGGTGAGGGGTGTTGGTGGAGAGGAACAGACGCTGAAGGGAAATGGGGAAGAGAGAGAGAGGGGAGAAGGCACTAAAGGGAAATGGAGAAGAGAGGGGAGAATACACTGAAGGGAAATGGGGAAGAGAGTGGAACAGACACTGAAGGGAACTGGATGGAATAAGGCGATAAAGAATAAAAAGGCACACGCTGGATTGAGGAGACTATGGAGGGAGCGGAGGGAAGAAGATGGGTGCCAGACCAATGGTGTTTGGGGGGGGGGGGGTGTGGAGGAAGAGAGAGACACAGTAACAGAGCATATGGAAGAGGCAGAGAGAAGGCAGACAGTGGATGGAAGAAATTGAATGAGGGAAACAGAAACCAGACAAAAGTAGAAAAAAAAATTTTATATATTTTTTTTGCTTTAGGATAATGTAATATAGTAGTTGTGTTGATAAACATTTATAAACAAAGCCCTGCCAGCCGACGATCTCTTTCTCTAGTTTGGCAGCCAGAACTTTGATTTATAAAATGACAATTGTCCAGAATATTATTTCTTTTTATAATAAAATAAGTTCAGTATAAAACTATTCGAGGCTTGTTTAGATGGGATCATATAGTTTGCGGGGACGGGGACCGAGACAAATTTTTACCCCGTGTCATTCTCTAATACACATCACAGATCTTTTAATTATGTTTAGTGACTTACAAGATAGCTGATGGGGAAGGAGAGTGAGCAGTGTTTATAGACTGGCTTACCATGGCAATCCAAATGTATAACCTCAGTTTATATTCAAGTCATCCTTCCCCCCCCCTATTTTTTTGGGGGGGTGGGGATTGGTTATATTTACGGTAAGTATGTACAGTAATTTAAGCTTTGCTTTAATTGGATTATCCTTTTTCTGTATAGTATTCCCACTTTTTATTGCATGCGTCCTTGAATTCCATCACCATTTGTCTTCGCAACCTCCCGTGGAATGGTATTCCAGTATTTCCACGGGGCTTATACAAAGTGGGAAAAGTTGGACCTACAATGATTGGGGTAATTCATGGATAGACAGCGGATTATAACTGATCCCTAAAGTTCTCAAAGCTTATCAGTTAGAGCAAAATGATTAATTCCAGTTTCATCACGAGACATGTTTACAGAAGGTGAACTGATGGGAGTTGTAGAGTTGGGGGGGGGGGAGAAGGAATCTCTCTCTGCTGGAAGCAATATTTAGTAAAGGCACCACAAAAGATAAGATTACAAAATTTCATCAATTAATTGCTTGGTGGTGGGAAGGGAAACAGAAGCAACTATTAAAGTGGAAAGAAGTGCTAGAGGTCACAATGAGTGGTGCCCTTTCATTAGTTAGTGGGGTGGGTTGCCATGTAACCTAAGGGAAAATGGGTTTAAAATATTATGCCATTATACACCTGAACACTTAGAGCAGCTATATAAGCAAGCCAACACAACACTCTAGAGAGTCTGTGAGCAGTTGGGGTCCTTCTTGCATATTTGGTGGAGCGCCCAGAAATTCAAGGATATTGGGATGAGAATTACCATTTCCTGGAAAGGGTCATGGAAAGAGTTCTCCTAAGAGGATGGAGACAGAATTATTAATGCTCATGTGCAGCGCCCAAAAGAGTAAATTGCATCAAGAAGTCAGGTCTTCTGTACACCCATCTTTTATTCCTTCATCTTAAATGAAAATAAAGGCCCTGCTGTTACAGCATGATAGCGCAATACAATCTTTAGCTAGAAAACATTTCTTAGGATTTTTAATAAAGAAATAAAAACACGGGAATGAGTCTGTATCTAAAAAAGCTCACTGAAAAGCAAATGAAAAGTTCCAAAGAAGAAATTCATTTGGGTGGGTCTGTGTTGATCCCATATTTTTCTTTGAGAAGTTTAAGCTGTTCCTCTTTCTTCTTTGTGTCCATTTTCTGAAATGCCTATAAAAAAGCACAAATATAAGAATATATGAATGAAATGGAAAACCTATAGATTGCAGCACATATAACAACCACATGAAACTACAATTGTTAAGAGTATCAGATCACCTTACTGGCCAGAATAATGGCGTTTTTGTGGAAAAGTTATTCACTATCTAGTCATATATCCATTACGGAAGTCCATCATAGTAGCAGCCCTCTCTTGAGTAAATACAAGCTAAAAGTTTACAGGTCTTGATCGCTACTACTCTTATGAAGTCTTTGGAGGAAGGAGCCAAATAATGAATCGCTAAGATTATATGTGTTGGTAATTAAGCTAACATTTTTTTCTTCCTCTCATGCCCTTTTGTTCAGGGGGAAGACAGCCATACTTTTTGCATTTTTCTCTTGTTTGTTTTACCTTCTTACTTTCATTTTCTCTCCTCTCCCTGCAGCCTTTTTCTCCCATGCTTCACTTCAATCTCTGTTCTTTACCTCAAGTTTCTTTCCACTCCATCATAGGTCACAGTGACCCCCCCTGCTGAAAGCAAGTTACCAGTTTCTGCTGACCCAAGTCAGGGCCAGTTGCTGACTTTTAAGCACACTCACATCTGGAAGGTTTTTTTTAGCCCTGTGAACACAGCTACAGGGGGGAAGAGCTGTAAGTGGGAAATGACTGAATGTGTCAGCATAGCTGGAGATAGCGAAGTGCTGTACCGAGGACAGCTTATAAACATCCACTTTTATTATGTGTGGATGGGGCCACTGCACTCTAAAAAAAAATTCACCAATCTGATAACCAGAAAAATCCATATTTCCCTAAACATAAGTCCTGAATTCTGCACCAGCTGGGGCTATTTCACCTATTAATGGCTTTTTATCTGTTCAGGTATAGCCAATTAAACTGAAAACTAGAATAGTTCAAACTGTTACTGTTTTACTAAAGACCGACTAGTCCATGAAGCCCGATATTCCAGCTGCCAGTCACAAGAACTGGATTGCTTGTAGGATGCTGCGCCTTATACAGATCTGTTTTTATTGCTTCCTTATTGGTTCTCCACTTTCCTGGGAAGACAATACAAGACCCTGGGCTTAATCCAACATATATATCTCATCCTTTACTCCAAGCCTTACCACTAAGCTCTTTTAATCATTTAAAGTTACCAAACTTACCCCACCCCCCTTTACAAAACCGCATTAGTGGTTTTTAGCGAAGGCCGGTGCGCTGATCACAACACTCATAGGAACTCTATGAGTGTCGTGAGCAGCGGAGAGCATTCAGCATGCTGGCCTGCACTAAAAATGCTATCACAGCTTTGTAAAAAAAAAGGGGAGGGGTAGCGAGGCTGTTGCCCAAATATCCAGCTGCCTAGATCTCGGTGGCCTTACTGAACATCATTCAGTCAGCAAAGAGATATTTTAAAAGGATGGATTTTTAGAAATTAGAAACTCTCAGCTCTCTGAAATTCTGCCAGTGCATGAAAGAAGCATGCTGCTTACACAGTACAAAAGTCTGAAAATCAAGTCTGTTCTTCTACCAATCTGAATAGATTTGGATTTAGAATTTTGTTACTGGCATTTTCAAACCCTTTGTAGAAGGTACCTAGTATGATAGCTGAGGTAATGGAGGATTAAGTGACTTGGCCAAGGTTACAAGGCGTGAGAGCTGAACCCTGGCTTCCCTGGTGTTCAGCCTGCTGCTGTAACACTAGGCTACTCCTTCATACTGGTACCTAAAAGGGACTAATCAGAAGGCTGTACACATGGCAGCCATCTGTGACATGTTCTTTTTGGGTTCTTGAGCCAATGGGAACAGAAAATCTGGCTTTCTGAATTCTTATTTCTGATCTTTGGAACTCCATATTTTTCTTCTTAAGTAAAGTACACAACACTATAAAACTTATCAGTTTCATCATGGCGAGCTGAAAGAAAAAGATGCTAACTAATGCAGACTGTCACTAATATATTTTAACATCTACACTCTGACAAATGGCATTTGTTCAGATTAATAACCATCATTGAAGCATTTGATGAAGCCATCCGTCAACTGCAAGATGATTTTTATTGTTACTATTAAAAGCAAAATCATCCAGTTTAACTGCCTGATTTAGATCTACCTGAAAATTAATCCCCAGTTTCTAAATTCTGACTCACACCTTATCTCTAATGTCTAACAGAGAGGAGCAGATTTTGAGATGAACAAGAGTTATATCAGAAATACACTTGCCCTGTTTGCATTGTAGTATAAGACAACCAAGTATCTGTTGCACACGTTGAATCCTGACAAGTGATCACAGGCATTCTTGGCATCGAAGATATCTTCATACACCACATATGCTGTGCCTCTGGTCTCAGGGGTATTTCCACTGCAAAAGATATTCAGTCTCATCATGCCTCTTGCACAAAGAAAGCAATGTAATTCTAATAGCTTGTCAGAGGGCAACTGAGAATGTGACTGCACTATCTAATTAATTTTACTAGGCTATGCTAATTTGCTCCGTGTGATAACTGAACTCTACTATAAATCAAGAGAAGAGAGAAAGCAATTTAAAGGAAAAATACTGCAAGCACAATGTAGTGGTCTGCTCCCTTGTAAAGACTGCTCACATTTGTCAATGAAAATCCCAAGATGTTCAACAAAAATGAGGAAAAAATGGAGCAACATGGACATGCTCTCTACATACAAACCTTCTGAAAGGTATCGGAGCATTCTTTACTCTGCTTTAACTGTTGGTGCACCACACACACTGTCCCTTTGCCAAAAAATGACATCATTCCCCTAACAGGGCTTGGATATAATGGTGTGATAGCTGTGATAGTCCACTTTGAAAGGAAATAAAATAGAACAAAGAAGATAAGATGACGCTTTTTTACTGGACTAATACATCACATTTTTGTTTAGCCTTCTTAATCTGGGGTTTGCCACCTCTTCGCTTCTGACTTTCATCACAATAACATCAAGCACAGTACCTCAAATTGTAGCACTGCTCAGTCTTACTGGGTATTTTCTAGATCATGTTACCCTCTTTGCACTTGTGCAAAAGTTTATTAACAAAAAAATAAATAAAAAAGTCTCATCAGTCTACATATAAAAGATAAATGGTTACAGGTATAAAGGTATGATGCAAGCTTTGTAAATGAAGGGATATGCAGATATTGGAACTGAATTGTGACCCTCTAAGCGAAAAGGTACCAAAACTGAGGTTACAAACAAGTTTGGAGGGGACAGACAGGGAAAAATGTTTGAGTGCTGAAAAGCTGCCTGTAGCTTGCACCGGACTTTTCCCCCTGCCCTGACCCAGGCCTCCCCTTTCTGAGGGAAAGGCCAGTGCAAGTCGCAGTCAGCTTTTCAACAGGGCTGCTACTGTTTTATTAATGGGTCTTAATAGGAACATACTTTAGTTTTACATTCAGCGGTGTTCTCATATTTAGATCATAGCAGTTTTGGTGTGCTGGGGGGGGGGGGGGGGCGGTGTGGAATAAGGCTCCAGAAGGCATGAATAGGGCAGTGGAAGGAGGGAGACAGATGCCAGTGTGATAATTTCATTTTTTTTTAACCACAGGAGCAAGGCTTTTTAATGCTTCCATGGGATGTTAAAAGGCTTTGCTTCCACATCCACAGTAAAAAGCCCCAATTTTATTTATTTATTTTTTTTTACCATTCTCTAATGTGAATTTCAGACTAATTTTGAATTTATCAATGTTAATTAACAACAGAAAAAGAAATAGCAGCTCAAGTGTGTTCATTTATTGGAGGATTATATATTGTTAAATGAGGGAACAAGAATGTTTTAGGTTTGGAAGTCCGACAAAAACCCTTCTAGTGGCAATGATGGACCAAGTATACTGTTGGTATTCTGAGATAGGACTGCAGTGTTAGCGGAGCAGTGCTACAGTGCTAAATCATGTTTAAAAGAACAGTGGGGTTTAAAGTGAGATATCATAAGGACTGGTTGAAGTTTCATCAGTGGAAATGTGGAGTCTCTCAGGAATCCCCACTCTCCACCTTGCCATTGATAATATTTAATTGTAAATTTTTGATCGTACATCAAAATTAAAGACAAGGAAATCAAGCAATCATAAAAAACCATAATAAATCAAATCCACATTACATTAGTGCTAGTTCGTATCAAGGGGGGAAATAACTTTAAAGAAAACCAAAACAAGGTAAATAAGAAAACTAAATCCTTCACACTTGCAGTGTTCAACATTAGATCTCAAACTTCAATGCAGTGTCCAATATTAGATCTCAGACTTCAATACTTTAGCCAAAACACAGCCAACTTTCTCCTGCCTTCCTTTGCAATTTTTTAAATATTATTTAGCACAATATTTTAAATATTATTTGGCATAATTTTCAAAAATGGCTTGTCTTTGCCCCCTTCCCATTACCATGCACTAGCCCAGCCAGCCCAAACCAACTGCTGCTCAGAAGAAATCATGACTTGCACATTTGCTTCTCTGGCTTAGAGGGAAACATTGGTCCAGAGACCATAACATTTGTCTTCAAAGAAAGTGACTTGAGAAGATCACAAGGAGCATCAATCAGTGTGATTTGAAACTGGCTTCTCTGCCTTTTAGGCTGCTCCTCTATTCAGCATTGGTGAATGATATATAATTCTCACAATTGTTCCACGAAGGAATTTAGCTGTAAAGACGAGAATTTGCAGTACTGCCCTCAACATAAGAAATGCCCGCACCGAATCAGACCGTGGGTCTATCTAGTCCGGTGGTCCACACCCGCGGAGGCTCAGCTAGGTGTTCCCCGACGAGGACCTTGGTCACTCGTATCCCTCAATGTGTCTTGCAAGATGTGCGTCCAACTTGCCCTTAAATCCTAGAATGATAGCTTCCGCCACAACCTCTTCCAGAAGTGCGTTCCAGGCGTCCACCACTCGCTGTGTGAAATAGTATTTTATGACATCTAAGAAGACTGAGGACATTACATAGTACATGTCCATCCAGTCTGCCCATTAATCATAATTTGGTTAGTTATCTCAGACACAGTAAGTCTATTTCATCTGTTATCACCATGGCCAACAAACTAAGAAAAGCACCACTTACACTCGAATCTGTCGAATGGGTCCATATTTGCCAAAGATGTCATACATTTCTTCACCTGTAATCTTGTACGGCAAATTTCTAATGTACAGAATCCGATTTACTTCAGGCGGTAAGCGAATCTTTAATAAAGAAACAGCCATGTCAGAATCTAGAGTCAAAACTTCAGTCACGATCTCTGTAAAGACACTATGCACGTTAGGATTATTACTACACTAAAAATGTTTTGTGGTTTGTTGGGTGGGGGGGGGGGGTTGGTCATAATTGAAGGGATTCATCTTTTGCTGAAATATGGGCTAGCCACAGAATCTTTGTCTACAGCTGAGAGCACCCACTAGATATCGATGGCATGGCATTGACATAGGAAGTACTGTTTACACTCTCCACTGGGGGGAAAAAAGAGACCGGAGGGCATTTCACCCTGCTAGATCGGGGCACTCTCTTTGATAACTACTAGATCCTGAGTGAATATTATGACTCCAAGCTCCGCATCCACCCAATACATTTTTATCTCAGTTATAATTCTCTCTTTTCTCTACTCTGGTGTCTACCGTACCCCTCTTCTTTTAACTCGGTCATACTCACATTCGCTCTCTTGGCCGCTTGCATCGCCATGTTCGCAAAGTCTTTCCGGGTCTGTCCGTGCGAGAAGAAAAAAAAAAAAAACACACCGAACGACAACAACCTACTATGAACGAAAACCGGAAAACGGGGCAGACTGGCGCAACGGAAATGACGCCACCTCTCGCGAGGCTAAGGAACAGTTCCAATACGCATGCGCAGCAGTTTGTTCTTTAGCTGGTTTTGGAACCCGGATGCGGGAAGTTTGAACGGTTGCGAGCTTCTTGCAGTACGTGTGGTTTTTTTTTTCTGGGCGGTTTTCCCTCTTCAACCAATGAGCGACTCCAGTTTTACTGCGGGTGTTCCGGTCTTCTCTCTCATCCACCCAGACCCTTTGGTACTCCAATAGTCAGTCTCTCTCTCAACATGCTCCAAGCTTTAGTGTAACAAACAAACAACATGGCGGAGGAGAAACCTGTCTGTACTTTTCTCTTCAAGAAAAGCACAAAGAAGTTCGCGGGCCGGAAGAGGAAGGCGCGAGATGGAGAAGAGAACGGAAGCAGCAGTGAGGATGAGGCCAAAATGGTAGTCCGTAAAGATCGGAAACGGGCAGTTCATAATCCAATGATACAGCATACCAAGAGATCCGTGAAAGAAAAAACAGAATACAGTGACAGTGGAGGCAGCAGCGATGAAGGAACGCTGAAAGGTGTCGCTGTGTCTTACAAATCAACCAGATCTGCGAAACCTGTGGGTCCTGACGACATGGGCGCAACAGCAGTATATGAGCTAGACACGGAAAAAGACAAAGATGCCCAAGCCATTTTTGAACGAAGCCAAAAGATACAGGAGGATCTGCGAGGGAAAGATGATGATAAAATTTATCGAGGAATCCATAACTATCAGAAATATGTAAAGGCAAAGGATACATCCATGGGCAATGCCTCTTCTGGGATGGTCAGGAAGGGACCAATCCGAGCCCCTGAACACTTGCGATCCACGGTGAGGTGGGATTACCAGCCAGACATCTGCAAGGATTATAAGGAGACTGGATTCTGTGGTTTTGGAGACAGTTGTAAGTTCCTACATGACAGGTCAGACTACAAACATGGCTGGCAAATTGAACGAGAGCTGGACGAAGGCCGCTATGGAGCAAATGATGATGAGAATTATGAAGTGAGCAGCGATGAGGAACAATTGCCCTTCAAGTGTTTCATCTGCAGAGATTCCTTTAAGGACCCTGTGATTACTAAATGTAAACATTACTTCTGTGAAAGATGTGCCCTTCAGCATTACCGGAAATCCCAGCGTTGCTATGTTTGTGACCAGCAAACCAGTGGTGTTTTCAATCCTGCTAAAGACCTGATTGCAAGATTAGAGAAATGCAAAGCACAGCAGTCTGCTCACTCTGACCATGAAAAGGAAACCGAATAGTTGCATCTGCTCTTGTTATGAATCTCCTTGAAATTTTTATTGTAAATTAAATGTAACTGTTGTATTACATCTGTCTCATTTTTATAGACCTGTACATTTATCTACAGCTACAGTGCTGTCTGAAAGATTAAAAATAAAAGGAAACGATCGTTAGTGCTAAGTCTTAATATACTGTACAGCATATTTGGACCAACCATCCAGACTTTCCAATACACAAAGTATGCTTTTGATAAGCACATATCTGTTATCTAAGCTGAAAACCCATGTATTTCAACTTACCTTTCAGACTAGATGCATTATGCATAACCAGGTAGATACAGTGGGCTAGTTGAGAAAAAAAGACTCTTTCCCTTGTTGAGTCCAAAAATGAAGAAATCTGCTGATGGAGCAGCTTACTGAAAGTTATTGCGAACCTTCAGTGATAGACCAAGCCAGCCTTCCACATTCAGTCCCTACTCCTCTGCCCTCCAACCCAGCCCGCTGATTAACCTTTCCCCTTAACTGTATCCATGACATCCTGTTTGTCTGTCTTGCCTGTTTAGATTGCAAACTTTTTCGAGCAGGGACTGTTTTCTTATTCTTTGTGACTGTGCAGCGCTGTGTGTGTCTGGTAGCACTATAGAAATGACAGTAGTAGTATTCTGGTGCTCCACTCGATTGCCTTTTTCACTGTGTACCATACCTTACTACTGCGTCACATTACCATAATCAGGCGCTTTCTGATTGCTGTATGTTTACCGCCAGGCGCCAGCCACCTCAAAGGCAGAGTTTGGAGGCCTGAGACAGGAGGCAATCAATAACCCAGAGCTGAAGAGGCAAATAATAAAAAAAAGGAAATGCAAAATACCAAAATATCAGAGGTGTATGTTTTCCAAAGCTGCCTGGATAATAAAGACTTCTCACTAATATAATTCTAGGAAAAACAGAAGAAATAGCAGCAAAATATGTTGAAATCCATTGCAGTCTCCAGTGTTGTCTCCTAAAATTTATGCTAGCCAGATGAAGGCCGTGGATACCTGCACAGTATTATAAAATCTTATGCTATGTTAGTGTCAGTAAAATCAGCTGGGTGATGTGCCTCTTCAAAAAGTCTCAGGGAGAACATGGCATTTCATGTTATTTCATGCATATTTCACTATTAAATGCTGTCTCTACTGGGCAAAATTTTCCAATTCGATTTAGCCTATTGAATCTCTTTTCCAATTTGATTTGCTTTTTCTGTCCAATCAGCCTTTTTAAAAAACAAAAAAGAAAACCCACGTCCTGGTGGGTTCATTGTGTAGCCTTTCCACCCAACCACCCTCCTTTTCCCTCTTCAATCCCACATCAGCACTGTGGTGTAAACAAAACAGACTTTTCCTCTCTCCTGGCCAGATTCTCAAAACTTTAACATGGTTGCTAAACTGGTTGCAGACGGATTAGCCTGCATGCAATTTAGCGGCATTTTATCAAAATGGCTTATTGCAGTCTTTAGCACGCTTTCTAGCAGTCTCTGACACTGCCATGCAAATGGGCTCTTGAATATTGAAACGAGCACTCTGGTTTTGGCCAGGTACTAGTAACCTTGATCTGGCCACCATTAGACCAGGCTACTGGGCTTGATGGACCATTGGTCTGACCAAGTAAGGCTATTCTTATGTTTTTATGATGTGCATACTATTATAGCATTTGGCGTATCCACGCCTATTTTCTGCACAAGGATTTACACCAGGCTTCAGTTCATGTGCAACCTCATGTCCAAATTTGGACATGAATCCTGGTGAACACTGTTCTATAAATGATCCTGAACTCAGAGCATTTCATAAGATAGCGCTCTGCTCATTTTATTCGATGATTGAATGAGCATCGGAGCATTTACCTTGGTGGCACACTTTAAAAAGCTTTACCACGGTTTGATGAAAAGAGTCCTAAGTACAGTAAACTCTCAGTTATCTGGCACCCATAGAGATTGGTGGATGCCGGATAACTAGTTTGTGGTTGCTTGAGAGTTACTCTAAAAATAGATTTGTCTTCCTTCCTCTCTCTATCATCCCCTAGCCCCCACTTGTACATCCAGCATCTGTTCCCCCCCCCCCAATTTATGGGTCCAGTATCCATCCATCTCCCCTCCCTTGCACCCTAATGGACCCTCCCCCCCACTTCTGGTCCACCTCCCCCACCAGTTTTCCCTCCTTTCGCACCGAAGCAGCAATGGCAGATGGTCAGCAGAGGCAGTGCTGTAAGCAGGCTGTGCGTGGGCAGCCCCAGCGGGGCCTTTTCTCGGCTGCGTCTAAAATGCAGTGTAAAGAGGTTTTACACAATTTTTCAGAAAGAGTGCAGGGCCTCTTGCCTGCTTTTTTAAAATACAGAATATGAATATTTGTATTTGGTGAAGTTGCTGTCACTCTTGGAGCTGTGAAGTATCAGAGTCCTAAATTTAAGGAACTGCTGAGTAATTCATTTTTGGAGGTGAAGTACTGATACTATGTACTAGTTTTAAAAAAAGGGGCATGAACAAATTTCCTACATTTTCTGCAGGCTAACCTCTTTGAAATCTACAATGAATACTCCTAAAAGCTGCATCTATTCCAAATCAATTTGGTTTCTGCTTTACAAAATGCATTTGGGGGTCCAGGGTCAAAAGTTGTCCAAGTCAATCCAGCTATCCTTTTATTAACATGAAAAAAAAATTATGGCAGCCCAGAGATTACTTCACCGCTGGGCAGACTGGATGAGTCATAGTGGTCTTTAGCTTCATTTGTTATGTTATTGTCGAGTGAGGGACAGAAGTATGATGAAATGGGTACCAGATTCTCTGCAGGTTTTAAAGCCTGAAGATGGTAGTATTGTAACAAGACATCTAAGTTAATATGGCACACATCCTTCAGAAATGGTGCCTAAACTAGGAGTTGTCAACCTAGTCCTCAGGACACAACACACACAATGGAGGCAATGCATGCAAACTGATCTCATACATATTCATTTAGTCCGGATATCTTGAAAACCATACAAGCTTGGTATGTCCCGAGGACTGGATTGAGACAAGGACAATACACCAGTAGAAACTCACATGCCCTTTTTTCGTTTCTGTCAGTTAAGGGCTGCAAAAGTAAGAAATATCACGAGCACACTCTTTCAATATGAAGCAGTATACTACGATAAAGATTTCCAACCATTGCTAATTAGATCTAGCTCTTATGAACATTTTAGAAAATTGCTGAAAAACTTTTTTTAAAATTTCTGACTAATTAGATCTTTCTGTATTTTTCATAACATAATCTGTATTTTTCATAGCACAATCTTTTGTTAACCGCATTGAACTTATGGCTATGCGGTCTAGAAATTTGTTGTTATGTAAATATATGCACAATTGTAAGTTGTCTGTTCCACCCAACATCTAGCACTAAGCACACCTACTTAAGAGACTGACCTCATTTTATAAGAGCCCATTTATGTGTGTAAATCAGCCTTTTATTCACAAAAATGGTTTATTGAAGTATTCTCTAAAATGAGGAGGTAGGCTCTAGTCCATAATAACTGTACGTCCCCTTTAATATCAGCACATTTGCATTTATAATACATAAAATTATTCTACAGTATTGGTGTGTCTGTGGATAACTGGTTTTAAAGTCTATGTCCGTGCTTTTGCCCAGTATGTTTTGCTTTGTACTTTTCTTCTTCTCTTGGTTGATTTTCCTGTTGCAGTCCTTTTGATGAAGAAGGCATCTCGATGATAATTTTGCCCGTGTTTTTGTTCTCCTCCATACGCTGGTGTGCCTCTGCGATCTGTTGGAAGGGGTAAATGCTGTCGATGACAGGCTGGAGCTGTCCAGGTCCATCGTGAGAGAAGTATGGCAATGCTACTTCCGTGAAGGCTTTCACCAGTTCATCCTTATACTACAAACAAACAAACAAAAAAAACCCAGTTAGGACAAGACAGCAGAGCAGCTCACACTCAAAAGCTGTGTCATTTTGGATAAAAGTATTTGCTTTCTGGTACAGGGAAGAGAGCAAAGACAGTTGTTATGGTGGTGGCACTGAAGAAGCATCCAAGAGGTGGTGTTCCTCTAGCATTCAGGTCTACAAAGGTTCTTCCAGCATTATATTCATCCCTTGCCCTTCACTTTGCTAGGAACAGGTCTGCCCTGCCTCTCAAAGGAAGGGAAGACAGGCTCATTCCTCCAGCACCAGGCACTAAAGACAGGCAAATCTGTAAAGCTTAGCACCAAGTGTATGGCAGCTTCAGAGCATGCCTAAGCCATTATAGAATACTAACATGAAGGCACATTGATGCACCTAAACTTAGACGTGCTCACTTAACAACAGGTAAATGGTTGGAGTATGCTAGCTAGTGCTACCTGATTCACTGATTTGAATCGATTCAAATCAGTCTGCTGGAAAAAATCTGACTCACGGATTCAGTGAGGATAGGAGGGATGGAAGGCTGCTGCACAGGGGGAGAGATGGAAAGCTGCTGCACATTGGGGGAGAGGAGAAAGGAAGAATTGGACATGGGGTGGAGGAGATGAAGGGAGAGATGCAACAAAGAGGTAGAAAGGGATGAAGGTGAAATCTTGCATTTGGTGGAGGGGAGGGAGACATGCAAGGAGAAGAGAAAGAAATGGGCACAGGGTGGAAGGCAGGGAGAGATAGAAATGCTGCATATGATAATGGAGGAGAGGAAGAAAAGAGATGCCGCATGGAGAATAGAGAGATTTGACCCAGGGCACAAGGCAGGGAGAGAAAGAGATAATGGGAAAGAAATGTTGGATATGGCAGTAGAAGGGAAGGTTCAGAGATCGAAGATGGATGGTGAGCATTAAGTAAGAAGAAAGCGTCAATTGGGCAGGAGACCCTGGTGAGCAAGTTAACAGAAGACAAACAGAAACCAGACCTTTGGACCAACATGATTTGAATAATAAAATGACCAGAGAACAAAAGGTAGAAAAATTCATTTTATTTGCTGTTTTGTGATTACAATATGTCAGATTTGAAATGTGTATCCTGCAAGAACTGGTGTTAGACTGAGCATGAGCTAGGACCTAACAGAGAGAAGAAAAGTCTTTTTTGTTTTATTTACATCACAGCACCGGTGTGGGGTTGGAGAGAGCAAAGAGGGATGGGATGGGTGAAGAGGCTACAAAAATAAACCCACCAGGCTGTTTGAAAAAAAACATCCAACTGGGCAGGAAAAGTGAATTGGGCAGCACTAACGTTTTGCTTTGGTATCCATTTTGTGCTGGAACCGTCGGCTCGTGTTTTTTATGACTGCATAGACTTATGTTCATTATCAGTTTAAATTGCGGTTTGAGTCGAAACCTTATCAACCATGGACCCCTGAAGAAGGTATGTTCACCGAAACACGGACCATTTTGGGTCCCATGGTTTATTGAAAGGTGGTATCATTGACCGCATTTAATATTTGATATAAGAAACATAGCCTGCACCTTGTACATATTGTCTGCAGTTTTTTTCTTGTTTCTCACTTTCTGGAACACCTCTGACATGGCTACACCCCCTTTTTAGTCATACTCTATTAAAGTTACTGTATTTTTCGCTCCAAAAGACGCACTTTTTCCACCCCCAAAAAATGGGGTGGAAATAAGGATGCGTCTTATGCAACGAATACCACACGCCCCCCCATCTTGGTATACGGTGGTGGTATAGCCAATACAGCTGCTCTGGGCACTTCCTTAATCACCTTAACAGGGGGGTGGGGAAATCGGTGAAAATTTACCTGTTTTGTTAAGGTGATTAAGGAAGTGCCCGGAGAAGCTGTATTGGCTATACCACCACCGTATACCAAGATAAGTGAATTTTGTTCCTCATTGAGGAGTTAGTGGTGTTGTTTGAACAAAAGTTCTATAGTATTGGTGGGAGAGACTGTGAACACGCAATGATGGTCTCTACACACAGCTACTCCGTGAATTTTCACTGGGTTATAGTTGTGGGTCTGAGCGTTCACTATTGAGCACACACAATTTTGTGAAGTAATTTTTCAATATATTTATATATTACAACATTTTAGGTGATCAATGAAAGTTGACCAAATATTAAGTACCATGTTACAGAATTGCACTTTGAGCCTTTTAGCAGTTTATTTTTACAACGTTCAGGCTAAGTGTGCTAAATTCTTCCATCACAAGTTTGACGTAGTCAGCCCAGAAGCTGTAGCAATTCTCACTTGATAAGATAAGTTAAATGTTGGCATCGGTTGCTAGGTTGGTTTTTTAATCTTCCCTCCTAGTTAACAGTAGGGGGCGCCACATTACTCAGAATGACAATGTCAGCACTGCAGTTTGAAGGAGCCACACTTTTCTGCAGGCTTCTCTAGTAAATCATGGACAGGAGGATATTGAGTATCTAATGCCACAATGATGGATGAATAAGATATCTGAAAACTCTTCTGCTTTGTAAGTCAAAACAATCCTAGTAACGGCATAATGCTATTTATAATTTCTCCTGCAGGATGGGATCAAAATGTAAGGCAGGTGTATTATATAAATTAAAATGCAACTTTTCCATGTAATGGACAGGTATATTGCATGTAAAGATTGATATGTAAGACTCTTTTTGTTCTTTTTATAAATCAAGTATCTTAAAACTTATTTGGCCAAAACAAATGACAGTGATTTCTGCTCTTCCATTTCTACACTCTTTTCATATCTTAGGAGCCCAGTATTCAGAAATGCAGGGTACCCTCATTTATTTTCTTAATAATAGCATCCTATATTTTGCAGGCATCTCAAATTTGACTGCGCAGCTTTTGGTGAATATGGCACCTAATGCAGTCAGTGCTCTGGGATCCCTTTGCTCTTCCAATGAATAAGAAAAACCATGTGCAGGCAGGGAACCATCACCTTCTCCAATACCCTTCTTGTTTTTTCCCAAACAAAACTGACATGCTGGGGATGGGGGGGAGCCATAAACCCCAGCATCTTCCCTGCATCCCCTTCTGTTAAAATATAAATGTGGTGATCCACTAGCTCCCAATTCAATCCCTCATGATCCATCTTCCACCCCCTTATCCCCTTTGTAAAACAAACCACACCATTTCACTGCTGACACATACACAGAACCGGTTTTGGGAAGTCCTAACATCTGAATGGCAGGGGAAGCCCCAAAGCAGCCTCCTGCCACTCAGTTGTTGGAGCTCTTTTTCTTTTTTTTATGGTACAGATGTGCGTGTGTTACACATACAAAATATCTGCCGCATTAAAAAAAAAATGCTGTGTCGGCCCTCTCCCCGTTGATGACAGCCCTCCTTGACAACTCCCCCAATGAACAGGAATGGGGGCAGGAGGGATGCCCCTCCCTTATGCCACCGGATGTTCCCCTGCCCCCCCTACACACATACCCCCCAAACTTCCCCCATACCTGTTTCAGAAGTTTACAGCAGGAGGGATGCTCAGTCCCTCCTGCTCCGAGGCCCGCAACTCCAAAATGGCGGGCCTTCCCCTTCGTGGTACATCCTGTGATGCGATTGGCTCAGATGCCCAAGGCCCCTCCCAGGATATAGAAGGATGAGCCTAAGTCTTATTGGCTCAGACACCTAAGGCCCTCCCCTTGGAGATCCCCTTAGACTTGTCATTTTTGGGGGGGGTCAGAATGAGTGATCACTATTTTTGTGCCATGTTAGAGCAACGATTGGTTGGCTAGTTTGCATGACATTTCAATATTAATGATCTTATTTGAATGGCTAGATTGGAGAATGAGCGATCGCAGGGAAAAACATACAGTGAGCCATTTTATGCATTGGATCTACAAATACAATTGGTCACTAAACCGGTATAATGATGATTGTTGGACGATCGGAGACTTTAATGCAACTAGCCCCAAGTTAGGCACCTAGCATGGAAAATTAGCGTTAGACTCCTCTCTTCTTCACACGAGCCTGTCACCGCCCTCTTTTTAAAGTGTTTACATTTATTTCAAAATATGTTTTTATTAATGAGAAGAAAGCAAACAATATGACATCAATGGAGAAATTAGGTTCTTACCTGCTAATTTACTTTCTTTTAGCTTCTCCAGACCAGTAGAGGTTAATCTTTACGAATGGGTATATATCCAATCATGACCAGCAGGTGGAGACTGAAAACAAAACTTTGGGACAGTATATACTATCCTCCCTTCTCTATTTCCCTCAGTCTGCTGAATAGCCAAGCAGAACCAAGAACTGGAAAACAGAAAGAAAACAATACTCCGAACAGGAGTAACCAATAACATACCCAAATGCTGTTGGAAAATGCAGAGGAGAAATACCCGAAGGAAAATGTCCCCACAGCTCGCCAGCTAAGCCAGTCGAGCCACAGCCGCTGTTCTTTAATTCTCCCCGGCTCTAGAAAAATACTAGAACCCGCAGCAAAAACAAAAACTGCCCGCGAAAACAGCCCCAACAACAACAACAACAGACAGGGTGGGGACCTCTACTGGTCTGGAGAAGCTAAAAGAAAGTAAATTAGCAGGTAAGAACCTAATTTCTCCTTCTTTAGCACTCTCCAGACCAGTAGAGGTTAATCTTTACGAATGGGACGTACCAAAGCAGTCTCTCTCACGGGCGGGACCCCCGAAGGGCTGATACCAGAACACGCTCACCGAACACCGCGTCCCAACGCGCCTGAACATCTACCCGATAATGTCTAACAAATGAATGCAAGGAGGACCAAACCGCAGCCTTACAAATATCCACCGGAGGCACAAGCGACGACTCAGCCCAAGAAGCCGCCTGACCCCGAGTGGAATGAGCCTTGAGAAACTCCGGAACCGGCTTCTGACTCAGAAGATAAGCGGAAGCAATCGTCTCCTTGATCCAGCGCGCAATAGTAGCCTTAGAAGCTCCAGCCCCCCGACGAGGACCCGCCAGAAGGACAAAGAGATGATCGGAGCTCCGAAAATCCCGGGTCCGCTGCACGTAAGCGCGGAGAACCCGACCGATATCCAACTTGCGCAGCTGCCGTTGCTCAGAAGAGCCCTCCCGACTACCCAA
Source organism: Geotrypetes seraphini (assembly GCF_902459505.1). NCBI lineage: Eukaryota > Metazoa > Chordata > Amphibia > Gymnophiona > Dermophiidae > Geotrypetes > Geotrypetes seraphini. The sequence goes on from NC_047086.1 coordinate 109,786,276, forward strand.
GACCGGGAGGACCACCGACTGATTGACATGAAAAGGAGAAACTACTTTCGGCAGAAAGGAAGGAACAGGCCGCAAAACAACCCACTCCCTAGAGAATTCCAGGAAGGGAGCCCTACAAGAGAAAGCCTGTAGCTCAGAAACCCGCCTAGCGGAAGTAATGGCCACCAAAAAGACCGACTTCAGCGTAAGGTCCTTCAAAGAACAGCCATCCAACGGCTCGAAAGGCGGGTGCACCAAAACCGAGAGAACCAGATTGAGATCCCAAGAGGGAATCGAGGGCCATATGGGAGGCCTGAGCAACTTGGCCGCCCGAAGAAAGCGAATCACATCAGGAATGGCCGACAAACGCTGACCTGTCACCAGCCCCCGAAAAGCCGACAGGGCCGCCAGTTGAACCCGGAGAGAAGACCAAGCCAGGCCTCTATCCAGGCCATCCTGCAAGAACTCTAGAATGTTAGGCAGGGAAGCACGAAAAGAGACCACTCCCCGCGCCCGGCACCATTCCTCAAAAAGACGCCAAACCCGCACGTAAGCCCGAGAGGTAGAAAGCCTCCGGGACCCCAAAAGTGTAGAGATCACCTTATCTGAATATCCCTTCTTACTCAGGCGGCCCCTTTCAAGAGCCAAGCCGTAAGACAAAAGGGAGACGGGTCGAACATGGGAATGGGACCCTGCATCAGAAGATCGCCCACGAGAGGCAGAGGAAGAGGATCCGCCACCAGATGCCTCACCAGATCCGCATACCACGGACGACGAGGCCAATCCGGAGCCACCAAAACCACCAGCCCCGGGTGGCGAACAATGCGAAGCAGAACTCTGCCCACTAATGGCCAAGGAGGGAACACATACAACAGCCCCTCCGTTGGCCACGGTTGGACCAGAGCATCCAGACCCTCGGCCAGACCGTCCCTGCGACGACTGAAGAAGCGGGGTACCTTGGCGTTGCCACTTGTGGCCATCAGATCCATCAGGGGCTGCCCCCAAGCCTGCACTATCAACTGAAACGCCACGGCGCCGAGACCCCACTCTCCTGGATCCAAGAAGTGACGACTGAGGAAGTCCGCCTGAACATTTTCTACCCCGGCAATGTGAGAGGCCGAGAGGTCCAGAAGATGTGACTCCGCCCAAACCATGAGCCGAGCCGCCTCCTGCGCCACCTGAGTGCTCTTGGTGCCCCCCTGACGATTGACATAAGCCACCGCCGTGGCATTGTCCGACAGGACTCTGACCGACTTGCCCAACAAAAGGGAGTGGAAAGCCAACAGCGCCAGCCGGACCGCTCTGGTCTCCAACACGTTGATCGACCAGGAGGCCTCCTCCGCGGACCAGGTACCCTGAGCTGAGTGACCCAAACAATGAGCCCCCCAACCCAGGAGACTCGCATCCGTAAGGAGCACCATCCACTGCGGAAGATCCAGACCCACCCCCTGAACTAGGTGAGGGGTCTGGAGCCACCAACGCAGATTGCAGCGCGCCAAGCCTCGCAGGGGAACCGGAACATCCATCCCGTGCCTCTGGGGAGACCACCTCCGGAGCAGAGCATACTGGAGAGGACGCATGTGGGCCCGCGCCCACCTCACCACGTCCAGGGACGCCGCCATCGACCCCAAGACCTGGAGGAAATCTCGCGCCCGAGGACACTGGGACGCCAAAAGCAGGCGAATCTGAGATTGCAATTTGCTCACCCGGGCCTCTGGGAGGAAGACCTTCCCCATGGAGGTGTCGAACAGAACCCCAAGGTACTCCAGACGCTGAGCCGGGACCAACCGGCTCTTGGAAAGGTTGACCACCCAGCCCAGCGACCGGAGAAACTCCACCACCCGAGCCGTAACCCGGGAGCTTTCCTGCACCGACTTTGCCCGAATTAACCAGTCGTCCAGGTAGGGGTGCACCAGGATGCCCTCCGACCGCAAGGCTGCCGCGACGACCACCATCACCTTGGTGAACGTCCGGGGGGCCGTGGCCAGCCCAAAGGGAAGCGCACAGAACTGATAGTGCCGACCCAAGATCGCAAAGCGCAGGAAATGCTGATGAGAGGCCCGAATGGGAACATGCAAGTAGGCCTCCGTCAGATCGAGAGAAGTGAGAAACTCCCCCGGCTGAACCGCCAGAATGACCGACCGCAGAGTTTCCATACGGAAAGAGGGAATCTTGAGAGCCCTGTTGACCCCTTTCAAATCTAGGATGGGCCGAAAAGTCCCCTCCTTCTTGGGCACCACAAAGTAAATGGAGTACCGGCCCGTGCCCCACTCCGGAGGGGGCACTGGAACAACTGCCCGGAGATCTAGCAAGCGCTGAAGGGTCTGGCGAAAAGCCTGCGTCTTCCCAGGAGTCTGACATGGAGAAGCGAGGAAAAAATCCGGCAGAGAGCGGGCGAACTCCAGGGCATAACCGTCCCGCACCACCTCCAGGACCCACTGATCGGACGTGATCTCGGTCCATTTGGGGAAAAATTTGCGCAGCCGGGCCCCCACCGGAACCAAAGGGGGCGCCGGCAAGGCGTCATTGTGCAGGACGGGAAGCGGGGGAACCGGCGGAGGGATTCCCTGCCCCCCGACGGGCCCCCCGAAAGGGCTGCATGCGCTGGAAGAACCGACCCCGGGAAAACCCCGGAGACTGGAAAGAAGCAGCCCCACGCCCAGGGCGATACTTGCGAAATTCCCGCAAACGCCCCCGGCCCGCACCACCCCTAGACGCAGGGCGGGCACGGTCCTCCGGCAGACGGGGCAATTTCGAGTCCGACAGAGTCTGAATCAACTTATCCAATTCCTCCCCAAATAAAAACGACCCCCGAAAGGGAAATTTAGTAAGCTTAGCTTTGGACGCAGCATCCGCCGCCCAAGCGCGCAGCCACAAAACACGCCTTGCGGCCACGCCAAAAGCCATAGACTTAGCCGAGATCCGCACCAAGTCATATAGAGCATCTGAGAGGAATGAGGCAGCCATCTCAATCTTCGCTACCTCCTGATCCACCAGAGACCAGTCATCAGACTCTCGATCCAAGACACGCTCCGCCCACCGAAACACGGCGCGAGCGACCAGTCCCCCACAAATAGCCGCCTGGACCCCAAAGGCCGAGACCTGAAAATTTTGTTTAAGGATGTTCTCCAACTTGCGCTCCTCGGAGTCCCGCAAGGCAGAACCGCCCTCAACAGGCACGGTATGCCGCTTGGAAATTGCCGAGACCACCGCATCAACGACTGGCAAAGCTAACGTAGCCCGATCCCCTTCAGGAATGGGATACAGGCGAGCCATGCTGCGCGCCAGCCGAAACGGCGTCTCCGGCGTTTTCCACTGCTCTAGAATAATATCCCGAATATCCTGATGCATAGGAAAAGAGCGGGAAACGGAACGGATCCCCCGTAACAGAGGGTCCCCCACACGCGGAGTCTCCGGCGGTGCGTCCTCAAAACGCAAAACCGAAGAAACCTGTTGAATGAGGTCAGGCAGCTCATCTCTCTGAAAAAGGCGCACCATGGACGCCTCTTCACCGGAGAACGGGAAACCCGACAACCCGCCGCCAGCTTCCGTCCCCTCCAGAGGGTCCTGGAATTCCTCAGAAGGGTCCAGGTCCTCTTCCAGACCGACACGTTCCTCCGACCACAAATCCTCGTCCCACGACACCCGCGGACGCTTGGACAAGGGAGGCGGCGGAGGGGACGCCACGCCAGACGAGAGAGGCAAAGCCGCAGGGAGCGCGGAGGAAACCCCACCCCCCGAAACCCCCTGGGCGCAACCGGGACCCCCAGCCGCCTGTAAATAGGCTCTGCATAAAGAAAAAAAGAAATCAGGAGAAAACCCCCCCGAGGGTCCCAAGGGACTCCCTGCCACAGCAGGGGACCCAGCAGAAACCTGCCCCTGCATAGTCAAAACAGGGGGAAGGTCACCTGAGGTGGAAGACAAAATGGAGGGGCCAGACAGAGAAGATGGCGACTTTCCCGCCAAAAAAGCTCCCTCCATAGCCTGTAGCGGCTGAGAAACCTGAACAGTCTCAGCCGCTAAAGCAGGCAAGCCGGCATCAGCTGTCAAAAAATCAGCTGAGAGGGAATCCTCAAAAACCCGACTGTCGGCGGCTCGGGGAATCCCTCCGTGGGCGGATGGAGAAGACCGGGCTTCTCCACTGCTCCCTGCCGACTCGCGAGGCACCATCGGCGGGGAGCTCTGGGCGCCTGCAGCCGCTGCCGACGGAGCTCCTCCACCGCACCGGCCTGAACACCGCTTGCACAGGCCGGCCGCGAGTGCCTCGCGTCTGGAGCACAATGAGCACTTTTTCCCTTTAGAAGTGCTCATTGCTCCATACGCGACCTAGCTGTAAAAAAGTGCCGGTTAGTTGAAAAAATACAGTAAAATACAGTTTTCTTAAAGGGAAACAACCCTCCAGACCAGCACTACCTCAGGATTTTTTTTTTTTTTTTTACTGAACAGACTCCACAGGCTCTCGAAGCAATATGCCTTGCTTGAATTAGGGGGCAAGGCTTACTGCTGAGGCTCCTCTAAAAAAAAGTGGGGAGGTGGAGGAAGTGGGGGGAGGGACCCCGCTCGAGACCCGCCGGGTTTGACACCCCCGAGGTCGGACGAACCCCCAAACAGGGTCCGCCCAAGCTCCGTCCGGCCAAAAACAGGGACAATAAACCCCCTAAACAAATTCCAACAGCCCTACCAAGGGAGATGGGTACAGATCACATCAACACCTGCTGGAGACTGAAAGAAGACTGAGGGAAATAGAGAAGGGAGGATAGTATATACTGTCCCAAAGTTTTGTTTTCAGTCTCCACCTGCTGGTCATGATTGGATATATACCCATTCGTAAAGATTAACCTCTACTGGTCTGGAGAGTGCTAAAGAATAAAGCTTATATCATTTTTGGCTTTAACTTCCAATAACTACAAAAAACTATTGCAAATACTAGGAGCCAGGCCTGCACTCTTGGAGCCAGGTCCTCAATGAAACTAAAAACTCACTCCTGAAAGCTCTATTGGTTAAAATTTTCAGGATATCTATTTAAGATTTTACTTTGCATTTGCGGAGAAAGTTGATGTAGATATAGAGGCGAGGAGTGGCTTAGTGGTAGAGCTGCTGTCTCAGCACCCTGAGGTCATGCGATCAAATCCCAACACTGCTCCTTGTGACCCTAGGAAAATCACTTAATCCTCCATTATCCCAGTATAAAATAAAGTACCTGTATATATATATATATATATATATATATATATATATATATATATATATATATATATGTAAACCGCTTTGCATGTGTAGCCACAATAAAGCAGTATACAAGTTCTATTCCCTCGATTTCCCCTTCCCATGTTAACATGAATCTCTTAAAGCACATTGGTGACTTAACCCCATAGGATTCCATCAACTTTAGGGAATGTAGCTTATTTTTCCAGTACTATAGCAAAGGGAGGATGTTCTACATCCAATGATTCATCATGTACTTCTTCCCCGATGTGTAGGACTTTTTAAGAAGCAGGATCTCCCCTTCCCTCGTGTTCCCATACATTAAAGTGTTTAAATGTAAAGGTGCCTTGTGATTTAAAGTTCTTAAACGTAGGTGCTCAGAGACAGCAAATTTGTACATTTAAAACTCTAGGTACATATCGCTAAGGTCCTAAATCTATTGAAAATTAGCTTATTAATTAATCAGTATATGATAGTAAATATGGAATTTCTATAGCAACTGTTATACAATACAGCTATTTGAGAGTCATTACCAGTGGTCTTGAGCCCTTGCTGCAGTCTTTTTGAATGAAACCTGCAGCAAGTTGGGCACAATATGGAAACCACACTGAGGACAATCACTTTATACACAAGCTAAATTATCTTGCTATTCCACTGCATTCATAGATGTACCTTCATGAAATGATTTTTTAAAGGTCCACACAATTTTTGTAAGCTCTTTGGATACATTACATAAGGGATACAAGGTCAATGACTGAATAAGCAGCTGCCTTGGGGACATATTCATGAGCACTAAGTCAAGACTGTGCTCTTTGTGGCATTTGACGTGTGTACTGCCATCTTTTGAGACATTAACCCTTTTCACTTTAATTTAGATATTCATTATATAGGTATTTATTGGAGGGATATTATTGCAAGAGTATTGGAGAACCTTTTTTATTTGGTTTTCACTTTTATACAAGCAGCACCTCAAATGACACTTTACAAACGGATCATAACTATGAATTATTATATTACTTCCTAATTGCAGCAAAATACTCTTGAGGCACTGGGAGGTGAATGGTCTTACCCCAGAAGGTATATGATAACTTGCCTTGTTGGTTCTTGATCTCAGAAGGCTTGTAAGCAGACTGCCTCTCTTGGCTAACAATGTTGTGAGCAGATCCCCCTTTATCTCTCCGGCACCCAGCAATCCATAAACAATCCATCGGCCGTCAGTTCGCAGGCAGCTCAGATTCTTCTCCCAATAGGATCCCCCTATGCAGTCCAGTATCACATCAACTCCAGCATCTGGGACAAAAGAGCACAGCCTTTTATTCAACCAGCCCGTCACCTCACCAGTTACAACTAAAAATCAGCATTGTTACTTTTTTTTCTTTATTTATTACTTTTATAAATATACATAAACCAGTATATATATATATATATATATATATATATATATATATATATATATATATATATATATATATATATATATATATGGAAAAAGAGAGATATAAGATATCAAATAAAAAGAAAAATCAAATGACCTATTGAGCCAAATAACATTCAATATAGTATAACCAATCTCTCACACATTATAGGAGAAGCAATTCACATTATCTTTATGTTTTTAGGCACAACAGCACCAAAATACAAAATAAAACACTTACAACACATCAAACAGAGCATAGAAAACAGATTTGAGAACTGCTCTGTTTGATGTGTTGTAAGTGTTTTATTTTGTATTTTGGTGCTGTTATGCCTAAAAACATAAAGATTAAAAATAAGAAAAAAAAGCAATGGTCCCAACACAGACCCACTATTCAGAAAAATTTCAAAAACAAAAAACAAATTCCCTTACAACAAAAGTATAGAAATCATAAACTCTTATAACAAGACTGCTGTATGCTTAGCATTAGAACAGAAACTAAGAATTTTGCTTATAATCGGCAGAAAAGCCTCAGAACCCCTTTAGAGAGGATACCCTCACCTAACTTGAGAGGGTAAATAACTTCATTGGCAGAAAATCCTCCAAAAACAATGACCGTCTTTACAATCTTAACAATGTTGTGCCAGCTAATCTTTCAAAACCAACAATAGGTCAAATCTTAAGTTTTATATATTGTGTCAACTATATATAAAACTATTTAGTGAGATTACATGATGCTGTGAGCTATGTCTTTGTGCTGCTCCATGGACCCACTTCGCAAAATCTTTATCAACCCAGCTCTACTGCTTCATATAGCACTGAATTCTCCCTCTCACATCATGTTCTTTGCATAGACAATTTTGGTCTAAATTGGGAAAGAGGATGTCTGGATAAATGACGAAAAAAACCCCAAAAGAGCTGGGCCGGAAAGCCCCTGACAAGATGGCGGATCCCTCCCCAGTGCCAGCTATGGAGTTCACAGCGAAACAGCTGGCCCAACTAACTGCGGCAGTGACCCGTGCACTAGAACTGCACATTATCCTATTTCTCCCTCTCCCAGGTGAGACAATCTAATTTGATCCAATTCTTCCCTTCCACTGTCACTGGCTATCTTTCGAAGAGCTGATCTTCAACAGCAGAATGAGTAATACAAACTGCTCACACTGGCCACCCCAGCCTTCCTTCTGACACAACATCCTGCTTCCTTAGAGGTGGAGTATGTCAGAAGGAAGGTTGTGGGGCCAGCACAAGCAGTGTGCATCAGTTATGTTCTTTACTGCCAGTGAAGATTGGCCCTTTAAAGGTACACGGGAGGAGAGGTTTTGGGCATTTTTAGCTGGCAGGGTTGGGGATCCCCACCAGTTATATGTAGATGTGCTACTACTTAGTGGGCTAGGGCCTACCCATGGCTATGCCACAGGTCTATAATTTCCCAGATCACCTCTGGAACCAGTTTTAAAAATTGACATTACGTTGGCCACCCTCCAGTCTTCTGGTACCATGCCGGATTTTAAAGATAAATAACAAATTACTAACAATAGCTCTGCAAGTTCATTTTGCTTTAAGTTTTGGCTTCCAGTGCAATCTTCTTTTCAAGGTCTCTCTTTGCTTTCCTTATTAGCGCCTTGACTTGCCATTCTTTGTGCTGTTTACAACTATTTTCAGTTGAATCCTTTGTCCACTTCCTGAAGGATTCTCTTTTAGCTCTAATAGCTTCCTTCACTTCACTCATTAACCAAGCTGGCTGCCGTTTGGTCTTCTTTCCAACTAAACCTGCCATCCACAAAATACCTCCACTACAAATGAATTTTCCACTCTATGCTAACTTATCTGGGTGTAAAAACCTAGAATGACCTCCCAGAAACCATCAGGAAAGAAACAAACTACACTACATTCAGAAAAAAAACTGAAGACTCACCTCTTTGACAATTAACTGTCTTCATATCTAAATAGCACCCCCTACGTCTTGGACCCTCCTCTTGCTTCTCCATGCCCCCTCCCCTACTACTCTCCCCTTCCTCTTTGATCTGTCGCCTTGAGCCTGTATAGGTATGTGTGACTCACAAATGGAAGATTAGATTAGATTTTACTACATGGAATATATCTGGTCTGGGCTTCCATGATGGTCTTTTTGAATAACATCCACATCTGATATAAATTTTTGCGCTCTAAGTTTCTTTTTTACCATTCTTCTTATGTTATCAAGCCTCCTTTTTTAAAGTTAAATGCTATATCATCTTTTCTGTACAAGATTTATGCTTGATAATGTAATTAGAATTTGATAAATAAAATTTTTTTTAATGCTATTGTAATGGATTTTCTGTGTGCACTTACTCCAGAGATTATATAAAATTTAATTATATCATCAAGTGGTCTCAGCACTGTTAACTCCTGCACCAATTCATGCACTCCACTAAAAACTAAGTCTAGAATTGCTTCGCCTTTTGGTCTCTGAACCAGCTGCTTTATAAAGCAGTCCTTGATTTTTTCAAGGAATTTTACCTCGCTAGCATGCCCTGATGTTACATTTACCCAGTCTACCCTTTTCCATTGTAGGGAAGAAACAGTCTCAATGAGCCAGCACACCAACAAGCTGCTACAGCAATGCTTTGCTAATGCGTCGTTTAAGACAAAAAGAGCAATGCTGGATATTCTATTTTCAAACGATGGCACCTACAGGCCTGAATGCAGCTATTGAGTGGAAAGCTTTCCTGTAATGAAAATTGATTGGTGCTGTTTGGATTGACAACATTATGGTAGAGTTTGAAGTAAAGGCATCTGGCTGGAAGATCGCCATTGTGGAAAGAGCCATGAAGAGAGTACTTTATGTAGTATTTCCCCTGACAATGCGGATATTGAAACAGGGTATAATAAAAATAATAATAATAATAGTTTATTTTTATATACCGCCATACCCGGAAGTTCTAGGCGGTTCACAACAATCAAGCATAATACATACAGTACAAATAGATGTATTAAATTATCTAAAATTTGACAAAGTTGAATGCATACAATATAGGAAGAATATAAATGATTTAAAATAATATAAAAGTATTAAGTTAAACGATAAGATTCATTAAGAACCCAACTTGTTGAATAGTTGTGTTTTTATCTGTTTTCTAAAATCTAGATAAGAGGAAGCTTCTAACACAATTTTGGCAAGCTATGTATTCAGTTTGACCGCCTGAAAAGAGAAGGTTCTCTCGAGGAACATTTTGTAATGACAGGATTTTATTGAGGGATATGCAAACAAGTGTAATCTTCGAGAGCTCTTATTAGTGTAGCTTAGAGTAAAATGAGGGGTAAGATAACCTGGTAGCATGCCAAATACTGCTTTAAAGCAGAGATACATGAAAACTTAAATAAAACTCTAGATTCCAATGGGAGCCAAAGGAGCTTTTGATAGAAGGGGGTAACATGCTCCCCTTTTTTTAAACCAAAAATGAGGCGAACAGCCGTATTCTGGATCATCCTCGATTTTCTGAGAATTTTCTTGAAAGCACCCAAATATATGATGTTGCAGTAGTCAAGAATACTTAAATGGAAGATTGAACTAACAAATGAAAAGAGGCTTCGTCAAAGTACTTCTTAATAGTGCAGAGCTTCCAAAGTACATAACATAAGAACATAAGAACATAAGAAATGCCTGCACCGGATCAGACCCGGGGTCCATCTAGTCCGGCGTTCCGCACACGCGGAGGCCCAGCCAGGCACATCCTGGCGAATACAATGTCACTCGTATCCCTCAATGTCTTCTGCAAGAAGATGTGCGTCCAATTTTCCCTTAAATCCTAGAACGGTGGTTTCCTCCACCAGCTCTTTCGGGAGAGAGTTCCAGGCGTTCACCACTCGCTGTGTGAAGCAGAACTTTCTGACGTTTGTCTTGGCCGTGTCCCCTCTCAGCTTCAGGCCATGACCTCTGGTCCGAGACTGGGTTACATTTGCCAATGTGAATAACGCTGTTTCTTGCTCACCATCCTTTCCCCCTGTTGGTGAGTGAGCTTGCTCCATTATGTCAATTCCTTTTAGCAATTTAAAAGTCTCTATCAGATCCCCTCTCAGTCTTCTCTTCTCAAGGGTGAATAGTCCCAGTTTTCTGAGGCGATCTTTGTAGCTCAAGTTCTCCATACCTTTTACTAGCTTCGTCGCTCTCCTCTGCACCCTCTCCAGTAGTGTTATATCCTTCTTCAGGTATGGAGACCAGTGTTGGACACAGTATTCCAGGTGTGGTCTGACCATTGCTCTATAAAGTGGCATTATGACCTCCCTTGATCTACTCGTGATTCCTTTCTTTATCATGCCTAACATCCTGTTAGCTTTCTTTGCCGCCGCTGCACATTGAGCCGATGGCTTCAGGGTTCTATCTATCAGTACTCCCAGGTCTTTTTCTTGATCGCTCTTCTCCAATGTTATACCTAACAGTTTGTACCCATGCTCCTTGTTTTTACTGCCCAGGTGCATCACTTTGCATTTTTCTACATTAAAACTCATTTGCCAATTTTCTGCCCATCTCTCAAGTTGCTTCAAATCTCTCTGGAGTTCTTCGCTGTCTTTTTGTGACCTGATTGCTCGGCATAGTTTTGTGTCATCTGCAAACTTGATGATAGCACTGGTCGTTTCTTCTTCCAGGTCATTTACGAAGATATTGAATAAGATAGGCCCAAGAACTGAGCCCTGAGGCACACCGCTAGTTACTTTCTTCCAGTCTGAGTACTTCCCATTTATGCCCACTCTTTGTCTTCTGTTTTCTAGCCATTTTCCTATCCATCTCAGTATATCCCCTTCTATTCCATGACTTTGTAGTTTCTTGAGAAGTCTCGCATGAGGTACTTTGTCGAACGCCTTCTGGAAGTCCAAGTATATTATGTCAACCGGTTCTCCGCTATCGACTTGTTTGTTCACTCCCTCGAAAAACTGAAGTAAGTTTGTCAAGCATGACTTCCCTTTCCTGAAGCCATGCTGACTACCTCTCAGCAGGTCATGGTTATCCAGGTGCTGTACAATGCTGTCTTTAATCAAAGCCTCAACCATTTTCCCAGGGACCGATGTGAGACTCACTGGTCTATAGTTTCCCGGTTCTCCCCTTGATCCTTTTTTGAAGATACCGAGATACTTTTCTTAAATATTAAATCTGCATGTTTTTCCAATGTGAGATGTTTGTCCAGTTACTCACAATATTTTTAAGGATTGCTCGATATTGTAATCCAACCCATTCACATGTATCAATGTATCAACCCATTCACATGTATCAGGGAACTCCTGTTGGGGTTACAATAGTGAAGTGCAAGCTTGGTGACTGAGAGGTGAACAGATACGTGACTATTTTTTATAGAAACAGAGTATGATGGCAGAAAAGGGCCGTCGGCCCAACAAGTCTGTCCACTCGAATAACCCACCCCCCTAAGCACTTCCTCAAAGTGAACCCACATGTTTATCCCATTTATTCTTAAAATCGAGCACGCTGTTGGCCTCTACTACCTGAGGTGGAAGATTATTCCATCGATCAACCACCCTTTCGGTGAAGAAATACATCCTAGTGTCACCATGAAATCTCTCACCCCTGATTTTTAGCGGATGCCCTCTTGTCACCCTAGGTCCTGTTAGGAAAAAGATGTCTTCTTCCACCTCAATACAGCCAGTAACATATTTGAACGTCTCTATCATGTCTCCCCTCTCTCTGCGTTCCTCGAGAGTGTATAGCTGCAACTTACCTAGGCGTTCTTCATATGGGAGATCCTTGAGTCCATCCTAGTGGCCATTCGCTGAACCGATTCCATTCTCAGCACATCCTTCTGATAGTGTGGCCTCCAAAATTGAATACAATATTCCAGATGTGGTCTCACCATGGACCTGTACAGCGACATTACCACTTCGGGCTTTCGGCTGACGAAACTTCTCCAGATGCAACCCAGCATTTGTCTAGCCTTGGATGAAACTTTCTCCACTTGATTGGCCGTCTTCATATCTTCACTAATGATTACTCCCAGGTCCCGTTCTGTAACAGTTCTAGTTAAGGTCTCACCATTCAGAGTGTAACTCCTCCCAAGACCAAACCTCAACCTCCTCTCAAAACACTCATCTACCCTGAAACGACCCACAAGAATCAAACAGAAACCACTACTCTAACGTGTGCCTACCTAAACATCAGAGCCTTAGGATCCAAAACAGAACATATAAAAAATTGGATAAAAACCGAAAACCTAGACTGTCTCTTCCTCACAGAAACCTGGTTAACCTCAGACACAGACCCCAGAATAACAGAGGTATGCCCGCAGGGGTACAAAATAACAGTGACCTGCAGAGAGAAAAAAAGAGGAGGAGGACTAGCAATAATATTCAAAGACTCCCTAACCCTAAATATACAAGAAAAAACATCCACCACACAAATGGACTTCCTTGCCTGTCATCTCACAAGCTCCACACTAAAAAACTCACTAGCATGCATGCTCTGTTACATAACACTGGGAAATTGGACCACAACGAGACCTGAATTTGAAAACTTCATCTACCAAAACTCCTTAACAGCAGAATATAACCTTATCCTAGGAGACCTAAACCTCCACCTAGAAGACCCAAAATCCACACCAGCAAAAAACTGTCTAGCATTTCTCAATGCCTTATCCTTCCAAATCCTAGACCCACAAACCACTCATGAAAAAGGACATCAACTAGACATTGCAGCCTTCATGACCCACCAATCAACCACCCCAGTAATTCAAACACCCAATGGAACCTGGTCCCCATCCCTCTGGTCAGACCACTACACTTACAATTTCAGCATTAACTGGACCAAGAACAAAACCACACCTAAATCCCAAAAAATAACATACACCTCACGCAAACATATCGAGCCAACTGTATTCTGGAAAAAAATAGATGAAACACTCCAGGACCGCGACCCAAAAGACTTCATCTCTCACTGGAATTTTCTAGCCACCAACATCCAGGACGAACTAGCCCCACTACAAACCAAAACTAGAACCAGTAGAAGATCAGACCAATGGTTTGACAACGATCTGCTCCAACTTAAAAGACAATGCAGAAGATTAGAAAGAAAATGGAGAAAAACAAACCTAGATCAAACGAAAACCGCCTGGAAAAAAATTAACAAACAATATAAAATCCTACTAAAAGACAAGAGAAAAACTCACTACACAAACCTTATAGGCACAGAAACCCAAGATACCAAAAAACTATTCAAAATATTAAAAGACCTAACTGACACCAAACCCTACACGACCACTAACAACAACCCAACCCCCTCAGCCACCCTCCTAGCAGACTATTTCAAGAACAAAATCACTAACGCCAGAGCCACCCTCAACTTTACCCCATCCCACCTAAACGAAATCACAACCCAACCCACGGATAAAGAATCTACTACAGCGGACAGAACATGGTCTCAATTCCCCAACATACAATGGTCCAAATTCAATAAACTCTACAAAAAATACAGCCACGCCTCCTGTGACCTCAACCACTGCCCAGCATATCTCCTTACCACCTCCAGTGTAAAATTCCGTACTCTACTTCTGCAATGGATACAAACAACACTCACAGATGGCTTTTTCCCTGCTGACTTCAGCGAAATTATCATCACCCCAATTCAAAAAGACCCAAAAGGACCAACAGACCAACCATCCAACTTCAGACCCATTGCCTCTATACCGCTATATGTCAAAATTACAGAAGGCCTAGTAGCCAAACTCCTCACAAACTATCTAGATGACCATAACCTACTCCACCCCATGCAATCAGGATTCAGAACTAACTTCAGCACAGAGACACTCCTGGGCTCCCTTATGGACACAGCCAGACAACACCTCAGCACAGGAAAAAAAATGCTTCTCATACAACTGGACCTGACTGCAGCATTCGACCTAGTTGATCATAACATCCTTCTCCAAATCTTGGATGCAATAGGTATCTCAGATACAGTATATTCTTGGTTTGAAGGCTTCCTAAAATCCAGAACCTACAGAGTAAAATCAAACAAAGAAAAATCAGATCCTTGGTCAAACCCTTGCGGCGTACCACAGGGATCCTCACTATCCCCTACTCTCTTCAACCTATACACTGCCTCTCTCGGGGCATACCTGGATAACCTAGGCATTACCACCTATAGTTATGCGGATGACATCACCATCCTCATACCATATGATCAGCCAAAGACCACCATGACAAACATAATACACCAAACAATAGAAACAGTTACAACCTGGATGAAAGAACACAAACTAAAACTCAACCCAGATAAAACTAAATTCATCCTCCTCGAAAATGACAAAGTCCCAACTATAACCAATTTAGAACTTAACTCAATCAACTATCCAATCCAAACCACCATAAAACTACTAGGAGTGACAATAGACAGATGCTGCACTATGCAACTGCAAATAAATAAAACCATACAGAAATCCTTTGCAATAATGAGAAACCTGAGACAAGTCCGGAAATTCTTTGAAAGATCACAATTCCAGCTCATAGTGCAATCCCTAATCCTAGGATTGCTAGACTACTGCAACATCCTCTACCTCCCCTGCCCTGCCACGATGACCAAGCAACTACAAACAATCCAAAATACTGCTCTGAGACTCATCTACTCACTGAGGAAACATGATCATATCACAGAAGCCTACATCAACTCACACTGGCTACCAATCCAAGAAAGAATATTATTTAAATTCTACTGCATGATATTCAAAACCCTAAATGGAAACAGCCCAGCCTACCTAAACAATCGCCTCATCCAAGCAACCTCAACCAGACATAGAAAAACGCACTCCCCTTTCACACCTCCCCCGATCAAGGAAGTAAAACGGTCAAAACAATACGACGGCCTCCTAGCCACTCGAGCTGCAGGAATGGATAACCAAATCTCCAACCTACTGTTAACCACCCCAGACTACAAGATTTTCAGAAAACAAATAAAAACTATACTCTTCAAGAAAGCCCTGAAACAGTCCTAACCACACCCACTCTTAAAATCTCTTACTCTTAACAACACTTTTACCTATCAAATGCTATCTAAAACCCATAATTTCACCATATTCTTACCTCCTAAAGACCTCCACTTCCCTTTGGTAACTCTTTATCCAATGTTTATTACCTTAAAAAATTCTATGTCATCGCTTATTCTATTCCTTTTAATTTGTATGTAATTCCTGTTTTTTAGTTTGAATGTAATCCGCCTTGAACCGCAAGGTAATGGCGGAATAGAAATCACTAATGTAATGTAATGTAATGTAATGTTTCCGCTACCAAGGTGCATAACTTTACACTTCTTGGCATTAAAACTCAGTTGCCAAATAGTAGACCATTGCTCCAGTAAAAGAAGGTCCTGTGTCATAGTGTCAGGCAAGGTATCTCCGCCCACAATATTGCATAATTTAGCATCATCGGCAAATAATGCAATTTTACCCTGAAGTCCCTGTGGCAGATCCCGTACGAAAATATTAAATAGGACTGGACCCAGGACTGATCCCTGCGGTACTCCACTAAACACCTCCGACGTTTCAGAGGGAGTACCGTTTACCACTACCCTTTGAAGTCTGCCACTGAGCCAGTCTTTAACCCAGTTTAATGTTTCTCCTAGTCCCAGAGAGCTCATCTTGTTCAAAAGCCTTACTGAAGTCTAGATACACTACATCCATGGACTCTCCCTTATCTAGTTTTTTCATTACCCTGTCAAAGAAGCCGATTAGATTGGATTGGCAGGACCTTCCCTTTGTAAATCCATGCTGATGGGGGTCCCTCAGCCTCTCATCGTCCAGAACCGTATCCAATTTGTGTTTAATCAATTTATTTAATACTTGGGCAATAAAGTGACTTGCCCAGAGTCACAAGGAGCTGCAGTGGGAATCGAACTAACAACCTCAGGGTGCTGAGGCAGCAGCTCTAACCACTAGGCTACGCCTACTTGAATAGTTTATTTTTCTTTGTGTATGTTGTTTACCTAACTTTTAACTAATAAATACAAGTTTTCCTGCCCTCACCATTTTGTTCTCAAGCTCAACCCTATATTTTCACTTGCTGAAACTGTTTTTGCTTTCCTTTGGCATCTTTGGGATGTTCCCCTTGTCTCCCATCTTTTTAACAATAAATAGAACAACTATGAAATAAAAACAAAGCAAACATGGAACATCTGAATAAGACAGAACATAGAAGAAAAGTTGTAGGGAGCTACTGGATAGTCATATTTGTGAGGACCAAGAAAAAATGATTATGCAATTTACTGAGCTATTGCTTACTGTGTGTGAACTCTAGAACCTTCTCACTGAAATCTTCCTTCTTATAGTTAAAGCCAGCAGCTGCCCCGAGGTTTCTTGCCATGTGAAGTTTCTCCTGGGTTCCTGCAGTGACTATGGGAACTGCGCCCGCTAGTCGAGTCAGCTGAATGGCTGCAGTTCCAACTCCACTAGCTCCTGCATGGATCAGCACCACTTCCTTCTGCTGCACTTTACCTAAAGCCAACGGAAGAAAAATAAATTACTAAGCCGACATTATATTAGGGTTGATTGTAACCTGAAGCAGTGATCCCTGCTATGCAACATTAAAATAGTTGTTCTCTCAGGGTTTCCACAGCTGGCATTGTGCTTGTTGCAGGTTTCCTGGTCTCGCTGCGTCTTGTCAGGTAGAAACCGACGTTTCAGCCACCATGCTGTGGCTTTCTTCAGGGTATGCTCTGAAGTCTACAGTTGACTTTGTAAATAGTGGGTTCACTGACCTGATTTTGAACAGGGAAGTCCACCAATTTGAATTTTGGTGGGAAAGTCAGTTGGTCAGTGAATCCTGAGCCCTAACTGAGTCTAGCCTTACCTGTGTACGTTCTGGTCTAGCAGAAACTTGTCTAACTTTGTCTCGAATCCCTGGAGGGTGTTTTCCCCTACTTCAGTCACACATGGCAGGAACAGTGTTAAGAGAGAGCAACTAGGGCAACTGCCCCCTGGTCAGAGAGAGAGCCTAAGCTTGCTGGAAGCTATAGAAGCACAGCCTGTTATGTCTAATAACAGCTCTAGCAGGATACATATTTCAAATCTGAAATATTGAAATCACAAAATATAAAATTTATTTTTTCTACTTTTGTTGTCTGGGGAGGAGATGCCGAGTCTGACACGGGTGCAATTTTTTTACCACTGGAGCAAGACTTTTCACCGCTCCCACGAAGCATGATTCTATAAACCAATGCCTAGCGGATGATTGACAATTGTGCTCCTCGATGCCTAGAAGTTAGGCATCACTTATAGAATCAGGGGCTATATTCCATATCCAGCAGTATAAAGTTCTATCAAACATTGGGGAATTAGTCCTATTATTTACAACTATAGTGAAGAAAACTGGAACAAACTGAATTACAAAGGAGGTGTTGGAATAACATCTTACCTACAAAATGAAGCAACTGAAAGGCTGTCAGCCATGCTTCAGGAATAGAAGCAGCCTGATGGAAAGTCATACCAGCAGGAATTGGCATTAGTTGACCCTCCTTCACAGAGGCATATTCAGCATTGCCACCCCCCGACAACAGAGCCATGACCAAGTCTCCGGTTTTCCAGCATCCTGTGCAGTCAGGTCCAAATCCTATTATAGTTCCAGCTACTTCCAGCCCTAGAATTTCACTGGCTCCTATTGGGGGAGGATATTTCCCCTTCCTCTATGAAAACAGATTGGAGGGGAGTTATTAAAGTACCTAGGGAGAGAATTGCTTTGCAGTTTTAACTAAGCTTCTAAATGGGTGACATCTTTTAAACAGAGAAATTCAATGAACTCCATTTCATGGCATAGTTTACAGTAATAATAATAATTTTATTCTTATATACCACCTAAGCCATAATAGTTCGAGGCGGTTTACAACAAGAAATACTGAACAAGCAGTAGAAAGATACATATCATACAAAATACAATATTAAAATAAGCTTAGTAAAAGGAGCCCTTAGTCTCAGGGGCATTTCTGCCAAACACATTCAAGCTTACAAAACAATCTTTTATCCTCCCTTAAAAAAGGCACAAACCAAGGAAAAGCTCTAAGACTCCTCACAATAACTTCTGCAAAAGGAGGAAAATGATCAAGAGCAAATTCACTGAAGAACTCCAATAGTCAATAGTATTAGAGGCCAAAAAAGATCAGATAAACCATAGACATTACATATGCTATGGGGCTCATAATCAAAATGGAAATACGTCTAAAAAACCGGCCTAAATTGGCATTTGGACTATCAGTAAGATAAGTCGTCCCAAGTGCCGATAATCGAACCGAGTTTTAGATGTATCTATAATGACTTAGTCCTTTTTAGTGCTGCTGTATGCCCAGAGCTAAAAGGGTTGTGTTAGGAGGAGTGATGAGGGCGGGATTTGGGCGGGACATGGGCCGACCTAGATATAGTCGTACTGTAAGTATAACTGAAAGTCTAACGAGGCTGCCAGGTCTAAGTGCCCAGAAGGTATCAAAAGTGACCAGATAACCACTGTAGAGAGAAAGTACAGACCCCTACACACTCCCCCAGTGATCACTGACCCCCCCCCACCATAAAAATTGCAATAAAAACTTCACATATCTGCCTCCAGAACATCAGCACCTGGCATTGGAAAGCCTAGTAGAGTTGCACAGAGGTGGCTTAAGTAGTCTGGGGAGTGGGCTAGTGAACCATAGAAAGGAGGACCCAGGTCCATAAGTCACTCTAACTACTGCATTCTTGGTGAAACATGTGCACCCCGCAAACCCTATTGTACTGCCATATAGATGCTACCTGCAGCCATAAGGGCTGTTGGAGTTCTAGACAGGTGGATCTAGTAGATTTTGGGGGTGTTTTGGAGGGCTCACCATGACCTATAGGGGTAGTTCTGGTGAGATGGTTATGTGGCACCCTTTTTGTGAAGTTCGCAGCAGTGCCCTGTAAGGTGCCCCACTACTGTGTTACCATGTCTGGGTGTCCAATCCATTACTTTGCTGGCGTCTCCCACATGCAGAATGTCTTGTTCTAGGCATTTTTCACTTGGACAAATTTTTGGATGAGAATGGGATATAAAGATAGACGACTTAGCGTCTGGACGATCGAACAGCTGGACATGCAGGTAGACAATTCTCAAAAATAAAAAATATTTTGGACATATTTTTCGAGAATGGACTTTACACACTGCCGACTTTGGGCGACTAGCAACTTAGGCCCAAAACGGACTTAGACATATTTTTTTATTATGCTCCTCCATGTGTTTTAACAGAGTGCTCTTGTTTAACAAAGGACTTAAGTTACAACCAAGAATTATTACATAAGTAGACCAAGGCAAAAAACTAACATTGGTCTAACTTTCCTAGCAACTACAAAAGAATCTAAAACATATATCAGATCAAGAGTATGACTGACTGCTTGGGTTGGTCCTCCTGCAATCTGAGACCATTGAAGAAAAAAAAAAAAAAAATCACTGGAAGGTAAATCAGTCTCACACTGATCCATATACAACATCATGTGATAAAATTGCTTCAATTAAAGGAAAATAATCACTGTAAACCAGGAGGACAATAACGTAATACATTTAAAGCTGAAGAGACAAAAATAATATTTCATAAATACTATCAATAGGAAAGTCAACAATATGAAACTAGTTGCATTTTAAAAATAATCTAGGTCAGGAGTTCTCAATCCAGTCCTTGAGACACACCTAGCTAGTCAAGTCTTCAGGATATCCATAATGAATATGCATGAGATAAATTTGCATAGAATGAAAGTACTGCATGCAAATTTATCTCATGCTTATTCATCATGGACATCCTGAAAGCCTGACAGGCTTGGTGTGCCCTGAGCATTGGGTTGAGAACCCCTAATCTAGGCCTATGGTTCAAAATAATTGGATTTTATTTTCAGAAAGTCATTTACTGACTCATAGGACATAAAGATCTTAGGAGTCCTTTTACTAAAATAGTTTTTAAAAATGGGCTTGGCATATTTTAACATGGGACTTTCCCAGGTGTTAAGCCTATATTTAGGGCTCCTTTTACTAAGCTGCGATAGTGGTTTTAGCGCACGCTTAGCGCGCGAATTGCCGCACGTGCTAGAAGCTAACACCAGCATTGAGATGGCATTAGTTCTAGCCATGTAGTGTGGGTTTAGCGCGCTAAAATTCTGCGCACGATAAAAATGCTATCGCTGTTTAGTAAAAGGAGCCCTTAATGTGTCAGAAAATAAGGCATTTCTTCTCTTTTTTTATTTGTAGGTCATGCGCTAAATATTGTCAGCATGTGGCAACTGCAAATAATTAATGCAGGGGAACTTATTGCCTTCTGTTTAGAAAGCGCAAAGTGCTCCTGTGTTAAGTTTGCGTTATTCAGATAGCATGCGCTAATCAGAAAGTGCTACTTGAATAAAGCTTCTAAACCCATTCCCCACCATGACACACGCCTTCCGAAACAAATAACGCATGTGGGAAATGGCAAATTACCACAAAACACAGTAAGCATTTTCCTCTGCATTATACATGAGTTAGGGCTTAACACCCTTTAGTAAAAGGGCCCCTTAGTTTGGTTATCAGAGGACAGTGCTCTTCACGAGAGCTATCATCATGGTCTTGGGAGAAGGGAATAGTATTGAATAGGCTGAAAACCGAGTTGCCCTGTCTCCTTTATGTTTCTCCCATTATGTTCTCTATCGAAAATTAGTCTATGTTCTGGAGAATACAAATGATATGACCTGTAGAAAAGGGTGCACATTGCACCTAACACTGGGTCACAGAAAGATCTACAGAGTTCTTGAAAGAGCAATACCTGAAGCAAATCTGCTCTATTCAGTGCACTGGTATGAACCTTTACAAGGACTTCCCCTTCTCCTGCTTCTGGTTTCGCCACCTCTTTTATGTAGAGATTTTCTGGTCCTCCTGGAGTGTCAAAGTACACTGCTAGCATGTTCTCTGCAGAAAGAACAAGGAAAATAAGATTATTGGTAGGCAAACCTCCCCCAGCTGGAAATGCAGGTTACAGCCAAAAGCTGATCTGTGCAGAGCAATGTGAGACATTCTGAGACCCATGCAAGAAACTAAAGCCTCCCTCTTCTCTCTCAAGTCTCAGCAGACCTGTGCAGCAGGCTGAGAACCAGGAGAGACTGGTTCAAATCCCATTGAATTGATATTCCTTGGGTAAATCCCTTAACCCTCCATTGCTTTGGGTAGAAATAGATTATAAGTCCTCCAGAAACAAGGAAATACCTACTGTGCCTGTAACTTGCCTTGAGCTACTACAGAAAAAGCATGAGCTAAAACTAAAACTCCCCCTCAATCCCCAGTAATTCTCCCCAGCACTCCCAACCACTTTGGTTGTACTACAGAAAGGTAATCAAACACATTACCCTTACCTGTAGTGCCTCCCTCAGGTGATTCCCCAATGCTTCCAAGTGACTGTCCAATTTCTACTGTTCACCACATCCAGTGAATCCTCAGATTTTTTACTTTTCCCCACACACAGTGCTCTTCCACTTGATCCTGATTACAGCTAATATCCTACTTTATCACCTTTGCCCCTCTCCCTATTGATTGCACATCAATTTGTCTCATTGTACATAAGGATTTCTTTGCCATGCAAGATTGTCTCCTCTTGGCATTTTGCTTATCTGTCCTTTGATTTTTCTGGAATTTTTAAAAACGGCTTTGCAATTTGACAGTATAACAAGTGTTTAAAGTAAGATTTTTCAAAGGGGGGGGGGGATATTAAAAAGAAACCTAGCAATTTATGATAACAAAAGCATAAAACTAGTTATAGATTGCATAGACCTGTCCTCTCCCCTTCCTCCTGTCAACAGTCATGAGATCCCTCCCTATCTGTCTACTATACATCTCCTCAGCCGAATGTCACAAGAGTATCTGTGCTCTGGTTCAGTTTAACAACTTTGCTCTAAAACCCTATTACAGAGAAGGTTGAATCATCCATTTATATCACAATCACTTCAGTATGTACGTACTATAAGGCTGGGGAAAATCATCTGAAAGTTGCTTACTAGTGGTAAAAGAAAAGTGCGAGCTACTTTACCTTTGATCAACTTCTTGTGGCTACTTTACCCAGACACTCTGCTCTTTCTAAGCAATTCCAGGCACAGTGGAAGCAACCACTACAGGGCTGCAAGACACGGTGTCGTTTGGAAATTAAAAAGCCTAGGACGTCTTCCAGACACAGAGCGCCTACTTATACAAACTTTGTCGCTTGACCAGTTCAAAAATACATCACACACGTTCTCCATGAAGCCCTATAGGGGCGGCAGAAAAATACTTCCTGGAACCCCGCAGCCAAAGAAAGTGGCACGTTCCTGAGCTACTTCCTGACACATGTGAGGCAGTGAAGGGATGGGGTTGAAGCTAGCTCAAATTTCAACCTCCTGCCTAACGATGCTGCTGCTGTCCATCAGCTATTTTTCTGTTTATTAACTTTGTGTCCTTTCAGTGCTTTGCAGACAGGCCAGGCTGATGATCGTTTCGTGGTTGAATACAGCAGTTAGGATCTGCGGTACTGATAGCCTGGATTTGGCGCTAAGGCCTGGCTTGTTTGTGTTCAGTGGTTTTTACCATTAATCATTCTCAACTTTTTTTTTGCTTCCACCTGTTAACTTTAAACTTGTGCCAAAGTTTTTTGCCTATGATGCTTGGGTGGAAGAGTGTGGTACACCTCTCCGTTTGTCTGATACTTTTCTTTCGCTTAAGTAATAAGCTAGCTTTCTTGGTGTGTGTGGTGTTTTTGTTTTGGAGTGATATTTTTGGATTTTTGTCTTATGTTTTCATCTACATTATTTATTGACCATGTAGCCTTTGCACCACTTCCACAATTCTTTATTCATCATGTTGGGGGAAAAAATTCTGAGAGGCTTGCAAAGGTCTACTAGATAAAGCACTCAACAACCATATGTATTTTCAGTTGATGTATTTTCAGTTGTTTAACCTGTTAAAGAAAATAAATTTAAAAAAGGAAAAACAAAACACTCAGCCACATGTGTAACCCTTCCTATACAGTTTCAGATGAGAAAAAATGTCAACATGTCTTAGACAGCTGACCAGACTGTGATGATTAGGCCCACAATGCAGTATATTTGTTGTGTGGTCAGGAGGAGTTCAAGCTTTCTCAGAAGAGGACTCAGATACCAGGAAAACATCCCAGATATGATGACGTATTAGCCTCATGGCTCTGTGTGTAAAGTGCTTGTGTCTTGTGAGCTATTTACCAGACATTGTTCTGCGTGTATAGAAGGTAAGGCTTATTAATCCCAGGTTCATTTGGCGAAAGAAAGGCATTTCATTGCCCATGTCTTTTCTGGGTAACCCCTGGCAGGACGTTCCTTTACCATTTGTTTACCTTTTTCTATGGCAGCACGCACAGTTAAACATCTGAAAAGGAAAGATTTACTGTTAATTCAGTCATTGCAGGGTTCCAGGTACCAAAAATAATCTCTGGAAATAAATAGAAATAGGTAGGCAGTCCTAACTGCCTCTTTTTTGTTCCGGGGGTCATGGAGAACATCTTTCACTCCCTCTTCTGCCCCTGCACTCCTGTGGGTCCATCTCTCCCTCTTCCTGTCCCCTTCCCATGCCCTCTGCCCTACTCCCAAGTTCTCTCTCTCCCAATGCTCTCTTCCATTATCTCATCCCCCAAGTCCTACATCTCTCCCTCCCTTATGCCATCCCCTCTTCTGAGTCCTTCTCTCCCTTTAGACCCTCGCCTGCCATTTTTCTTTTTCTCCCTTCCACTCATCTCCCAAATCTGCCATTTCTTCCTCTCTACTTTCTAGCATCCCACAAGCCAACATCTCTCCCTTCTGCCTCCAGTCTAGAATCATTCACTCATACTCTCTTCCCCACTGCCTACACCCTACCCCATCACACCAGGCCACAGTCTGGCATCTTACCCCTTCCTTCCTCAACTTCCTTCCCTCCTTCAGCTTTCACTTCCCTCTTCCAAGACTCTCACTCTTTAATTGGAAACTTAAGCTACTACCTCTGCTGCGCCCCTGCCCCGGCATCTCTCCTCCCCCCCCCCCGCCACAACCCCCCTGCAGAATAATCTAGCTTATTTGCATTTCAGAAGTTATCAGCAGTAGTGATTCATTTAGGTCACCGACCCCAGAGCCTCCTATTACTACTGTGCCTGCCCCTGTGGAAACAGAGGGCGGGTCTCAGAGAGGGCGGATCTCAGTAGTAGAAAGATGCCATGATTGGTGGCCTCTGTGAATTGCTGCCACTGGTAACTTCTGAATGCAAATCAGGTAGATTCTGTGACAGCAGTGGGGGTGGGGGGGGGGAAGGAGAGATGCTGGCCAGCTACGTTTGATTTTACACATACTAGTTTTTCCACATATTCATCATCATAGGACTCTTATGGACCCCTAAGGAAGACATCTTGTCGAAACGCGGACCGTGTTGGGTCCTGCCCCATTAGTGGACTAGGTCCTTCCGATTTGTATGTGGATTTCCATTTTTGATGTGGATTATTTTGTATATTTGGAACTTTAACTCTTTCATTAAAGTCCATATCAGGATCATCGTCTTTCCACAGTGTTTTTTTGGTTTGGCCAGGAGGGAAGGACAGATACCATACACAGCAACTTTCTCAGGACTTCCCCCTTCCTGTTAGGGTCTTGGTAGGGGTGGGCAACCAAAGACCATGTTCTCATAAACACTAGGGTTACCAGATGTCCATGAAAACCCGAACATGTCCTCCTTTTAGAGGACAGTACGGGCTCCTGGACGGACTTTCCAAAACCCAGCATTTGTCTGAGTTTTGGAAAGCTCCTACAAGCTCCAGCTGCATCTCTGGGGGCGGCCGGCTGGAGGTTGAACCAGGTGGGGCTGGGACAGAACGGGGTGTGGTTATGTGTCTGGGTTTGTTTGTTTTTTAAAATATAATCCTAATAAACACAGTCTCTTTTATTACCTTCTGACTCTGCTCTGGTATCAATGCTGTAAAATGATCCATGAGTCTGGCACTGCTAAGTCAGTATGGATGTTTGCTGAGCCAGATTAAGAGGCACATCCCCAGGTATAAATCTTTTAGAAATGATAAGTAGTAGTAGTAGTAGTATGTGAAGACAGAGAGAGTGCCCTCCAGCCAATTTTCTTGGTGAAAGGAAGTCTGTGTGGGAGGAGAGGTTAGGGATACCACAAAGCCTGTCAGCTAGAGATGTCTTACTAAACTTGTGCTACTTTATTCTCATTGCTTTTGCCAGTCCTGCCACTTGAAACCATGCACCAGGCCCATTGAGAGAAGGTAAGGGAGAGGGAGTGGCATATGTAGGGTCAATGCTACCAGGCAGAAAAACTGTGCATCAGTGAAGGATGACAGCTTCATGGAGGATGAAAGAATGTGGGATGGTAGAATGAGGTTAGGAACTGGATTCAAGGCAGCAGAAATGGAAGCGAAAGGACCCAGGATTGAGAGATGGGAAAATGATCAGATCTGGGATCGATGGAGCAGGGCAGGGAGAATGGAAAAGATATGGGGTGTCAGGGCACACATATTAGGGCTCTTTTTACTAAGGTGCACTAGCGTTTTTAGCGCACGCTAACCACACACTAAACAAAAAATACTAATGCAAGCTCTATAGAGGCATTAGCGTGCGCAGCATTGTAGCGTGCACTAAAACCACTAGCGCACCTTAGTAAAAGGAGCCTTTAATTTCTGCCCTGAGCCTCACTGTATGGAAAGAAGAGGACATTATCCATAACACCACAAAATCAAGAAAC
The DNA here is from genome assembly GCF_902459505.1 of Geotrypetes seraphini. Classification (NCBI taxonomy): domain Eukaryota; kingdom Metazoa; phylum Chordata; class Amphibia; order Gymnophiona; family Dermophiidae; genus Geotrypetes; species Geotrypetes seraphini. The sequence goes on from NC_047086.1 coordinate 109,812,575, forward strand.
ATAAGCTCCAACTGATTTCTCTCTTGCTGACTGGACCCTTAAAATAACACATTTGTAAATTGCTTTAAGCTAGGACTGAAATTGAATCTTTGGACACTTGTGCTGTGCAGTACCAGCTGGTTATTATAATGAATAATGCCTAAGACAGATTGGACAGGTAGTGCTGTTTATTGCCTCTTAATAACTTTGTACCAAGTCCTGCTAAACAGCATTGCAAGAGCCAATCATCACTTACAGAAGTCTCGATGAAAGCAGAAACATGACTGTGAATTTGAAGCTCCAACTTTTTTGTACAGTGGCCTTCCCTAGAGATGTTTAGAAAACCCTCACTTGAATATAGGCACTATTTTGGTGACCTTATTTCGCAAGCACATCACTGCTTTCTAATGTCCATCCTTTTTTTTTTTAAGTTCAAATTTTTTATTGTGAATTTGGGTATAACAAACAAAGAAACATAAGTCATCAAAAACAGTGACAATCAAGCAACATAATAAAGATAAAAAACCATGAATAGATTCCACTGTAAAAGTAGCCCCAAATAACAAAGTAATCCAAAAACTAGTCACAGAATAATAATAATAACTTTATTTTTTGTATACTGCCATACCCAAGGAGTTCTAGGCGGTTCACATTTGTTTATAAAAAAAAAAAAAATTACAAGTGGTTCACACCAATTGAACATAGTTGGAAGCAGCAAAGTAGTTGAGGTTATAGATGGAAGGGACGTGTAGGTCAGAGGGGAGAGGGTTGGGGTGGGTGGGCTGGGTAGTATGGTGAAAGGGGCAGGAGGGGGTTATGGTTCATTGAAGAGGGGCGTTAGGTGTCTTGTCCATGGAATAGGTGAGTTTTGAGAGATTTTCTAAACCCAAGGAAGGCTATAGCGTGAAAAAAGGAAGGAAAGGAAAAGGGAGTAAAGAAAAAGAAGGAGAGATAGGAGGAGAGATACAGGAGTGATCTACAAAGCAGAATGTACATAACAATCAAGAAATTTCCATGGAGAAACATGACAAGGCATCTGTGAGGATAATCTGGAGATACACCGTTTTTCATAGGCATAAGATTCATATTTATGATAGAGGCACAAAGAGTTCCACCAAAAGGTGTAATGTCCATCCTTTTTAATAATTTGGCAGGATTCTTCTCCACCTCCTCCTCCCCTTGACGCAATGGCACAGCAGTGGAAACGAAGACCAATTTCGCCCCTGAAAGCCAATGTATACATCCAAAACACAAGGGAAGATGAAGATCTGTGCATGAGGTTAGACAGCATGCATCACAGGCACTGGATAACCCTGAATACCCTAAGTGAAGAGACTAACCGCGTGAAAAATCATCTTCTGCTCCAGAGGGCAATCTCCCGGCGTACAACACTGAGTCAGATCATGAGTGAAATCCAGTCTTTGAAAAAGCGAGGCTGAGCAATGACCAAAAAAGGGATCCAATGGCAGATTTTGAATTCTCAGTAAAGACGGAGGACCGACACATCACCTAAAACGAACCATTTTCCAATAGTTTTAGTTCACCCCTTGGTATCTTTTATTCTGCCCAGTCACGTACAGGCTAAAGACTTAAGATCAACATCTCACAGTCCATTAACACAAACAGCATCATCTGTCATGGAGCATACAAGATTTGGACCAGATCAGCCTCTCTTTAAAGCACATGGAACACCCGTGACCTTTCTGGTAAAGCATCCCAGGGCAACACCACCTTTCCAGCAGAGAATAGCCAGCACAATGGAAGTGATGACATATAGACAGCTTGGGGGCATTTCCAAACTAGAAAACATTTACATTAAAGAAGTTGAGATGCAGAAGCAGAACAAACTGCTGGAAAAAGAGACTGAACCAGCAGTTTGATGCTTCCCTCCAAGGAAAAATAATTAATTTTCTCAAAAAAATTTTAAAAGTACTAAAATAGCTATAATGTACTAGTAAAAAAAAAAGAGTTTTATGGAATACAGGACTTGGTTTATGATAAAAGCTATATTTCAGCCAACACATTAAGAGCCCCATTTAACACAGAACGTAGAGATTAGAATTGAGACATCCAGATCAGGATGTGCATAATTCCAGTGGTATTTCAGAAAAGGATCTTACTGAGGTAAAACCTTCTCTAAAATACCTGCAAGAGTGAATGTGTATTTGCTGGCATATATAGTGGGAGCAACCACTTTCCAAATATAGATGAGGGAAAAATCAACAGAGGAAACTCAGCAACTTATATGTATATGTCAAGCCATTATGCAAACCAATATGTGTGAATGCTACTAATTAAATATAGAGACTATATTCATATCAGCTTGGAGGGGAAAATAAACAGAGGATTAAAGTAGATAACTTCCTTAAATCCATCCTTCTGTAAAGGGCTGGATGAAACAAGCACTTTTTAGAAAACCTACACATGCCAGGAGGTAGCAGAAATCCCTATGTGGAAACATTGTCATGTGCATGCCCTTTGTGAAATAGAGACTACGTGTAGATTTCAGACCCCCCACAGGCCATGACCAAACCATGCCTCTAACACACTCCCTTGCAGATACTATGAATTATGGATATCCATGTATAAACTGAGCCCTTTCTAAAGTTGTCATTTACATGTAGGTGTCATTTCCACTATTCCCTCTGCGTGCTGCCAGTAGGAGGTAGTGTTTCAATATCATGTTTTCAATCACTAGGGACAGGTAGGTTCCCTGGAGTCCTGCAGAGCTTGCATGTAGGGTTATCATTCGTCCGGGTTTCCCTGAACATGTCCTCATTTTAGAGGACTGTTGGGATGTCTGAGAGTTTCTTTTAAATTAGGAGAATGTGTGCTTGTCTAGCTAGGTTTTAAAAATATGAGCTGCCCACAAGCTCGCCCACCCACTTTGGGCTCAACATAATGCATCCAACCATAGTAAAGGGGGAGGAGTGGATCACACTGGATGCTGTCTTGGTGGGGGCACTAGCACCTCTCTGACCCACCCCAAGCCAGGCTTGTTCCCCCCACCACTTCTTTAAATTTTGGCCAATGTGAGCAACTTCTCCGGCCTGCTGCTCACAGCGGCCTGGCTCCCCTCTGAAATCATTTCTGGGTCATGGGGCCAGGAAGTGACATCAGAGGGAAAACCAGAGAAGCTGCTCATGCTGGCAAAGATTTAGAGGTATAGGGGAAGGAAAAGTGTGAGTGGGGGGTGGGAAGGTACAAGGGGGCAGCACTGCCTCAAGTGCCTCCTACCATCACTGTACCATTGCATCCAACCTCCCTCCCAAAGTCTGGCTTGTTTCCTCTCCCACCATCATCTTCCACACCTCAGATTCATTGCCGGCAGTGTCAGTAATTGAGAAACCCGCTGCCGACTGGCTCCTGCACTCTACACTCTGCCATGTCCCATTTCCAGTGATGCAATTTCCTGTCCCCGTGCAGGTGGGACATGGCAGAGAGAAGAGTTTAGGAGCCAGCTAGCAGCAGGTGTCTCAATCACTGACACTGCTGGCAATGTGTCTGAGGAATGGAAGACTAGGGAGGGGGGAGGGAGAGGGACTAGTGCAAAATATTGGACTGACGGTAAGATGCTGCTTGGAGGAAGAGAAAGGAAGGAAACAGAGCTGGTAGGGAGATCAGAGGAGAGAGGGGAGTGGAGGGAAACAGATGAGGGAAAGAGGAGAGACAGAGCCATGAGAGATTGATGCTGGGAAGGGGGTCAGCAGAGAAAGACAGAGATGCTAGATCTGGTATAGATGAAAGAGAAAAGAGGGTACTGCTGAGAGAAGGGATAGTGATGCACAGGGGTGATGAGGACAAAGAGTGCAGATGTTAAAGGGTGAGGAGAAAGAGATGCTAGATGAGGGGAAGGGATGGAGAGAGATGCCAGAATATGGGAGTGTGGGATGGATGGATAGGTGATAGGAAGAGGCAGATGCTAGTCCATGGGGTGGGGTGGGGTGGGATGGAGAAATGGAAGGGAGAAGACTGAGATACTAGACCTGGGGATAAAAAAGGAGAAGAGAGCAATGCCTTTGAAAATATTACCTTGATGACGACCAATGCAGAAGTAGAGCTGGAACTTTATAAAGCCAGTGAATATTCAAAGACAGGGGTTCTAAGATTTAATTTTCAGGCCATGTGGTCACAGACTGTAGGGAGTGAGGTAGAAGAGAAAGACTGAACCACAGGGGAAAGAGGGTGAGAAATGCTGGACTATGGGAGGGAGAGAGAGATGCTGGACCATGGAGTTGCAGAAGGAAGGGAAGAGAGAGGAAAAGCTGGACATGATGAAAGACAAGGACAGAGGTGATGTTAAGTATGGAGGAAACATAGTGGTAGGCATATAGAGGGATGATACTGGACAAAAGTGTAGACAAAGGAACACACGGGGATGCTGGACAGAACCGCAAGGCACAGGCGGAATAGAAATCACTAATGTAATGTAATGTAAGACAGAAGGGATAGAGGAGAGATGCTGAACAAGTTAAATTGTAAACTCTTCCGAGCTGGGACCATCTATAAATGTCAAAATGTACAATGTTCAACACTATATAAGTGATAAGTAGTAGTAGTAGGATAGATGTCAAAAGACAGGAGATCCTAGAAACAGAGTTTAGAAGAAACAGAGAAAAGCAGAAGAGAGCCATAGGGACCAATGCAAAGATTAGACAAAGAAGGTATAAAAAAAACCCAATTTTTTCTGAATGTATTAATTTTAATATGTTAGCTTAGGAAAATGTGCATCTTTTGATATCTTGCATTTATGTTTCTATTTCTATTACCATGACAGGTTTTCTATATAGATCTGGAATGTGTTTGCTTTTTGTAGGGTTTGTTTACTGGAGCTCTGAAGGCATTCCTCCTCCTCTCCCCTCCATTAGTCCCTTTCACCTTGGGAGAGATAGTATTACAGGGGACACATCTTATATTTTTTCACCTGAGGTCCTGCTGTGGCCTAGACCTGTAACATTACTGACAACATTCACTTGCCCTCATGAGAGGTTTTCGATATTTTATTTTTAAAAAGGACAAATTTTAGCCTGTTTGGAATGGTAATAAGATTTCTATTTATTGATTCATAAAGCACCTTTAAATACTGCGCATAGGAGTGCTGAAAAGTCCTGAAGTTTAAAACCAATTTACTAAGGCTTTGCTAACAGAAAGACAAAGGCTGGTTGGTACTCATTATCATATCCCACCATCTCACTCTTTACTATCATACCCAATGGTGTTGTTTACATATTTTAATCTTATGCTTCCAATGTTGAAACCATTCATGATAAATGTGGACAGTATCTATATTGTGTTTTTATTGTTCTTAAAATTTTGAATAAACTACAACTGAAGGTCTGAGGACATTGAGTTTCCACAGTCTTGTTTGTTTGGAATCCCAATGTTGAAACCACCATATATCCTGTAAATCTCCTCCTGGAGTCCTGGAACAGTGAGCTAGATTATTGTGCCAGTTCCACCTGACCTTTGGCTCTTCATCCTGCGAGGGGGTTACTCAAAGAAGCAGGGACTTATTGCCTTACTATGATGCCTCCTTCCATCATCTCTTTCAGTTTTTAACCAAAATCAAACTGGAGATATATCAGTGGAATGTAAACTTAAAACATAGATTTCTAGACTGAAGGGAAGCTGTTTGGATCTCAAGAAAACAAATGTTTTACCAGTGGAACTGTGTTGTTGACTGACTTCTATGTCTGTTTACTTTTAAAATGTCTTCTGGCATTTCTCACCACCAGAAATAAAGTAAATTTTATACATCTCAAAACGCGCCTGCAATATTGTTCTCAGCTTCCAGTGGATTTCTCCAGGAATTTCCATCCTTGCTTTGAACAATAAAGGAAGTTTACAAATGAAGAATAGTTTTTAACAGCCTTAGCGACGCTTTGATTCCATTTCTTTGATATAGTCACCTATGAAGAAAAATAAAGAAGTACAGATGAAATTGTCTGTGTTTTATAAAGCATTAAGGACATGCAGATACTCTGGACTAACACAAGTATAAGAACAGTATATATAAGAATCTAATGAGATGTCAGCTAAGATAGACCAGTGGTTCATCAAGCTCAGCATCCTTTCTCTAAGAGTGTTCACTTTGACTCACTTGCAATAATTCATTAGATACTAATTGGAAACACTATTCCCTATCACTCGTTCCCAGAAGTTTAAGGATCTATCTTCCAGAAACACACCCAAACCTTTTTTAAACTCAGCTATACTATGAGCATTGACCACATTCTTTAGCAAGCAGTGCCATACCAAGGGCTGTGAGACTTAAGTGGTGCAAAACAGGGTGCAAAACTTGCTCCCAGTTCACCATGTCCTCTCACTGATACTGGCAAAGTAGGTGGAGCACAAGCTAGAGGCAGACCAAAACTGCTTTTTTCAGTTTCAGACAAAACCAAATCTACTACCAAAACTGTCTAACCACTTTCAGCCAAAACCAAAAGTGCAGCTGAAACTTATCACCTAGTTTCAGCTGAAACAGAAAAGTAAAGTTTGGTTGTGTGAATGCAAACCTATGAGGCCCACTGGGGATTGTCAGAACTTGCAATCTACAGCCCTCTACTAAATCCACAGATTATTCCCAGGAACTGCAAGCACAGGCCGACAATGTAGGGTTACCAGATGTCAGGATTTACCCAGACATGTCCCCTTTTTAGAGGATTGTTTTGGTGTCTGGATGGTTTCCTGGACTAGAGAGAGTTTTTGACTTGTTCTCTCCAGTCCAGCCCTCACCCCAGAGTTGGGAGTTCCTCTGTCCTCAGTACCTCCTCTGGCACTGTAATATCACAAAACTTCAGATATCACAAAACTTCAGGCAACCAGCAACATTAGCAACAGGATCTTGCTTTTGTCAGCCTGCCCTGGAAGCCTTCACTCTGCAGCACTTCTTGTTCCTGTGTAGGCGGGACACTGCAGAGCGAATGCTTCCAGGGCAGGCTGATGGCAGCAGGATCCTGTTGCCATCTGCTTGAAGTTTTGAAAATGCAGCACTGGCTGACTTTGCGACACATTAGAAGTGACTTCTGATGACATATCTCCACAGAGAGTCTAATTCCTAATGAGTTTATCATCCCAAATTTACAAATTTAAATTTCTGCTAAACCTTTGTATCAAACACACACACAAAAAGAGTAATTCCTCCCTTCCAGACTACTTTACAATCCCTTATGGTCTAGTCAGGGCACAAGTGATCCTCAGTCGCTATTGTCCATGTCAGTTCTATTCTCAAAATGGCTACCATTATCTCTTGTGGCAGTCTTGCAAGATTGCCACTAGAGGTCATGGCAGCCATTTTGAGAGCAGAGCCAGCATGGGCAAGAGTAACTGGGAATCACTCCTACCCTACCTACACCCTAGACTGATAGGGATTGTAAGATAGGCCTGAGGGAAGCTCCATGGTTAGATTTCCACTCCTCCTAGAGCTCTCAGTAAGGAAACTGTGGAAACTCCAACACTGCTAACTCAAACTGAAAGTGGGCAGGGGGAAAGGCAATTCCTGTTTAGAAGGAAGAGGGAGGGAAACAAACAGGACAAAGAACAAATTTTCAGCTTCCACTGAAACCAAAATCATGGCCTTAAACTTGGGTGAATCTTTTCATAAGGTCAATTCATAAATTACAAATAATTAAGTGACAGCTGAACTTGACAAAGTAATTATAAGCATAGACCTGCATGCTTCTACTGTATATCAACAGTATGCTTGGGCACGTAAAACAGATGGTTGAAATAGCACAGTTACTTACCGTAACAGGTGTTATCCAGGGACAGCAGGCAGCTATTCTCACATATGGGGTGATGTCATCCGATGGAGCCCCGAAGTGGACGCCTTACATGCAGACTTGCTTGAAGAAACTAGAAGTTTCGAGTCGCCTGCATCGCGCATGCATGAGTGCCTTCCCACCCAGTGCACCGGGCGCATCTCCCCAGTTCAGATAGCTAGCAGAGAAGCCAACCAGGGGAGGTGAGTGGATTGTGAGAATAGCTGCCTGCTGTCCCTGGATAACACCTGTTACGGTAAGTAACTGTGCTTTATCCCAGGACAAGCAGGCAGGCTATTCTCACATGTGGGTGACCTCCAAGCTAACCAGAATGGGATGGTGGGAGTGTTGGCAACTTAGGAGAATAAATTTTGTAACACTGTTTGGCCAAACTGTCCATCCCGTCTGGAGAAAGTATCCAGACAGTAGTGAAGGTATGAACTGAGGACCAAGTAGCAGCCTTGCAAATTTCCTAGGTGTAGGAATAGGTGTAGATCTGAGGAAAGCTACTGAAGCTGCCATTGCCCTGACTTTATGGGCTGTGACTTTACTGTGAAAGGGTAATCCAGCCTGGGCATAGCAGAACGAGATACAAGCCGCCATTCAGTTGGAGATGGTACGCTTAGAGATAGGATGTCCCAACTTGTATGGATCGAAGGAGGCAAAAAGTTGAGGAGCAGTTCTGTGTGATTTGGTGTGTTCCGAGTAGAAGGCCAAAGCATGTTTACAGTCCAGAGTATGAAAAGCTGATTCTCCAGGGTGATAATGAGGCTTCGGAAGAAACACTGGAAGTACAATGGATTGGTTGAGATGAAATTCTGAGACCACTTTAGGCAGGAATTTTGGATGAGTACGAAGAACCACCTTATCATGATGGAACTCAGTGAAAGGTGGGTCAGTAACTAAAGCTTGCAGTTCACTGACATGTCAAGCAGAAGTGAGAGCAATGAGAAACACCACTTTCCAAGTGAGATACTTCAGATGAGCCTTATCAATTGGTTCAAATGGAGGCTTCATGAGTTGAGAAAGGACAACATTGAGGTCCCAAACCACAGGAGGCGGTTTGAGAGGAGGGTTGACATTGAAAAGTCCTTTCATGAATCTGGAAACCACTGGATGAGCAGAGAGGGGTTTCCCTTCAATAGGCTGATGGAAAGCCGCAATTGCACTGACATGGACTCGGATAGATGTAGACTTGAGACCAGAATTGGATAAGTGCAACAGGTAGTCCAAAACAGAAGATAAGGAAGAATGCTGAGGCTCCTTATGATGAGAAAAACACCATGTAGAAAATCTAGTCTATTTTTGGTGATAGCATTGTCTAGTTGTAAGCTTTCTAGAAGCTTCTAAAACATCTCTGACAGATTGAGAAACTGAAGAGAGGTTATGTTGAGAGGTACCAGGCTGTCAGGTGTAGAGACTACAGGTTGGGATGAAGCAGAGATCCCTGACTCTGTGTAAGCAGAGAAGGAGAAACTGGTAGAAGGTACGGCTCCCTGCTGCTGAGTTGAAGTAGAAGGGAGTACCAGGGTTGTCTTGGCCATCGAGGAGCGATTAGAATCATGGTGGCATGATCGTTCTTTAACTTGACCAGAGTCTTGAGAATGAGAGGGAATGGAGGAAATGCGTAGAGGAAAAGATTCGTCCATTCCAGAAGAAAAGCATCTGCCTCGAGGCGGTGAGGAGAGTATATCCTGGAGCAGAACTGAGGCAGTTTGTAGTTGTGGGGAGCTGCAAAGAGGTCTATCTGTGGCATGCCCCACTGTGAAAAAATGTGGTGAAGAGGCGAGGAATGGAGAGTCCATTCGTGAGGTTGCAGGAGACGACTCAAGTTGTCCGCTAAGCAATTCTTCGCCCCTTGAATGTAGCTTTGAGGAAGGTGTTGTGACTGATTGCTCAGTCCCAAACGTCCAGAGCTTCTTGGCAAAGGGAGGGAGACCCTGTCCCTCCTTGTTTGTTGACATAATACATGGCAACCTGGTTGTCCGTGCGAATGAGGACTACTATGTTGTAAAGGAGATGTTGAAAAGCATGGAGAGCTTTGAGGATCGCTCTGAGTTCCAACTGATTGATATGACACTGACGATCCGTCCTGGTCCAGAGGCCTTGAGTACAGAGACCATTGATATGAGCGCCCCAAGCGTAGATCGAAGAGTCTGTTGTGAGGACCTTCTGATGAGGGGGCGTTTGAAAAATCAAGCCTCTGGAAAGATTGGAAGAGAGCTTCCACCAACGGAGAGACTTCTTGAAGGAAGGAGTGACTGAAATGTGTCGGGAAGGAGGGTCACAAACTTGCGTCCATTGAGATGCCAGGGTCCACTGAGGTATTCTGAGGTGAAGTCTGGCAAAAGGAGTCATGTGTACTGTGGAGGCCATGGGATCCAGAAGAACCATGTGTCTTGCTGAAATGGAAGAGCGGGAAGACACTGTGAGACAAAGTTGTAGAAGAGCCTCCAGACGTTGTTGAGGAATGCTCTGAGCTGGACAGTGTCCAAAACAGCTCCAGTGAATTGCAGATTCTGTGAGGGCTGAAGTTGAGATTTGGGAAAGTTGATTTCGAATCCCAAACTTTGTATGAACCAGATAGTCCGTTGAGTCGCTACAATAACCCCTTGAGACGTGGAATCTTTGATGAGCCAGTCGTCTAGGTAGGGGAATACCTGAAGACCATGATTCCGTAGAGCTGCTGCTACCACTACCAGGCACTTGGTGAACACTTGGGAGATGAGGCCAGGCCGAAGGGTAGAACTCTGTATTGGTAATGCAGATTCCCCACCCGAAATCTGAGGTATTGACGGGAGGCCGGATGGATGGGAATATGAGTATAGGCCTCCTTGAGATCCAGAGAGCATAACCAGTCGTTCAGCTCGAGAAGGGGATAAAGAGATGCCAGGGACAATATTCAAAACTTTTCTTTGACTAGAAATTTGTTGAGAGCCCTGAAATCCAGAATGGATCGCAGATCGCCCGTTTTCTTTGGAAAAAGGAAGTAACGGGAGTAGAGCCCCCTGTTCTGCTGTTCCAGGGGAACAGGCTCGATGGCATGTAGATGAAGCAGAGCTTGAGCTTCCTGAAGAAGAAGGGCGGTCTGGGATGGATTGAAAGGATACTCTCTTGGAGGAAGCTCTGGTGGAAGCTGAGTGAAATGAAGAGAGTATCTTTCCCTGATGATGGTAAGTACCCAGAGGCCGGATGTAATTATCGTCCATCGGTGGTAAAAATGATGTAGACGACCTCCGACAGGGGGAAAAGGAGACAGAGACAGAACGACGGAGGTTATGCTCTGTTTTAAACAGTCAAAAAGGCTGAGAAGGCTTAGGTGCAGCAGAAGGTTGAGCTTGCTGTTGCTTCTGAGGATGCTGCTTTTTCAAAGGAGGACGAGTATAGGGAGCCGGCTTTGGAGGAAAATGCCTCTGATAGATGACAGGAGGGCGTGCAGGCTTGGGTGGAGTCGGCTTCAGCTTGGGTCTGACGATGGAAGCAAACGATTTTGCATGGTCAGATAACTTCTTGGTGGCCGCCTCGATGGATTCATCAAAGAGGTCGTTGCCTTGACAAGGAAGATTAGCCAGGCGGTCCTGAAGATTAGAGTCCATGTCAATGGTTCGAAGCCAGACAAGGCGACACATAGCTACTGAGCAAGCAGCCGCTTGGGCAGACAGCTCAAAAGCGTCATAAGATGATTGAAGAAGATAGAGACGCAACTGAGAGAAACTAGCAATTAGTTCTTGAAACTCAAAATGCATTTGATTGTCCATATAAGTCAAAAATTTCGATAGAAGGGAAAGAAGAAATTCAAAATAGGTAATGAAATGAAAATTATAGTTGAGGACCTTAGAGGACATCATAGCATTCTGGTAGATGCGACGTCCAAATTTGTCCATAGTTTTCCCCTCTCTCCCAGGAGGAACTGTGGCATAGACCTTGGAAGGATGGGATCTCTTCAAGGATGATTCAACAAGCAGGGATTGATGAGAAAGCTGCGAGTTGTCAAAGCCCTTGTGATGCACAGATTTATACCTCGAGTCCAACTTACCAGGAACTGCTGGTATGGAAAAAGGAGTCTCCATGCATCGAGCAAAAGTCTGATTTAAAAGCTTATATATTTTTTTTAAATAATTTCTTTATTCATTTTAAATCACACAAGTGTACAGAAATACATCATTTATAACTTCTATATAACACTTGAAATTCTTTCTAATATCATCAGCAAAACATATAACCCTTCCCTCCCACCCTTCCTTAAATATTTCAAACAAAACTTATCATAAACATATTATGAATACTTAATGATTGTATACTTCTAAAACCACCCCCTCCCCCCAGTGTGTACATATAGCTACCAAGGAAAATGATGTCTACTCATTACAATATTTTTCCAATGGCCTCCAGATCTTTATAAAATTATTATAAATACCTTTCTGCATAGCAATTACTCTTTCCGTCTTATATATATGGCATAATGAGTTCCACCAAAATGTATAGTTAAGATTAGTATAGTTTTTCCAATTATTGGTAATATGATCAATAAAAGTTTGTTATTATGCGAAGAAATTTTACTTTTTTTCCTCACAGATATACCAAACAGAACAGTATCATAAGATAACGCAACATGGTTTTCTAATAGACAATTTACTTGAGTCCAAACTGAATTCCAAAATAGCATAATACAGGGACAATAAAAAAAGTAAATGATCCAACGTCCCCGCTTCCAGATTACAGTGCCAGCATCTATTAGATTTAGAGCAATCTAACTTTTGTAAACGAACTGGGGTCCAAAACGCTCTATGCAACAAAAAGAACCAGGTTTGCCTCATATATGCAGACACTGTACATCTCATTCTCCAAGACCAAATTTGCGTCCATTGAGATGCAGAAATTTGCTGCTTAATCTCAATGCTCCAAATGTCTCTAAGACCAGTTTTTTATTCACATATCCAGATATTAATTTATACCACAATGCGGCTTGATGTCCCAAGAAGTCTGCTTGAAAGCATGGGAACTCCATACTGTATTGATTATTCAAATTTTTCCATTCAGGGAACCCCACCTGAATAGCCTGCTTCAGCTGCAACCATTTAAAACTTTGTGATTTATTCAGACCAAATTTATGTTGTAGCTGTGAAAAATCAAGCAGCTTACCATTTGAAATAACATCATTCAGAATTCGAATACCTGCAATAATCCAGTTCTTCCATAAGATTTTAGATCTGCCAATTTGAATCTTGGAGTTTATTTATAAAGATTGATTCGTTGATTTATTTATTGGAATAGGTGTTAAATTACTAATGTATTTTAATGTTTTCCATGTGTCAGATAAAATTCTGTTTTCTTTGTATTTTCTAGATAATTTAATACTAGGAACATGAGCTAAATTTAAAGGAAACAAAAGACGCCATTCTAAATATAACCAATCAGGTGCATTATCAATGAATTCTGGGAGGATTCAATACATACCTTGATGCAAAATATAGGCTTGATGATACCTATAAAAATTTGGAAAATTTACCCCACCCTCCTCAATTGGCTTTTGAAGAGAAACTAAAGCAATTCTAGGCATTTTACCAAGCCAAAGAAACTTCGTAAGGATACCATTAAGCTTTTTGTAAAAGGACTCCTGAAAAAAAATTGGTATTAGAGAATGACACGGTGGAGGTTACCCGCGGCTAGCCGCGTTTAGCCGCAGGTAACCCGCCGAAACGGGGAAGAAAAAATAGTGGCCTCGATGGGGACAAGGCCATTCACCGCCCCGTGGAGCAGTGAATGGACTTGTCTCCGCAGTGAGGCAAGCAAGGATCGCGCGGTCCCCATCCGGCCATCTACCTCCCTCCACCTCACCTTTGAATTGAAGAGCACTGTTCCTCAATCGCCGGTTGAATTTCTGCCGGTCTGCGCGAAAAAAGAAAAAAAAAAGCCTCTCCTTTTCCCCTGCTCTCAGTTGCAGCCGACAGGAAGTCTTTCCGACGTCAATTCTGACGTCGGAGAGGACGTTCTGGGCCAGCCAATCGCTGCCTGGCTGGCCCAGAATGTCCTCTCCGACTTCAGAATTGAGTCAGAAAGAAGACTTCTGGCTTTAGCAGCTGCAGCATGGCGGTAAGAGAAGGGGAAAAGGAGGGAGGCTTTTTTTTTTTTTTTTTTGAGCGGCAGAGAGGCAGCAGGTTGGCTTTGGCTAGAGAGGGAGAAAGGTAGACAGGCAGGCAGGCTTTGGGGGTGGGGTTGGACAAAGTGTGGAAGGCAATGAGAGGGACATAGGAAGGAGGCACTAGGGGTACTAAAGACATGGGAAGGAGGCACTGGGGGCACTAAAGACATGGGAAGGAGGCACTGGGGGCACTAAAGACAGGAAGGGGCACTAAGGACATGGGAAGGAGGCACTGGGGGCACTAAAGACATGGGAAGGAGGCACTAAGGACATGGGAAGGAGGCACTGGGGGCACTAAAGACATGGGAAGGAGGCACCGGGGGCACTAAAGACATGGGAAGGAGGCACCGGGGGCACTAAGGACATAGGAAGGAAAGAGGGAGGGAATAGAAAGGGACAATTCTTGGGCCTGAGTGCAGAAAGAAAGAAATGAAAGAAAGGATACACAGACAGAAGGAAACGCAACCAGAGACTCATGAAATCAATCACCAGACAGCAAAAGTAGGAAAAATGATTTTATTTTCAATTTAATGATCAAAATGTGTCATTTTTGAGAATTTATAACTGCTGTCTATATTTTGCACTATATTTGTCTATTTTTCTAAAGTTACTGAGGTGACTGAGCTTGCGGAGATGGGGAGGAAACAGGGTTTTAAAATTTTAGTCCTAGTAGTTTGCCGGTCCACAAAATAATTCTTTTATTTCTGCCGGTCCATGGGTGTAAAAAGGTTGAAAAACAGTGATGTAGAGTATGCCGGCTTTCTTTTTTGCCCAGCCGCACGCATGGCTGCTCGAGTTGATCAATCTTCTCCTCTCTTGCAACTTCCTGTTTCCGGTTGCGTCAGAGGAGAATATTGAACAAATGAGCAGCCGCGCGTGCGGCTGGGCGAAAAAGAAAGCCGGCATACTCTACAATACATCTAAGGTGAGGTGGAGGGAGGGAGATGGCGGAACGCTGCAATCGGTCGGGTGTCTGCTGTTTTTGTATCACTGCCTGCCTGCGCTCATGTTCCAGATCCTCCTGCATTTTTAGTGTGCACAATTGACAAGATTCGAGCTATATGGGGACACGCCATTGCAAGGGAAGACAAGTCAATTGATTTATTTTATGTTCTGTTTTTACTACAGGGCAGAGGCACTGAAACAGATTCTCAATGCAGTAGTAGTAGTGGCAGGACTTTCTTCTGTCTTCATGGTGTTTCGCAGTACTGAGGCTTATATGGATGCTGCGGGGTCGGTGACGGGGCGGTGAATGGGATGGCAGTGGCGGTGACAGGGCGGTGAAAGGGATGGTGGTGACGGGGCTGTGAAGGGAACGGCGGTGACGGGGCGGTGCAGGGAACGGCAGTGATGGGGCGGTGCAGAGGATGGTGGGCTGGTGACTGGGAAAGATTTTTTCCCCGTGTCATTCTCTAATTGGTGTCATACTCATTTGATAACATACTACAGGCAGTATCATCATCTTAATAGTTTGAACTCTCCCCCACCAAAAAAGATGTAAAGGATTCCATTGCTCACATAACTCTGTAACTCTTTTTAATAAAAGTTTTTCATTCTCTTTTACTGTATCATCAAGAGTATTTTTTTATCATAATACCTAAATATTTTAATCCATCATCCTTCCATATAAATGGAAAAGAATCAAATAATCTTTTAGAACAATGCACATTTAGAGGAAGAATTTCAGGCATACTCCAATTTATTTTGTATCCTGAAAATTTACCAAATGTATCAATCAATTCTAACAAACATGGGATGGTAGTTTCTGGATTTCTCAAATAAAACAGAATGTCATCTGCATATGCTGAAACTTTATATTCCCAATCTGAATGAGGAATACCCTGTATCCCCTTTGCTTGTTGAATGGCTAGTAATAAGGGTTCTAATACAACATCAAACAGCAAAGGAGATAAAGGACAGCCTTGTCTAACTCCTCTCTGCAAATTAAAACTCTCAGATAAATTATTATTAATATTCAATCTTGCAGAAGGGGAGCTATATAATGTTTTAATCATTTGTATAAATCCAGATCCTATACAAAACCAGTCTAATGTTTGATACATAAAATTCCATTCAACTCTATCAAAAGCTTTCTCCGCATCCAAAGATACAGAAAAAGCTGGATCTTTCATATTTTTAGTTAACTTTAACATATGCAACACTAATCTAGAATTATTAGAAGAATGTCTTCTAGCAACAAATCCTGTTTGGTGCATATCAATTATATAAGGGAGAGCCTTAGCTAAGCGTAAAGCCAATATCTTAGCCAAAAGTTTCCCATCTACATTTATTAATGAGATAGGCCTGTAATTTGAAACCAAAGTAGAATCTCTGTTTGGCTTTGGCAACACAATAGTTAATGATTCAGCCAAAGTACCTTTAATACAACCTTTAGTAAGTTGCGACTGATATAAATTTAACAAATGAGGTAAAAGAGTAATTTGAAATGATTTATAGAATTCTACTGTGAAACCATCACCACCTGGAGCGGATCCAACTCTAAGAGACTTCAGTGCTGTTTCTAATTCTTTTAGAGATATAGGCTCATCTAAACTCCTTTTTATATGATCAGGAACCTTCGGTCCAATAATTAAGTTTAAAAATTCTAATCCATCTTTTTCCCTGTCATCATAAGGCTCAGAAGAATATAGGTCTTTATAAAATTTTAAAAATTGACTTAATATATTTCCAATCTGATTATGTGTAATACCTTTATCATCTTTAATTGCAACAAAATTGTTCTTTCTTTTCTTTGCTTTAAGATAATTAGCCAATAATCTCCCTGCCTTATTTGAATTTCCATAATACATAGTTTGTTTGGAGAACAAATCTTTCCTAATTAATTTTGAAGATAATTCATTATATTTACCTTTTGCTTTTAAAAGAGCCTGTAAAGTGTTATGCTCCCATTTAGTGATCAATTTAGATTCTAATAATTTAATTTCCTTTTCCAATTCAGCATATTGCTTTTTAAATTGTTTTCTAATATAAGCAGAATATGAAATTATAGAACCTCTCATAGTAGCCTTAAAAGCATCCCATAAATTTTCCATGGAAACATCTTCAGTTGAATTAAAATGGAAAAATTCACTAATTTGTATTTATTTTGAAATCTTCAAGGAATTTTGCATCCACAATCTCCAAACAGGTCTACTATACTCTTGTTGATCTAATTGTATCTCAATCCATACACCCGCATGATCAGATACAATAATTGGATCTATGGAAGCTGTAAACACTTGTTGAACTATTTGAGTGGAGACAAAAATATAATCTATTCTTGAAAAAGACTTATGAATCAGTGAACAAAAGGAAAATTCCTGATCATTAAAATGAAGAATACGCCAAATATCTTTTAAATTACATGAATGAACCAAATTATCTAACCCTAAAGATTTTATATTTCTACATGGTTTTTTATCTATTAAAGGATCCATAATAGCATTAAAATCTCCAGCCACCACTATTTTAGAAGCAGCCAGTGGGAATATCAACCTCTGTAATGATTTAAAGAATTCCTGTTGACCTAAATTAGGGGCGTAAATATTTAACAAAGTCAGGGTATTATTTCCCATACTCATATCTATTAATTGAAAATTGGCAGTATATTTTTTTTATTAAAAAGAATAGCTACCCCTGCTTTTTTTCCTACTGTAGGGGCAAAAAAACATTTCTTCACCCAACCCCCTTCCAATTTCTTTGATTCCACCATATTCAGATGGGACTCTTGAATATAGTAGACATCAGCCCTCTGTTTTTTCAAATAAGCTAATATTTTTTTTCTTTTGATCTGGTGATTAAGGCCATTAACATTAAGTGAAAAAACTTTAAAAGTCATCATGGTAATTAAAACAATATTATTATTTGAAAACATGAAACAAATAAATTTTGATCTCATAAGCAGACACCATTTTCCTTAATTTAAGCTCTTGAGACTGAACACTACCCCATTTTAACCCACCACATTCCCCCCTTCCCCCATCCCAACCCCCCTAAAGAATGATAAATGTGTAAACTTGAAAACACACATATTTGATCAGGTAAAGAGAATTACCCCCATAGAAAAAATCAAAAACAATTGAAGCTTATGAAGAGGAAGCTTGAGACTCTTAGCCGGAGGCTGAGGGAGACGCATGACTTCTAGATATTCCTTAGAATATTTGGAGCCAGTATCTAATTTCACATCCAAATCCAGAGCCATCTGTCGCAAAAAAAGACGAAAAGGATAGCTGATCTGGAAAGGCTTGGTCTCGAGAAGGACTCGAGGACGTCGAGGTAGCTTGTGTCGAAGAAGAAGCTTCGGCATGGAAAAAAGCATTGAAGGAACCTAGTGACTTAGACGAGGCAACTGAGACCGGAACATCCTTGAGGTCCGGCATCGGAGACCTCGACTGAGGAGTCGGTGGTCTGGTCAAGGTCGGAGTAGAACGAGACTTCAAAGAAAAGGGAATATTCTGCAAAGAACGATGCCTGGAAGAATGCCTCGATGAAGGCCTCGAACGATGATGAGAGCTGTGTCTAGAACCAGATCTCGAGGATCAAGGAGACTTCGCCTCGGAGACACATGGAGCCGAGGCCAACGTGTGAATAGGGCTAGAGGCTGTAGATCGAAGCTCCACAGGCTTGGAAGAAGAACCTCGATGCACTCGCAAAGACTCTGCTCCTTGCTGAGAGTGTGAGGATTCTTGTCGAAGCACTCGCAAAGAATCTACTCCCTGCATTTCGTGCTTGGATGGCAGACCAGACACTCGCAGAGACTCTGCTCTCTGCGAAGAGTGTGAAGGCCCCGGCTGGGACATAGAAAGCGGCTCAACCTCACGGGAGTCTGCTAAATGCCCATGCAGGATAATAGGAAGCAGTTTAGGACCCATAATGGTAAGGTATTGAAGGAACTGCTTCTCTAATATGGTCTGGAAAGAAGCTGGCAAGGTGGGTTCCGCGTCTGAAACCGGCGCACCTGCCTTGGCTGGAGGTTCCTTTGAGGTAGTAGTCTTGGACACTTTAATCACCACTGGTGGAAACAGGGGAAGATACAGCAGATGACATCAAAGCAAGAGCCGCTGCAAACAATGAAGGTTTGATGAGGCTCGAGGTGGAAGCAGGAGGCACCGAAGGAGCATCGATGGAAGTCGAGGTCGAAGACGCCTTCGAAGTCGAGGGATCAGATGGAGACTTCATGTCGAAGAGCTGATCCACCAAAATGCAACGAAGCTTAAAAGCTCGAGGTTGAAGTGTTAGGCAAGGTGTGCACGAAGTTGGACGATGTTTCGGCCCAAGGCACTTGAGGAAGCGTCTGTGAGAGTCTGTAAGGGAGATCGTGCACCTACACTTGCTACACTTCTTAAATCCTGTAGCTGGCTGTGACATAGGCCGAAAAATAGCCGCCGCAAAGTCGAAGCACGCGGGCTGCAGCCGAGCAGCCCGTCCCGGAGAATGAATGGAAGATAAGAAATTTTTTTTTTTTTTTAAAAACAAATGAAAACAGCGATTCGTGAATAAAAAGACACAAACAGCGGTCGAAGAGAAGGCAAAGTGAATGAAGTTGAATGCAGAGAGTCAAAGATGGACTTCTCAGCTCCGCGGAAAACTAAGAACTGAGGAGACGCGCCCAGTGCACTGGGCGGGAAGGCACTCGCGCATGCGCGGTGCAGGCGACTCGAAACTTCTAGTTTCTTCAAGCAAGTCTGCTTGTGAGGCGTCCACATCGGGGCTCCGTCGGATGACGTCACCCCACATGTGAGAATAGCCTGCCTGCATGTCCTGGGATAAATGTAGATATGGAAACAGAATGTTCTAAGCTAGACAGAATCTAGCTAGAAGGTTGTGTATAAGTGTAGCTTGACAAAAACAATTTCTGTTGTAAATAATAGCATAACAACAGTACAATTTTACAAAGGCGCACTAGCGTTTTAACGCACGTAATAGCGCACGCTAAATCCTCAGACACACTAGCCGCTACCGCCTCCTCTTGAGCAGGCGGTAGTTTTTGCCCAGCGCAGGGGTTAGCCCATGATGAAAAGTCGCACGTGTTAACCCCGCTAGCGCGGCTTTGTAAAAGGAGCCCTAAATGTCTGCAAAATATAGAGTTAGAACAATGAGGTAAACTTTGGTTTCTTACCAAATTTCTCCACAGCTTCCACACACACACTTGGATACATGCCTTCAGCATAAGTGGCAACCAGGATACAGTTCACTGTTTTTACTGCTACAAATCCTTGGTTTTCCTTAAAAAAAACCCATTACACATTAGAAGATGATCAGAGTTTCTAATTAATTAGTGGCCACAGATGTAGAAATTGTATTGTTTAGGGGCATTAGACAAATGGCATAATGCTAGCATAGTGTATTACCCTAATCCCTGATCATAGTTGGTTTTAAATAAGGGTTGTGAACCTTGGGCAAGTGGGAGCTAGTAGTATTTTGAATGTGGGCTTAAGTTGTGGGATACCACTGAAGAAATAATGAACTGTGGGAATTGAAAAGGCATCCTGGTATAAAACTGGTTGCTGGCTGACCTTGAGATAACGGAGAAGCACTCTCCTCACGTCCAGTAAAGCCAAACCTTTGTCCTTTTTCTTTATGCCTGAGGCATGGAACGTCAAAAGCTGGACGTCCTGATTTACATGGAAGGCCAAAACCACTTTTGGTAGACAGGAAGGAACAGTGTGTAGATAGTAGAGACACTCCTGCCTCCATAAATCTGAGGAAAGGCTCTCTCATGATAGGGCCTGAAACTCCATAACCGATCTCATCGATGCGATAGCCACTAGGAAAACTGCCCTGACTGTAAGATCAACCAGAGAAGCATTTTGTAAGGATTCATATGGGGCCTGTAAAACAATATTAAGATTCCATGTAGGGACTGATTGTTGCACAGGAGGAAGCAGTCGCAACACTCCCTCAGGATGGGTAGCTAAGGATCCTTTCTCCACATGAGCTCTAAAGAACAAGAGGCCCGCCACCTACACCTTGAAAAAAACAGTCGCTAGGCCATTTTCAAGACTGTCCTGAAGGAATGACAGGATTACCGATATAGGAGCCATAAACGACTGAGAGGCACCAGAGAGCAAAGCTGGTTCAGTTGATCAGGGCTTACCCTGCCGTTCAGCTGATCATGGCTCCGAAGAGCAGGAGGCAGAAAGGAAGGAAAGAGCAGAGGGAGCCTGTTGTGATAGGAGGGATGGTGGGGGAAGGAACTGTGCCTAGCATTTTGCTTTTCTGAGCAGGCACAAGGCACAGTTCCTCTCCTCTTTTACCGAGCTACTCGGCACAATTAGCATACATATGATTTGCATGCTATTGTACTGAGCATAGCACGGCAAAAGAAAAATGCTCCCAACCCAGCTTTCATTGTTGGGTTGCCCGGAGCTTTGTACATCTTCCACTGAGTAAGGATTTTCTCATGGTGCATTCTGGGTATAAATTTGGCATAGTCGTAAAGTGATTAAGTCCTGAGGAAGAGCTGCTGGCTATCATAGCATACTACATAATTTAAACTAAATTATTTCAAGCATTTACAAACACTAAACCACATATACATCTAAATTCAGTTGGATTGTCTCCACAAAATCCCTTGAAGCAGTATCTCATAATTTAACTCTGATCAAACACAAATTATAGATGACCATCTCAGTACACATTTTAAATCTTGCAAAATGTTTTAAAACCCTGTCAAATATACCAATAAGGCTAACACACAATCCCTGCACTGCAAAACACTATGCAAAAACTTGTGCAAAAACACACTCAGAAGCTTACCATACTAAACCCTACTATAACAGCAGTAACTCCCAAGACTCAAAGAGCAAAAACATTATTCCTGAAAAGGTATCACTTACTCCTGGGGAAATTTTGCACACTTTTATTTGTAATTTTCTTGTGCAGAATTCCCCTATTATAAGGGATGGCTTCTTCCCCCACCCCACCTCGCAGGCATGAAATACCCGCACTATCACCACCACAGAAATTTCCCTCCTCAAGTTCCACCTTCCCATCTCTCTCTTACCTTGTATCCCTCCCCCTTGTAAGTTCAGCCCCCAATTTTTGTCCCCCTCTTGCATCCCCTTTTTGTTGACCTGTTATCTACCCTCTAGCAGCACTCTGCCTTCTCAAGTTCTCTCTCCCCATCCTTCAGCCTTCACTGCCATCTCTACATTCTCCCCTAACTCCCAGCAAGGCCCCTGTTCTAGCCATCCCCAAGCTCTCTCTCCCTGCTCCCAGGCAAACCCTCACCTTACTTTTCTTTGCTCCAATCCAACAGCACACACTCCATCCACTTTTTGTCAGCCCTCCCCTTTTTCATGGCATACCCCTCTTTCGCATTTCTCCAGCTCTCCACCCATATCACATATCCTCCATCCACTTTTCTCTAGCCCCCCCCTCTCATTGGCACACACCACCCTATCCACCTTTCTCCAGCCCTCCTCCCCCATAGCATCCACAACCCCATGAACCTTCCTGCAGAGCTCCACCCCTTCCCATAGCGTGTGCACACATATTCTTCATTCACCTTTTATCAAGCCCACTCCACAATCCATCCACACTTTTCCAACCACTCCCATCCCTCTCTCCCTGCACACACACATTACTCCAGCGGGGCAAGAGAAGGAAGACAAACTGTTTCTTTGAGCCATATACTATTACTATTATTTATTATTTCTATAGCGCTGCCAGATGCACGCAGTGCTGTACTATTAACACGCAAGAGACGGTCCCTGATTGAAAGAGCCTACAGTCTAAGGCTTCTGTACAGCCATAGAACTTAAAGGAACTTCCAGGGATGAAGGTAGCAGTGAAAGAGGAAGCAGCCCGATGTGTGGCTGTGCAGAACTCCTCCTGCAGTGCTGGAGTGCTATGTGTGCAGAGGCAGCTGGAAACGGAGCATTTGTGCTACACTGTAATGCACAAACGCAAAAACAGGAGAAACACCTCCATAAATCAGTTCTTTCTCTTGCCTGATTTGAAGATTATTGAATACTTTCCTGTTAAGTTTTACTTATGATTTGGTGATGCCAATAGAATGGATTCCTGCTCCTGCACGGAGCCTTGCTGCGGCCCCCTTCCCCCAGCCGGGCGTGGGAGCTTGCTCCGCCCCTCCCGACAAGCCGGGAGCATTCAAATTCGGCTGAGGGAGTTCCCCCTAAGCAGACCCAGCGCCTCCTCACCTCTTTGACGATCGGACCGGATTCCTGCTCCTGCACGGAGCCTTGCTGCGGCCCCCTTTCCCCAGCCGGGCGTGGGAGCTTGCTCCGCCCCTCCCGACAAGCCGGGAGCATTCAAATTCGGCTGAGGGAACGGCGCTTAGCCGTTTGGCGTGCCAGCTAAGGCACACGGCAAAGGCGCATGCGCCTTAGCGAAGCAACTGCGCGGAGCATAATCAAGCTTCCTTGCACTACAGCACCTCACCTGCAGCCTGGCACTACCAAACAACGGGCGAAAGATCTTACTCCGCCGCTCCCTCCTCCTCCTAGCTACTCGGGGACTGCTAAGGAAAACTTCTCTACACCTCCACAAGTCCCTCATCAGCAACCTGTGCCTGCTTGAGCGACCTCTTCCTCCTACCTTGGAAAACTCCCACAGGCCCACGGCCTGGACAAATTCTGATAAGTATTTGCATGACTACTCCGGCAAATCTAATTGCATGACTTTTTATATAAAGTATTTGCATGATCTCTCTGGTCAATTTCTAACTTGCTCCCTGCATGATTTAGTCAACGAGCATTACCTCTCTGAAGCCTTTCAGTCTCTGTTGTCCACTCTGTATAGGATGGTTCTCCTAACCAATTATCTGATTTGGGTCCTTATGGTCTATTGGATCTGCTACAAAAGCAGGTCAGTTGCTGCATTTTATGCTATTCCCATTCCAGTACTTATAAGGTCTCGCTCAACTACTTCAGAACATCTTAGAGACTTTGATCCTTCTTTATACGACTGTTCAGAAAGGGGTCCCTTCCAAATCCCGGTCGTACCTCCCATACGAAAACCTAGCAGACCCTACTGTAAAAGACAGCGGATATTGAGAAAGATTACCTACCCTGTAACCACCGACGCTCCTCACCATCAAAATCTTCATGGTTTCTTTTTTTTTTAAATTCTTTATTTATCATTTTAAAATATTTAACAAAATCAAAACATTTTATACAGAAAGATTGTCAGATCAAACACAAAATAACAAGAAATAATTTACAAAATATTGAAAAATTCTAGTCAAACAATCTCAAGTCCTCTATAATGTGATCCAAGATTTATATGAGTGAACTTAAGGAAATCAATTTATTACTAAATCTATACAAAAGATCGTATCGTATCGTATCTATTATCAAATCCAGTTGTTGTTACTATTGTGTTGTTGTTATTATAGTTGTTGTTGTTCCTTCTTTTTCCAAACGTTTCAGTGTCAGAAAAGCTGTAAGTTGAGCTGGTTCAAAAAACACATATTTATTATCTCGATACCTTATTTACATGGGAAACGTTTACATGGGAAACGTAAAAAGAAAATACCACCCAGCTGTGTAACTCCTGCTTTCATCATAAGAAATTGACGCCTGCGGTTCTGAGTTTCTCTACTTTTTTTTTTTAAATTCTTTATTCATTTTAAATCATACAACAAGTGTACAGAAATACATCCATTATAATTTCAATATAACACTTGAAAATCTTTACCATGTCATCTAGAACAAAAATATTTATACCCTCCCTCCCTCCCTTCTTATATATATAATTTCATATTACAGCAAGTGTATCAGAAAAATACATATAACCTTATAAACATACACTTGATTTTCCTTCATGAATATTTTAAGTACAATATATCATATTTATAATCATATTTTTATGTTTTTGATAACATATATATCCTTTAATATGCATGGCATTGTTGTTGTAGTTGTTGTTATTCCTTCTTTTTCCAGACGTTTCAGTGTCAGGAAAGCTTTAAGTTGAGATGGTTCAAAAAACACATATTTATTATCTCGATACCTTATTATACATTTACATGGGAAACGTAAAAAGAAAATACCACCCAGCTGTGTAACTCCTGCTTTCATCAAAAGAAACTGACGTCTGCGATTCTGAGTTTCTCTACTAACGTCTGGAAACATTTGAATTTTCAAACCCAAAAACTCTGTTCTTGTTACTAAAAAACATTTTTAGAATCCAATCCTTGTCTGGCAGCAACGCCACAGATAGCAAATGGGTTGCTGGTTTAACCAAATCTTTATCTGATGTTTCCAGGATTGCTGTCAAATCTTGTTGAAGGTCTTGTATTTCGTGTTTCTTATCCTCCGATTGTTAATCCCTTGCTTTAATAGGCAAATAATATACTCAAGTGAGAGGAGGCAATGATTCCTCAGGAATGTTGAGTATCTCCATAAAATACCTTTTTATCATCTCTCTCGGGTTTATAGAAAGGATTTTAGGAAAATTCAACAATCGTAGGTTATTAGCCGATAGTTATTTTCCATAGTTTCCAATTTTCTTCAAATAATTTGATTATCTTTTATTATTGTAGATTGAACTTGTTTGATCGTTTTTACTTCATTTTCAATTTCTCCCACTTTTTCTTTAATATTAGAAATTTCCTGTTTATTTTCTTCTATAGTCTGTTTTTGAATTTTTATATTCTTTTCGCCTTCTTTAATTTGTTTAGTTAGTGAGTCTCTCAGTTTGGAAACTAAGTCCCAAATTGAATCAAGAGTCACTTCAGCTGGTTTTTCATGTTTAAAGAAAGTCTCATGTAAAGTTTGAAAAGGCTCACCTTGACTGTCTTCGGTCTGTTGGTCTGGATTTTCTCCTCCTTCTGCTCTATCCGCTGGAACTATCTCTGGGCTTAACAAAGCCATAGAGACTTCCCCTTGCTGGCTCCCCGGTGTTACCGCCTCTCGGTCAGGGAGTGCTGCAGCTTCTGGCCCACTCCTTTTGCGTGGGGAACTCGCACTCAGCGGTGGGGGAGGTGGATTCCTCTGGTCGGGGCTCAGCGTAGTATCCAGCCCCAGGACTTCTGGTCCGGCGTCACTCCACGTCGCAGAGTCCAGCGGGCGACTCCCCGACGCCACTGACTCCCTCTGAAGTCGCTGAAGAAAATGTTCTATTGAAGCGAGAGGGGGGTGTTCAAGACGCCGTGAGGCTGCAGTGGCGCTCTTACCCCGTCTCTTCGGCATCGCGACCGACAAAAAAATCTAATCGCTGTGAAGAGTGAGAAGCGGAAATTCCCTCAGCGTCTCACCAGACACCGGTACGAATCGCCATCTTGGACTGGCACCCTGTCCAAAATCTTCATGGTTTTTACTTAAATATACGCTCTATTAGGAACAAGTCACAGCTGGTCAAAGACTGGCTGGAAGAAGCCAACCCTGATTTTGTTCTTCTAACTGAAACTTGGCTGGTCTCAGATAACGAAATTATTATACACGACTGTCTACACCCTGGGTTTAAAATTATTTCTCTACCTAGAAGCAGAGGTAAAGGGGGAGGATTAGCGATTATCTTAAAAGAATCATTCGAGTCCACAATCCTAGCCTCAAATTCCTCAGCAAGCCTTGAAATCTTTTCCTGCAAACTCTGGTCAGATCAGTTAGAAGATGCTGTAATAATTACCCTATTCTACATTCCTCTTAAGAAATGGCCAACAGCCAAAGACATTTTTTACGAATTCCTCCTTACATACTCGACACTAGGCCCATACAACCTACTGACAGGTGATCTAAATATTCACCTAGAGCAGTGACTCCAAAGATCTACTATCCTTCATCTCTTCACTAGACTTCTTTGTGCCGCCCCCCCGAAAAGACCCATCAAAAAGGTCACCAGTTAGATCTAGTCACTTTTTCCTCCAAAGAGTTAGTCAATCCCAAGATTTTCTGGAACCAAGCCATCTGGACCGACTCTCTATGGTCAGACCACCATTTATGTAGCTTCCAATTCAGGTGGCAAGTAAGACACCCCCCAACCAAATCCAAGGAGGCAATAAGAGCTAAGAAAATGGTAGCTAGCAGAGGTAGGGTGAACCCAATAGAATTCTGGTCACACTAAGACATAACTTCTAGTTCAGACTCAGACTCCTTTTCGGCGGACTCTTGGACCAACATGTGTACACAGATATTAAACAAACTGGCCCCCACTAAACTAAGAAAAATAAGAAATAAGAATCTGGATGGCTGGTATGATACTGAGTTAGGAAATGTAAAACGGGAGTTACGGAAACTCGAAAGACAATGGCTGAAATCAGGGGACAGTGTGAGGAGGTCAAATTGGAGACAAAAATTAAACGAATACAAAAAACTAATAATAAAGAAGCACACCAACTTTTACACCCAAAAAAACGGATCACCGAATGCCAACAGTAGAAATCTCTTTGAATTAGTCAACAATCTCTACGATATACAGGCCTTCTCATGTTCTACCCTAGATTCCCCACCATCTGCAGATGACCTGGCTGACTTTTTCAACAACAAAATCAACAATTTGAGATCTAAACTAACGGGCCCCGCAACCAAACATTTGAACCACCTAGTTGCCCAACACAAAGATGAACCTAGGGTAGATATGATCTGGAATAATTTTACTACTCCATCCTAGCAACAATTCTCCAAATATTACATGAAATACGCCGATTCATACTGCAGATTAGACTGCTGCCCCCCAAATATAATGAAAGTTGCTCCAGTCTCGTTTAAAGCCAAGTTATACAACTGGCTCTCCTCTTTTTTACTAACCGGTACCTTCCCTGAAGAATTAGGCCAGATTCTGATCACCCCGATCGTCAAAAATCCTAAAGAATCTACCAAACTGACCTCTAATTACAGACCAATCGCGAGCACTCCCTTGTTCGTTAAACTGATGGAAGGCTTGGTAAACCAGGAACTAGTAATGTATTTGGACAAATTTAGTGTACTGCAAGACACAAGTTTTCGTTCTGGGTTCAGCACTGAAACTATCATTGCATCACGGCTGGATTTCCTTCATACCTTATTCAGTCAGGGTACCAGTGCCCTAATTCTGCAATTAGACCTAAATAGTGCTTTCGATCTGGTCGACCATGCCATTCTGATTGACTGTCTGGAGTCAATCGGTCTTTCAGGTAACGTGTTAAAATGGTTTTGGGGGTTTTTGAGCAAACGGTCATATCAAGTCTATAGTGACAATAAAAAATCTTGTAGTTGGATAAATTCTTGCAGAGTCCCGTAGGGCTCTCCTCTATCCCCTACATTGTTCAACATATACCTTGCCTCACTGGGGAACTTACTACAAAGCTTAAAAATTACATTTTATATCTATGCTGATGATATCACCATAGTTATTCCAATTACTACTCTGACCCCCGAGACAAAGATTCATATATCATTCATTCTAGAACAAATTGAACAATGGATGTCCGACTTCAAATTGAAGCTCAACACAGACAAAACTAAATTTTTCCTGGCAAACCCTAATGACAAAATCAAAGACTCATCGATCTCCTTGAACGGTCAGATCTTCCCTATTGACCATTCCATTAAAATTCTGGGAGTGACTCTGGACCGTCACCTTACTCTAAATACTCACACAGATTTACTGGTTAAAAAAATGCTTCTTGTTACTTTGGAAACTCAGAACCATCAGAAAATACTTTGATGCAGCATCTTTCCGCTTACTGGTTCAATCTTCCATCTTAAAAATGCAAGATTATTGCAACATCATTTACTTGGGATCCTTCAAAAAAAACATTCTAAGACTCAGTCTTTCAAAATTCAGCAGTTCGACTGATTTTTGGGCTAAAGAAATGGGATCACATAAGCCCCTATTATCAAAAACTCCATTGGCTGCCCCTGGAGGCGCGAATTCTGTTTAAGTTCTCTTGTCTGTGTTATATATCAATATTTGGTCTGGCCCCCACTTACCTAGTTTCCCATTTTAATCTGGCAAGTTCTATTAGACCCACACGAAGAATACATCTGTTCACCTACCCAACAATAAAGGCCTGCCACTACAATAGATTCCTGGCCAGAACTCTCGCCTTCCAGGCAGGCAAATGGAACGATTGGCTGAGTAACGTTATCACGCACTCCTCAACTTACCTCAATTTTAGAAAATTGGTAAAAATGAGTTTGTTCATTTGATTTGAAACAAAAATATAATCAATTCTAGAAAAGGATTTATGAACTTGCGAGCAAGAATTTTATAGCACTGCAAATTCAACCATTAACCTTAAGAACTATATAGCTTTCTACTTCTTCCATTATATAAGATTGTATAGATGTCTTTAAATTGTTGACCTCTTCGCTGATTGTCCAGCGCATCTTGTTGTAAACCGTCTCAAACTTTTCATGGCTTTGGCGGTTTATAAAAATAAAATTATTATTATTATGACTCAACACGCACGTGTTTCAGCCACCAAGGCTCTTATGCAGAGGGACCACATCCGTTTTCCTCCAGTCAGTCTCTAAAGGAGCACTGAAAAGATGAGACAATGGAGCCGCCAGAACCTGTCTGAGTTTTTTTAAATACTCTTGGATGTATCACATCGCTTTATCTATTTTATTTATTTATACTTTTGAATACATTTACAATATCCAAGGAAAAAAAGAAAAAACTCTCAAAACAATTCATAATCATTCATTCATACATACAAAATTATTTTTAAGCCCACATTATGGGGAAACATGTTACAATTTCTAAACAAACAAGTTTAAAGGAAAAGATTAAGGACAAAGATTCTCAGTTCGTCCTAGCGAACCTTGAATCATTCCTTACTAATAGGGATTCTAATTTCTCCTCTTATTCTCTACAGATGAAACAAAATCATTTCTGTTCTCTCGCTACTAAAAATTGCTGTAATTGTATGGGGTCCCAAAAAACATACTCAATATCTTGCAACTTAACCAAACATTTACAAGGAAATTTCAGATAGATGCTTTATCTATTTTTAATTTAACTAGCTCATCACAAACACAGTCTTCTGAATCTATCCTTGTCTACCACATATCCATTCCTATTTACATTTGTTTTCTACAGTCCTACTCCAGCTCTTCATCCATGAACACAACAGAAATAATTGTTAGGCAGTTCAGCCCTTATCAGCTGCTACATATTTATCGTCTTTTTTTTTTTTTTTTTAAATAATTTATATTCCGCATATCCTACAATTCTATGCGGACTACAAATTATTCAGGTACTCAAGCATTTTTCCCTAACTGTCCCGGTGGGTTCCCACTCTATCTAATGTACCTAGGGCAATGGGGATTAAGTGACTTGCCCAGGGTCACAAGGAGCAGTGCGGGATTTGAACCCACAACCTTAGGGGGGCTGAGTCTGTAGCTCTAACCACTGCACCACACTCACCCTTGAGCCTCGTAATGCCATTTTGACACTTGCTCCTATCACTTACAGATCTAAAAAATGTCTCGTCCTCTAATTTTACTGTATTGGTTATCTTTTCTTTTATTTGCATCTTGCTTCTCTGACAGCTTTTCCAGCTTCTCATAGCTTTTCTACATATTTTTTGCCTGTCTTCCTCTTTCTGCGATATCTTGTAATTTATGAAGGCTAGCCTTTTTTCTCATACCTTTTCAGCTACTACGTTTAAGAACCTCTTACTTGTATATACTTTTCTAATATAAAGGTTTATCACTTTTAAAATAGTGCCTTTCATTTATTCCCCACTGCTGTTATAAGAACATAAGTAGTGCCTCTGCTGGGTCAGACCACAGGTCCATCACGCCCAGCAGTCTGCTCCCGCGGCGGCCCAACAGGTCATGACCTGTCTGAATCACCCCTTGGTTTTTCATCGAAGTCCTATCTTCCCATCCAATTCTTGACCCTTTGTCCCCGCACCCCTTTCAGTACCCTACGATCCCTTTGTCCCTCAGGAATCCGTCCAATCCCTGTTTGAATCCCTGTACTGTATTCTGCCTGATCACTTCCTCCGGGAGCGCATTCCATGTGTCCACGACCCTTTGGGTGAAGAAAAACTTCCTTGCATTTGTCTTAAACCTATCCCCCTTCAGTTTCTCCGAGTGCCCCCTCGTACCCGTTGTCCCTCTCAGTCTGAAGAACCTGTCTACTTCGTTTAGCTGTTCTCATCCAACTAACTCCTGTTTGAGGTATTCTTCTATTTTGACAAAGTTAGTTCTTTTGAGGCCTAAAACCTTCAGCCTTGAATAAGCTCTCCCCTCTTGTGTCTTATTATTGAACCACACTTTGGTGATCATTCTTTACATGTTCGCCAGTGCAAGCAGCATCTTCCATCTGCTGCTTGCACTAGGCTCTGTTCCTTTCTGATGTCACTTTCTGGTCATGGGACCAGGAAATGACATCAGAAGAGAGCTGAGGCCGGCACGAGCAGCAGGTGAAGATGCTACTTGTGCCGGCGAACATGCTAAGAGGTTTGGGGGGGGGGCACTCAAGCAGTGGGAAAGAGTTGGGGGGACGCATGGTGCGGTAATGCCGGGCACCACCTCCCCGGGCACCAACCTTCCTCGCTACACCATTGCTGGAATAGTAATGGATTATACAGTAAGAGTTCTTATTTAATTGCATTTTCAGCTTATGCATGTTCTGTTTGTATTCCACATAGATATTATGAAGTGTAGATTATAAATACATCAAATAAATACATAAAGAAAGAAATGACTGTTCATTACTTACCTTTTTAGCATAGATGGAATAATTATCTGCCCGAATACATTTATAAAACTTGCCCAGGAAATAAATGCCGTCTTTTCTAATTCCTACTGTGTTCTTGAAAGCGTCTAGAAGAATTTCGGCTTGATGCGGCTGCATCTGCAGTCAAAATAAATAAGATTTATGCACTTGTTCAGACCAATGGATAATTCTGTATTAAAGTTGCTTTAAACGCCAACAGAAAAATGAGGCCAGTAACTGTTCACCACTATGTAGAATGCTGTGAAAGAACTTCCTATTTCTTGTATCTTGGCTGCCTATATCTAGAAGTGGCACAGTATACCCCAGAAGGAACCACTAGTTACAGCGTTACAGAATACCGGGGTTATGCACTAACTTGTGTGCCATGATTTATACCAGGTTTTAGATGGTGTAATTCCTGATGTTCAAAGGTAAGCACAGGAATCCAATATATTGGTAAGCACTATTCCATAAAGCCCAGAATAATGCTTAGTGAGGATTTTTCCCTGGCACCTAAATTTTGAAAGTCACTTACTGGATCAGGACCTGAATGATCAAAATCTAAAATTATTTTACATATTCATATTTCTATGTTTCCCAATTCAGAAAGCAGCGTGAGCTGGCATTCAGTGAAGGACTGAAAAACTTACATGGGTCCACTGTATGATGAACTAGTGATTAGATGGTGCTGGGGTGGAGAAGATGGGAAAAGACCTAAGGATGGGGAAGGCCAAAAATCAGGGATCAAAATTCAGGGATTAGAGGAGGAGTGTAGCAGGAGGGAGAGGACCTACTGTTTAGATTAGGATAGCAAGAGAAATAAAAGGACCCAGATTACACATCAGGTCCTAGAAAGAAGCATCAAGAAGAGTAGTAGGATAAGGTAGAGGACCCAGGATAGAACAGGTCCCAGTATATCTGCACCAGCTCTGATTACAATTCCTTATTCTAGAGCAGTGGTTCCCAACCCCGTCTTAGAGGACCACTAGGCCAGTCGGGTTTTCAGGATAGCACTAATGAATATGCATGATAGAGATCTGCATATAATGGAGGTGCCAGACATGCAAATCTGCTCCATGCATATTCATTAGAGCTATCCTGAAAACCCGACTGGCCTGGTGTTCCTCCAGGACAGGGCTTGGAACCACTGTTCTAGAGTTATCCTTCCAGTGACAACTGTTTCCTACTTCTGAATTATTTATACATTCGAGATCTGTAGCTGTCTTTGTGATATTCTTGCTGTTTCTTCTCAGCTCTATGATATGCATGTTTGATCCCCAAGTCTCATCTCATTGGTCATATGGTGCCAGCCTCTACTCTATCAGCTGGTAACAACTGATATGGACATTGCTGTCAATTTGTGGATTATGTTGACACTCGTTTTGGATTTAATGGGCATTCTTGATACCTGTTTATTCAGTAGTCCTTTTGCTTGTAAAACCATCTTTGCTTACATGAAATCCTTTTGTTGATGCAACCACAGATTTTTCTTTTATGTTCAGCAGAGCTGCATGCTCCACATGCTTGGTTTTGATGAGGAGGTCATACAGTAAATTTTGTAACTGGTTCATTTTTTATGTTGCAAAGACAAGATATTCTCTTTACTTTCTGGAGAAAGAAGAAATAAAAGTTAAAACCATGAAGTAAAGGCAGAAAGATCTTGGTCCAAGAGCTGCCATACAGTAGTGAGGATGTCTAACTGCTTGCCCGATGGTATAACCTAGCTTATTAGTACCAAATTGACTTAAACCTCAATCTTGGCAAGAAGCCAATAATGAAAGATTAGGTTCTTACCATTGCTATCTTCTTTCTTGTAAATCTACACTTTATTCTAGGAACAGTGGATTATTTCCATCTACTCACCAGGACTTTGTAAGAAACCTCAAATTTCAAAGACTTAAACCCCTCTCTCTCCCACCTCATCACTGTCACAGCCAGGAACATCTGTAGAGGATAATAACAAGAGAGAGGAGAACGGGGACATTCCCCGACAAGTAAGTGTATTCTGCTCACAATTAGAAATGCAAAACAGCAACAAGTAAACATAATTGAATCAGGATATCAAACATTAGTAACCTGAACGATAATAACAGTGCTATAAGTAGAAACAGCATGCACTAATCTTTCATTCTTGTACAATCCCACTTTATTCCGGGACCAGTGGGATGTAACAGAGCAGTCCTGGAGAATCAAGGTGGGACTGATGAGCCCGCTGCTAAAACAGAGGCACCAAAAACAGCATCCTGCTTGGTCACCAAATTGATCCTGCAATAAGAAGACCAAGTAGCGGCCCTGAAAATCTCATCCAGAGGACCCACCGACAACTCTGCCCAAAAATATGAAACATCTCTGGTAGAATGAGCCCACACCGCGAGGGGGGGGCATCTTTCCAGTTGCCATGTAAGCTGCAGAAACAGCCATATGGATCTACCTGGAAATGGTGGCCTTAGAAGCAGGCCTACCCTTGCGGGCAGGATCCGCTAGAACAAACCGGTGGTCAGAGAGTAGAAACTCATTGGTGACTTCCAGATACCACAACAAAAACCTGCGCACGTCCAAGGACTGAAACACTCGATCCTGCTCCCTCGAACCAGAGGAAGCAAAAGCAGAAAATCTGACTTCCCAATTCACGTGAAAAGTGGAAACCGCTTTCGGAAGAAAGAAAGGAACAGTGCGCAGCATCACACCAAAATCCACAATACGCATAAAAGGATCTCAGCAGGAAAGAACCTGAAGCTCCAAAACTCTATGGGTTGAGGAAATAGCCACCAGAAAGACTGACTTGATCGTAAGATCTATAAAGGACGCCTGCTCCAAAGGTTCATACGGCAGACGAACCAAAGAGCAGAGAACCAGAGTAAGATTCCAAGTGGGACAGGGTGGGCGCACGGAAGAATAAGTTGCAGAGTGCCCCGCAGGAAACAAGCCACATCCGGATGAGCTGTCAATGAGCCCCACAAAGAGGGAGGGCCCATACACAAAAGACAAGCAATCTGTACCCGAAGCAAAGCTACCGCTAGGCCCTTCATCAGACCATTCTGCAGAAACTTCAGGACATGAGGAATCAATGGAACAGATGGGTCCACCTAACTCAGGGTGCACTAGGCAAGGTGCACTAGGCCTTGGTCAATCAGGTCCAACCAGAATCACCGGACCCTTATGGGCTGCTATTGGCCTCAACAGAAGCCCCATCACGGGCCACAGAGGGAAGAAATAGAGGAGACCTTCCTGTGGCCAGGGCTGAACCAGAGCATCCAGGCTTTCACAGCTGGCCTCTTGACAATGATTGAAGAATTGATCGGCTTTCTTGTTGGCTGTAGTTGCCATTAGGTCAAATGTGGGACACCCCCATTGAGCTACTATGCAATTGAACATTCTTTGAGACAGGGTCCACTCTCCGGGATCCAACATCGGATGGAGAAAATCTGCTCAAACGTTGTCCACTCCTGCCACTTGCACCACTGTCAGCGCCACAACATGTCTCTCTGCCCACCAGAAGAGAAGCTGTGCATCCATGCTCAGGGACTCTTCATGCCCCCCTGCTGACTGACATAAGCATTGTCCGAGAAGACATGGACGGCTCGATGATGGAGATAATCTTTGAAATGGATAAGAGCCAGTCAAATCACCCGAAGCTCCATGCGATTGATCGACTACTTACGCTCTGAGGGCACCCACTGATTCTGAACAGGGACAGTCATACACACTGCACCCCAGCCTTTGAGACTCGCATCCGCAGACAGAATCACCCAATCTGAGATCAGGAGGAGAAGGAGCCTGGAAAATGAGAGTGGTGACAACCACCATGCAATACTGTTCTGTGCCACAGTTGTTCAGGGCAGGGATGCATGTAATGGGTCCTACTGGGAATTCCAGGGCGAAAGCAGAGCAGCCTGCAGCAGACGCAGATGGACTCTGGCCTAAGTGACCACATCGATCGTTGATATCATGGTTCCCAGAACCATGGGGGTACTGCCATGCGTCGGGACTGGAGTAGCCAGAAGGTCCCTGAAAACCTGTCGAAGCTTCTCCTGACGGGACACAGGAACACTTTGGTCTGTCCCATGTGAAATCATTAACTGGCTTTACAGAGTGTGTACCTTCCTGGACTCGGAAAAATTCAAAGGCAAAAAAGCTCTCTACAAGTTTCAAATGGCAAAAAAGACGCTGTGACTGATTCAAATACAAGTAAAACTGAATGACGTCATGATGTTTCACGAATGTAATGATGTCATAGCTGATTTCTGATTGGACTGTACTTTGACAACTGTGATGGCATTACGTTCGTGAAACATCATGACGTCATTCAGTTTTACTTGTATTTGAATCAGTCACAGCATCTTTTTTGCCTTTTGACACTTGTGGAGAGCTTTTTTGCCTTTGAATTTTTCTGAGTCCAGGAAGGTACCCTCCGTAAAGCCAGTTAATAATTTAATAAGCTTTTACAAGTATGTTTGTGAGTTTTTAAAAATGATTTAAAACCATCAAAAATTCAAAAATTGTTTTGTTTATGCTTTCAGAGACTGAGCCACCTTTAAAGTTCATTCAAGTTACAATCTTGGTTCCCTGATGCAGGATCGAAATGAGCCACGTAGGAACCTTTGAAAAGATAAGTGTATTGCTTATCATGTATATGTAAAATAAGAAACAGTTGACTGTGTGATGCAATGAAGAAAATTGTTTTCCAACACTATTTAAGCATATGTAATAACTGGGTAGTGAGGCAATATTCTTTGTTTTTGCCTTTAAGTCTCTGAGCATATACTTTTTGATATACACTTTTGATTGAAAAGAGCAAATATATAGTCATCTTTGTACAAATTTATGCCATGTAAGTATTTAAATGTCTCTTATCATATCTCCCTTCTCCCACCTTTCCTCCAAAGTACACATAGTAAGATCTTTTTGTCTACATACACCTTATGAAGACAACCAACCATTTTAGTAGCTTTCCTCTGGACCAACTCCATCCTGTTTATATCTTTTTGAAGATGTGGTCTCCAGAATTGCACACAATATTCTAAATAAGGTCTCACCAGAGTCATCAATACCTCCTTTTTCCTACTGGCTATACCTCTCCCAATGCACCCTGGCATTCCTCTAGCTTTCGCTGTCACCTTAAGATCATCAAGCCCTACTCCTCTTCATCCCTAAACTGTACCATTCCCTCAGGTTTTTGCAGACCACCTTTCATTTCTTAGCATTAAATCTTAGCTTCCAAATTTCAGACCATTCTTCCTTTCTCTTGTTATTCACATCATCACACTCTATTGTAGATTTTGGTATCATCTGCAAAAAAGCAAATCTTACCTGGCAGCCCTTCAGCAATATCACTTACAAAAATGTTAAAAAGATCAGAACATTGAGGTACACCACTAGTAACACCCCTTTCCTCAGAAAGATCTCAACTGACCACTACCCTGTCGCCTTCCACTCAACAAATTCCTTTTACTGTGACTAAGGAACGTTGATTTGTGTTGAGTTTAGCACCCCAATAATTTTGGAAAAATTGACTCTTATGCAGTGGCATAGCTAGGGAGGTTTGCGCCTGGGTCGGTACCCCCTTGCCCCTCACCGCTTGAGTACCTTCTCCCCACCATACATCTTTAAATGCATCTTCCACCTGCTTCTCGCACTGGCTTGGCTCCCTTCTGACATCATATCCTAGTCCTGCGACCAGGAAGTGACATCAGAAGGGAGCTGAGGCTATCGCAAGCAATAGGTGGAAGATGCTGCTCGCACCGGCGAACATTTCAAGGGGTTTGCAGAAGGGGTCAGAGAGGAGGAGAGGCGCTGGCGCCCCTGCGAAGACGGCATCTGGGGCGGTCTGCCCCCATCCCTCTTACTATGCCGTTGCTTGTTGCACAACTTATGCTTGTTGTAATGTCTAATGCCCACCTACACCAGCAATCGCAAACACAGAAAAAGGAAGGAAAGTCCTCTAACTCTGCTCACACAAGGGGCTGCCACTAAGATCTTTTTCAGCTGCTAAATAAGCGATTAACTTTTAAAATGAATGATCATCCTGATTAATATTTTTAATCGCGTTAGGACAAATTTTGACTTCGGAAAAAGTCAGGCTAAGCTGTCTCACTCTCTCCGACAAAGCACTGCATCACAAGTACCAAATAAACCATAGCACTCAGAACCTTCAAGTGCAGTGTTGAATCCGGATCCTAGCCACAGCGAGGACGCGCAAGAAGAACGACCCTCTTTTGGTCAATCATCATTGGCTGTCCCCGTCCCCCTTGTGCATTCCTTGCATTGTATTGGACACGAGAGCCGCCGTCACCCATTGCAGCAAAAGGCACCGCCCACGAAGAAGTGTCGCCCAGGCAACGGACGCCAAGGTCCCCTTAGCCTTGGAGGGCGGAAGGATGGGCCGCTTTCTTTAAAAAAATCTTTCTATATGTCACTTATTCACTATGCTTCTGAAAGCCAGTCTCACGTCGGGAAAAGATGTTCGCCTAAAATTTACAGGGAAAACGTTAGTGGGTGGTAGCGCCACATGGTAAAGGGCTATCCGGCTGGAAGAACTATTTTAGCGCGCGGAAGAGTACAGTAACATCTGTGGTAAGTTGAATTCGAGATTTTTGGGGTATCGGTGCGGAACGGAAAAGACCTTGTGACCCCCGGAAATAAAGCCGCTGAAAGCAAAGCAAAAACAATGGCAAGAAAAACTGCTTGCCTGGGATCGGTAGCGTGGATGGAATGTTGTTACTATTCAGATTTTTGTCAGGTACTTGTGACCTGCATTGGCCACTGTAGAAACAACTGGGCTAGATGGACCACTGGTCTTACCCAGTATGGCTGTTCTTATGACCAACCTAGAGCTGTCCGTGTCACTTTAACTCTAGGAACTCAAGAAAAGCTAAAGCAGGATAGAGGTTCTGCTGCTAGCATCTAGCATGCTGGGATTTGTAGTCCTGCAATTTTCCAAGGAAGGGGGCGTTGTGTGGTGGGGTGGGAAGATCCGGTGAGGGTAGAGGGGAAGTGATAGAATTTGGGGGTCTGAGGCTTATGAATTGCAGTTTGTACTTTTGACCTGAGTGAAATGGTGTGGTGGCCGTGTTAGTCCGCATTCCAAGGTAGTATAAAGAAATAAGGTGATATCTTTTTTATTGGACTAACTCAGTGCATTTTATGATGAGCTTTTGAAGGTAACCCTTCTTCAGATCAGAAAAAAACAAATGTTGATATATCAGTATATATAAGGAAAACGTGAAAGTATTCCGGGCATAGGAAGAGGGAGGGGTGGCAGGAGACAGAAAGGTGGCAGAGCAGTTTTAAATGTCTCTAAGGGCCAGATCTATGTTAAGTTCTGTCTGGTAGGTGTCAAAATACCTTATTATTTTGATTTCAAAGGTTTTACATTCTTGGATTGTTTTAAAGTTGAAACCAAAGAATCAAATACCAAAGAGAAATATGTCTTAGCCAAAATCACCTCTAGAACTAGCCACTGATGTAATATACAACTAATTAGTCACAAGCCTCAGAGACCTTGAATTCAAGCAGTGTGCTGCAAGATGCATCATCAGGTCAGAATCTCAATCATTGGCTTGTGACACAAACATGTAGGTGCTTTAAATATTTTAAATATTTTTAAATATGTTTTTCAAATAAATATTAAATGGAAAATGTTTGAAAATATAAGATAATCAAAATATCAAACATTTAACGATAGTGCATAAACTCATAATCGGCACTTATCTTAGTGAAATTTAGCACTGCACTTGAGACCCGACGGGGCCACCGTTTCACCTATATCGGCTTCGTCAGAGGAAATGCCACAACAGTGCCTAAAACATTGAAAAAATGATTAATTGCTTAAAGAATGTTTGAAAGTAAACTATAACCTTAACACAGTGCTTAAAACAGCAAACTTACGGAACAAAACTTCTTAATTCGAATGTGCTGCTCACAAAATGGCGCCAGCTAATGTGAACGCCGAGCCATTTAAAGCCCAATAACAGTCAGTTACGTGCTGATGTAATGGACATAAAAATGTCCAAAACATAGAAGTCATACTACCTCCCATATAATTATTGAAATCATTATTATATTTCTTATTAAACCTTTATAGAAAAAACAATTGTTGCTAAGAAATACTATTAGTAATAAACAGACCAATCGATCTTATCATTTAATCCTGCGGGAGATTAAACATTTTTTCAATGTTTTAGGCACTGTTGTGGCATTTCCCCTGACGAAGCCGGTATAGGTGAAACGGTGGCCCTGTCGGGTCTCAAGTGCAGTGCCGAATTTCACCAAGATAAGTGCCGATTATGAGTTTATGCACTATCGTTAAATGTTTGATATTTTGATTATCTTATATTTTCAAATATTTTCCATTTAATAATTATTTGAAAAACATATTTAAAAATATTTAAAATATTTAAAGCACCTACATGTTTGTGTCACAAGCCAATGATTGAGATTCTGACCTGATGATGCATCTTGCAGCACACTGCTTGAATTCAAGGTCTCTGAGGCTTGTGACTTAATTAGTTGTATATTACATCAGTGGCTAGTTCTAGAGGTGATTTTGGCTAAGACATTGTTTTAAAGTTCCCTTTTAGTATTCTTACCATAAAATCATTGGTGCAGTGGTCAGTTTTTCCAATGTGTTGTCCAACAGCGGTGACATCCTGGTTGGTATTGCAATTCTTAATAAGATATCTACCGTGTTTCCCTCAAAATAAGACACTGTCTTGTATTAATTTTGGGCCCAAAAAAGGCACTAGGTCTTATTTTCGGGTAGATCTTATTGTTTTTCATATACAATGATCATTTCTCCCTTCCTCTCCTCCACCCCAATTCTTTCATTTCCTTTCACATGTGCAGCATCTTTCCTCCCCTCTCACCCATTCCCTTGTGCAGTATCTTTCTATCCCTCCCTCCCATCACTTGAGCAGCTTCTATCCCTCCTATCCCTTGTGCAGCAGAACCCTTACAGCTTCTATTCCTCCCTCCCATCCCCCCTGCTCACCCCCCCCCCCCACTGACCCTTCCATCTCTCCCCCACTAACCACGAGAATGAAATGCATTGTAACAAACGCAACATTGGCAGCAATCTAGACAAGCTGCTTCACGGACTTCTTTCGCCTGGGCGTTCCTGTGCTGCATCACTGATGGTATCATCAGCAACATGGCACACGAACCCCCTTGCGAGAGAAGGCCATGAAGCAGCCTGTCTAGATTGCTACCGACATTACGTTTGTTATGAGGTATTTTGGTCTCGCAGTTGGTGGGGAAGAGATGGAAGGTCAGCGGGATGGGGGGGAGGTGCTGCTGCCAGTGACTAGGGCTTATTTTTTGGGGTAGGGCTTATATTAAGACCTACCTCGAAAATCATGCTAGGGCTTATTTTCAGGAAAACATGGTATGTAGGTTGATTCTGGTCTTTAATATTTGTCTTGTTTACCGATGTAACATGCCTCTTTGCACTTTTTGCACTGAATATGTATACCACATTAGAAGATGAACATGTGAAGGATCCCTTTATGATGAATGGTGGCAGGGGTTGAAGGGAGGGTGGTAGAGTGGACAGCCGAAAAAGGGTGGTAGGGGAAGTGGCTTGGTTGAGAATTCAAGGTGGATCTTGTGAATCTTGTCATAGAAGAACTCTGCCATCATCTGTGGGGAAAAATGAGGAGGGGATAGGACCTGTGGGTACTTTGAGTAGAGAGTTGAGTGTGGCAAAGAGATGGTGAGGGTTGCCACTAAGGGTTAGTTAAATGGTTGTAGTATTCTTGTTTGGCAAGCAAGAGGTTAGATTGGAAGGACGTCAGCATGAATTTGAAGTGTATGAAATCTGCATGTGTGCGGGATGTAAGCCAAAGACATTCGGCGGCTCAGGCACAGGAGCACAGGTAACGGATGTTGGGGGTAAGCCAGGGCTGGGGTTTGGCATGTCTTACAGGACATGAAATGGGAGGGACGAGGGTATCAATAGCAGAAGAGAGAATGGAGAGGACAACTTCATCAACATAGATGCGACCTAGGGATAGATGCACTAAAGTCAGTGATCATCGCTAAACCTGTTTTCACAGCTTTAGTGACAATCACTTTTACCAATCCGATGCACAAAACGGCCCATTGCGTGTTTTTCCCCTCGATCACCCATTTTCTGATCTAGCCATGCAAATTAGCTAAAACCCCATGCAAAGTAGCTAAGCGATTGATGCAGTAACATCTTGTGGCGATCAGAAAATGTTTTTTTCATTTTTTTCAATGGTACAGATATTTTGCATCTGTTACACAAGCAAAATATCTGTTCCATAAAAAGAAAACAAAGGCCCCCATTGCCAATAAAGGCCCTCCACGATAACCCTGACAAATACTGCACAAAAGAAAATTGGCAGGAGAGTGCTCACTCCCTCCTGTCATGCAGAACACCCCTACACCATTGCCCCCTTTGCGCCAGGCACCCCTGAGTCACTATCCTTCCCCCGAACTCCCAAAAATGGCAGGAGGAATGCCCACTCCCTCCTGCCACCAGACGCCCCCCCCCCCCATCCATCCCGAACCTCCCCCCCATAACTTTTTAAAAAGTTGGAAGCAGTACATTAACCTCTGGATGAGTTCTTTTATCTTCTTGCTGCCTAGTATGATTCTGTTCTTTGTGCAGTTTAGTCATGACTTCCATACGGCAAAGCAGCTCTGGGAAAGGAAACATAACCATGAGCTGGACCCAGGAAGAGATCGAACAGCTCGTAAAAGAAGAGCTCCCTATTCCACCATTTTCACAGGTAGGTGCTTCTAAAATACAGGTCATCCTTTTCTCTCTTTTTAAAAATTTGTATTTTTTATTCTGCTTTCAATAAAAGTACATGCAAACTTTAGAAAATTCGTAGAGCATAGAAAGAGAAAACAGAGCATACCATAAAACATTGAAGCTTTGTCTCCCCCCCCCCCCCACCTTATCAATCTAACCAGCAGTACCGCAAGGCTACGGAAACTGTCCTTGCTAGAGTGTCCAATGACTGCTCCTGGCCAAATTCAAAGAATTCTACTCCATCCTCATCCTCCTTGATCTATCTGAAGC
Source organism: Geotrypetes seraphini (assembly GCF_902459505.1). Taxonomy (NCBI): domain Eukaryota; kingdom Metazoa; phylum Chordata; class Amphibia; order Gymnophiona; family Dermophiidae; genus Geotrypetes; species Geotrypetes seraphini. The sequence continues at coordinate 109,855,122 of NC_047086.1, forward strand.
ATTTAACGTTTATCCTGTGTGTCTATCATAATTAGATTGTAAGCTGTTTTGAGGATATGTCCGGGGGGTCCGGATGGCTTTTCAAAACCCAGCACTTTGTCTGGGTTTTGAAAAGCCTCCTCAAATTACTTCGAGCAGGGACAAGAGCAAGCAGTGGGGGGTGGGGCAAGAGCAGGATTGGGGACGGGATTAGGGCATTACAGGGCAGGGATAAGTGGAACTGGGTGGGCCTGGGGGTGGGTCTAGGGGGTTCGGATTTTCCATTTACCTATTGGTACTCCATTTAGTAGGAAAGTCCACTTGTCCAAAGAGAGAGTAATGTGTAATATATCTTCCAACAATTTAACCACCCTTATCCAGTATGTTTGCACCTTAGGACAATCCTACTAATATAGGCGAAAGTGCCCCCTCATTCATATCCTCTCCAACAGATTTCCATCCTTAACCCATATATCTGTCGAAGCTGAACAGGATTATAATACCACTGAAATAATATCTTATAACCATGTTCAATCAGATTAGTTGTGATAGAGGAAATCTTAAGATTTGCTTGAGATTCATTTCTAAGTGTCTAAGGTGAAGTCTAACAAATTTTCCTACTGTTCCTCATGTTTACTCTTGAGAGGGTAGAACAAAAGGAGTGTTTTATAGATCCGGGAGAAATCTCACTCCCATCCCAATTCTGAAAATCTTTAACAAAGCAAAATTTTCCCCAGTTGTTAGAGGTTGATTATTTAGTTAAAAAATTTCTCAATCGCCTATTCTTAGGCGGCTTTACAAATAGCAACTTACATAAAATAAAGCAAACAAGACTTGTACAAACATCAAAGATTACAGATCATTCCATGTAAACAGTTGGTTCATAGTTCTTCACAATACATTAATCCTGAAACCAGAATTAGGCAGAAAACATCTTTCATTGGAATGCTTCTATAAAAAGTGTAGTTTTGAGCATTTTCTTAAACTTCTGAATATCAGACAGAGCTCTTTGCGGTCCAGTTAATTTGTTCCACAGCGTTACTCTTATGATGGAAATAGCAGAAGCTTTCATATTCTCATAATGTACTTTTGAGAAGTCCGTCAGTGACAATCAGGCCACAGAGTTCTAAGCGGTCGATAGATTGCCATAGTTTGCGATAAATACCAAGGAATCCCATGGTAGATGACTTTGAACACCAATATTAATGTCTTGAAAATAATACGTAAGCGTACAGGTAACCAGTGCAGTTTCTTCAACCAAGGTGTTATGTGTTCAAACTTTCTAACACCACAGATTAACCTTGCAGCAGCATTTTGGATCATTTTTAATGCTTGCACTGTACTGTTGTAATCCCTAAATAAAGGGCATTGCAGTAGTCCAGTTTTGATAAGACTGTACCACGATCCGGAAATCATATGTCAACATCATCAAATTTAAATGACTTAACAGTCGCAACTGGAAGAAGGTAGATTTAACTACAGACAAAATTTGATCCTTCATGCTGAGTGTTGAATCTAGCCAGACTCCTAGAATTTTCAACTTTCGTTGTAACAATAAGATCTGGTCGCAAACCTTAATCTCTAGGCCATTGTGGATCATCCTTTCTCCCAATCAACATAACTTCTGATTTTGCGAGATTCAGAACCAATTTATGCTTCACCATCCATTCATTCACGCTTTTCATACATCCAGCTAATCTTTCATTCAACTTAACTCTCCAGTCTAACATTGGAAAGAAAAATTGGATGTCGTCAGCACATCAGCATAAATGCGATATGCTACTTCTATTTTCCGAAGGTTCTGCCCATGTGATCTAATTTACGTGGGCAAGACCAAAAGGATGGTGAAAACTAGAATGATAGAACATCGGAGTAACATCAGAAGGCAAATTCTCACAGCGCCTTTGGTTTCCCATTGTTTGAACATACAGTACAAGATTTAAAGTTTTTTTGTATTGAAAACCATTGAAAAGAAACTGAGAAGAGGAGATACTGACCAAACCCTCTTGAGGATTGAACAACAATTTATTTAAGATTTGAATACAGTTCATCGATGTGGTCTAAATACTGAAGTAGACTACAGTGTGTTCTTATAATGCATTTAATATGACCATTCAATATTCACTAATCTAATGTGCTTTCCACATCATTGGCAAGATGTAATCATAAAATACATTCATCATGCATGGTGAATGGTAGTAATCTCATTTTATTCCTTGCCTCTATTTACAAAACACAAAAGCAAAAATTCCATGACCAAAATATCAAATATATAACAAAAGTGGAATAAAAAAGATTAATTTATTAATTCGTCAATTCAGTTGTACTGATAGATAGTTAATGAAAGAAGGCAAACCTCAGACCGTACTGCTGTGTCTCATAACAGCCTATGGCTATTTGACAAATGCAATATAATGGTTTCAATCATTGGTCCGCCTCCTTCCTTTTGATATAAATATAATAATTTGTTAAGTATGACAATTAATATAATACTATGAAAAAAAAAATTAGTAGTAGTTTTTATAAATTAGTTAATATGATTGTCAAAAAATGAAAAAATAATGAAACTAATGGCTAAAGCATCTGTGCAAAATGGCAATTCTATGCAAAATAACAATTTAGTCACATAAAACCGAGTTCATAGAAAGTTCATAGAAAAACCACTTATCTTAGTGGCCACAATAACTGACTCTGATGGATCCATTTTGTTAGTACTTCTTCAGAGAATCAGTTTAAAAAAGCCATGATACTGACTAAATAATACCCATGAAAGTGGCTTTCCAGAGAGCGAAAATGGCCTGCATCAGACCTGAATAATGGCACTCATTAGGCTTGATGTACTTATAAAGTACATTTATTATGCATGGTAAATGGTGTTTTTATGTCATTTTATTCACATGTATAATGATGCAATTATTGTCAAGATGTAGTTCTTAATTATCATTTCCTATTTCACATTCTAGGTGAATATTTGCCATAGAGAATATATATGATACATTAGAATTGGATAAGTTTCATTTCATTCAGTTGTACCTTTACATCATGCACTTAAACTAAAATTTTCAATCATAGATACAATATCCCTTTGTCATTAAGTGTGTTTTATTATATCATATTTAATACATTATGATTTATTCATACAACACACCGTGCTTTTAAGCTTTTTTTTACAAAAATACAAATTGATATAATTCATCCTTTAGATACCACAATATATTATGTGCATATCTATACTTTAATTTTTGACGCAATTTCTATTGTCCAATTTAGTCAGTGAAAACGTGTACATACTTTTTTCATCATTTAGGGTCCACAAAGTTATGGTTAAAATTAAAGTTTATCAGTTCCAGCTGTAACAGGCATTTGTCAGGAAGTGTCCTATGTTCTTCACAGCATCAATCAAACGCTTTCCATTCACTTGCTTCAGGCCGAGTCGGGGAGGCAGCAGGCACAAGCAGGCACCAGCGGAAGAGAGGAGAGAGCGAGGAGGAGGTGAGGGAGAGAAAGCAGGCGAAGGCAGGCTGTGTGGGGTAGCGGCAAGAGGAAGCTCCGCCTACTCCCAATGAGTCACCAGTAGCGTCAGAGCGCCCGGACTCCCCCTTAAAAGGAAGAGAATCGCAGCGCCAGGGCACTTGCTTCAGGCTGAGTCGGGGAGGCAGCAGGCACAAGTAGGCACCAGCAGAAGAGAGGAGAGAGCGAGGAGGAGGCGAGGGAGAGAAAGCAGGTGAAAGCAGGCAGCATGGGGTAGCGGCGAGAGGAAGCTCCGCCCACCCCAACGAGTCACCAGTAACGTGAGAGCCCCGGATTCCCCCTTAAAAGGAGGGGAGCCAACGGCGCGCAATTGTTCGGCGAGCAGTAAAGGCGCTCGCCTTAGCGAGAGCGCCTTAAGAAGGAGCCTAAGGAAAGAACCAGGAAGCTAGGCTGATCAACAGAGAATCCCAAATCATAAGTAACAAGTTCAGTTACCTAGCCACACAACAGGGAGCACTTCTTGCACACCACACACCTCGAACGAACACTCAACCACAAACACAGCAGCACCAACAGAGTCATAACTCACAGGGGGACAGAAAACAGAAAGCAAGACCACAGCCAGCCAATAGAGACAGAAGGTTCACAAATAACCCAGACAACTCAGAAGGAGAGCAAGAAATGATCGCCCACGGAAGCCAGAAGATGAGCTTTCCAGTCTTCTGCACCGACTGCAATATGTATGACTACCTCCCCTCGGGGACTAGGGCATACGTTTGCAATCGGTGCAAGGATCTGGATAGCCTGAAACAGCAAGTCCAGCTGCTGGAGGGAACAGTGATAGAACTAGAAGAACTCACCTTTAAAGAAGAAATCTGCAAACAGGAGAAGTTGCTAGTGGAGGCCAGTTGCTAGTGGAGGCCAGTAACAGCGAAGAGATCGAGGAACTGGAGAGATTCATTGAGGAAGCCCACCAGCAGCATGTGGAGGACCCAGGGATGGAGAATAAGATCCAAACAACCCAGGAGGAAGGCCCAGGTGTGATGGGAGGAAGCACCACTGCAACTGATGAAGAGACTGAAGTGGAAGTTGAAGGCGACCACTCACCTAGTGGTACTGGGAGACTGTATGAGGAGGTATCACAGAGGAGGGAAGACAGGTCCTATGCCATGGATGTGGACTTATGACCCACATGGAACCCCCAAATAAAGAAGATGGGAATCATCGTAGGGGATTCTATCATACGCAACGTGGAAAGCCACATCGCGGGAGGAAGAGAAGACAAGCTGGTCACCTGTCTGCTCAGAGCAAGAGTGAAGGATGTGGCCATCAGAATCACCAGGATCATAGACAGTGCAGGAGGAGAGGCCACTGCTGTGCTTGTCCACGTGGGAACGGATGGAAGTATGACAGGGAAGAAATGAAGGAGCAGCTTTGCTCACTCGGAAGAAAATTGAAGGTCAGGGAAGTGAGAGTGGCCATCTCCGAGATCCTCCCGGTACCGAGGGCAGATGGGAAGAGGCAAGATGAACTGCGAGCAATCAACGCCTGGATGAGAAGATGGTGCGAAGAGGAGGGCTTTGACGTTGTGCGCAACTGGACGGCTTTCTGGGGAAGAAACAAGTACTACAGAAAGGACGGACTACACCTCACCAAGGAAGGAGCGAGAGTACTAGCTGGAAACATGAAGAAGGTCATCGAGAAGGCTTTAAACTAGAAATCAGGGGAGAGTCGACAGTTGACATCCAGTCGATGGCCCGGGAAACAGGTGACCCTAAAGAATGAACTACAGATGTCTGCTCAGATAAAGGGGAAGAGCATGATGCAAACGAAGGAGGCAAAGAAGGAACGCAATTAGATCCCGTGAATAACACAAAAAGGGCTGGGAAGCACAGAAAGACCAAGAAGAGAGCACAAAGTGAGCTTAAATGTATGTACATGAATGCCAGAAGCTTGAGAAATAAAATGGGGGAACTAGAGGCACTAGCAAGACGCGAAAAACTAGATATCATTGGCATAACAGAAACATGGTGGAACGAGGAAAATGAATACAGGGATACAAGCTATTGTGACCAGCCAGAGATTCTCCCTGCTCAGGTCCCAGTTAGGACAGAGAAGAAAGGAGAAGAAAAGAAATCCTGGAGAGGAATTGGGAAGGGACAGGTAGTTCCTGAACATAATAATAACACTGTCCACCGGGGGAGCCCAAGAGGCCCTTGGAACACTGCCAGGGCTGACAAAGCTGGGCGTTTCCCCAAGGTACTTAAACCTGTGTGTAAGAACAGAGAGGGAAGCCAGCTAGGGAGGAGGTTTAAACCTTTCCTCCCTAAAGAGTCCTCTCAGCCAAGCAGGAGCGATGGCCCCGTTCCAATGGAAGTGTTAGAGGAAGGTCAGGTTGAAGATCCTGTGTTCCCTGGAGAGTTACCTATGGAATTGGAGGAAGGTTGGTCAGAATTTGCTCCTCAAGACACTGAAGCAATGCAGGTGGACTTTGCCTCCATTTCTAAACAGTGAGTGTGATTTTTGGATGCTGGACTGTTTAGAGAATGTTTTTTCTTTTTTGTGCTTGCTATTTTGTTTGCAAGTTTGGGGAGTGATTAATGGGGAGAGGTTTTGCTGTTATCTTGGGTGGGAACTGTGAGAGTCAAACTAATGACTGTTTGAGTGCAAAACCTATCACTCCCTGGTTTTTTCCTGGCAATATATGGAACTAGCCAGAGGCTTGTAGAAACTGTGGCACTTCTGGGAGGTGAAGATAAATGCCTAAGACTGTATTGTTGCTTTGTTTTTTTTGTTTGATTTTGAAAATTGCCTGCTGTAGTAGCAGTCTGGGTTTGGATTGAGTTGGACTACAAACCCTGGGCACAGCTGAAGTGTCCTCAGTTCTGAAGACCAGGCAAAGACTGGTTAGTATACTGGCTTTGTCCTATTTGAATTGTTTCTCTTTGGGAGAGGAAGCTGTTTGAACATTCTGACCAATGTAACAAACGTTTGAAGAAAACTACTTACCTGAATTCAGGAATAATAAATATGTTTATGTTTTTTTGAAGAAATAGATGATAATGACTTTGTGTTGTTTTTGATTCCATCTTGGAATCCGGTCCTGCAGGGTGGCTCCAGTCCGGGCCACACGTCTGGGTGCTATTGGTGAGAGGTGCCATTGTGATAGATATACAGGACTTTTCTGCATTACAGTGGGCCACACTATACAGAAGAGATAAAATAGGGCAAAAAGAGATTGGAGTCACTCTGGATAAGGATTCCTAGACAGAACAGAGCAGACTCAAAGATTGACCTCTTCTATCAACCCCCAGGACAGACGGATAAGACAGACACAGAAATGATAGAGGAAATCAAGCATGAATGTAGAACAGGCAACGTAACGATCATGGGAGACTTCAACTTCCCAGGGATAGATTGGAACCTAGGAACCTCAAACTGCGGCAAAGAAACAAGGTTCCTGGAAATGGTAGGGGATTGCTTCCTAGAACAAATGGTGGGAGAACCAACAAGAGGGAGCGCCACCTTGGACTTGGTCCTAAATGGCATAACTGGACGAACAAAAGAAGTAGAAGTCGCGCTCCCGCTGGGGGCAAGTGATCACAGCATGATCAACTTTAAAATCGACATCGGGAAGGGGAAACGAACCAAGACCCTAACCACGACCTTTGACTTTAAGAAAGGAAGATATGACAGCATGAGAGCCATGGTAAAAAAACGGCTCAAGAAAAGGATAGCTGAAATCGAAACAATCGATCAGGCATGGGCCCTACTAAAAAACACTATCACCAAAGCACAGAATCTATACATCCCGCAGATATCCAAAGGAAGGAAAAGTAAAAGAGAACCAGCTTGGCTAACTAAAGAGGTGAAGGACGCAGTAAGAGAAAAGAAGAACTCATTTAAAAAATGGAAACAAGAACAATCAAATGAGGCAGGGAATAGCCATAAAGAAGACCAAAAGAAGTGTCACAAGGCGGTAAGAGATGCCAAAAGGGATTACGAGGAAAAGATAGAGCAAGCGGCAAAAAACTTCAAGCCCTTTTTTAGATACTTAAAAGGGAAAAAACCTGTAAAGGAGGCAGTGGGCCCACTTGACGACAAAGGATTAAAGGGTGTATCAAAGAAGACAAACAGATTGCAAACAGGTTAAATTCCTTCTTTGCATTTGTCTTTACTAAAGAAGACACCACATCAATACCCGAAACGGTGAAAATATTCAAGGGAGCAATTGAGGAGAACCTCACTTCAGTGAGTGTGGATTTGGACCAGATATACTATCAGATTGACAAACTGAAAAGTGACAAATCCCCTGGACCAGACGGAATCCACCCGAAAGTATTAAAGGAGCTAAAGGTAGAAATTGGAGAACTACTGCAAACTCTGGCTAACATGTCGATTAAAACCGGACAGATACCAGACAACTGGAAGATAGCAAATGTCATCCCAATATTCAAAAAAGGATCAAGGGGAGAACCGGGCAACTATAGGTCCCTGGGAAGATGGTTGAAGCACTAATTAAGGATAGCATAGTCCGACACCTGGATACTCATGACCTGATGAGAGCCAGTCAACATGGCTTCAGGAAGGGGAAGTCCTGTTTGACGAATCTACTTCAATTCTTTGAGATGGTGAACAAACATCAATAGCGGAGAACTGGTGGATATAATATACTTGGACTTCCAGAAAGCATTCGACAAAGTTCCACACGAAAGACTTCTCAGAAAATTGCAAAGCCACGGAATAGAAGGGGATATACTAAGATGGATAAGCAAATGGCTGGAAAACAGAATGCAGAGGGTGTGCATGAATGGGAAGTTATCGGCTGGGAAAAAGTAACTAGCGGCGTGCCATAGGGCTCGGTTCTTGGGCCCATCTTATTTAATATTTTTATAAATGACCTGGAAGAAGAAACAACCAGTAAAATCATCAAGTTTGCAGATGACACAAAGCTAAGTCGGGCAATCAGGTCACAAAAGGACAGCGAAGAACTCCAGAGAGATTTGAACCAACTAGAAAGATGGGCAGAAAACTGGCAGATGAAGTTTAATATAGAGAAATGCAAAGTGATGCACCTGGGCAGAAAAAACAAGGAGCACGAATATAAAATGTTAGGTGTAACATTGGATAAGTGCGAGCAAGAAAAGGACCTGGGGATACTAATAGACAGGACCCTGAAACCGTCGGCTCAATGCGCAGCGGCGGCTAAGAAGGCAAACAGGATGTTGGGCATGATAAAGAAGGGAATCACGAGTAGATCAGAGGATGTCATAATGCCGCTCTATAGAGCAGTGGTCAGACCACACTTGGAATACTGTGTCCAACACTGGTCTCCCTACTTAAAGAAGGATATAGCAATACTGGAGAGGGTGCAGAGGAGAGCGACGAAGCTAGTTAAAAATATGGAGAACTTGAGCTACAATGAATGCCTCCGTAAACTGGGATTGTTCACCCTCGAGAAGAGAAGAATACGCAGGGATATGATAAGAGACTTTTAAAATACTAAAAGGAATTGACAAAATAGAGCAAGAAACAACTTTATTTATGTTGTCAAATGTGACAAAGACAAGAGATCATGGACTAAAACTGAAGAGAGACAGGACTAGGACAAATGTCAGAAAGTACTATTTCACACAGCGAGTGGTGGACGCCTGGAACGCTCTCTTGGAAGAGGTTGTGGCGTAAACTACCATTCTAGGATTTAAGGGCAAGTTGGACGCACATCTTCTTGCAAGACGCATTGAGGGATACGAGTGACCAAGGTCCTCGTCAGGGAACACCTAGCTAAGCCTCCGCGGGTGCGGACCATCGGACTAGATGGACCCAAGGTCTGATCCAGTGCGGGCATTTCTTATGTTCTTATTGATTTTTCACATCTTATGTCATTCATATCATTAATATCACTTAATTTCCTTGTCTTTGTCTCATAAATATTCTCACTTTTTATTCAAATTATCATCCACCACATAAATACATTGAGGGGCATAATCGAAAAGAATGTCTAAGTCTGTTTTCGTCTAAGTCGCAAGTCGTCCACAGTAAAAAAACAGCCTAGGACAAATTTTCAAAAAATACATTCAAAATATTTTTGTTTCGAAAATCGTCAACTATACGTCCTGCCAATCTGATCGTCCATCTTTATACCACATTTTCATCCAACTTTTCGTCCAAGTCAAAAACGCCTAGAACAAGCCCTGTTGATGTGGGAGGGGTCTGCAAAGTGATGGACTGAACACCCAGACATGGCACCTAAATAGTGCCCTTACAGGGCACTGCTGTGAACTTCACAAAAAGGGTGCCATGTCTTCTCTTCACTACAGCTCCCTTATAGGTCATGGTGAGCCCCCCAAACTACCTCCAGAATCCCCTAGACCCACTTATCTACCACTCTAATAGCCCTTATGGCTGCAGGAGCCAACTATATGCCAGTAAAAAAGGGTTTTGGGGGTGTATAGGGGAGTGCACATGTTTCAGTATCAATGCAGGGATTACAGGGGCTTATGAGCATGGGTTCTCCTCTCCATGAGTCCCTAACCCACTCCCAAGACAGCTTAAGCTGCCTCTGTGCTGGACGACTAGGCTTTCCTATGCCAGGCTGCCAGGTGATGATGGTCTGGAGGCTGAATTTTAAAGATGTGATTACGTTTTTTATGGGGTTGGGGGGATTGATGATCACTGTGGTAGTGTGGGGGGGGGTCTGTATTATATGTTTGCAGTGCTTATTTGGTGAATTTAGGTGGGTTTTTGTGACTTAGACCATGTTTTAATTGGTCTAAGTCACAACGTCCAAGTTCCGTCGATCGTGGGCTGTATAACTTTCGGTTATACATGCTGTACGACTAAGTCTAAGCCTGCCCACGTCCCGCCCAAATCCCGCCCTTGACACTCCTCCTGAACTGCCCCTTTTAGCGATGGTCATTCAGCGGCACTATGGAGGCCTAGGTCGTTTAGAAATATGTCCAAAACCCAGTTTGATTATTGGCACTTGGACGACTTTTGTTTATGATCGTCCAAGTGCCGACTTAGGCCAGTTTTTGGATGTTTTTCTCTTTCGATTATGAGCCCCATTACGTTCCTTATTTTCTTTTTCCAATATTTAAATACACATATAGTTTCCATTTCATGCTAGCAATTTAGGATTGGTCCATTATTATTTTTTCTATAAACACAAGTTGCAGATAAGTAAGCCCCATGGAAATACTTTTTTCCTTCCCTGAGATCTTGACACTCCAGGGTTAACAGTTGCAATCCTCATTCATTTCTAAATCACGTACATCGGCAGCTCTTTAAATAGCTTGGTTTGCTCATGCGCAAACTTTTGGCACTTCTTTCTTTAAACTTCACTCCGGTTAAAATTTATTATAGTGCCTGTCTATCAATCTATCTTTCTTTTTCCTTTATAGTTTACATGCGCAGTTTATAGCACTTTGCAAGGTTAGTATGTAAGCAAAGAAGAGCTGTCACACACTTGTTTTTCTAACAGCATAGTTAAGTAAACAGTGATTAACATGCAGTTGTAAAACCTTTTAATGATTCATCTCTACCCAGCTTTTCATTTTCTATCTGCAGTTCACTCGCACTGTCTATGGTATTTTGCAAGGCCGGTATGCAGGAACAAGAAAGGTAGCTTTAAAATCAATTTCCCTGCTGCGCATGAAAGATAGCAGCTGTCGGCACACTTTATTTGTCTGACCGTCTCCCTTTCCTTCTTTTTTGTACTCTTTCATTCTATGCAAGTTTAGAAACCACAGAAATCTATATAGGGTTCATATAATTTTTTTCCCCAGCCTTCTCTTGGTGTAAAATTGCTGGCTTACTTAATCTTTCCTTTTTAAAATCTTTTTTTATCTGTCTATGGTCTAATCGAGAGCACCCCTTGTCAGCCACTTAAAATTATTTTTTGACTCTCACCAGAAAGAAACCATTTATGTAAAACATAGGTACATATATATAACACACTTAGCATTTTCCCTAAGATAGACTTTTGATGGTCATTTGCGAAGAGTTTTTTCTATTAATAATAATAATAATAACAGTTTATATAAAAGTATTACTGTGCACAGTAGTGGGTGTTCCCCTTTAGATCTTTTTACATAGTGCTGTGGGTGCGAGTTTTTTGCCCATGATAAGAAAAAGAATGCTAGCTGTGAATCATCAATGATTGCTGAATGCTAAAACATTTTTGAGGCTTTTTCTCCACCTGTTTTGAATTTCAGTGTTGGATCTTAGAGAGGTAGCCCTCTGCTGGTGAGTGACATTTTTTGCAATTTTTTTATTTAAACGTCTCTATCATATCTCCCCTCTCCCTCCTCTCCTCCAAAGTATACATATTGAGATCTTTAAGTCTGTCCTCATATGCCTTATGATGAATATCATGCACCATTTTAGTAGCCTTCCTCTAGACCAGTGGTTCCCAAACCCTGTCCTGGGGGACCCCCAGCCAGTCGGGTTTTCAAGATATTCCTAATGAATATGCATGAGAGAGATTTGCATATAATGGAAGTGACAGGTATGCAAATCTCTCTCATGCATATTCATTAGGGATATCTTGAAAACCCGACTGGCTGGGGATCCCCCAGGACAGGGTTTGGGAACCACTGCTCTAGACCAACTCCATCCTTTTTATATCTTTTTGAAGCTGCGATCTCCAGAATTGTATACAATATTCTAAATGAGGTCTCACCAGAGTCTTATACAGGGTCATCAATACCTCCTTTTTGCTATTGGCCATACCTCTTCCTATGCACCCTAGCATCCTTCTAGCTTTTGCCATCACCTTTTCAACCTGTTTGGCCACCTTAAGATCATCACATACAATCATACCCAAGTCCCGCTCTTCTATCGTGCACATAAGTTCTTCACCCCCTAAACCAGGTGTCTCAAAGTCCCTCCTTGAGGGCCGCAATCCAGTCGTATTTTCAGGATTTCCCCAATGAATATTAATGAGATCTATGTGAATGCACTGCTTTCAATGCATATTCATTGGGGAAATCCTGAAAACCTGACTGGATTGCGGCCCTCAAAGAGGGACTTTGAGATCCCTGCCCTAAACTGTACTGTTTCTTTGAGTTTTGCAGCCCAAATGCATGACCTTGCATTTCTTAGCATTAAATTTAGGGCTTCTTCTATCAAACTGCACTAGCACTAGCAGTTTGTAGCGCGGTGAGCCACACTGAATGGCCTGCGCTGCTCCTGACACTCATAGAGTTCCTCTCCCTGGGATGATCTCATCTTCTCCACTTCTAGGGCAGCACACCGGTTCTTCAGTTCAAGGGCGGGTAGAGTCACAGTACCAGGCTTGCAGGGTTCCATAATCTGAGTCCAGCTGTCTTCCCTACAAGAATTAGTGAAACATAAACCCCCAAGAGTTAGAAGGGGTATTTAGCTGGGATGCATGGGGGATGCTCAGCTTCTATATATACTTCTCAGCCCCAACAATAAGCTGTCTCACTACTACCCTTGCTGTTGCTTCTAAAGACTAGCAACAAAAGAATATGAAAGAGCCATAGAGCTGTAGCCTGTATACCAATGCTGCTGGCTCTGCTTCTCTTATCTCCTCCTCCAATGTTACTTTCTGTTCCAGAGAACAGAGGGTGAGAACAGTAGAGTTGGCAGCCAAGCATAGAGGGGATGCAGCTCCATGGCTGGTCCTGGAAAGCAGCAGACATTGGTGTGCCTAGGGAGAAAGGGTAAGGGTCTGCTTCCTAGTTCTCTGCCCTCCCGCCTACCCCGCCCCAATGAGCAATTAGCCTTATCTTTATTACTTTACTGTAAAAAAAAAACAAACAAACCCCAATATACAGAGCATTCAACATTAATATTTTGAAACCAAAATTGAAGTACGTATTGAATCAAATTATATGCTCATAAAACAATGTTCCGGAGCAGACCATCTGGTACACAAAAGTTATACCGATGGTATAGTTGCGAGTTTCAATCATAACATAACAATTTATGTACTAATTTTCTCTTAATGTTGCTTAAAAGTAATGAAAACTGGGTAATCCAAACACTTATCTTAGGGCAATGAGAGTGTAAATCCCGGCTTCAACACAAGCTGTGTTTCATAATAGCTGCCTCAGGAAACCAGGTGAAAAAGTCTTTCAGATTGTCTATGAACAAACATGAAAAAGTGAGAAAAATCAAAATATCACAAAATGCTTTCAACAACAAAAAAAAAACCTAACAAACCATGGCCATTCAGATGGTACCTTTATCTTTTGAAATTCCTACATGTTACCTAGTGAAAAGACACCCTGTGAAACCAGCACCAAAATGAGGTTAAAAATGTAGGTCGTAGTGACGTCATGAAAAGTCAGCAGTAAAGCCCGCAGGGCAAAAATGCAAAGTAAGAAAAACAACAAATGTCAAAGAAAAGCACACCACTCCACTTCCCAGTTTAAACCATGCTCAATCCTCCACAGAGCTCTTGATATATCACCTCCCCGTGGGAATGAGACTCCAAAACCACAAACTTATGATTCATCAAAGCATGAGAATGGTCCAACCACTGCTGACAAGGGGAGCCTCCACAATTTCTCTCCAGATCCTGCTCAAATGTTCCTGGATCCGGCTACGAATAGTCCTTACTGTACAGCCAATACATAACTTCTCACAAGGACATGATATGTACACAGCTGTCGAGGTTGAGCAATCTGTGGACCCTCTTAAAGTTAGAGAAGCACCAGGTAAGTGTATAACAGTAGTAGAGAAAGTATAAGCACACACTGAGCATCTTCCGCATGGAGCATGACCCTGTGATAGCACTGGGTTAGGTGAGCAAACAGATATGTAATGTGATTTGGAGAGATGCTCCCTAGAGAATGACACGGTGAAAAAATTGGTCCCCGTCACCGCCCCGTCCCCGTCTCCGTCTCACCATCCTTTGCACCGCCCCGTCACCGCCATTCCCTTCACCGCCCCGTCACCGCCACTGCCACCCCATTCACCGCCCCGTCACCGCCACTGCAACCCCATTCACCGCCCCGTCACCGTCACCGCTGCATACATAAAAGCCTCAAACGGGTACGATTTTATATACTTTTCTTTATTTACGTATAAAGGAAACATTCTTTAAAACTTTAAAACTTAGTTAAATATTAGTTAATAACTATACAAAAACAAAACACGCAGAGAAAAAATTAATTAATATAAATTCTCAAAACTGACACATTTTGATCACTAAATTTAAAATAGTTATTTTTCATACAGTTTTTCAATCACTAATCTTCCACCACCCCTGGGGCTAGCAATGCAAAAACAAACACGACATGTACTTTAAATGCTTACAATGTTAGCCTACATGGTAAGTAGACGCGGCCGCTGTACCTAATCGCGGCAAAGATCTCCCTGCCGTGATTAGCATAGTGACCGCGGCTACGGCTGCAAGTCTCCCCTCCCCCCAGCGATCACGGCAGGAGGGCACCCAACCCCTCCTGTAGACCCCCCCCAACGGCCCTCCCGACAATCGCAGCAGAAGGGTACCCAACCCCTCCTGCCGGTCCTCCCAATGGCCTCCCCTAAGATCGCCGGCAGGAGGGTACCCAACCCCTCCTGCTGGACCCCCCCCAACGAACCCTCCCACCCCGGAACCCCCTTAGTCTTACTTTCCAAGTTGGACCGGACGGCTCCTCACACGTATGGCCAGCAGGCTTGCCTCCGTCCAAATGAGGCGGGCCCGCCCCTACCCTGCCCATCCCACAGGATCCTAGGGCCTGATTGGTCTAGGCACCTAAAGCCACTCCCGCTATAGGAGGGGCCTTAGGTGCTTGGGCCAATCAGGCCCTAGGATCCTGTGGGTTAGGCAGGGGAGGGGAGGGGCGGGCCCGCCTCATTTGGACGGAGGCAGGCCTGCTGGCCAGACGAGCGAGGAGCTGTCCGGTCCAACTTGGAAAGTAAGACTAAGGGTGGTGTTTCGGGATGGCGGGGTTTGTTGGGGGAGGGTCCGGCAGGAGGGGTTGGGCACCCTCCTATTGGCGATATAGGGGGCCGTTGGGGGTGCCGGCAGGAGGGGTTGGGCACCCTCCTACCAGTGATCATAGGGGGGCTGTTGGGGAGCTGGCAGGAGGGGTTGGATATCCTCCTGCTGCGATCGTCGGGGGGGCTGTTGGGGTAGGCAGGAGGGGATGGGTACCCTCCTGCCGCGATCGTTGGGGAGGGCTGGTTCTGTCGGCATGAAGGGCTGAGGGCGATCGTCGGGGGGGGGGGGGGCGGGTTCTATTGGCAGGAAGGGTTGATCTGACAAATGAGGAGCACGGTGAAACACAGGTAAATAGCGGTTCCTAGAAGGGGGGACATTGGCCTGCGGGGACAAATCTATTCACCGTTTTTGCGGGCGGTGAAAGGATTTGTCCCCGCGTCTGCGGCGATTTGCTAATGAGGTCACCATAACCCGCAGCCAAACCGCAGCCACGCAGCGGTTCGCTGCGGGGATCGCTCCCCGTGTCATTCTCTAATGCTCCCTCAAATTATGGCTGCATGAAAACACAAATTTCTGTGAACCCCCAAAATGTGCCATAGTTGTCTTAAAGGGCCTGTTTTACAAAGCCGCGTGGCAACAGCCCTGAAGCCCTTTAAATCTCTATGGGCTTCGGGGCCGTTACCGCAATGGCCTGTGCTATATGGCTTTGTAAAACAGGCCCATAATCCTTGTAATGGGAAATGTCATTCATTTCAGCACACACAAGTTAAGTTTGGTTCATGTGCAGATTGTTGAGATTGCAATAATACTTCATGTGGAGCATACAAATCTTAGCAGGATAGTCACGTGAGGCAAATCATTCTATCATGTCTTGAGCTTTTTCAATGAATTGATATTACATTACATTAGTGACTTCTATTCCGCCTTTACCTTGCGGTTCAAGGCGGATTACATAAGAATTGTTATGATCTTAATACATAAGCTTATATGGTAAGGTTTTCTAATTTGCTAAGGCGTAGGGTGTAGGTGTCGGTGGAGTTTGGAAATTTGTTGGTAAAGTTATAATTGGTTTTATGTGTTTTTTGAAGAGTAAGGTTTTTGTTTCTTTTTTGAAGATTATGTAGTCTGTAGTTGAAGTCAGCAGATTGGCGAGTTGTCGGTCCAGGGTCGCTGCTCTGGTGGCCAGTAAGTTGTCATATATTTTTTTTGTTTGACCTTTTTGGTTGGCAGGTGTGCGAATATTGTGTGTGTTCTCCTGTGTCTGATTGAGGTGGAATGATTTAGTCGATTTTTCCAGTAGGAAGGACTGTTTCTGTTTATGGCTTTGAAAAGTAGGCAAAGGAATTTGAATTGTATTCTGGCTTGAATTGGGAGCCAATGTGAGTCGTGGTAGGCCTCCGTGATGTGGTCGTACTTTTTCAGAGAGTAGATAAGTCTTAGGGCTGTGTTTTGTACTGTTTGGAGTTGTTTTATCTTTGTTGTTGGGCAGGGGAGATATAGAATGTTGCAGTAGTCTATTAGGCCTAGGATTAGAGATTGAACTACCAGTTGGAATTGTTTTCTGTCGAAGAATTTTCTGACTTGTTGAAGGTTTCTCATAGTGGTGAATGATGTTTTTATAATTTTGTTGATTTGTGGTTGCATGGTGCAACTTCTATCTATCAGCACTCCGAGGAGTTTTAGCGTGGGAAGTATTGGATATGAGATCGAATTAATTTCTATGTTTGTCAAGGTTGGGGTTTTGCAGTTTTCAAGGAGGATGAAGTTTGTTTTGTCCGGGTTAAGTTTTAGTTTGTGTTCTTTCATCCATGTTGCTACTGTTTCATGTGTTTCGTGTATTGTGCCTATCATGGATAGTTCAAGTTGGTCAAAGGGGATGAGTATGGTGATGTCATCTGCGTAGCTGTAGGAGGTAATGCCTAGTTTATCTAGGTAGGAACTTAGGGAGGCAATGTATAGGTTGAAGGGTGTGGGAGATAGGGGAGATCCTTGTGGCACTCCACATGGGTTGGACCAGGGATCCGATTTTTCTTTGTTTGTTTTTACTCTATAAGTTCTGGATTGTAGGAATCCTTTAAACCATGTTAGAACTTTTCTTGTAATTCCTATTGCATCTAGAGTTTGTAAGAGGATGTCGTGGTCTACTAGATAGAAGGCTGCAGATCATCAGTTTTTTTCCAGTGCAGAGGATGTCATTGAGTGTCCTAGTAGGGTCTCCGTGCTGTAATTGGTTCTGAAGCCAGATTGCGTGGGGTGGAGTAAGTTATGGTGATCTAGGTATGCGTTTAGGGCTTTAGCTACTAGGCCTTCCATTAGTTTGACGTATAGTGGAATTGAGGCTATAGGTCTATAGTTAGATGGTTGGTCTGTTGCTCCCTTAGAGTCTTTTAGGATTGGAGTTATGATGATTTTGCTGAGGTATTGTGGGAAATGGCCGTTGGTGAGTAGGGTTTGTATCCATTGTAGGAGCAGAGTGCAGATATCTGTGGGTGCATAAATGTCTCAACTGTAAGAACTGTCCCACTGGTAAATTTCTCAAATATCTAGGATGAAAGCTGGTGTACATCAAGCGATTATTACAATCTGTCTCCTTGCGGAAAATTATGGTGGTAAAATGAGACCCTTCCAAGGTGACAAGGATGTTTATAAAAGGCATTTTGATAAAACTGGTATGAGTAGTAAATTGTAAGTGGGCATTGCAACCATTATAGCCATGTAAAAAAGATTGAAAAAGTGTAATGGAATCTAACTATACCAAGAAAATATCATCAATGTAGCGCTTCCACATAAAAACATGTTGATAATATTCAGATGAATATAGAAACTTATCTTCAAACTGATATACATAAACACACATGATCAAGGGAGCCAAGATGGCTCCCATCGCAGTGCCACAAGTTGGAAGAAAAAAAGCAATCATCAAACATAAAATAATTCTTGCTCAGCACAATGTACTGGCAGTAAAAATGTCCTTTGTAAGAGCTTGGTAGGTATCTGCAGGAGACCTGGACTCAACTTTATACTGAACTAAGAAAATAACTGCAGTGCTGAAAGGGTGGAAAGGATGATGCAGTATGAAAATAAATGGATTACAGTCTGTATTTAACTTGATTCTTAATGAATAGACTATTCCCTTGACTTTTTCTTGCACCATGCCCAGTCAAATCTTGCAGCTTGTATTTATTTATTGTCTCCTTTCTATCCTGTTAATTACATGGCTAATTTCTATGGGTATCTTTGAGAAACTCTCCCCCTCTTTTACGAAACTGTGATAGTAGTTTCTAGCGCGGAGAGCCATGCTGAATGGCCCGTACTGCTCCCGATGCTCATAGGAACTCAATGAGCGTCGGGAGAGCGCACGCCATACAGCGCGGCTCCCCGCGCTATAAACTGCTATCGCAGTTTCGTAAAAGGAGGCCTCTGTATAATCATACTATAGCTATTTACTACAAGTATCTTAGTGGAATGCTGTATACTTTTTGTTCTTAGCTAGGCCACTGAGGTCGAGTTTGCAACCTTATGTCTGTACTCTGGTTTGATAGATTTACTATTAGTAGCTTCATCCGGGGTGGGGGGGGGGGGTGGGGGAGGGGGAGGTCTATTCAAAAGTATTTGTGTACCAATCAATGCATAATTGTTGTTCCTTTGATTACACTGCCTTTATACTATTAATTGTTGTGAGTGAGTTGCCCATTTTAATGAATACTTAATTTTTTTGTTTTCTTTCTTATCTTACTTTAGGGTTTCATATTCTGCACAATATACTACCCTATGATTCATTCATATTTAGAAGTGAGATTCTTCTACTACCCTTAAAGCAGGCATCTTGCTGATACATGTTGAGCTTTTTATTAGGTTTATTCATTATAGAACATAGAAACATGATGGCAGATAAAGGCCAAATGGCTTCCATGGATCTCATGGAAGGATTTCTCTATATCCCGATATTCCCAGATGATTTGAGGTTTCATGTTCTTGTGAGGCATTTCCCATTCGCAGCGCTCCCTTTCGGTTTGGCATTGGTGCCCAGATCATTTACCAAAATCATGGTGGTATTAGCTGCCCAGCTGCGATCTCTGGGTGTGCTCGTGCATCTGTACCTCAACGATTGGCTGATGAGAGTTCCCTCGGCGCAGGGCTGCTTGATGGTTTGCCAAGTGGTGTCTTTGATGGAACGTCTCGGATGGGTGATCAATCTGAAGAAGAGTCGCCTCGAGCCGACCCAGGACTTGGAGTACCTGGGAATCCGGTTCCACACAGGTCTGAACCAGATATTTCTTCCAGAATCGAGAAAACCCAGGATACAATTCGGGACATGTTAGCGGTCCCAGCAGCGACGGCCTGGCAGTATCTGCAGTTGTTGGGTCTCATGGTGGCGAACATAGATGTGATTCCATGTGTGAGAGCCCACCTCTGTCCTCTTCAGTCATCCCTTCTGACGTTGAGAAATGCGCTGGGGGTGAGGCTGCCTTAGTTGGCAGTGGCACGCAGCAGTATGATGTGGTGGTTGAACCCAGTCACTCTGACCAATGGGCTCCCTCTGCGGGTCTTGGACTGGGTGACCCTGACTACGGATGCGAGTCTCTCCAGATGGGGAGCAGTTTGCATATCTTTCCCATTCCAAGGCCGTTGGATGCCGAGGGAGAGCAGATGGTTGATCAATAATAATAATCAGTTTATATACCGCAAGGCTGTAAAGTTCTATGCGGTTTACAATAGTTAAGAAAAACAATAAAAGAAGTTGAATATAACTAAAAAAGTTAAAAGCTAATAATTAGAGACACTTAAAATGATCAAAATAGTGCATAATAAAATTTTTACGAATTAGCTGCCTAAATACTTTGAAAACAGATATGTTTTTAGATGTCTCCTAAATTCCCCATAAGTGTCATTAAGCAAAGGCAATTGTTCTAAATCCTTACCCTATAACACTTCTTATGTTGATATGAAAAAAGATTTTGATGATGTTTTTTAAGTTTACATCCTCTAACAGGCAGAAAAACAAATTTCAGATGTGAGTTTCTCTTATGTCTGTCTGTTGGTTGCAAAAGAGAAAAGCTCAATTATATATTTGGGAGCTAAACCAAACAAAGCCAAACCAAATCGACTAGAGCTGCTAGCAATCTGGTTTGCTTTGCTGAGATTTCAAGGGAGTCTCTACTGGAAGGCTGTCCATGTGTTCTCGGACAATTCGATGGCTGTTGCCTATGTCAACCGGCAAGGAGGATCGAGGAGTCCTATGCTGGGCTTGGAGGCTCGGATGCTCTTTGCTTGGGCGGAGTATCATCTCTTGGCTTTGTCCATGTCTCATGTGACTGGTGTAGACAACGTTCAGGCAGACTTTCTCAGTCGTTAGACTCTGGACCAGGGAAAATCTTCCCTGTCTGGGCTGGCATTCAAGGCCATTGTGCGCCGCTGGAGGTCATCCTACCTTCGATCTGATAGCGTCTTCTCAGAACAGGAAGGCAGGCAGATTTTTCAGCCAATGACGGGAGGTCGACAGCAAAGGACTCAATGCTCTGGTTCAATCGTGGCCTATGTTAGGGCGAGTGCTGCGCCGGGTATCCTCTCACAGGTGTCCGGTGCTCCCTTGGTACGCAGACGTTGTGAGGGTGTCCTCTGAGAGGGGCTGCATCTTCCTTGCCATCGGAGGTTGCTCACAAGGGGCCGATTACACTTCAAGATCCGGACTGCTTTGGTCTTATGGCCTGGCTGTTGAGCAGGCAGCCTGGGAGGCCAGGGGTTATTCCTCTACAGTTATCGCCACGCTCCTGCAGAGCAAGCGGAAATCAACTGTATCGGCCTACGCGAAAGCCTGGAGGTGTTTTCAGGCTTGGTGTGCGGGATTCAGGTGGACCCTTTGGTACCGTCGGTGGCTCATGTTCTGGACTTCCTGCAGGCTGGCCTCAGGAAGGGTCTGGGAGTCTCTTCTCTACATGTTCAAATTATGGGACTCTTCTGTTTAGGTCCCTCTTCGTTCTCACCTGGATGTTGTTTGGTTCTTGAAGGGGGCCGGGAGGCTAAGGCCTCCCTTGCGACTGCCTTGTTCGTTGTGGAACCTGAATTTGGTCCTAAGCTGTCTGACTTGTCCGCCCTATGAACCCCTGGATGGGATCTCTCTGTAAGATATTACCATTAAGACTGTCTTCCTGGTGGGCGGTCACATCGGCATGTCGAGTGTCAGAGCTCCAGGCTTTGTCGTGCAGAGGTCCCTTTTCTTTGCATCACGGAGTCTGCAGTGATTTTGAGGACTGTGCCTTCTTCTCTTCCGAAAGTGGTTCCACTTTCCACGTCAACCAGGAAGTTCATTTGCCAGCCTTTGTTCCTTTGGGTTCCAAGTCTCAGGACCGTGTTTTGTAGTCTCTGGATGTATGGTGTCTAATTTTGAGATAGCTAGAGGCCACTAACGACTTCCATCTGTCAGATCATCGGGCCCCATGCGTCGGGGTCGGCCTGCTTCCAAGGCTACCATTTCACGTTGGATACTTGCGGCCATTTCCGCAGCGGCGGCACCTTGGGGTGAAGGCTCCCTCTACCGGAGGAATGGCTTCCTCGTAGGCTGATTCTCATGCAGTCTCACCTGAGGAGATTTGTCGGGCGGCCACGTGGGCGTCACTTCATACTTTTTCCAGGTTTTACTGGCTTGATGTGGCAGCTAAGAGTGATGCAGCCTTTGGCTCGTCTGTTCTGGCGGTGGGCTCATCGGGCTTCCCCTGAGATTTGGGACTGCTTTGATACGTCCCACGAGTTCAGCCTCCAGAGGAATTGTACAAGAATGAAAGATTAGGTTTCTTACCTCTGCTAATCTTCCTTCTTGTAAATCTCCTCTGGAGGCTGAACTCCCACCCATCTATTTTGTCTGATTCGCAGGTAGCCTCTTCAGTAACTAGTAAGCTGAATTTCTATCTTTGACCAGCTTCACTGATAATTACATGCATATTTCCCTTTGTAAAGTTTAAGGGTTGATGGGGTTCCCTTCTGATCTTCAAGCTGTGTCTGCGTTCCATAAAATTTCCTATGTTTTGCAGTTTTATAATGTTTGCATTCTATGTTTGATTACAGTTGGCCTTTTTTGGTCGTAGTTTTAGTGTAATAATTTCTTCAGCGGAATTGACTGGTAGCGGGAGTTCCCGCGTCCTCTTTTTCTTTTCTTCTGTTTCCTGTTGTCATAGATCTACTGGGCTTGACAGGAAGCATCCGGGCAGGTATCCCAAAGGGGAGGGAACAACTTTTGGTAACCCTGCAGCAGAAGCTATCAGACATACAATAACCCATGAGTTCAGCCTCCAGAGGAGATTTACAAGAAGAAAGATTAGCAGAGGTAAGAAACCTAATCTTTCCTTAACTAACTCATCACAATTGCTTTATTTTGGATTTTATGTTCTACTCCTTGAAATTTTGGTATATTCTCTTTTTGTATGTTTTCAATATTGGAATAATTTTAGAGACCAGTGATTATATCTTTCTGAATACAGCAATAGACAATATAAAATGTATAGAGATAGAATTTTCTTATAATGTGATTATAGATATAAAGGTCCTAATTTATTTTTCATATACCTGTTGGATTTACATATGAGTGTTTTGAGGTTCATTTTTAAAAAATAAAAATGTCCAAAAAGTAGCTTAAAGGAGCAGATGTATTTTTTTTTAACCAAACCCTTCCAAATTTGCTATTTTCAAAACCTGAGTATTTTTTAGATGGATTTCTATGCTGCTTTTCTGCAGTTCATCGAAATCTCAAGGGGGCATGGTAGAAACATGGTGTGGGTGGGACTAGGGTGGGGTTAAAACTTGGACATTTTTCTGCCATAATTGAGCATTTTAAAATATGTCCAGGACACAGTTTGGACATTTGGGGCTAGACCTGTTTCAACAAGAATAAGAGACAAGTTCTATAAGAGGCACCTAAAGTTAGGCAGCAAACAGGTCTCTGGAATAGCCTGTTGGTCAGTGCATTGGCTTGCAGAGAAGGAGACCCAGGCCCATATTGTGGTGGAAAGTGTGAGCCCACCAAAACCCACCCATCATACTGGGCCATCATAATGGTCACATTTGCAAGCATAAGGGCTATTGGGGAGGTATAAATTGGGTCCAGTAGGTTTGGGGTGGGTTTTGGAGGGCTTGCCATACAGTATAAGGGAGTTATGGTGAAATGTGTACCTGGGACCTTTTATGTGAAGTTCACTGCAATGCTTCCTGAGGTGCCCCACTGTTCTGCTGGATGTCTGAGTGGCCAGTCTACTAAGAATGCTGCCCCCCTCAATATCCCAATTGCTTGTTTTGTGCATTTTTCTTTTGGATGTGTGTTTTTCAAAAATGATTCAAAAGATGCACATCTGAAAAATGGCCATTTAAAAAAAAACCCAAGATAGATGTTTTGAAAATGGGCATGCTTGGTACTGGAATTTTGAGCATCTTCTGCAAAATGTCCAAACTCAGATTTGGGCATCATTTTGAAAATGACCCTCTTTATAAGTTTATGAAATCTGCTTTTATAGAAAAAGGGTCAGAGCTCATAAAACAATATTGTGGAAATTCAGATGTAACTAAGGAATCTGAATGGACTATTCTTATGTTGCTGAATGTTCTGCTTTTAGACATGCAGCTGTTGTACCATACCTCTGTTCTGATTTTGATGATATATTTTTGCAAGGAATATTTTTGAGTGAAGGAATGAGTAGTATGATTTTACTGATTAGTACAAGTTCTGTTTCAGTGTCACTACACCAAGAAGAGTGCCCGGAAAACCCATTCATCAGCTGTGCCTAGAAAAGCAAGTTACTCATATCCATTGTTCAAGAGTGTGTATGCTTCCTTCCTGAAAAGCAAAACTTCCAAAGAGTGGCTGGCCAATAAACCATTAACTGCTTTGGAGGTGATATACGTTGAAAGAAAACATTAATGTCCTCAGTTGTATATAAGAAACCTTGTAAATGCATGAAGTGGTTTTGATAATATACAGAAGCAAAAATAAAATGGTATGTGAGAGGCACCAGAACCTTAAGATGCCACTATGACATTATTAAAGGGAATGAGGATGGGACTTGATATACTGCCTTTCTGTGATAAAATAAAAGCAAGTTTACATATTATATACAGGTAATTATTTTTGTACTTGGGGCAATGGAGGGTTAAGTGACTTGCCCAGAGCTGTCATGAGGACTGAACCCAGTTGTCTGGCTCTTAGACCACTGCAGTAACCATTACTCCTCTACTCCTCTATTAGAATGTTGACCTATTGATTTCTGGTTGTGTGTAGATATGAGTGTGATAGCTGCTCTAAGCTCTCCCCTGTCCCTCAAGAGTACAACTTATCAAAGGGGTCCTTTTACTAAGGCGCACTAACAGATTTAGCATGCACTAATGAATTAGAAACATGATGGCAGATAAAGGCCAAATGCCCATCTAGTCTGGCCATCTGCAGTAACCATTATCTCTTTCTCTCCCCACGTGCTTAACCCAGGCCCTTTTGAATTCAGACACAGTCGTTGTCTCCACCACTTCTTCTGGGGGACTGTTCCATGCATCTACCACCCTTTCTGTAAAAAAGTATTTCCTTAGATTACTCCGAAGCCTATCACCTCTTAATGTCGTCCTATGCCCTCTCATTGCAGAGTCTCTATCATATCTCCCCTCTCCCGCCTTTCCTCCAAAGTATACAGATTGAGATCTTTAAGTCTGTCACAACGGATAAACACCTCACTATTCTGTGTTCAATCACAGGATGGCATTCATAGCCTCCTGATACTGTATTGTATTTTTAATTACTGTTGACTTTCTATCATACTTTAGAAAATAAATAAAGACTATACAACAGTAAAGGTTTCTTTTTTACTTATCCTTTTTTTTTTTTTAATTCTTTATTCATTTTATAATTCACAAGTGTACAGTAAATATCAAACAATTAGAATACAATATCACTTGAAAATCTACCATATCGTACAACAAAAAGATATAACCCCCCACCCCCTCCCACTTCCATATACAACAAAAAATATACCACATGAATATAATATCTTATCATTCATATATATTATTAATAGAAATCCAACCCCCCCGATCCACATGTAAGAATTAAAATTGGGAAAAGTGTAAATTATTCATTAGAATAATTTAAAAATGGCCCCCACACATCCTTAAATTTATTATAGTAACCTTTTTGAACTGCCAACGCTCTTTCCATTTTAAACACATGACGTACTGAATTCCACCAGAAACAATAATTCAACCTTGTACAATCTTTCCAGTTATATGTTATTTGTTGAATGGCAACTCCTGTCAATATCATTACTTATCCTTTTAATGCAGTGTCTTTAACATGCCCCGGGTTTTGGAAAGTCTGCCTGGGAGCCCAGACAGTCCTATAAAAAGAGGACATGTCCAGTTTTTCCTGGACATCTGGTAACCATATCATAATCTGCTTTTGAGACAGACCTAGGGGAAGCCACTGCTTGCCCTAGAATGAGTAGTATGGAATGTTGCTGCTATATGGATTTTTGCTAGGTACTTGTGATCTGGATTGGCCACTGTGGAAACTGGATACTGGGGTAGATGCACCATTTGTCTGACCCAGTATGGCTATTCTTATGTTCACAAAATACCATAGGAACCTTTGGTGTCTAAATGCTTTGAAAATGAGTCCCAATGTCACACTGTGGATATCCTGAAAACCTGATAGTGGGTTCTACTGGATAGTTTTGTGTACCAGTGGCTTAGAGACCTATCATGATGCATTTTCACAACTCTGATAAGGATGAGGATAGCAATACTTTAATTCCCCCTTTTTAGAAGCAACAATAGGCTTTTCTATCACCTGCCACAGTGGTATTAGGAGCTAATATCGCCATGGCTGGCGATAAAAAAGCCTAATTCAGCTTCATAAAAGGGGGGGGGGGGGTAAATTACTTGAGTGGCAAATAGTGAAAGCTGAAAGTTTATGCCTGAGCATATAGCCCATGAGCAGTGAGTATGAAAGCATTAGTAACATGACTTGTTATGAAATAATGAAAATAAGAGGAATTGGCTAAATCACCTAATCCCTGGAGAAAAGGGGTCTAGAAAGATAGGACAAATCTTTAAATAAGTAAATTTAAACAATGGACATCAGTATGAGCCCTACATGCGTAAGCGGACCTGAATCTTTGGCTCAGGCAAGATCTCAAAAGGTGACTAGCACCAGACAACAGTCTAATTGAGAATTGCCTCATACATCATATAGTCCATAAATGTTTAACAGTGAAAACTATGATATGCCACCTCCCAAATCTGAAAAGACCTCTTCTCACCAGGGAAAAGGGGAATATATTGTGGGCAACATATACAAGCAATGCCTAAATACACACCTTGTGAACACACTTTTCTCCAGGGATTAGGTGATTTAGCCAATTCCTCTTATTT
The DNA here is from genome assembly GCF_902459505.1 of Geotrypetes seraphini. Taxonomy (NCBI): domain Eukaryota; kingdom Metazoa; phylum Chordata; class Amphibia; order Gymnophiona; family Dermophiidae; genus Geotrypetes; species Geotrypetes seraphini. The sequence goes on from NC_047086.1 coordinate 109,881,892, forward strand.
TCATTTTTTGGATTTTATTGGCTTTGATCCAATTTAGGGTTTTCTATTATTGTTGTTATGAAATACACATTTATAAAGATGATAAAAGTATCTTATAGTTTAAAATAATTAATAAACATTTTTCTTCCATTCTTGTGTCCATGTTTAAAATTTTTTACTTTTTCTTAGGAACTAGAGAATAAAGAAAGGAAAGAATTTAATCGAGCATCCCAGATGGTATTGGACACAGAGAATTACTTTGTGAAGGTAAGGAAGCATTGAAGGATTCTCTCTGTTTCGTTAGGGATTGTACTGTTTTTCTGGAAGCATCTACTTCAAGTTCCAGTGAGGCTTCTTTTGGGATCTGTGTACAGCTTTAGTTGGCTTTTGTAAGATGCAACAAAGAACAAATAAAATTAATTAGAGGAACAGATAGTAGATGTAAAAATATGACAGCAGTATTTTACAATCTTTTGGATGCCAGACAGCAAGTGATTACTTTTTCGAAGGACATGAACTGAGTGCCATAGGGAGATATCACTTCCCATCTTGTTTCTTTTGAGCATCTGCCTCTGTGGGATTTGTGGTCTTGCTCTGCTCAGTAGATATCAGAGTACATCAGGGGTTGGGGGAAAAAGCATCACATGTAACAACCAATAGGATCATAATTGAGCACCAGTTTTTACATAAATTTCCAGTACAAGGGGTTCTGAAAAATCCTACAACTTTGTGCTCAATATATATCTAATATAATAAAATGCTAGGCCGCGCATGCGCACTAAAAAAAACGTGTTCCCTGATCTGTCGGGTTTTTTTTAGTGCGCATGCGCGGGTTGTACGTCACCAAACTTGGCAACGCAAGCCATGTCCGCCGTCGGCCTCGAGCTCCTGGGGGCCGGCGGCTCGAGTCGCCCAGCCGGTGCTGAGTCCCCCCCACTCCCACTTCAGCTGGCACGGACGGTTTGAGAATGAAAGAGAGAACAACGCAGCCAGACGGACCGCGGGAAGGGAAAGGGGGGGAGGGTTTCGAGGGAGCTGGCTGGCCGCATAAATTATTTTAATTTGAAATCTGCCGCCGTCGCCGCGGCTCCTCTCTCATCTTCCGACATAATATAAGTGCAGCTCATGAGAGGAGCCGCGGCGGCGGCTTTGAAAACGGCTCCCTTAGTTCGCTGCATTTTTTTTTTTAAGTTTAAAACTGCCGCCGTGGCTCCTCTCACGATCCCGGCCTGTGTCAGAGAAGGCTTCCGACGCAGGCAGGATCGTGAGAGGAGCCGCGTAGGCATCTTTAAACTTAAAAAAAAATCCAGCAAAGAACTAAGGGAGCCATTTTATCTCCATGCTGCTACGAAGGAACAGGTGAGGGGGAGGGAAATGCTGATGCTGATGCACAGGGAGCAGGCAGGCATGGCAGGCAAGCAGGGGAAGAGGGAAAGGGGCTGCTTTGGGGGTAGGGGTGTGCTGGGGGCACATAGCAGTCATGGGCAGGGGATCACAGAACAGGCAGGCATGGCTCAACAAGGGGAGAGGGAAAGGGGGCTACTTTGGGGTGAGGGGTTTCCTGGGCCAGACAGCAATCATAGGGGGGAAACAGAAAGGGGCCACGGAGCAGGCAGGCATGGCACAAAAGGGGGCAGGGGCATTGGGAAACGGGGCTGCTTTGGGGGGAAGGGTGTTCTGGGGGCACACATCAATCATGCCGGGGAAGAGAAGGGGGCCACAGAGAGATAGGCAGGCATGGCGCAAGACAGAGACACAGACAGAAAGAATGACAGACAGACAGACAGCATCCAAGCACAGAGAGAGAAAGGAAAAAAAAAACAGTCGTCTACTCTAGCACCTGTTGCACAGGGGGAGAACGAAAGAGATGCTGATGGACAGGGGGTTGAAGAAAAGGAACGGAGGACTAATGTTGGACAGGGGGAGAAGGAAAGAGGTGCTGCTGGACAGGGGGGAGGTAAAACAAAGGGAGAAGGGCTGCTGCTGCATAAGTAGAGAAGTGAAGGGGTGGTGGTGGACACAGGGGAGGTAAAAGGAAGGGAAAATGGACAGGGGGAGCAGGCAAGGGGTGGTGATGGACAGCCAAGGAAAAAGAAAGGCAGAAAGAAAAAAAGCGGCTAAGGAGAGAGAGAGAAAGAAATAAAGACAGACACACACACATATGTTCTAGCACCCGTTAATGTAACGGGCTTAAAGACTAATATATATATATATATATATATATACAGTGGTACCTTGGTTTACGAGTGCACCGGTTTGCGAGTGTTTTGCAAGACGAGCAAAACATTCGCAAATTTGGTGCCTTGTAAACTGAGCTTGCCTCGCTGTACGAGCGCCCCCCCCCCCCGCAATCCGGCACCCCCCCCCCCACCATCGGGCACCCCCCTGCCGCCACCTGAGATCCCCCAACCCACCCGAACCCTCTTCTTACTTCCAGTGTAGCCTCCGTATCGGCACCAGTATGTTCTGTGCCCGAAAATCTGCTTCCTGTGCCGGGCCTTGAGCATGCGCGCATGCTCAAGGCCCGGCACAGGAAGCAGATTTTTGGGCACAGGACATGCTGATGCCGGCGATGCCGATGCGGAGGCTACACTGGAAGTAAGAAGAGGGTTCGGGTGGGTTGGGGGATCTCAGGTGGCGGCGGGGGGGTGTCCGATGGCGGGGGGGGTGCCGGATCGCGGGGGGGAGGGTGCCCGTTTGCGGGGGAGGGGGCCTTCGGGGGGAGCAATGCCGGTTCTTGTGGGGGGGAGCAGCGCTGCTGGCCTCGGGGGGGGGGAAGGTTTGGGGTGGGAACATATCAAAGCAAGTTTCCCTTACTTCCTATGGGGAAACTTGCTTTGATATACGAGCATTTTGGATTACGAGCATGCTCCTGGAACGGATTATGCTCGTAATCCAAGGTACCACTGTATATATATTTTTTTAAATTGTAGGAGAGATATTATACTAATGTGGTATAGGTCATCAGCCTTTTATCTTTGGTCATAAACAAGAGCCCATATGATCCTAGCTCAATTCACATAAACTTTAATAATTTCCTTCTTGTATAGATTTTAGTTTTTTTGTTGTTTTTTTCCTAATTATCTTTATTAACAACTGCAAAGGAACAAACAACAGGAGCAGAATAATCAGAAACATAAAACAGAGCAGTCAGAAAATAGCACGGGAGACTATGACAATAAATGCTGCTCAATACAAAAAACCCCATGGGTGGATGCCCATCACAATTGACATTTTGAAATAGCAAACCCTGCCAGACAAACACACACAAATCCCAAACCCACACCTCAAATCACAACAAGCACACCTCTAGACATCCAAACCCCCCGATACTCACCCCCTCACCCACACAAGTGCAGCTATCCGATGAAAAGCAAAGCAAAAAACAATAACAAAAACAAACTGAAAGAAAGCATCAGCCCCTTCAAAAAGAAAAATCAAGGTAGTGATTCCGTGCCCACTGTCTCCAAGCTGGAACAAATCCTCAACGCTCTCTGCCACAAAGGTCGATAGCAGCGGTGGGCCAAAGTCCCAGACTTAGGGATACATTGAAGCTCATATCTCCCCACCTCAGCCAATCGAGCCAGCCATTGTGGGAAGGATGCCACTGAGTCTTCCACCCAATGCCGCAACAGGAGCTTTTTTACCACCAAGACAGCCATGTAGAGAACCCTGCATTGGGGAAGTGTAAGCCCCCCCTCTATCAACTCACGCTGATCCCCCAAGAGCAGAAACCCATAAGACCAGGGCACAGCTCGCTGGAGGACGCACTCCAAAAAAGGAAGAGCCTGCAGCCATAAGGCAGAAGAAGGGCATTCCAAAAAATGGTTTTAGTTTTTTATTGCAGATAAAAAAATGTTCATTTAAGTGAAGCCGTTTCATCAGTTCATTCTGTCTTCAAAAATAATTTCTCTTAAATTTCAACACGCTGTGTGCTTCCACCCAACCAAAACCCGACACCATCAAACAGACACTACTGGCAGTTCTACATTTCTGTTTCTGCATTTTTTTTGCCTACTTCAAGGGCTAAATTAGCTCACTGGGATACCTTAAATATATTTAGATCTTTCTTTGTTTAGCAGCATCTATGAGGCTGGAAGCAATATTGCAATTTAAAATATCTTTGTGGCAGAAACAAACCAATCAGTGGTATAACAGGAACCTGACTACCATAAGAACATAAGAATAGCCTTACTGGGTCAGACCAATGGTCCATCAAGCCCAGTAGCTCGTTCTCACGATGGCCAATCCAGGTCACTAGTACTTGGCCAAAACCCAAGGTGTAGCAATATTCCATGCTACCGATACAGGGCAAGCAGTGGCTTCCCCCATGCCTTTCTCAATAACAATGGACTTTTCCTCCAGGAACTTGTCTAAACCTTTCTTAAAATCAGCGACGCTATCCACTCTTACCACATCCTCTGGCAATGCGTTCCAGAGCTTAACTATTCTCTGAATGAAAAAAAATTTCCTCCAATTGGTTTTAAAAGTATTTCCCTGTAACTTCATCGAGTGTTGTAATTTTTGATGGAGTGAAAAATCGATCCACTTCTACCCGTTCTACTCCACTCAGGATTTTGTAGACTTCAATCATATCTCCCCTAAGTCGTCTCTTTTCCAAGCTGAAGAGCCTTAACCGTTTTAGTCTTTCCTCATATGAGAGGAGTTCCATCCCCTTTACCATCTTGGTCGCTCTTCTTTTCTAGTGCCACTATATCTTTCTCGAGATAAGGAGAACAATTGAATGCAATACTCTAGATGAAGTCACACCATGGAGCGATACAGGGTCATTATAACATTCTTAGTCTTGTTAACCATCCCTTTTTTAATAATTCCCAGCATCCTATTTGCTTTTTTGGCCACCGCCGCACATTGGGTGGAAGATTTCATTGTTTTGTCTATGTTAACACCCAGGACATTTTTTTGGGCATTAATCCCCAAGGTGGACTCTAGCATCCGGTAACTGTGATTCAGGTTATTCTTCCCAATGTGCATCACTTTGCATTTCTCCACATTAAATTTCATCTTTCATTTGGACACCCATTCTTCCAATTTCCTAAGGTCCGCCTGCAATTTTTCACAATCCGCATATGTTTTAACAACTTTGAACAGTTTAGTGTCATCTGCAAATTTAATCACCTCACTCATTCCAATTTCCAGATCATTTATAAATAAGTTAAATAGCACCGGTCCCAGTACAGATCCCTGCGGTACTCCACTGTTTCCTCCATTGAGATAAATGATCATTTAACCTTACCCTCTGTTTTCTATCCGATAACCAATTTCTAATCCACAACTGAACTTTGTCACCTATCCCATGACACTTTAATTTTCTCAGGAGCCTCTCATGAGGATCTTTATTAAAAGCTTTCTAAAAATCTAGATATACTATATCCTTTATCCACATGTTTATTCACACCTTCAAAAAAGTCAAGCAAATTTGTGAAGCAAGATCTCCCTCGGCTGAACCCATGCTGACTCTATCTCATTCAATCATGCTTGTCTACGTGTTCCACAATTTTATTTTTTATAATCGTTTCTACCATTTTGCCTGGCACTGAAGGGAGGCTTACCGGTCTGTAATTTCCTGGATCTTCCCTGGAGCCCTTTTTAAAAATCGGCATAACATTGGCCACCCTCCAATCTTCAGGTACTACAGACAAATTTAGCGACAGATTACAGATCACTAACATCAGGTCAGCAATTTCATTTTTGAGTTCTTTTAATACCCTGGGATGTATGCCATTCGGTCCTGGCGATTTATTACTTTTTAACTTGTCGATTTTGCTCAGTACATCTTCCAGATTTACTGAGATTTCTTTCAGTTCCTCTGCATCATCACCCTTGAAAACCATTTCCGGTAGAAATACTGGGACAACATCATTTCTTTCTGATAATTGATAGTCTTGTATCAAACTTAACATGTACAGTTCAATCAGTCTTATTCAGGTGGGCGTTCATTTTCTAAAATCCAGCTCTGTTCACATTACAGTAAGCGGCAATCACCACCATATGAACTCTTTGGCCACACCCACCCCCTTTTTCAAACCGCGGTGGAAGGTTTTACTGCAGGCCATTGAGGTAAATGCTCTGATGCTCGTAGGAATTAAGTGTTGGAGCATTTACCTCACTGGCCCACGGTAAAATCCTCTACTGCAGTTTGAAAAAAAGGAGCCTTTATTATGGACTTAAAGAACTGAGAAATACAAATCTTTGAATTTATGTCTAAATTGTCTACAGCAGGGGTGCCCAATGCATTGAACACGATCGACTGGTCGATTACTCAGGCATCCTCAGTCGATCGCAGAGCCGGGTTCCCTTCCCTTCTGGTTTTTTTTTCCATCTCCTGACTGGCCCGCCTCTTGAAGAACGCCGGCCAATCAAAAGTCAGTTCATTCAGTCCCCGCTACTCTCCAGGCCCCCCAGGCTGGCGCTGCTGGTGGAGGAGGAAGAGGAGTCCTTGGCGCAGAGCAGGCAGCAGAGGGGCGTAACGCGCTCTCGTCCTTTTGGCAGTGGACATGCTTGAAGAAGCGGGGAAGGGAGTTGGGTTTAGGTAGCAATCGGGAGGGGTGCTGGTCATGGAGCCGCTGGCCGGGGACACGTTAATGTAGTCAGCGCAGGGCAGCTTGCCCTCGTTGCTCTCCACGGAGAGTTTGGGCTTGGCCCCGTTGGTCTACAACATCTTGCTGTAGCCATCGGGCGAGCAGCTGCTGCTGGGTGACATCCGGCTTTCTCCCTGGCCTCCCGGTACTTTTAGCAATTCTTGCAGGTTGCCATTGGCCTCAGGAGCTGTCTTCCCTCTGCCGTGGTCCTGCCCCTCCTCTGAGTCAGAGGCAGGATTGGGGCAGAGGGAAGACAGCTTCTGAGGCCTATGGCAACCTACAAGGATTGCTAAAGTACCAGCGATCCTCAATGCAGGCTGCTCCCTGCAGGAATTAGGTCAAAGGATGTGGGAGGGCAGGGAGGAACATGCAGGTCTTCCGGGGGGTGGGGGGGGTAGGAGCATGCCTTCAGGGGGGTGCAGACCTTCAGGAGGACAGGCAGGCCTTCAAGGGGTGGGGTGCAAGCCTTCAGGGCCCTGCTGTAGAAATACACAGAGGGAGGGAGGGAAGGGGGGGTTCAAAGAGATGTGAATATGCCGGACTTTGGGGGGGGAAGAAATAATGGGTCTAAAAACAGAGAAGTGGGTGAGAGATGGTGGATTTAGGGAGGGAAGGAACAGAAAAGGAGAGAAGTTGGACACAAGGGATGGTGTGGAGGGGGGGAAAGAGATACTGGATAGGAGGGTAGTTGGAAAAAGAAAGGGAGAGATGGTGGACCATGGGGTGGTGGGGAAGGAGGGAGAGATGCTCAATGAAAGGGTAGTTGAGAAAGGTGGATCTGTGGATGGAGATGAAAAAAAGGAAAGATGCCAGACTTCCAGGGGAGGGGAGGGAAATGAAAGGGGAGGACAGAGATAGAAGATAGAAGAAAGAAGGCGACCCTGGCAAGCAAGTTATCAGAAGACAACCAGAGCCTGGGACCAACAAGATTTGAATAATGTCCAGACAACAAAGGTAGGAAAAATGATTTTATTTTCAATTTAGTGATCAAAATGTGGCCATTTTGAGAATTTATATCTGCTGTCTATATTTTGCACTATGGCCCCCTTTTACTAAACCGCAATAGTGTTTTTTAGCGCAGGGAGCCTATGAGTATCGAGAGCAGCGCAGGGCATTCAGCACAGTTCCCTGCACTAAAACCGCTATTGCGGTTTAGTAAAAAGGGAGGGGGTATATTTGTCTATTTTTGTATGGTTGTTACTGAAGTGACATTGCATAAAGTCATCTGCTTTGATCTCTTTGAAAAAAAACCCAGAATATAAATGATAATTAACATTTTCTCTGCGTACACTGTGCTTTGTGTTTTTTTAAATTTTATTGTTGGTAGATCATTTTGATGGTCATTTTAAAAGTAGCTCGCAAGCCCAAAAAGTGTGGGCACCCCTGGTCTACAGTGTTCTTATCAGAGGCTTATCTGTCACTTCTAAGACAAGTCCAGTGTTCCATAAGGATGATGGAAAGTTCATTATTTCTTTTACCAATTTATAGATTTATTTTTGTACAGGCATCATATTATATAGACTACCTCACTAATTTGTCAAGATGTGGCAGATGTTAATGTGATATCTCTGTGTGATGGAAAAAAACAAAACATTCCCACTGAATGAGTACAGAAAAACTGAACAGTGTGCACAGAGAGAAAGTCCCTTGTTTTCAGGTAGTAATATTGTTGATTTGTTGGTGGGGAAGGGAAAGTTGAATTTAGTGAATAAAATGAATTGCTTGTGTACAAAAATGACAGAACATAAGATCTGCCATACTGGGACAGACCAAAGGTCCATCAAGCCCAGTATCCTGTTTCCAACAGTGGCCAACTCAAGTCCCAAGTACCTAGCTAGATTCCAAATAGTAAAACAGATTTTCTAATCTAATCCTCCATTTTATATATCGCATCATCCCTACAAAAGAGGGCTTGATGTGGTTTACATTAAGACTTTGCACAGTATATTAATTTTAAAAAGTCCCTAATCTGAAATAGCAGAAAACAAGCCTTTAATCTTTTTTTGAAAGATTTTATAGTTAGTGCATGACTGCAGATTGATGGGTAATTCATTCCATAAAGTAGTAAATAGAAAAAAGCAAGAACAGACTTGACTCCTTGACTGAACACCTTTAACGATGGAAAAGACAGCTTATAAGCAGTAGAAGATCTATAGCCACTTTGTCGTGGCAGACTTAAAGATAGTGGTACAACTGAATCATCTAATTGTCCATAAAATATTTTAAAAACTAGATAGGTACATTTGAACTTGACTCTTGACTGAATAGGATGCCAATGTAGTAATCTCAAGAGGGACATGACATGTTCAAATTTATTTTTGTTAAAAATCAGCCAAGCTGGAGTATTTGGTATCGGTTGTAGACATTTTAAATTATTTTTACTAATACTACAATAAACTGAATTACAATAGTTCAACTGAGCTAATACACACACCCTTTTACAAAACCACATTAGCGGTTTTTAGTGCAGGCCGGCACGCTGAATGCTCTGCGCTGGTCTTGATGCTCATAGGAACTAATGTAATACCCAATATGCGTGATGATTTTTCAATAGACAAAGCTTCTCCAGAGTCTAAAACTATATTATTAGGAAGTATTGGACAATCAGGACCTAAGCACAACAATTTAGGGCTCCTTTTACTAAGCTGCGTTAGGACTTTAACGCGCAGAATAGCGTGCGCTACAATGCCACGCGTGCTAGACGCTAACACCAGCATTGAGCTGGCATTAGTTCTAGCTGTGTAGCGCGGGGTTAGCGCGCGCTAATCTGCGTGCGCTAAAAATGCTAGCGCAGGGTTTAGCGCTAATCTGGACTAATTTAATCTGGACTAATTTAAATCTGGACTAATTTGTAGTATAAAAATATCTGCATATGTAAAAAGAGATTCACCTGTACCTAAAATATCAAATTGTAAAAGAACCACAAAATGCTTTTTACTTCATATTTTTTTAATCTGAGTGATAAGCGAGAGTAATAATGTCCGAGTGCTATAATATGGACAAAAGTCATGTTGAAAAGGATGTAACATTGAAAATGGATCTAAAAAATCTTAAAGTTGTTTTTAAACTATTGATACAAGACAAAACTGGAAAAAAGGGGGATTGTAGTGGTAAAGCTCTAGGCAAAATCACACAGTATATGGAAAACTCACTACTGGTAAATATTGGAAGGATTGCCACAGACGTTCAAACAAAAACTCAAATAATAAAAAATAATAAATAAATTGTGGAGAAAAACAAAACTCAATACAGTGGTTCCCGGGCCACAAGGTACCCAAAAGAAGCCTGTATAATCACTGGAATGAAAAAACTCCACAACATCAATATAAGAACATAAGAATTGCTGCTGCTGGGTCAGACCAGTGGTCCATTGCGCCCAGCAGTCCGCTCCCACGGCGGCCCCTCCCCCCAGCCACCGGCGCTGCTCTACCCCACCTCACCACATCCCCAAAAGACCCCCCCACCCCCGAGGCCACTAGTACACTTCCACATCCCCCCCGAACCAGCATTGCCCCCACTGCCCGCGAACCGGCATCCCCTGCCCAAATTGAAGGCTTATCCCCAATCTGGCACCGACACATAGCACCAACCCACAGGAGGTGCTGGTGCCCGAAGATCCTTCCTCTTCCCGGACTGGGCCTTGAGCATCTGCACATGCTCAAGGCCTTCTGGCTCCTGCCTCTCTCTGAGATTCACAATTTGCAAAAATGTTTTGTTCGTCTTGCAAAACACAAACTGCGTTACTTGCAAACCGAGGTTTGACTGTATTAACTTTTTCAATTTTTGCAATTGGTTCTTCATCAGATGATGAATCAGATAATGAAGCTTGAGCAGTCATTCTGGTGTTTATCTCTTTTCGACAAGTTATGCACAACTTTTGACCAGGTGTGAACTGATTTTTTGTCAGAGTCTTTAATTGCTCTGTAACACTGTCACTGATAAGCTTCAGACTCTTTCTAACCTGATGATTAGGTTTCAAGAATGGATTGCAGATTTTTGTAATGATTGATTTAATTTTTCCCATAATAAGATAATGGTTAAAGGAGGGAGGGTGGGACGGGGGTAAGGTTTTTATTCTCTTTATCATAAATAATAAATAACTTAGCATAGTAGATGTTATTTTTATGTGAAACTAACAAAATAAAGGGAGGGAAGAGGATTCATAATTAAATAATAATTGATAAAATCATTAAAGTTTATATGATGTGTAAAATCATAATAAAGATAATATAAAATATGTTTTATATAAATTATATTATAGAGATATCAAGTGTATTGTTAAAGATAATTTGTATGAAAATTTATGACACTTGTTATATGAAAAAAATCAATAAAACGTTAAAACAGAAGAATGGATTGCAGCATGACCTTTGTAAAAAAATCAAATTGCATTAAAAACACTGCCTCATGATGGAGACAGATAATTGAATTTTCATTGAAGCTTTGAGATGTTCGTTGAGTCAATAATTTCTGATGACTTGTGTTAAAATCTTTTATGAGTTTTAAGGCCCTCTCTGCCCTGTAGGCTTTTAAATGACATTGTGATTCATTGATTTTGCCAATGTTGCAAGCATCGATTGTATGAATAGTTTCTGGATCCATTGCTTATTATCCAAATGTTCAGAAAATAACTCACTTTTTCAAGCTCTGGAAATAAAACATGTGAAAACAAAAGCAAAAGATTACATTACTAACATGGCTGGTATTCACAAGAAAAATTACTCATATCAATAACAATAGTGTAACATGAAACACATACTAACAAAAACAGCAAACAAAATCAACTGCTTTTATTCATAAATTATTCTACAGATTTGATTCAGCATTGCAATAATTATACAATGTCATCACAATTAAGCTTTAAAACAAATAATAAGCAGCAGATTATATATGAAGTATTGTTCTTCCGCAGTTCAGCCTGAATATAGGAAGAATTTTCCAAGGACAAATGCTATTAATACTTTCAAATAGTTCAAATTACACTGCTTTGACTAACCAGAATTCAATTGCAATTTTCTTCTCTGTACAAAAAACCACCCTCCTGAAAATGTGACATCTGGTAGAGAAAAAGTTGCTCTATCCAGTGATTTTTGAACCAAAGTGATTGATAGTGTCAAAACTGAAATACAAGGCTTCAAAGATGGGTACAATTTGTTAATAATATTTTTGCTGCTCTGTTTGACTTGCAATTTCTTTGCATATAAATGAAAGCAGGCCTTGAAATTCTCATAGATGAATAGTAATCAATAGTTGAGCAGGTGTACCAAGCAAGAAGTCATTACATACATTTGTTACAAATCTATGGCACCCCAAAGATGAAGAGCAAACAAACCAAAACTGCAGACTTTGTACACGATGCAGGCAGACTTTATTGTGACAAGTAAATCTTTGATTAAAATCCTTTTACCAGGCAAGGGACCCAATACGGTCCGTGTTTCGGACAACCTTCATCAGGGGTCCTAATAGGTACAAATACAATATTAAAACCAACATATTTAAAAGGATAATTTTTAGAAAAATGCGGTGTATCCATAAATTAATTACTATGATGGTCCAATTTGTGCATTAAAGAATAGAATTATAGGAAGTAGACAAAAAGATATGAAAAGGAAAGAAGGAAGAAAAGATATATTCTAATTAAGTAAGTAATATAATAAATAATTTTAATTAATATTCATATTTAATTGAATATGTCTGGTGAGAAACTCTCTATTAAACCATAAGAGATCCAAAAATGAAATATACGTGTGAAAAGAAAAAAGAAAAAAGGAGTAAAAAGGAAAAAAATGTAAAATAGAAGTGAAAGGTATATAAAATAATATAAATATATAATATATAATACATACCATTTTGATAAAAGGGAAAAATATCAAAAGTAAAGCCTTGGACAAATAGCTATCAAGAGACATAGAGAAAGTCATGTAAACATAAAGGTAATCATAGAGATATATCATAGCTAAAATAAAAGGAAAGAATAATATAGTGTGGAATAAAATATAGATCAACAGTGGGTAATTAATCGTCATAGAACTCCTAGATACACAGCAGTAAACCTAAACACAGCAACAGTGATCATTAAAAATGAGCAATTAAAAAACAATACAACCATTAAATAATATTTAAAATTACAAATAACATTCTTATTAAATATAGGAAAACAACACAGAGGATAAAAGATATACAGCCGTCCTAAGATGTCATAATTTTCTGAACGGCAGTGAATTTAAAACTGAACTACAATGATTTTAAAACCAACAAATGTAAATTTACCACAATTGGTTTGCTGTTCTGTACCCCAAAGATGAAGCCAAAAATTAGTGAATTGAGTTTTTGGCCAACTTTGGCATTGAGACATCAGAAGAGCACTTAACCTAGACTTTTAAAACCCTAAAAGCTTATTAAGTACAAAAAGTTGCACCAGTAGACTAACCCCCACTCTTTTACGAAACTGCGATAGCGGTTTTTAGTGCAGAGAGCCAGGCTGAATGGCCTGCGCTGCTCCCAATGCTCATAGGAACTCAATGAGCATCGGGAGCAGCGCGGGCCATTCAGCGCAGTTCTCTGCGCTAAAAACCATTAGTGCGGTTTCGTAGAAGAGGGGGTAAATTTCAGGCTGATGTAAGCAATACTCTGGGTACAGGAGGCCCTTAAAGTTGCCCATTTGTTTCATACAACACACACAAAAATTTTAAGGCCTCTACTTAGGCACCTCTTACTACATGAATTTCAGGTTTTAGGGGTTGAAACTTTGCATGGCTTAGTGCCATAAGTTAGTGTACTTACATGCCAAGTTTCATTAAAATTGAAGATGAAAAGGTGAGGACCACTTGTACATTTGTCATGGACTGACCCAGTATCAAAACTTAAGTACAGTAATTAGTTACATTTACGTTGGCTTTTACAAAGCCGTGGTAGAGGTTTTTTACCATTGGCCAGCGAGGTAAATGCTCCAATACTCATAGAATTTCTATGAGCGTTGGAGCATTTACCTTGCTGGCCCACGGTAGAAACCTTTGTGCAGCTTTGTAAAAGGAGCCCTAAGCAAGAGTTCCTTTTACTAAACGGCAGAAGAGATTTCGTCTGCAGGCAGTAGGAATTCTAGGAGCGTTGGAGCTTCTCATACCTCACCAACCTGCAGTAGAAATCTGTACTGCCGTTTAGTAAAACTCAGCGTTGGTTACTATATTGGAATCGGCAATAGAAGTAGTAGATATGCATGCTACCCTCCTTGTTTCCTTTGTTTTCAAAGTTGATTTAAAAAATTTGGTGATATAAATGTATTTCAGAAATTGTATGACTTTATTTTTAGATCATAAACTCTTTTTTTCCTGATGTGTCTATGGAAACCTAGGATAGGCATAACCTTTCCCTGGGTCTTTGATCTAGGATACTACAAAAAAAAATGGTTAATTATTTCTCTGTTTTCTTCAAAGTGTTTGATAAAATTGCAGAATATATGTTACTAGTCTTTAAGCCCGTTACATTAACGGGTGCTAGAATAGATGTGTGTGTCTGTCTTTCTCTCTCTCCCCTTGGCCGCTGTCTGTCTGTCTATGTTTATTTGTTTTTCTCTCCTTGGACACTGGCTGTCTCTCTGGCCCCGTGTGTGTCATTCTTTGTGTCTGTGTCCTTGTGTCATTCCCCCGCCCCCCAGAGCAAAGCTGTCTGCCCCCAGCATACCCCTTTCCCTCTCCCTAACCCCCTTGTGTCTTCCCCCTCCCCCCGCGAGCAAAGCTGTCTACCCCCCAGCACACCTCTGCAACAAAAGCATCCCCCTGTACCTGCAGCATTGGCATGACACCCTTCAGCCAATCGTGAGTGCTCAGAGCGCGACAGGGAGCGGGGCCTGCAGCTTCTTCGGCGTCGGTGAGGAAGGAGAAGTTGGCCCAACTCTCCGCAGGGGCTTTGGGGACAGGCTTGTGCGGCTCGAAGCCCTCCTCCCAGCAGCACTCCATACTGCCTTCCTCCCGCCGCCCAGAATAGATGTCTGTATGTCTGGGGTTTTTTTATTTGTCTCTCTCTCCTTGGACGCTGTCTGTCTGTCATTATTTGTGTCTGTGTCTCTCCCTGGTCCCCTGTCTGTCCGTCTTTCTTTCTGTCTGTCTCCCTGGCCCCCCTGCTTGCCAAAGCAGCCCCCTTTCCATCTCCCCCTGTTCTGCAATGCCTAACTGCTCGGTGGCCCCCAGCACACCCCTCCCCCAAAGCAGCCTCCTTTCCCTCTCCCCCTGTTCTGCAATGCCTGCTCCATGGCCCCTTTCTGTTCGCCCCCCCCCCATGAATGCTATCTGCACAACCCTCCCACCAAAACAGCCCCCTTTCTTGCCTGCTCCATGGCCCTTCTTTTTCCTCTTCCCCTCCCTCCAGTCACCGCTGCCATTCCTATTTAAAACGGCCTGCTGAGGTTTGCGGCCGGCTGTAGCGAACCTCGCAGGCCGCTGTTCACCTCAGTAGCATGTTCCCTCTGACGCGATCGCGTCAGAGGGAACGTGCTACCACGTGGAGAGCGGCCTGCGAGGTTCGCTACAGCCGGCCGCGAACCTCAGCAGGCCGTTTTAAATAGGAATGGCAGCGGTGACTGGAGGGAGGGGAAGAACAGGAGCGGTAGCGGTTGTTGCGGGAGGGGGGGAGGCGGCGACGTGCAGGCCGCTGTAAACAGGAGCGGCAGCGGCGGCAGGACCATGAGCCCTCCTCCCGCCATCCGCTGCCAGAGTCGCTCCTGTCGCGCGATGCAGCTAACTGGCGCATACGCCGTTTGGCTGTGAGTTCGGGCGTGCAATGTAAGTCTGCATGTGGTTCAAGTTGTGTGCATCGTCGGTCTGGAGGAGTGGATCGAGCTGGGGCTCCCGTGCGATATTGCAAGTTCGGCTGCGTGGGAGTTTTGGTTTTGTGAGGAGCCGGCATAGTGTTTCGGGTGGGGAAGAGTCGCGATTCCTTTTTTGTTTTAGGCCCGTGCAGGAGGAGCTGAAAACAGGGCTGGGGGCTCGGTAGGTGGTGGAAGAAGGCTGGGGAGCCGCTCGATGGATCGCAAAAAAAGGAGGAGGGGGTGGGCACTTGGAGAAGGGAGCCGTTTTCAAAGGCGCCCCTGCGGCTCCTCTCATGAGCTGCAGTTGCGTCGGAAGATGAGAGAGGAGTCGCGGTGGTGGCTTTGTGGGTCCGTAGTCAGAGAGAAGTAAAGCTGGGGACTGGCGCATGCGCAGTCCTGCGGCCACAGACCTACAGCGCACGGAACACGCAAATAGGACTGCGCATGCGCGGCTAGCTCTTTATTATATTAGATGCTTTCTATGACTTATCTCAGCTAAAGAATTGTGTTGATAGGAATTCTCCAACCTAAAAGGAAATTTATCTTAGAGTCATATGGCTAGGTATTATGAGCTAAATAGTAATGGCTGTATTTTAACCTTTTTTTTTTACTATTTGTTACCTATGACAAATATCCTTATAACTGTTTGATAGTTTCCTTTTTCTTTTTTAGTGTTAATCAAGAAAGAATTTCTTGTTGGTAATACTTATAAATTACTAATAAAATAAAAAAACATGCAAAACATATTTCCTGTCCAGTCAATTTTGTTCATTGCTTTGGATAGAAAAAATGTTGATCTCGTGATAAGCAGAGGGTATAGTGCACACAACAGGGGCATTGGAATACCTTGGGGGGGAGAGGGATAGCACAAATAAGTCAAACTCCATCCTTCTCTCCTGGCTCCCTAGCTGCTAATGCCATGTGGTACAAAGTTGGTCAGGCCATGATGCTGGTGGCTTACCCCATGTCACTTACCTATTCAACACAGCCGTTGCTCCAGAGCAGCAATAATAATAATAATAATTTATTTTCGTATATACCGCCCCCACCAACGGTTCTGGGCGGTTCACAAGAATAAAACAGCAGTTCAGTGAAAAAGATACAATTTCACAAAAACAATACATCATACAGCAATCAAGTACAGCTAAGACTAATGTACAATTTAAAATATCCTAAAAACTGATGAGAGAAGCGTAATATAAAAAGTGCATACTGCAGCAATTCTACAGTAATCTGATTCAACTACAGTTAAAATACAATTTAAGAAAAATTTTTAAAAATAGAAAATGAAGAATAATAATGATTAAACACATTGCAATTAAAATCAACATTCTGATTTATCAAATAGATATATTTTTAAAGATTTCCTAAATGTAAAATAAGAATAAGTTTGAGCGATCAACGGGTGTAATCTTGTCCTGCATGCTCACTAAGCATCTGCACCCACAGCTACATGCATGTGAATAGAGGCTGTGGGGCCCGTCTGATGAAAATGGCATGACACTTCATCATATTAAAGCAGTGGTTCCCAACCCTGTCCTGGGGGACCACCAGCCAGTCAGGTTTTAGGATAGCCCTAATGAATATGCATGGGGCAGATTTGCTTGTCTGTCACCTTCATTATATGCAAATCTCTCTCATGCATATTCATTAGGGTTATCCCAAAAACCCGACTGGCTGGTGGTCCTCCAGGACAGGGTTGGGAACCACTGTATTAAAGTATTCCATGGCATTTTCTTCAGATAAAGATAGCATAATGGACTAGATTTGGTAAATGGTGCCCAAATATGGGCACTGCATGAAATCTGCATGGAGAACTATTTTATAAATGGCATTTCAAGTTGTGCACCATTTATAGAATAGTGCTTAGAGCCAATTTCCACATCAAATTTTGAGTACAAGGATTTACATCAGCTGAAACCTGGTGTAAATTATGCATGGATACCCAATCTATATATGCCCTCCCATGGCCATGTCCCCTTTTGAGTTGCATGCTATAAGATTTGTGCGAGGATCTTTATAGAATAGCACTTAGCAAAATGTGCATGCAAATCCAAATAGTTGCCAATTAACACCAATAATTGATAGCATCCAAATATTGGTGCTAATTGTCTCATTAGCTTGCAAATTTGGGCATCATTTATAGAACTGCCCTTAATGCGTCTGCATCTGCAATCCTGCCATTTCAGGAGTTTGACAAATATTTGATACATCGAGAGTTTGTAGAGCTGCGGAAGAAGGAAATGAACTACAGGAAATGGAGCCAGCGAGTTTCAGAGCCACTTCTGCAAGCAATAGAGGATATTGTTGACAGCAAATCCAATGAAGAAATAGGGCAAAGAAGATGTTTGCAACTGGAACATTATTTAAACTACTGTAATAAGAAGGTAACAGAAGAAAACTGGAAATGAGTTTTAAAAATATCAGTGTATCATCACTTTCAACTTTAAGATTTAAACTTTATTTGATACACCACTAAACTGGATAGATCCAAGTAATTTACAATAATTATTTTTTTTAATTGTA
This sequence comes from Geotrypetes seraphini, assembly GCF_902459505.1. Classification (NCBI taxonomy): domain Eukaryota; kingdom Metazoa; phylum Chordata; class Amphibia; order Gymnophiona; family Dermophiidae; genus Geotrypetes; species Geotrypetes seraphini. The sequence continues at coordinate 109,899,802 of NC_047086.1, forward strand.
ACAAAGACACAGGACACATATTTAGATAAAGTCATCATGTTAATAGCAAAATGTCTTCTTCCACTACATATCTTCCTTCTTTTGCTGAACTCCTGAAGACAGAAATTATATGTAAGTGTGTTATCAAGTTACATATGGGTTTAGCTGTATTTTTTTTTATTCTCCCAATCCCCCCCCCCATTAATTTATTGCTTGTGAAAGGTGCTAGACTGACAATCCTGGAAACTTGTCCTCCTGGGATCTAGAACAGGGATAGCACAGGCAGTGACAGTATAAGCCTCCATGTGCCAATATCTCTCAATCCTAGGCTCAAGAGACCAAATGTGAGGGTAAGAGGATAATTAATTCCCCATGCTTGTGCAGTCTTTGGTGTCTCTGTTGAGACAGCTAATGATGTATATTAACACCAGCTATGATAATGGTTTTAGTACCATAAGCACCACTGAACCACTAAAGTATTTCATATTATTGTTCTGTCTGATGGTAACAGCTTATGGTCACTAGTGCCTTGAACCAGATTTGAACTAGTAACATATCTCTAAAACCTGCTGCTTCTTCCTCTATAATATTGCCAAAATCTGACCCTTCCTCTCTGAGCACACTACCAAAATACTTATCTACGCCCTCATCACCTCGCGCATAAACTACGGCAACTCACTACTCTCAGGCCTTCCATTTAGCCATCTTGCTCCCCTCCAATCTGTCCAGAATTCGGCTGTACGACTTCCAGGAGAACCACTATACTCACGTTACCCCTCTCCTAAAGTCACTTCATTGGCTTCCCTTCCATTGCTGAATACAATTCAAACTCCTCTTACTGACCTACAAATGCACTCAGCTGCCCCTCATTGTCTCTTTTCACTTATCTCCCCCTATGATCCCCCCCCATCCCTGTGAGCTCATCTGGTAAGTCCCTCCTATCTGTGCCCTTCTCTTCAACTGCTAACTCCAGATTCCATCCCTTCAATAACATAGCCTGCAAAACTCACTCCTACACATCTTCACACAAGAAGAGGGGACCCAGAGCTAGTAGATGACCTTGGCTGTGCACACACATCTTGTAAACAAGCTCATAGTGCTCCAGGAGAGAAAAGATGGTTCATGGCCTAAGTCAGGCCTCAAGCCTCCAAAAGGTAAAGCAGGGATGTCCCTAAATAGATTCTGAGAAGTTTACACAATATGATATAATATGATATATAATATGTAATGAATGATTGGAAAGTACTAGAAGGGTGGGGGGAGGGAGAGGGGATAAAAATATGTTTAGAATATTATGAATTAGATATAAAAGTGATATTGTGTATTCATTAATTGTATTTCAATATTTTGTACACTTCATGTAAAATTTAAAAATGAATAAAAATTATAAATGGGGAGAAGTTTATATCAAGAAGTCCATATGCTGAGAATTGCATTTGATAGTGTACAATATTAAGGTGCTCATTTTCAAAATAGAAAAACATGAAGCAACAAAAAGATCTTTTTCTCACAAAAACATCTTAAGTTGCGATTTTCAAAACTCTGATTTCAGATGTTTTTCTCTGCAGTTCACCCAAATTTCAAGGAGGCATGTTGGGGGCTTGTTATGGGCGGGGCTTGGGCATTCCCAAAAGTTTGATAATTTTCTGCCATAATGGAAATAAAATCAAAACATCTGGGATGGTTTTGTCTAGACCTGTTTCATATATGACTTAAGTTCCAAAAAGGTGCCTTAAATGACCAGATGACCACTGGAGAGATTAAGACATAACCCTCTCTCCTTAATCCTTCTGTGGCCCTGACCTCTTCCTACTTCCTAAAGATGTGACAGTATATAATAGGCTCTATGACACTTTTGTTTTTTTGTATTTATACACCACTTATAGCCTAAGCGGTTTACACTTAGGTACTCAAGTATTTCTCTCTATCTCTCCTGGTGGGCTCACAATCTGACTAACGTACCTGGGGCAATGGAGTGTTAAGTGGCTTACGGTACATAGAAACATGATGGCAGATAAAGGCCAAATGGCCCATCCAGTCTGCCCATCTGCAGTAACCATTATCTCTTCCTCTCTCTAAGAGATTCTACGTGCCTATCCTATGCCTTCTTGAATTCAGATACAGTCTCTGTCTCCACCACTTCTTCTGGGAGACTGTTCCACACAATAGACATTATCATGGCAGTACTCAACCCTATTCACTTTCCTGCTCAGCTACCTCAATGACATGCTACTCCAACTCTGCAACCACATGTTTAAACCATTCCAGCATGTCAGCTACTGCACTTCCTAAGTAATGTGGTATCCACAGTCTACCATTTCTGCATCTAACTCTCAGGCCTGCTCAGTAGACTTTGGCCTCTTAATAGTCTCAACTCACAAGTCTATTCTACCAATGAATCAAGGTCTCCTTACTGCTTCGTTGTTCCCTCCATTGGTGTTTGTCACCTTGCAATATCTCCAAGTAGCTTCTTATTCCATGTTCCTTCACATCAACACATTTCCATATCTGGATACTCTCCGTACGCAAGGATCTTGTACCCTTCAAGAGAGATCTCTTCACGTTTTTCTTCTTGAATTATGAACAATTGTTGTAACCTCTTCTCACTTTTCAAGCTTGTCTCTTCAACCCAGTACTTCTGGTCAAGACAGTCAACTACATTCCAATATGTTATACCATGCTTCCTTGTTTGTTGGATTTTTTTAACCCTGTGTACAGAGGTATCTCAATCCTGGGCTTTAGCAATCTCATGCAACATGTTCCAAAACTCTCTAAATAGCTGACAAGTAGAATGCTCTAGCCGACAAGCTCACTACATTCCTATAGCCTCACGAGTGACCACTCCATTCCAACTTTTTATCTTAGCTGGAATTGCATGTCTTTGGCCAGCACTGAACCAACACATTCCAGTATGCATTCCCTATAATCCTTCTAGTGGCGAAGACACCATGATCTTCATATCTCTGCGGTAACCCAGACAAATCTTGTTATCTTCTTCATCTCAGCCTGGTTCCTCTTACTGCACCCATAGAAGATTTCACTCTTTCTGCTGCAGTCTCAGCTATTATAGCCACTTCCAGAAAGCCCTCTATACACAACGGCACCGCTTTAACAACACCCACTTCACTACCTGGCATGAGCACTTGCAATTACTTTCAGACACTTCACCTTTGGCATAGGTTCTGGATTACCTCTTACACCTCTGTCATACTGGACTAACAACCACTTCATAAGAACATAAGAACTGCCATCTCCAGATCAGACCTTCGGTCCATCAAGTCCGGTGATCTGCACACGCGGATCAGTATGTGTTCATCTCATGTACCCCTCAGCAACAACTTATACATTTTTTGATTTCTCAATTTATTAAGGGCCCTTCTAGTTCCTCGGGATCTCAATGATGTACTCACCACTCTGATGAAACCTCCATTTGAGCCACTTACAAATGCACTTCTTAGGTGCCTCACTTGGATAGTAGTTTTTTCGACTGCTGTCACTTTTGCACTACAAGCTTTACTGTGTAATCCACCTTATACTATTTTTCATCATATTAGAATGGTGCTTCGGACGCATCCTTCATTTCTTTCAAAAGTTGTTACAAAATTTAATCTCAATTAGTTCATCGTCCTGCCTATGTTTTTTTGCAAGAGCATGATGTCCACTCTAATGAGGCTGTACTCCATACATTGGATTGTAACCATCTTTTAGTTTACTACCTAGATCAGACCATGCCACATAGAGCTTAACCTCAACTATTTTTCTTTTATGCTCCTCGCATATTGGGAACTCCAGTAACCAAGAGTACAATTTCTACATGGTTGGCGGATTGCATCTCGTTTTGCTATGCTCAGACTGGACTGCCACTAGAAGGTTGTTTCACAGCACAACAAGTCGAAGTGATTGCAACTTCAGTGGCTTTTCAACATTCTACTCCCATTGAGGATATTTCTCTGGTGCTCAGGACATACAATTGCATCCCATTGCTATCCGGAGACTCATTCCAGAAGAATTAGTTGCTTTGACCACATAGTTCTACAAAATTTATTCTCTGTTTAATTGCCAACTTCCCTCCTTCTGAAGTAGCTAGGGAATTTCTGTTTTTGTTTTATAAATCTTTATTCATTTTCTTATGTTACAACAAGTGTATCAAATAAACTCATTAGAAACTTGAATATACACACTTGATTAACTCACATATTAACATCAAATTTAACATTTCTTTAGAAAATTAATATTATATAAAGTTATAATATTATGCAAGAAATCTAAATTTATATAATTCTTATTGAATATAATAATCCCCCATACCTCCCTCCCTCCCAAATCAATAATACATAAAATCAACTTTATTGTAAATTCATTCAAATATTGATATAGTATGTAATAATCAGAAATAAAATCCCACCCCATTCCCCTCTAATCAAATATCTTATCGTGGGAAAAGTTAATCATTCATTACAGAAATCTGTTAACGGTCCCCAGACTTTTTGAAATTTACTCACATAGCCTTTTTGTGTTGCAATGGTGAGTTCCATTTTGTATATATGACATACAGAATTCCACCAGAAATTGTAATTTAACCTATCATGTTTTTTCCAATTATATGTTATTTGTTGTATTGCTATTCCAGTTAAAATAAACAGAAGTTTGTTGTTACTTGACGAAATTTGACTTCTTGCTCTCATAGTTGTTCCAAATAAAATAGTATCATATGTCAAGGCTACCGGATTTTCTAACATCCTATTGATTTGAGGCCAAATTGATTTCCAGAATGATAAGATAAATGGACAATAGAATAAAAGGTGATCTAATGTCCCAACTTCAACATGACAATGCCAGCATCTATTAGACTTAGAACTATCTATCTTTTGTAAACGAACAGGGGTCCAAAAAGCTCTATGCAGAAGAAAAAACCAAGTTTGTCTCATAGATGCTGACACCGTACATTTTAACCTCCAAGACCAAAGTCGTGGCCATTGAGATGCATTAATTTGATGCTTTATCTCAATGCTCCAAATGTCTCTAAGACCATTTTTTGGTTTTTTATTTACAAATCCGGATACTAATTTATACCACTGTGCGGCTCTATGATCCATTGAATCCATCTGGAAGCATAAGAATTCCAAACTATGATAATTAGTAAGATTTTTCCATTCAGGGAACCCTACCTGAATGGACTGCTTCAATTGCAACCATCTAAAATATTGTGATTTATTAAGATTAAATTTATGTTGCAATTGTGAAAACTCCAGCAACTTACCATTTTTTATTACATCTTCCAAAATACGAATACCTGCTATCATCCAATGCTTCCAGATGATTTTAAAACCGCCAATTTTGATCTTGGGGTTTAACCAAATCGTTTGAGTTGTTGATTTACTTATTGGAATAGGAGTTAGATTACTTATATATCTTAAAGTTTTCCAGGTATCCATAAATATTTTATGCTCTTTATATAACCATGGCATTTTGATACTAACTACATGACTAAGACGCAAGGGAAACATAAGTCTCCATTCTAACCAGAACCAGTCTGGAATATTATCAGTGGGCTCTGGGAGGATCCAATACATACCTTGACGTAAAATATAGGCTTGATGATACCTATAAAAATTGGGAAAATTTACCCCGCCCTCCACAATTGGCCTTTGCAACGACACTAAAGCAATTCTGGGATTTTTACCAAGCCAAATAAATTTTGTCAAAACCCTATTTAATTTTTTATAAAAAGATTCTTGAAAGAAAACTGGTATCATCCCCATTTGGTAACAAACTACAGGCAAAATCATCATTTTAACAGTTTGTACTCTTCCCCACCAAGATAAATGCAAAGGATTCCATTGCTCACACATTTCTGTCACCTTTTGTAATATACATTTTTCATTAATTTTCATTGTTTCATCCATTGTTTTTGTAATCCAAATTCCTAGATATTTAATAGCATCTTCCTTCCAAACAAAAGAGAATGCATCAAATAAACCTTTTGTACAATGTATATTTAATGGAAGAACTTCTGATTTATTCCAATTTATCTTATATCCTGAAAATTTTCCAAATTTCTCAATCAACTCAAGTAAACATGGAATGGTAGATTCTGAATTCCTCAAATACAATAGTATATCATCTGCATAAGCAGATACTTTATATTCTCTATCTGAATGTGGTATACCTTGTATGTAATGTAATGTAATTTATTTCTTATATACCGCTAAACTCCGTTAGGATTCTAAGCGGTTTACAGAAAAATAGACAATAGGGTGCATTAAAATTATAAGTAAAATAGGTACTTAGAAATTCCCTTACTGTCCCGAAGGCTCACAATCTAACTAAAGTACCTGGAAAAATGACAATTAGTAGAGTAATGAAGAAATAAAATAGAGAATAGATGAGAAAAATAAGAAAATAAACATTCTAATAAGACTACAATGATCTAAAGGACTTTGAAAGGTTGAAAAAAGAGGGGAAATAAGAATAGATGCAGAGGGAGAACCGTTGAAGCAATAGAATTCTGGGGAAATTTAAATGAAATTTGAATGATAAAATAAAACAAAATAAGTAGTAAAACAATAAGTGAGATTAAAAAATATATCATAAACTAAAAAGAATTGAAAATAAAATCAAAACAGTCAAAACTGAAGTCCAGCTTGAACGGGCCCCCGAGCCAACCGTTGGTCCGATGGCCGGACTGCAGCCCTCCTCCGTCGGCTCTCCCCTGCTGGAATGGGGGAGGAGCGAAGACAGTGTCGGGTGCCCCGCTGGAATGGGCCCCCAAGCCGACTGTTGGTCCGAAGGCCAGACTGCAGCCCTCCTCCGTTGGCTCTCCCCTGCTGGCATGGGGGAGGAGCGAAGGCAGTGTCGGGTGCCCCGCTGGAACGGGCCCCCGAGCCGACCGTTGGACCGATGGCCGGACTGCAGTCCTCCTCCGTCGGCTCTCCCCTGCTGGAATGGAGGAGGAGCGAAGATAATGTTGGGTGCCCCGCTGGAACGGGCCCCCGAGCCGACCGTTGGTCCGATGGCTGGACTGCAGCCCTCCTCCGTCGGCTCTCCCCTGCTGGAATGGGGGAGGAGCGAAGACAGTGTCGGGTGCCCTGCTGGAAAGGGCCCCCGAGCCGACCGTTGGACCGATGGCCGGACTGCAGCCCTCCTCCGTCGGCTCTCCCCTGCTGGAATGGGGGAGGAGCGAAGACAGTGTTGGGTGCCCCGCTGGAACGGGCCCCCGAGCCGACCGTTGGTCCGATGGCCGGACTGCAGCCCTCCTCCGTCGGCTCTCCCCTGCTGGAATGGTGTTAGATGGTGTTATGGTGTATGTCCTTTACTTGTTGGATAGCCAATAATAAGGGTTCTAAAACAATATCAAACAGCAAAGGAGATAAGGGACAACCTTGTCTAACTCCCCTCTGCAAATTAAAACTTTCTGAAAAAGTATTATTAATATATAATCTAGCAGAAGGGGAACTATACAACGTTTGTATTATTTGTATGAATCCAGGACCTATACCAAACCATTCCAATGCCTGATACATAAAGGTCCATTCCACTCTATCAAAAGCCTTCTCTGCATCCAGAGAAACAGAAAAAGTAGGCTCTCTCATTTTCTTTGTTAAATATAACATATGGAATGCCAATCTGGTATTATGAGATGAATGTCTTTGAGCAACGAATCCTGTTTGATGCATGCCTATAATATGAGGGAGAGCTTTAGCCAATCTTAACGCTAATATTTTTGCTAGTAATTTACCATCTACATTTATTAAAGATATTGGCCTATAGTTTGAAACCAAAGTGGGATCTTTATTTGGCTTTGGCAAAACAATAGTTAAAGATTCTGCCATAGTGCCAGTAATAGAACCTTTATTAAGTTGATACTGATAAAGATTTAATAAATAAGGCAATAGGAAATTTTGAAATGTTTTATAAAACTCCACCGTATATCCATCACCACCTGGAGTAGATCCAACTCTAAGGGACTTCAAAGCTGTTCCTAATTCTTTTAGTGATATTGGCTCTTCCAAGCTTCGTTTTACATGTTCAGGAATTTTTGGACCCTCTAACATTTTCAAAAATTCTAAACCATCTTTTTCTTTATCTAAATAAGTCTCGGAAGAATAAAGAGATTTATAAAACTTTAGGAATTGTTTTAAAATAGGCTCAATTTGTGTAAATGTTTTACCATTTTCATCTTTAATAGCAATTAATTTTGATTTTCTTTTTTTCGCTTTAAGATAATTTGCCAATATTCTTCCCGCCTTATTTGAGTTACCATAATACAATGCTTGCTGAGAAAATAAATCTTTCCTAATCAAATCAGATGAAATCTCATTATATTTGCCCTTAACCTTTAACAACTCCTGTTGAATAGAATATTCCCATTTTTCTATAAGTTTTGATTCTAAAAATTTAATCTCCTTCTCTGAGTTTAAAAATTGTTTTTTAATCTGTTTTTTAAGATAAGCAGAATAAGAAATTATTTGTCCTCTCATTGATGCCTTAAAAGCATCCCATAATATTTCCATAGAGATTTCATCCTTATCATTCAATTGAAAATAATCCTTCATTTTTGTTTGAAGATTCTCACAAAATATTGGATCAGCAAGCAATGTATTATCAAACTTCCAAATTGGTCTATTAGTATTTTGATCTGTAATCTTAATTTCAATCCATACCCCACCATGATCAGATAAAATGATTGGATCAATGGCAGCTTATGTCACTTGATGTATCAAATGATTTGAAATAAAAATATAATCTATTCTTGAGAAAGAGTTATGAACATGAGAACAAAAAGAAAATTCCCGTCCATCAAAATGAAGTATTCGCCAAATATCTGTCAAATCGCAAGATTGTACAAAATTATCTAATCCCAAAGATTTCATAAATCTACTTGGGTTTTTATCCAATAGAGGATCCATAACAGCATTGAAATCCCCAGCTACTATTAGATTCGAAGTAGCCAGTGGCAAAATCAGTTGTTGAAGAGTCTTAAAAAATTCATTTTGATTCGAATTAGGGGCGTATATATTAAACAACGTCATGGTAGTATTTCCCATGCTCACTTCCACATTTACCCATCTGCCATGAGTATCCGATGCCTTTAATTTGAATGAAGCAGAGCATTTTTTATTCACTAGAATAGCAACACCCGCTTTTTTCCCCTATAGCTGGGGAGAAGAAACAATGCCTGATCCAACCTCCTTCCAACTTATTAGATTCAATATCTGAAAGGTGGGTCTCCTGTATGAAGCATATATCCGCATTTTGCCTCTTTAAAAATAATAATGCTTTTTTCCTTTTTATCATGTGATTCAGACCATTAACATTCAAAGATAATATTTTAAGATCCATATATATTTTTATAATACATTTTGTCCAAAATCAAACAAATAATAATTCTTACTAGTAAATTTTCCCAATACACAAAATAATTTATAATATCCCCACCCTCACCCAACCCCCCACTATATCTCTCCCTCCCACCCCCAATTAAATACGAAAACTTGGATATGCAGATTGAGGTTAGGTATAAAATAACTCCCACAAGCTATTACAGAATTTAACTTTAATTACTACCAGTAAATTATTCCAATATATCAATTAAACTGTTTTCTGAATCAAGCAAAAACCTTTTTTTCCTTTTTTTTTTTTTTCCAAAGCCTATAAATCTTAGACACAAATTTGATGTAGTGATTCTCACATAAGAGATGTATTAGCATTACCCCTTCACTAATTTAATTATATATTTCCAATAAAGATTGCAATAATACTGGATCCAGATCTATGTCTCTACTTATATTATATTATATATTAATTATATTATATAGTACTTATCATCCCAGTACTAGTTTTATTGGGCATTAAGACTTATTGGATCATGAAGGAAGCAATATGAATTCAAAGTCTATCTCAGATTTATAAAGGAATCCTCCGTTAATCTTACCTTCGTTTAAAGTCGTGAGGGGGATTCGAAAAGAAATCTAATATTTCAAAAACAAAAACAAAAAAACCTCTCTCAACGCCATCTTTCATACTCGCACTTATTTTTTTCCCCATTGGTGACATGAATTATATAAAACCGCCAAACATACATTCTTTTCAACCATACTTTGAAACGCAAACTCAAACCGGAAGTACTTCCTCTAACAGGAAATCATCCATTTTAACCAATCCTATTCTGTTCTTATACATTACGATATATTTGGTAATATTATTGAAGACTTCCTCCTCCTCCCCTTTAAGTAACGCCTCCTGCTTTTATACAGCCAATTAATGCCTCTCCCACATAAGGTTAAAAAAAAAATAATTCATATCCTGTGTTAACCCTTTCAGGACCAAGGGACATATTTGTCCCATAACTTTAAAATCCTATACATTTTGATTGGGATAGTCTACAGTTCTAAATTTGATATGTACGGATTCCATATGATACTGCCTTTATGTAAACAAACTGGTTCCGACATTGATTCATTAGCGTCGTTGCCAGATTGACGAGAAGATTCACTTGCCACACTGTCCATAAGCCAGAAGTGTGATTTTAAAAAAAAAAAATAATGATATTTCACAAAAAAAAATCAATTTTTTGGCATCTGCAAGACCTTTTTACCATAAAAATGTCGTCAAAACCACAAAAATTGGCCTACAATCCTTATGGTCCTGAAAGGGTTAACAGCTCAATCGGATCTTCACTATTACCACGGTCTTACATGTAAGTTTACTTTCATCTATTAGTTCTATAAAACTTTTCATTCCATAAATGTAAGATCATGTTAAATTTTATGTTCTATTCTTTCATCTTTTCTAAGAGGGTTGTTCGTCTTATAGTTCCATGCTTGTGCACGTGCGATTCTATTCCGTTGCAATTTGAAACAAAACCATAAAAGTTCTAAGTTTTAACTGAAGATCCTTTATATTTCTGCTAATAAAATCAATATTTATAAATTAAATATTAATAAATTATAAGTAAATAATCCACATTAACCGGAAAAATTTCCTTTGAAATGACTTTTAAAATGTCATTGGTTGTTCATATTGTTCTAGATATTCTTGTAACTTTTTAGGATCTGAAAAATTTTGAGTCTTATTTGCAATTGTGACTTTCATTACTGCCGGGTAAAGGAGCCCGTATCTAGCCCCTAGCGATCTTAATTGGGGCCTCAGATCCAGAAATTGTTTTCTCCTAGATGCAGTTTCTCTCACAAAGTCAGGGACAATGTGTATTTTTGCATCTTGACATCTGAGATTTTTGTTCTCCTTTGCTAATTGACAAATTTCCATCGCTTGTTGATGTCTCAAGAGTCTAAAAATTAAAGTCCTTGGACCCGTTTGAGAGGTTTTCTTCTGTGCTAGTATCCTGTGTGCTCTTTCGATCTCCAGTGCAGTCTTGAATTTTAATGGCAACACTTTAGGCAGGAACTGTTCCAGGAAAGTTATAGGATCGTTTTTTTCCACCCCTTCCGGCATTCCGATGATTCTTAAATTATTTCTTCTTTCATGGTTCCGGCTGTCTTCAAAGTCTCTTTTAATTTCTTCAACCTCCTTCCATATTATTTTGCATTGTCTCATGTCCATATTTAATTGTTCAGAATTGTCTTCCAAAATATTTATTCTATTTTCTGTCACATCCACTCTTTTAGTAAGAATTGCAGCATCGTCGATTGCTTTTTGTAATTTTTTATTACTGTCTATAACATTAGCATTCGCATTATCCCAGGACAAGCAGGCAGGTATTCTCACTAGTGGGTGATGTCATCCGACAGAGCCCCAATACGGACGTCTCGCAAGCATGTCTTGCTTGAAGAAACTCAGAAGTTTCGAGATGCCCGCACCGCGCATGCGCCAGTGCCTTCCCGCCCGATGGTCCGGGCGTGTCTCCTCAGTTCTTTTTCTTCTGCGGAGCTGAGAAGTCTATCTTCAATTTTGCGCACATTGAATCTCTTTTTCTGCATTCTGTTTTGCCACGGGTTGAGTTTTTTTGGCTCTCCTGTGCATTTGTTTCTTTCTTTGATTTCTTTTTAAAAAAAAAAAATAAAATAAATTTTTTCTTCCGACACCGGGTCGGCCGCGAGGCAGGGGCCCCGCGCCTTCGACCTTGCGGCGGAGCTTTTCCGGCCTATGTCCCGGCCGATCACCGGTTTTAAAAAGTGTAGCAAGTGCCAGCGCGCGATTTCGCTCACGTACCCTCATCGACGCTGCTTACAGTGTCTGGGACCGGATCACTTCCCGAAATCGTGCCGGCCTTGCTCCACGTTGCCAGCGAGAGCATTTAAGCGCCGCTGTCTGCTGTGGGAGTCCATGTTCAAGATGGAAGCTTCGTTGGATCCGTCAGCTTCGACATCGACTGGTGCTTCAACTTCATCGGCGAAGCCCTCTGCCTCCCCGGCTGCTTCGGGCCTTCTAAAACCGGCATCGTTCACGCCAGTTTCGGCCTCGACTTCGGCGCCGGTGCCTTCCTCCGTCTCCTCGGAGCAGGTATCGACCCCTATAGTTCCACCGGTGGTGCTTAAAGTGCCGAAGGCTGGCAAGCAGAAGCACGCGGCACCGAAAGAGCGCGGAGACCGTGCGGAAGGGCCCCCTTTTGGTGCGGATCCCTCCATATCGGCTTCGTTGCGGTCCATACTGGAGGCTCAGTTTATGGAACTCATGACCACCATGGGACCCCGGCTGATTGCCTTGATCCAGGGTGACCTCCCAGTTCCGGTTCCGAGGGGCGGACTGCCCCCTCCTCCTCTGCCGTGCCGCACGGCCTCGTTGCTCGGCGAGGAGGAGCAGCGTGCGGTGTCCGGGTCCTCAAGGCGGTCCTCAGTTAGTGCTATGCCTCCTTTGGAACCGATTCCCTCGAGGAAGGCCTCCCTTGGTGATATGTCTCCCTTGGAGCCTATCCCCTCGAGGAAAGCTTCGTTTAGTGATTTGCCTCCATTGGAACCTGTTACCCCGCCCCATGAAGCTGTGTGGTGTCCATCTTCGAGGCCTCCCAGTCCTGGGCATAGCAGAAAGCAGGACGAGTTCTTCCGAACCCCCTATCAAGCATGGGTGGCGCCGGGAGAGGCACCGGCTCTTCCGCCTCTTCGATCGACGGCCTCGAGTCCGATCTGATCCTTGGAGGCTTCTGACCAGGTTTCTCACAGACGGGCTTGATCCCCTTCCAGGCATCATGAGGGGCATCGATCCAGACACTCTTCGAGGCATTCCTCTCGACACTCGACCGTCTCGCTCCAGAAGAAATTGCCTCGGTTGGGGTATGCTGCTTCGGCTGGGTCTCCTCCTCCGGGCCCGGAGTTCGAGGACCCCGAGGTTTTCTACTCACCCTGTTGCTCACAGGCCTCTATGGAGCCCGAAGCCTCGTCTTCTTCTAGCGCTTCTCGTAAACCGGCGACGGCGGACCAACTGTCTTTTTCCTCATTTCTCAGACAGATGGCGGATGACATGGACATTACTCTCGATGCTGGATCTCGATACTCCAAGGAGTACCTCGACACCATGCACTTGCCTCGTCCTCCAGCCGAGTCCTTGCGCCTCCCTCTGCACAAGCTCCTCGACCAGACCTTCATGAGGTGCTTTGAGTCTCCTTACTCTATCCCTGCGGTCCCTGGAAAATTGGATGCTCGGTACCGCACGGTGCATCATAAGGGCTTCGAGGGTCCTCAGCTTTCTCACCAGTCCCTCCTGGTCGAATCCTCGCTCAAGCGGTCTCATCCTGGCCAGGTCTATGCTTCAGTGCCTCCGGGACGCGAGAGCAGAACCATGGATAAGTTTGGTCGACGCATCTATCAGAATTCGATGATGACGTCCCGAGTCCTGAATTACAATTTCCACTTTGCCGCCTACTTGGAATTTTTTCTGCCTGTGCTTCGGAAATTCACACCATACATCGAGTCCCAGGCTCGGTTTGAGTTTGAGGAAGTGGTTGCTTCGCTGTCCCAGCTTCGTCTTCAGTTGATGCAATCTGCCTATGATGCTTTCGAGCTCTCGGCCCGAGCAGCAGCCTGCTCTGTGGCGATGCACCGGTTGGCCTGGTTGCGGACAATTGACATGGACCCGAATCTTCAGGACCGCCTGGCAAACGTCCCGTGTGCTGGGGCGGATCTTTTTGACGAATCCATCGAGACAAGTCACGAAGAAATTGTCTGATCATGAAAAGTCCTTCCAGTCCATTCTTAGGCCGAAGCCTAAGCCTAAGCCTCAACAGTCTCGACCCTCTCGTCCACCGTTGATTTATCAGCGGCGTTATCAACCAAGGCAAACTCCGCCTGCGAGGCAACCGGCGAAGCGACAGCCTCCTCAGAAGGGTCAGCCAAAGTCTCAGTCGCCTGCTGTCCCTAAGGCCACTCAGCCTTTTTGACTGTTTCGTCGAGGGCATAACCAACCTCGTTCTGCCTCCCCCTGTTTTTCCCATCGGAGGGCGCCTCCATCATTTTTATCCTCGCTGGGAGGCCATAACCTCCGACCTCTGGGTTCTTACTATCATCAGGGAAGGATACTCTCTTCATTTCCATCGGGTCCCTCCAGACCACCAGAAGGTTCTCACAACCGATTCCTCGACCTATGCCTGGGGGGCGCATCTGGATGGGCTTCGCACTCAGGGATTCTGGACCAGTGCGGACCGACTCCATCAAATCAATCTTCTGGAGCTCAGAGCCATATTCAATGCTCTTCACGCCTTTCAACATCTGCTTCACGACATGGTGGTCCTCATTCGCACCGACAATCAGGTCGCCATGTATTATGTCAACAAGCAGGGGGGCACGGGCTCGGCCTCCCTCTGCCAGGAAGCTCTCAGAGTCTGGGATTGGGCAGTTCGCCACAACACCTTCCTCAAAGCTGTCTATATTCAGGGAAAGGACAATGTCCTGGCAGACAACTTGAGTCATCTCCTCCAGCCTCACGAATGGACTCTCCATTCCAACTCCCTTCATCAGATCTTTGCGAAATGGGGGATGCCTCAGATAGACCTATTTGCGGCTCCCCACAACTTCAAACTGCCTCAGTTTTGTTCCAGGATCTACTCTCCTCATCGCCTCGAGGCAGATGCCTTTCTACTGGATTGGGGGAATCGCTTCCTGTATGCGTTTCCTCCATTTCCTCTCATTCAAAAGACTCTGGTCAAGTTGAGATCCGACCATGCCACCATGATTCTGATTGCTCCTCGGTGGCCCAGACAACCTTGGTTCTCCCTTCTACTTCAACTCAGTAGCAGGGAGCCGGTGCTTCTTCCAGTGTTTCCTTCACTACTTACTCAACATCAAGGTTCACTGCTTCATTCCAACCTGCAGTCTCTCCACTTGACAGCTTGGTTCCTCTCAACGTGACCCCTCACCAGTTTTCCCGGGCGGTGAGGGATGTCTTGGAGGCTTCCAGGAAGCCTGCTACTCGTCAATGCTACTCCCAGAAGTGGACTAGATTTTCTTATTGGTGTGTTTCCAATTCTAAGAAGCCTCAACGAGCCTCTCTATCTTCTGTATTGGACTATCTTCTACACCTGTCTCAGTCTGGTCTCAAGTCGACATCTATACGAGTCCACCTGAGTGCTATTGCGGCTTTTCATCAGCCTCTACAAGGGAAACCTCTCTCCTCTCATCCTGTGGTTTCCAGATTTATGAAAGGACTTTTTCATGTCAATCCTCCTCTCAAACCGCCTCCAGTGGTTTGGGATCTAAATGTTGTCCTTTCTCAGCTTATGAAACCTCCTTTTGAGCCTCTGAGAAGGGCTCCACTAAAGTTTCTCACTTGGAAAGTGGTTTTTCTGGTGGCCCTCACATCTGCTCGAAGGGTCAGTGAGCTTCAGGCCTTGGTGGCGGACCCTCCTTTCACTGTATTCCATCATGACAAGGTGGTTCTCCGCACTCATCCGAAATTCCTACCTAAAGTGGTTTCTGAATTTCATCTCAACCAATCTATTGTACTTCCAGTGTTTTTTCCGAAGCCTCATTCTCATCCTGGAGAATCAGCTCTTCATACTCTGGACTGTAAACGTGCTTTGGCTTTCTACCTGGATCGCACCAAACCACACAGAACTGCTCCTCAACTTTTCGTCTCCTTTGATCCAAACAAGTTGGGACGACCAGTATCGAAGCGCACCATCTCCAACTGGATGGCGGCTTGTATCTCTTTCTGCTATGCCCAGGCTGGATTACCCCTTTCCTGTAAGGTCACAGCCCATAAGGTCAGAGCAATGGCAGCCTCTGTAGCCTTCCTCAGATCGACACCGATTGAGGAGATTTGTAAGGCTGCCACTTGGTCCTCGCTTCATACATTCACCTCTCATTATTGTCTGGATACTTTCTCCAGAAGGGATGGACAGTTTGGCCAAACAGTGTTACAAAATTTATTCTCCTAAGTTGCCAACTCTCCCACCATCCCATTGAGGTTAGCTTGGAGGTCACCCACTAGTGAGAATACCTGCCTGCTTGTCCTGGGATAAAGCAATGTTACTTACCGTAACAGTTGTTATCCAGGGACAGCAGGCAGCTATTCTCACGTCCCACCCACCTCCCCTGGGTTGGCTTCTCTGCTAGCTACCTGAACTGAGGAGACACGCCCGGACCATCAGGCGGGAAGGCACTGGCGCATGCGCGGTGCGGGCATCTCGAAACTTCTGAGTTTCTTCAAGCAAGACATGCTTGCGAGACGTCCGTATCGGGGCTCTGTCGGATGACATCACCCACTAGTAAGAATAGCTGCCTGCTGTCCCTGGATAACAACTGTTACGGTAAGTAACATTGCTTTCCCGTCACCTGCAACTGAAAGCTAATCACCATCAATCAATAATCACACAACTCAGTTTTATTGGAATAAATATTTGGCCGCAGCTTTATTATCTATTTGAATATTATCTTCACTTATAATACAATCTGTGTCCAAAAACCAACAAACCCCCAATGCATATTTCACACATCCCCAGGGAGCTATTCGGTGTCGAAACTAGCTCCTGTTAAGTCTTTAAATTTATAACATTCCCCCAAATATGGCCCACTGTGACGCAAGACCATGCTTCCCCTCCCCTCCCCCCAAACATGACCCACGGTGACGCCAGGTCATGCTTCCCCTCCCTCCAAACATGACCAACGGTGACGCCAGGTCATGCTTCCCCTCCCCCCAAACATGACCCACGGTGACGCAAGGTCATGCTTCCCCTCCCCCCAAACATGATCCATGGTGACGCAAGGCCATGCTTCCCCTCGCAGCGGTATCGCATACGAATGTTACATTTATTTATTTATTAACTGCTCATCTCCCAGATCCAACTGGGCCAAACCCCATTTTCCGCCCCACCCAAAGCTGCGACCACCTCCCCCCAACCCCATAAGCTCCACCAAATCCACCCAAGTCGACATATAACATGTATATCCCCCACCCCACCCCACAACACTAACACAAAACATAACACCAGCACAAATGGGAGGGAGGGAGGGATAATCTTTTCCTGAAGAGACTACTCTACTGTTCCCCTTTCCTCACAGAGTTCACTCCAGCCTGCCACAACATCCAACCAATCAAGTGACTGCTCCACCCCATCACCTTAGCAACCTCCCTAATCATTTTTCTTTCTTATAAGCTCTGTCTATTAACCCTTTCTTACTTCCTCTTATAAAATTGTCAATCCTTATTCTACAGACCCTTGATAACACCTCATATATTCCCCTTACCCTCTGTCCCCCCTCCCCCCATCATTCAATAAATATTACCAGCCGGTGACATCAGCTCAGCTAATGTTATATCACACCAGATGAATCTGGTGTTCTTCTATACAATCTCTTTAATTTGCCGCAATTCTTCCATAACGTCGGGGCTTTCATCTGATGGCAACGGAACTTTTGAAGGAGGAGTGCCCGGCTCCGGCTTTGATCTCTTATTGCTTCCTGTACCGGATCCTCCAGCCCCCGAATCGCATTTGTTCTGTTTGCCAGATGCCATAGTCTGATAATATTCAGCTTTTTTCCTTTAAAAATTTAATTATTTTTGTAGTATTTTCTATAAATAGAGCTTGTCTGCACGGAGCTACTCTCTCACCCAACCATCAGAATTCGCGTCCAAGCCACGCCCCCTCCTAGCTAGGGAATTTCAACTGTGAGAATATGCTGCCTGCTTGTCCCGAGATAAAGCACCGTTAATTACCTGTAATAGGTATTATCTGGGGACAGCAGGCAGATATTCTCACAATTGTCCCTCCTCCCCTAATTGGTGTCTTAGATTTTTTACTGAACTGATGGTAATGCAAGTCGATGTTGGATAAAAAGGCACTTGCACATGTGCAGTATGGGCCATCTCGAGACTTCTGAAGAGTTAAAGTGAAATTATGAGGAAAGTTAAATGAGTCGACAATGGGATTAATCCCTGAAGTCAATAGCCTAATGTACTGATGGGGAATCTGAGGCTCTTCCTTTCATGTATAAAAAATATAAATGAAAAATAGAATGTATGGGAGCACCGCATATCATAAGTATATTTTTGAAACTGTTTCATAGTAATCCTAGTAATCCTATTATTAAGTTTCAATTTGCAGATTTTGCATTTTCCACCTTTTTTACAAAGCCGCACTAGAGTTTTTAGCACCGGCCGTGGCGGTAATAGCTCGGACGATCATAGGAATTCTATGAGTGTTGGAGCTGTTACCGCAGTGGCTGGCGCTAAAAATGCTAGTGCAGCTTTGTAAAAGAGAGGGTTATTGTATTTATTTATTTATGTTTGTATTTGGTCTTTTTACTGCAGTTATGCTGTTAACAAAATTATAAGTTTTATATTGAACTGTACTTGCTATACACTGCCTTGGGTGCATCTCTTCATGAAGGTGGTTAATAAATTCCAATATAAAATAATAATTGCACAAGTGGAATTTGGATCATTTTGTGTCGATAGTAGAATTTGTACAGGATTATGAAGGGGGATCACAATCTGGGCCTTTTTTCCAGAGGGCTGCTGCTGTTGTTGCAATTATTGGAGGAAGGAGAAGGGAATAAGAATGGGAAAACTTCCTGTTTAGCTACAAGTGAATGCTTATAACTCTCTAGTCCGGTTTGGTTTACTGATAATTGTGCTGGAAGCCCACAGAAGCAGGATGAAACTGATTGAAAAGAGCAAAGAAATTATGTTGAACAGTATTTGATTTGGGTCAGTTAAGAGGACAGTGATAATGACTTGCTCTGAATGGAGTAAGTAAGGATGGGTGCAATTAATTGCATTTATAATGATCTCTACAATAAATCTGTATATATATTGTGTAAGTGATAATTTTAATGATAACAACATGCAGAAATTGAACTCCAATAAGACCAAAGTCTTCTGGTTCAAGGATCCTAAAGATCGTTATTCCTAAAGCTATTTTGTTACCCTCAGTTGAGGACAAATCAAGACTCCTCTGAGTTATTCTTGATTTCTCATTGTCTTTTGAGCCCCAGATTAGTCATCTATAGCAGAAGACTTTTTTTTTTTTCCCAAAATGAGACAGCTTCACCTTATTTGATCTTATTTTTAATAAAAAGCGTATTGCTATTTTGGCCCAGTTGTTGATGTTATCTCAGTTGGACTATTTTAATGTTTTTAATATGGGGCTTTCTTCTAGGTCAGTGGTTCCCAAACCTGTCCTGGGGGACCCCCAGCCAGTCAGGTTTTCAAGATATCCCTAATGAATATGCATGAGAGAGATTTGCATACCTGTCACTTCCATTATATGCAAATCTCTCTCATGCATATTCATTATGGATATCTTGAAAACCTGACTGGCTGGGGGTCCCCCAGGACAGGTTTGGGAACCACTGTTCTAGGTTATTGAACAAACGTCAACTTATTCAACACATATCTGTTTGAATTATTTTTAGAATTAGGTAGGAAATTTGATAGTTTTTCATGTTTTATGGTGGAGCTCACTGGTTACCTATGCAAGCCTGAATATTTTTTAAAACAGCATGTCTCATTTTTTAGAGTTTCTATGGGCTTAATTCTGAATTTGTAATTAAATTGTTCTCTCCTCCATTATTTTGATGCTCCTCACACTTAAAGGAGCAATTGTTGCTTCACACAACCATTTCTAAAGGGGTTTGTTTTTTTTCAAGATTGCTTAATGCATCTTTTTCAGTTTGTGCAACATCATTCTGGAATATTTTGTTTCCGTCTATTAGAATGGATTCAAACTATTTGGTATTTTGTAAAAAAAAAAAAAAAGGAAAACTTTTTTTATTTGCTAACTTCTGAGCAATTAGATGATTTTTTAATTGGATTTGTTACTTTTTTTTAACAAGATTCTGTAATTGTTTTCTAGACATAATATTTTATTTCTGTAAACCTCATGAGATCTTGAATTGGGATAATGCGGTCAACAACTGCTATTTGGTATTGGTATAACTTTTAATGCACTAACCACAGTTATGTCCTAGTAATGTCTTTTGTTTGACTTTTTCTACAGGGGCATGTGTTTTTGGAAGTTTATAATCCACTGGAGTATGATCCTTTTTGCCTTTACAATCTCTGCTGTCAAAACGATAAGGTATGTAAAACAGAAATATATTAGAAAAAACTGTTTTCCATACAGATTTATTAGTGGTTTATAAAGCACAAAAGGACAATCCTTCCCTTCTGAGTTGCTACGTGCTCCTGGACAGAGAGGAATTAAGTAGCAGAAGAGATTAACTATACCAATATAATTGGCTGGTTCATTATTCAATTAAATCAACAGTATTTATGTTGATGTATGCTAGGCTCAAAGATTTATTAGACCTCAAATATTTTAGTTTTATGACTGAAATTTAAAATCCTTTAGAGATGCTGATAATTGAGGTTTAAATCAATGCCTATTGTAAGGTTTGGGGAGTTTGAGCAAAGACTAGTATTTAAGAGCAGAACTTATTGCAATCAAGTTTACAGCATAGTCATTCTACTACTCCACTTTGTTTGAATAGAATTGTCACAGGTCAACAAAAAAATATTTTTTTTTGCTTAGTGCTTTGGGTTTTTTGACCTGTTCCTGGGGTTATATGGGGTACTGATTCAAAAAATTGCATTGGAAAGACTACATCAGCTCTGGTTTCTTAGATATGGTTGAATGGGGATGTCATAACAAGCTTTCTTTTTTGAATGAGAAATTTATGTATTTAAATTATTCACTTTTTTGTGTATACTGACATGTGTTTCACAACTATTTGTCTACTTTCTTTCCTGTAAGGCCCACTGGCATAAAAATGTAAAGCTTGAAATGACAAAATCGCCTTTGTTCTGTTATACTACATAATTATGTGCAAAAAATTTAGATGGTAAACATGGTTTCCTTAGATTACATAAACATGATCTGTTTAAAAATAATGCACATAGATTTAAATTCTAATGGGCTTTTTAACTTTGTTTTCTGTTACCTAGTTTGTGTTTCTGCGTACAAGTTAGCAGATTATAGGGGTCCTTTTACTGAGGCGCGCCTATCGATTTAGCGCATGCTAAATGCTAACTCGTCCATAGAATACAATGGGCGCATTAGAATTTAGTGCACCTTAGTAAGAGGGGGATAGTGAGAGTGTTTACACATTTCCAACTGTAGTTTTACATCCAAAACATTGGATTGTAAAAGGTAAGTAACTTAACTGTATAATAGTTATGATCATATAGGATGTGTGTGTATATTCCCACTCACATCATTTCATTTTTGCCGATCGAATACCGTAGAGGATATGGCTACTTCAAGACAGAGCTGTTTGAGTCGGTTCATAGACAACAACGCGGAAGACAAATGCGCGCACCGACAACTGAGCGCAAGACGGAGGCGCGCACCGAAGAAAATTACTGTTTTTAGGGGCTCCGACGGGGAGTTTTGTTGGGGAGCACCCCCAGTTTACTTACTACAAATCGCGCTGGCGTTGTGGGGGGTTTGGGGGGTTGTAACCACCCACATTTTACTGTAAACTTAACTTTTTCCCTAAAAACAGGGAAAAAGTTAAGTTTTCAGTAAAATTTGGGGGGTTACAACCCCCCAAACGCCCCCACAACGCGGCACGATTTGTATTAAGTAAAGTGGGGGGGTTCCCCCCACACCCCCCTGTTGGAGCCCTAAAAACAGTAATTTTCTTCGGTGCGCGCCTCCGCGCTGCGCTGAATTGTCTGCTCGCGCCTTTGTCCCGGCGCGCTTTTGACCTGACACCGCTTGAGTCATCCTGATTTATTTTGTTATATCTGTGGAGATATACACTGAAAGGAAGTAGGAAACCTATTTCTAAGTTTGTAAAAAGAGCATATATAGGTTATTTTGGTGTCAAGCTTGGAGATCAAGATAAACCATGGGCTCCTCACAGATGGGCGGTATATAAGAATAAACTTATTATTATATGGAGCATTTGCGCCAGTGGACAAATGGAAAAAGAAGCTGCCTGAAATTTAGAGTACCAATGGTTTGGAGGGAACCGAAAAACCACTTCAATGATTGTTATTTTTGTATTGTTAATATCAGAGGCATCAATCGAAATAATTGTGACAAGTGGTCTTACCCTGATCTACCTTCAGCCAGAAGACCTGTTCTGCAGTCGGATCTTGTACCCATTCCACCTCTTCGTGAACTATTATAGTTCTCAGAGGATGGGTCTTACATGTCTGATATCGCACAAGGTAAAGAAAGTGGGGGCAGTAATAGTGATTCTCAAACAACTTCACATACTGAACGTTTTGACCAGAATGAATTGAGTGATCTGATCAGGGACTTAAATCTTTCCAAGGAGTCTTCTGCCTCCAGACTAAAGGAAAAGAATATACTTCAGCCTGGAATAAAAATTATATTTTATCAAAGGAGAGAAAAGGACTTGCTGCCATTCTTTATCAAAGACAACAACTTAGTATTCTGCAATGACATCAGAAACTTTCTGAAAAAAATGGGTCTTTCAGAATATAACCCAAGTCTTTTCATTGACAGTTCAAAACGTAGTTTGAAATGTGTTCTTTTAAATAACGGCAACAAATATGGCTCTATTCCAATCAGTCACTCCACCAGGATGAAAGAAGAGTACAAGGCCATTTCTTTAATCTTGGAAAAGATAAATTACCAAGAATATCAATGGGTGATTTGTGTAGACTTGAAGATGGTTAATTTTCTTGGTCAACAAAATGGCTACATAAAGTATTCTTGCTTTTTATGCCTTTGGAATAGTAGAGCCAAACATGAACACTGGGCAAAAAAAGATTGGCTTCCGAGGGAATATATGGTGGTTGGAGGACAAAATGTAATCAATGAACCTTTGGTAGCATGAGATAGAATTATACTGCCACCACATATAAAGCTAGGCTTGATGAAACAATTTGTAAAGGCTTTGAATAAAGACGGTTCATGCATTAAATACATAGCGCATATGTTACCTGGACTTACCATGGAAAAATTGAAGGCAGGAATTTTCAATGGTCCACAAAACAGACAACTTATAAATGACCCACATTTCAAAGCATCAGTGAATGAAACTGAATCATGTGCCTGGTCTTCATTTGTTCTTGTTGTGAAAACTTTCTTGGCAGCAAGAAGGCAGACAACTACATACAATTGTAGAGGATATGCTCTTTCATTTCAACAGGCTTGGCTGTAACATGAGTGTTAAAGTCCATTATCTGTACAGTCACTTAGATCGCTTTTGAGAGACCCCCGAGGGGACCCTCCAACCACAGGCCTTGAAATGCTATGCTCAACAATACGGCCAAGATGGGAAACACAGGCCAAGCACAAGATGGATTCTTCTAAGGACAAAAATGGCAGTTTTAAAACTTGTTTTCTGCACATCTCTACTGACTGCTGAACAGCTTATGGGGAAACTTTCCAAAAAGGCTGGGGACATTTCATCAGAGAATTGAACATCAGATAAAGGGCTAAGAACAGCACTAAAAAGCAGAAGTTCTGCCATGGTAACAAGATATTCTGCACGTGCTCACTGACGCAACACTTTCCAAGAAGAAGGAGGGGGATTCTGAGAAGAGTCAAGTACATGTCCAAAGGGTCTTTGTGGTCAGCCTCAGGGACAAGTTTTCAAGTTTCAAGTTTATTAAAAAAAATTTATACTGCTCAATCGGCTATCAGGGGCAGATAACATAGCTGTCTTTCAGCAACACCAAGCCTGGTAATGACATACGTCAATAGGGGACGTGGCCAATTAGAGGACAGGACAGATTGTGAGCTTACATTATAGCCTGGAAATGAAAATAGGATTTTTCACAAAAAAATTACAGCAGTGTGCACATTTTTGAAGTTTGGAGAGAAACAGGAGCTGCACACATTTTTCATGTTGTTTATTTGGTGACTTAAGTGAAGAGCAAGGTGAAAGATTTCACCAAGACATAAAAACAATGGAAGCCAGACACCAAGGAAGATGGGATGATGCACACATGATGGCAAACTGTTGTTGGAATCTTATGTGGGATTATCCTAGCAGATCGCACTCTTGGAAGTCTTACAAAAGGAGCTTCTTGTGTATCAAATGACTGGAAAGTTTGTATCATAAACTTGTACTTTTGGTATAGATTTTCATGTTGTACACTTTTCTTTTAATTTTTAATATGTTTCCTTCATGCTTAAAAAATATTAATTTAAACACTACATTAAAATATTCTGATTTTTTAAATCAAGTTTCAAGTTTATTTAAAATTTCTTTTTTATTTATAATCTTTATTCATTTAAATAAGTGAAAATATAATTAATTAATTTTATCATAGTTTCAGAAATACACTATACAAATTTTAAACATAAATTTCACATATATAATCATTCAAACTTATTTTTCAATCTTCAAAAATACCTCCCTACCCCCAAATAGCATCCTTAAAAATAATCACCCCATAAAAAGTTTATTTAAAATTTCTTATACCGCCTAATCAAACCTTCAAGGCGGTGTAAAAAAATGTTTAAAAACATCTACTAACAGTTTAAAAACACACAACACTGGGGCAGATACTAGCTTTAAAAGACTAAAAAACTAACAAAATTTAACAAACAGAAACAAGAAGGAAAGAAGGGCTGGAACTACAATATGTAAAGGAAAAGAACAATAGGAAGGGGAACAGGTATTAAGATTCCTATTAAGTGCTAGGTTGTCCTTAAAAGGACAGTTAGGTATCAAAAGTGTCGAGAAAGAAAAATGTCTTTAATTTTGACTTAAAGTCTGTTAATGCAAGTTTTTCACGTAAGTAGTTTGGAATACTGTTCCAAAGAGAAGGGGTGCTAACAGAAAAAATTACGGACCTTAATGTATTTATATGTTTCAATGATGGGATAATAAGTAGGTGTAAAGCTGTAAATCAAAGAGTCCTTGTAAGGTTATAAGGGATAAGTAGGTTATTAATGAATTCAGGCTGATTACTTTCTCTGGTTTTAAATGTTAATAAAATAATTTTATAGGTGATTCTATGTTGTATAGGCAACCAGTGAGATTTATGTAAAAATGGGGTGACGATCATATTTTTTTGCATTAAATAAAATTTTTACTGCAATATTTTGTACTAGTTGGAGTCTTCTTATTTCTTTTTTTGTGATGCCTTTAAAGAGGGCGTTACAATAATCGATACATGAGATCACAAGAGAGTGAATCAAAATGTTCAGAGAAGCAGGTTCTAATAGTTTAGATAGAGATCTTATCATATGCAATCGATAAAAGCAACATTGGACTACTGTGCTGATATGTAGATGGTATGTTAGTTTACTATCAAACGTGATTCCTAGTTGGGTGAGCAGAGTGAAGAGTGGTATATGGCACATGTTCTGTATCTCAAAAACTAGAGCTGATAGGAGAAAACTGGTGCCATTTTTGGAATCAGCAGGTCAAATTTACCCAGAAACAGGTCTAACATTTGAGGCACCAAAATGACTGTTGGTCTGTGCCAATAGTATTCCTATAATATTGAAACTGTTGACTGTGAGAGGTTCAGATTATGTATTGTCAATAGGAAAGTAAAAGGGAATGATAGATGAACTGTAACACAGAGGGAGAACCTTGCCCCAAATAACATTGTTCAAATGGGTGATGAAGATGGAATTCAACAAAATATGTAAGCATTAGAGATGGCACAAGGGCTAAGCATGCTTGAAAGATCAACTGGTATAGGCGAAGGGGAGAGAGAAAAAAAAGGGATTATTAATGTACCGTATTTGCTGGTGTATAGGACACAGCAGTGTATAAGCTGCACCCCCTTTTTTATACATATTTTTAAGAAAAAATAATTTTCTTCATTTTTTCATGAATTTCAATAATGATTTTACTGTACTAATGTTATAGTTATTTATGTCTACAAAAAATGTAACTAGGGAACACTGTAGTTAGGTACCTTTTAATCTTCATCCTCAAAGCCATAAACAACGTAACGCAGACCTCGCAGCATCCGAGAGAGAACAGAAACAACGTGACATGCATATACAGAGCGTACTTGTGAGACCTCAAGGCATCCAAGAGAGAGCAGAAACAACGTGATGGTATATTAATATAAACCATAAGTTTTAGACTGACTGAAATTTCAACTCATAATTTTGATTACCGGTGCATAAGACGCACCCCATATTTTAAGCGTATTTTGAGGGGAAAAAAGTACATCCTATACGCCAGCAAATATGGCATTTACAGGACATGGCAGAATCAAGGATAACATAAGGAGACCTTTATATTTATTTATTTGGTTTTATATCCCATCCTCCCAGGAGAGCTCAGGGCAAAACAGTTAACCAAACATAACATGACAAACATGGTATGATGAGACATAGTATGATGCACATTGTATGACAAAACATAGCATGGCAAACACTGCATGACAAACATAATATTATAGGCGTGGCTAACATATAATTAGAGCCTTGATAGTTAAGTTAGTATATGTTACAATATAACAATTATACACTTATTTAATAAGTTTAGAGCAAGCTAAATATTTGTTATACCTGAAAAATGTTAATGTCACCATCTAATTATGGTGATATTGCTGCAGGTTATGAAGTAAGTTATGAATAATACCAGAAGAGCTTGAGTTTCACTTCTGGTGATCATTGGATTTTGTAGTGTCCATAATGCCTATAGCTGCTAGGAATTCATCAGTTTTCCTATGCTTGAACCATAGACCTGAGTGAGCCAAGTGTAGTGGAAAATTGTAAAACAACTACTGTGAAAAGACAGAAGAGCTGGGAAGAAGGAAGACAGCAGCTCCCATGAACTCTACGTTGGGATTTTCATTGGGGCATGAGTGGTAATAAAGCTAGACATATATATAACTGTACCCCTTGCTTGAGTCCTCAGGAAAGACCTAATAAACTTACATCGCATATGGAGATCATGGTTCATGTAGGATTTTCATATCAGCAATATTCAGCCAGTGGGAGAATAGAATTTAAGGGTTATTTCATTTTTAGACATTTCAAAATATAAATAAAGCATTTTATGATGCACTGCTTTGGATTATCATAGAAGGAATCCCTTTTTGTTTTTTAAGTTCAAAAAGTTTTCTTTATTTAATATAAGTAAAAAACATTATGCAAATACAATGAACAAGTTACACAACAGAGAGGAACAAGGTGTATACATCATGATGATAAGAAAAACTACATACCTAGTTTATAATCAGAGCATCCTGCTTGTACACGTAAAGAGTAGTGAAATGGCTGAGCAAGTATCAACAGTTTAATGATTGAAAAAGCAGACAATATGAATACCAAAGGTCTAGTGATTACACATTACAGAAAGATAGTAAGGGTGACCACATTTTCTGGAAGGAAAGCAAATTATGCTTCTCTGCATTTGCCTTTTTGTATTTAACTATTAAGCAAAGGGTAATCTACCAGTTGTTATATTCTGTATTGGCTAGATTTTTCCAATTGTGGAGCACATTCTGCAATGCTAAAGAGCACATAAGCCAAAATAGCTTAGTTTCATGAAATGATAATGATAGTCATCATGGCAACCCAAGATTATATGAGGCAAGTTAATGTTCAAGGAAATAGTAAGAACAGTGGTTATAGTCTTACGTACCCATTCCTAGTAGTTCTGAATAAGAGGGCATTGAAGTAACATGTGTTTGAGTGTTTCATTATGAGTGTTGCATGACCAACATAGAGATGAAGTGTCTAAATTAATTTTGTTAAAGATAATCGGTGTCCATACTGCTCTATGCAATAAAAAATACATAGATTGGATCATAGAGGCAGATTTGATAGTTTTGAATAGTTGTTGCCAGATGGTGGACAAAATGTGTGTGTTCGAAGTGACAGATGTAGCCATCCCAAAGATGTCAAACCATTTAGAATTATTAGTAGACGTAATCGAATACTTTTTGGATTGTATAAGTTTATACAAGGAAGAAGCTATTCCTTTAGTAGCTGAGAGTTTGTTCACGTATGTTTCCAAATCAGGAGTAGCAGAGAGCAACACAGTTATCATGGGCAATTTCAATTATCCGGGAATAGATTGGAACCTAGGCAACTCCAGCTGCACTAGGAAGACCAAATTCCTAGATGCTGTAGGTGATTGCTTCCTGGAACAACTTGTCATGGAAAATACAAGAGGAAATGCAATTCTGGACTTAATTCTAAATGGACTACGAGGACCAGCATAAGGTATAGAAGTAGAAGGGACACTGGGAAACAGGGATCATAACATGATTCACTTCAACCTAGACACAGGAACAAAAAATTGATCCAGAAACACTGCCATGACACTGAACTTCCAAAAAGGGAACCACGAAGGGATGAAAGTCATGGTGAGGAAGACGATTAGGAAGAGGATAAGCAATGTAAATACGCTAGAGCAAGCATGGTCCCTTTTTAAGGACACAGTTACCGAGGCACAAAATCTATATATACCACGTATCAACAAGGGTTCCAAGAGGAAAAAGAACTGGCGTGGCTCACTGTAACAGTGAAGGAAGCAATCGGAGAAAAGAAGACTTCGTTTAAGGAATAGAAAAGGACAAAAATGGACGAAAACTGGAAAAAGCACAAGCAACATCAAAGCAAGTGCCATAAGGCGGTAAGAGGGGCCAAAGGAGACTACAAGGAAAAAATAGCCAAGGAGGCAAAACATTTTAAGCCATTCTTTCGATATATTAAGGGGAAACCACCCGCAAAGGAAGCAGTGGGGCCGTTAGATGACCATGGAATAAAGGGAGTACTAAAGGAGTACTAAAGCCATCGCCGACAAACCAAACACATTTTTTGCATCTGTATTTACCGAAGAGGATATATCCAGTATACCAGAAGCCAACAGGCTATACACAGGAAATGAAGATGGGAAACTGACAGGGTTGACAGTCAGTCTAGAAGAGGTATGCAGACAGATTGATACGCTTAAAAACGATAAATCCCCGGGACCAGATGGCATTCACCCGAGGGTAATCAAGAAACTGAAAGGGGTTATAGCTGAACTGCTTCAACTAATAGGCAATCTGTCAATCAAATTAGGAAAGATTCCGGAAGATTGGAAAGTGGTGAATTTTATGCCGATCTTCAGGAAAGGTTTGAGAGGAGATCTGGGAAACTACAGACCAGTGAGTCTGACTTCAGTACCGGGAAAGATGGTAGAGGCACTGATAAAAGGACCACATCATCAATAACCTTGATGGACATAAACTGATAAGGACCAGCCAGCATGGCTTCAGCAAAAGAAGATCTTGCTTGACAAATTTACTGCACTTCTTTGAGGGAGTAAATAGGCAAAAAGACAAGGGTGACCAGTCGACATCATATATCTAGATTTTCAGAAGGCGTTTGACAAGGTCCCGCATGAATGTCTACTTCGAAAAATTGCGAGCCATGGAATTGAGGGTAATGTACTCATGTGGATTAAAAACTGGTTGGCGGATAGGAAACAGAGAGTGAGGGGTATATGGATAATATTTGGACTGGAAAAGTGTCATGAGTGGAGTGCCGCAGGGATCGGTGCTCGGGCCTGTGCTCTTCAACATATTTATAAACAACCTAGAAATTGGCACGACGAGTGAGGTGATTAAATTTGTGGATGATACAAAGTTATTCAGAGTAGTGAAGGCAGAAGGATTGTGAAGACCTATAACGAGACACAAACATACTTGAGGAATGGACCGCGTAATGGCAAACGAGGTTCAACGTGGATAAGGGCAAGGTGATGCATGTCGGTAACAAAAATCATATGTACGAATACAGGATGTCCGGTGCTATACTCGGCGAGAGCCTCCAGGAAAGAGATTTGGGAGTACTTGTAGACAAATCAATGAAACCGTCCATGCAATGCGCGGCTGCAGCGAAAAGGGCAAACAGAATGCTAGGAATGATTATGAAGGGGATCACACACAGATCTGAAAAGGTTATCATGCCGTTGTACCTGGCCATGGTATGTCCCCATCTGGAATACTGCATCCAACACTGGTTGCCGTACATGTAAAAGGACATAGTACTACTCGAAAGGGTCCAGAGCCTACTGGATTTTGTGGATCAGACATTGGGCTGGGGGCTACACGTCCAAAGTCACACTTAACAGGCTTCCTTTTAGGGACAATATGCTATTCGGCCAGGGGATGGATGATATTATGGCTAATGTTCAGCACTGCTGTCCAAGATCACTTCTGGACAGCAGGCCTTGGGCTGTGAAAGGGCAATCCTGTGGGTCCTTTCAAGGCTCATTCCATTTGCATCTTTTCTCCTCCAGATCCTCTTCCCAGAGATCCTTTCAGAAAACGACAGAGATTCTCTAGGACTAGAAAGTCCCAGGACTCCACCTTGCATCAGGGAGGACAGCCTAAGAAATCCCAATGATGCTAGGTCTCTAGCCCCTCCGTGCAAGATCAGAGGCTGGCTGCAGGACTTCCTGGAAGATATGGGAAACTAACATGTCCGACCAATGGGTGCTAGAGGTTATCAGGGACAACTACAAGTTGCAGTTTGCATGTCCCTTCTCGGACTGGTTTGTGAACTCCCCAGCGGGTTGACTGGAAAGCGCCGTCCATATCCAGGTGACCCTTAGATATTCAGGCAATTGAACGGATGCCAGATGCAGACTCGGGATCCGGAAGATATTCCATATACTTCATCATGCCCAAGAAAAGCTCTGATGATTGAAGGCTGATCCTTGACCTCAAGTATGTCAACATGGCTCTCAAAGTGCCCTGGTTTTGGATGGAGACGCTTCGGTTGGTGTACAGCTAGGAGAGTTCCTGGCAGCTTTGGATCTGATGGAGGTGTATCTACACATCTCCATCTTCACAGTTCACAGGTGTTCCCTCTAATTTAATGTCCTGGAACATCATTTCAGTTCACGGCTCTGCCCTTCACTCTTGCCACAGCGCCATGGACCTTCACCAAGGTGATGATTGTGGTAGCAGCCCACCTCCACAAAGTAGGCTTGCTTGTCCACCCTTACTTAGACGACTGGCTCATGAGAGCCTCCTGAAGGGAGGAAGTAGAGAGAACGGTCCAGGCCATCATGGCAACTCTTCAGAGTCTGGGCTTGATTATCAGCTTGAAAAAGAGCCAATTGCAACCAGTTCAGTTGCTGGGGTACCTGGGTGTCAAATTCAACATGGAGAAAGACCAAGTGTTCCTTCCAGAGGCACGTAAACAAACTTTGGGACCACATTTTGGCATTCCTGGTTCAACAGAACCTGTCAGCCTGGCACCATCTTCAAGT
This sequence comes from Geotrypetes seraphini, assembly GCF_902459505.1. Classification (NCBI taxonomy): domain Eukaryota; kingdom Metazoa; phylum Chordata; class Amphibia; order Gymnophiona; family Dermophiidae; genus Geotrypetes; species Geotrypetes seraphini. The sequence continues at coordinate 109,931,346 of NC_047086.1, forward strand.
TCTGGGTTCAATAGCTGCTAGAGTGGTGCCTTGGGCTAGAGCGCATATGCGTCCCCTATAACACTCCCTTCTTTCTTGCTAGTCTCCACAGAGGGACTCTCTGCATGTTCTGCTGACCTGGACGACAGCTGCCCGCAGCAGCATGGCCTGATGGCTATGTCCACAGTCGACCTCAGGGATGCCTCTTTGGATCAACAGCTATTCTTCATCTTGATGAATCCAGCGAAGAAGGGGAACTCAGCTTCCAAGGCTACAATTTTAAGATGGATTAGGCCTGCTATTTCGTCATCCTACATTGTCTGTGGGAAGCAGCTGCCTTTTGCTCTTTGGGCACATTCAACTAGAGAATTTTCTTCTTCTTGGGCTGAATACAGAACAATCCCACCAGCTGAAATTTGAAGAGCAGTGACTTAGTTGTCTCTTCATACTTTCACCAAGTTGTATAGGGTGGACGTGGGGCACGGGAGGACTCCTTGTTTGGAGCCTCTGTTTTGTGGGCAGGCTTATCTCTCCCACCCAGGGTTTCGGGGATTGCTTAGGTACGCTCCTTGGTTCAGCATACCATCCCTATTGCACTGGAAAAAGAGATAGGGTTCTTACCTTGATCATATCTTTTCCAGTAGATAGGGATGGTATACTGAACCTCCCGCCCATCGTTGTCGATACACCTACCTATTTGCTGCCTGGAGGTTGTGTCACTGAATTTTCTGCCAGCTGTCCTTATTTGAAGTAATTGTATATTGCATGTACAGTGGTGCCTCGCATAACGGACGCCTCGCACAGCGAACGCTGCGCACAACGAACTTTATGTCTTGATTCGTACAACGAACTTCGTTTCACACAACGAAGTCGCCCGAGCTGCATCCTTCCGCGCAGGCACTGCGCTTAACTGCCCTCTCTCCGCCTGGCTCCCTCTTGCCCCCCCCCCCGACTCCCCGACACGATCGGGGCAAGAGGGAGCCCAAGCCCTCTTGCCCCCCCGACTCCCCGACACGATCGGGGCAAGAGGGAGCTCAAGCCCTCTTGCCCCCCCGACTCCCCGACACGATCGGGGCAAGAGGGAGCTCAAGCCCTCTTGCCCCCCCGACTCCCCGACACGATCGGGGCAAGAGGGAGCCCAAGCCCTCTTGCCCCCCCGACTCCCCGACACGATCGGGCCAGGAGGGAGCCCAAGTCCTCCTGGCCACGGCGACCCCCTAACCCCACCCTGCACTACATTACGGGCAGGAGGGATCCCAGGCCCTCCTGCCCTCCACGCAAACCCCCCCTCCCCCCAACGACCGCCCCCCCCAAGAACCTCCGACCGCCCCCCAGCCGACCCGCGACCCCCCTGGCCGACCCCCACGACACCCCCAACCCCCTTCCCCGTACCTTTCTGTAGTTGGCCGGACAGACGGGAGCCAAACCCGCCTGTCCGGCAGGCAGCCAACGACGGAATGAGGCCGGATTGGCCCATCCGTCCCAAAGCTCCGCCTACTGGTGGGGCCTAAGGCGCCTGGGCCAATCAGAATAGGCCCGGGAGCCTTAGGTCCCTCCTGGGGGCGGGGCCTGAGGCACATGGGCCCAACCCGACCATGTGCCTCAGGCCCTGCCCCCAGGAGGGACCTAAGGCTCCCGGGCCTATTCTGATTGGCCCAGGCGCCTTAGGCCCCACCAGTAGGCGGAGCTTTGGGACGGATGGGCCAATCCGGCCTCATTCCGTCGTTGGCTGCCTGCCGGACAGGCGGGTTTGGCTCCCGTCTGTCCGGCCAACTACAGAAAGGTACGGGGAAGGGGGTTGGGGGTGTCGTGGGGGTCGGCCAGGGGGGTCGCGGGTCGGCTGGGGGGGCGGTCGGAGGTTCTTGGGGGGGCGGTCGTTGGGGGGAGGGGGGGTTTGCGTCGAGGGCAGGAGGGCCTGGGATCCCTCCTGCCCGTAATGTAGTGCAGGGTGGGGTTAGGGGGTCGCCGTGGCCAGGAGGACTTGGGCTCCCTCCTGGCCCGATATTGTCGGGGAGTTGGGGAATCGGCGGGGCAAGAGGGCTTGGGCTCCCTCTTGCCCCGATCGTGTCGGGGAGTCGGGGGGGCAAGAGGGCTTGGGCTCCCTCTTGCCCCGATCGCGTCGGGGAGTCGGGGGGGGGCAAGAGGGCTTGGGCTCCCTCTTGCCCCGATCGTGTCGGGGAGTCGGGGGGGCAAGAGGGCTTGGGCTCCCTCTTGCCCCGATCGTGTCGGGGAGTCGGGGGGCAAGAGGGCTTGGGCTCCCTCTTGCCCCGATCGTGTCGGGGAGTCGGGGGGGCAAGAGGGCTTGAGCTCCCTCTTGCCCGGATCGTGTCGGGGGTGCCAGGGACCACACGGAGTCACCCACCGTACCACCCGATTCGGGTAAGCGCAGGTATCGGTGGGTGGCTTATTTGCGGGGGGGTGCCTTATTTTACATTTTTTTCTAAAAAGGGGGGGCTGTCTTATTTGATGGCCCTGCCTTATCATCGGGGAAACACGGTAGAAAAAAAAAAAAAATGAACAGTTAAGTCCCAGTTTTTGCCGCTGAGACTCTGCCCTCTCTCACTGTAAAATTAGACTCTACTTAGTCTGTCTTTAAATTTAAAAAATGTGTGTTGTTTTAAAAAACAATTATGTTTTTAGATGTATCTAAATAAAAATAATAACCAAAAATTTATCTTTTTTTATGTCATCTTAGCATATTTTATGCTGCAGAACGAATTATTTTTTTTTACATGTATTCTTATGGGAAAACGCGTTTCACATAACGAACGTTTCGCATAACAAACTTGCTCCTGGAACCAATTAAGTTCGTTGTGTGAGGCACCACTGTATATAGTTCTGTAAGGGTTTTTCTTGGAGTTCCACAGGTCCTTATGGCTCATTGTTAATGAAGGTTAACTTTAGTTCCCTTCCTTTCCTTGGCCTGTCTGTGAGCATTTTATTATTTTGTATGAGCAGATCAAGTTCCAGTTGAGGGGGGGGGAGGTGTGTCTCCCTGTTCTCTTTCTTTTCGCTTCTGTAGGGATTTTGCCAGCTTTGAAACTAACTGACTGGGGGCAGCAGAGAACAGGGAGGAGGAGATGCTGAAATATCTCCTGCAACGAACTCACGGGAGTGGGTTGGAAGACCCTTGGTTCAGCATACCATCCCTATCTACTGGAAAATATTTTATCAAGCTAAGAACTTAATCTCTTTTCTTGGTGTTTTGGGTACACATTTCTAGTTTCATGAAATAAATACTTTACTTTTGATGATGCTATTCTTCAAAGTTTTCACACTTAGGTGTTTGCCAAATTTTTTCCTCCTTTTTTAACCTGTGCTCAACCTTCACAACATATACAGGCAACATTGCTACACTCAGGAGCATCAGAAGCCCCAAATGTGTCCTGTGTGACTGCGCCCAAGCACTCATGTCATTCTCCCAACCCACCCACTTGCATAATGTCAGCAAAGGAAGCTAGTGGATGGGACACAGTTTTGGCATCCCAGCTTCCCTTGCATCCTGAGCATGCACACATAGCTAACTTCGGCCCTGGGTTACACTTGCTGGTCAGAACTGGGGGAAAGTCGCTTTGGCATTTCAAAGCTGACATTCAAAGTGGTGGGCACTGGAATATTGAGTGACTTGCCCAGGGTCACAAGGAGCTGGAATTGCTGGAAGAAAGCATCCTTCAAGGCTTACCTTCACCACTTTGACCAGTAAGGGTTGCTGTATAGATATAGCCAGTAGACAAAACAACAAAATGCAGCGCCCTGGAATCTGAAACTTGGATTCAAATCTCTTGTGTTGCTGCAGCACATTTCTGAAGAAATCCTTTCATACCTTTCATCCTATTTAGAGGAGTGACACCCTTCTAGGGTAGTATACGCTGTTGTAAAAAATAATTTTTGAGTTTAGAAGTGATTTTTTTTTCTGTATGGGCTTTACACTTCTCCCTCCGTATTCGCGGTTTCAGCAGTCGCAGTTTCAATTATTCACAGTTTTTAGCTTGCTGGCTCCTCCCCCCAAATTACATCAGCTTGCATAGAGAAATCGCTGATTCAAAGCTTTTACAGAGAAAATCACCGATTCCCAGCACTTTCTTCACCGTGTTTTGCCTCTCCTTCAGGAACAGGCCAGGTCTCCCACGTTATTAGCAATTTCTCCCTATTCACGATGGTTTTTTAATAGAAAACAGCGAATAACATATGAAAAAGTTATTTGTGGGTTTTCTGTATGCGCGGGTCTGTTAATCCCCTATCGCAGCGAAAACACGGGAGAAGTGTATTTTATTAATCAGTTTATTGATTTAATTCTGAATTTATATTCTGGTTTTCACTAAATGCAGCCAGGTTTAATGCTATATAAAAAGCAAAAACAAATTGGAATTAACCTTAATGTATTAATCTTTAATAAAAATGTCATTGTTTTTCTGATGTTTACCTTTTGACACTTTCAGGATCTTTCATATTTTTACTGAGAATAGAGGCCCTTTTTTTTTTTTTTTTTTTTTTTTTAGAACCTATGTTATTTCAGGTCTTCATTACACCTTTTTACCTTTTAAAATACCTACTTTAAACTTACCCAATATGTTTTCTAGTGTCTATCAGGAGTAAGTACCTATCTTTTGGAATTGTTTGGCCACTCCAACCAAAATCTCTGGCCCTTTTATCAAAACCCTCTAGTTGTAATGCTATGTTGGGCAAAATATTGGTCATACCACTGTCTATGAGTATTGGGATAATTTTGTAACCGCCTGGAATAGCAAAAGTACCAGTATACTTTTCACTGTGTGGAACTCTGATGGGTTTTCAAAGTGGAAATTATATGCACACATTTATCCCAGGGAAAATATCACAGTTGAAAATCCAAAGATATTTACCAGCCCTATGTCACTGCACATGGGGCAGGTAGTCATATAGTCAAATTAAGTGGGTAGAGCAGGCCTTGACAAACTTTTATTACATCTAGGAGCCAGCCCAAAAACCTTGGAGCCAGTAGTTGAGACCTCTTGATTTTCCTTCCCCACCCTACCAATATTGTCCACAGTGAATTTCTTTCTTATGGGGAGGGGTAAGAATTCCCTTCCAGATCAGCAATAGTTCTTTAAGAAACTAATTTACTAAGGCTCTTTTCCTAATCTGCATCTGTGAACAAAGAAACTTCAGTAAAGCAGTCCCAGAAGCAAGCAGGCTCCCTTCCCAAAGCATACTGCCGCCTGTGTGACAGCACTATCTTGATGGGTGAAGCAAAGAGGCACAGTCCCTTCACAGCTCACCATAAGGTATAACAGGCAGTCCCCGAGTTACAGACACCCAACTTAAGTACGACTGGCATAGGCTCCTACATTTCTCGCAGCAGATTTAGAAATGATGCATGGCCACATTAAGAACAGTGTGTGGTTGTGCATGTTGTACCTTAGAGAGAACACTGGTAGGGACAGTTGGCCCTTTTGTCAACTGGGAGCAGAGGTAAGCAGCAGGTATCTTAAAATCTACAAGTTCTGAGTTCCATACTTAAGAACAGCTTTAAAAACATAACTCGTTTTTAACCCAGGGACTGCCTGTAATGCCAAACAAGTACAGCATCCACAGAGCCTCCTGGCCCTCTCCCAACAATGAGTGTGGAGCTAGAAAATATCCCCATAAAAAACCCACCATACAGAAACACTTCTGATTCTAGTGTAACCTCACTAATGTCAACATAAACTTTCATTCCCAGGCATATTGTGAAGTAACACAACTCTACAAAAAATTCACTCAGATCAGGACAATGAACATAGCTACCATGCTGGAGTAACTTCCAAAAAGGAACCTACCAATTACAACTGGCCCTAAAACATCAATATTTCTATTGGGAAAACTAAACAAACCAAATTACTTCAGACTGCTACATAGAAAATTCAGGCAAATGGAATAACCGGCCTTAGTAACACACAGAGAAAGCAAATAAGAACATAAGAACTGCTGCTGCTGGGTCAGACCAGTGGCTCATCATGCCCAGCAGTCCGCTCACGCGGCGGCCTCTAGGTCAAAGACCAGTGCCCTAACTGAGACCAGCCCTACCTGCATATGGTCTGGTTCAGCAGGAACTTGTCTAACTTTGTCTTGAATCCCTGGAGGGTGTTTTCCCCTATAACAGCCTCCGAAGAGCGTTCCAGTTTTCCACCATTCTCTGGGTGAAAAAGAACTTCCTTACGTTTGTACGGAATCTATCCCCTTTTAACTTTAGAGAGTGCTCTCTCGTTCTCCCTACCTTGGAGAGGGTGAACAACCTGTCTTTATCTACTAAGTCTATTCCCTTCAGTATCTTGAATGTTTCTATCATGTCCCCTCTCAGTCTTCTCTTTTAAAGGGAGAAGAGGTCCAGTTTATCTAATCTCTCGCTGTACGACAACTCCTCCAGCCCCTTAACTATTTTAATTGCTCTTGTCTGGACCCTTTCAAGTAGTACCGTGTCCTTCTTCATGTACGGCGACCAGTGCTGGACACAGTATTCCAGAAGAGGGTGTAGCATGGCCTTGTACAGCGGCATGATAACCTTCTCCTATTTGTTTGTGATCCCTTTCTTAATCATTCCTAGCATTCTGTTCACCCTTTTTGCTGCCATCGCACATTGCGCGGACGGTTTCATTGACTTGCTGACCAGTACTCCCAGTCTCTTTCCTGGGAGGTCTCTCCAAGTACCATCCCGAACATCCTGTATTCATGTATAAGATTTTTGTTACCAACATGCATCACCTTACACTTATCCACGTTGAACCTCATTTGCCATGTCGCGGTCCATTTCTCGAGCGTGTTTATGTCAGGTTGCAGGTCTTTGCAATCCTCCTGCATCTTCACTACTCTGAATAATTTTGTATCATCTGCAAATTTAATTACCTCACTCGTCGTATCAATTTTCAGATCGTTTATAAATATGTTGAAGAGCACAGGCCCGAGCACCGATCCCTGCGGCACTCCACTCATGACACTTTTCCAGTCTGAGTATTGTCCATTTACCCCCACTCTCTGTTTCCTATCCGCCAGCCAGTTTTTAATCCACGTATTTCACCCTCTATTCCATGGCTCGCAATTTTCCGAAGTAGTCGTTCATGCGAAACCTTGTCGAATGCCTTCTGAAAATCCAGATATACAATGTCGACCAAGTCACCCTTGTTTATCCCTTGAAGTAGTACAGCAAGTTCATCAAGCAAATTCAAATATACTAATAACATCTGCCCACTATGTTGCGCATGGGAGCTTATGTTGTTTTGCAATGAAGCATATGATAAACATAATGACATGATGATAGATATGAGATAGATATGAGAGCATTGAAGCATACCAGCAGGCTGAAGGGGAGTAACAGTAAAAGCCTAACCTTAAGATGATTGAACTAAAAAAAAAAAAAAAAAATTAAAATATGTAGACAGAAATTAAACTGTAATCTCAAGAAGTTGTACCTTGCATGTAGGATACCTGTGCAAAATAGAAAGATACCAGATGTCAGGGATAGTGTTAGGAATGGGGTGCAACCAGGGCAATTATATATGACTCCTTGGACAGAGGGAGTCCCAGGCATGCCTGACTCTGAAGAAGGCATAGCCTGGTACAGAGCTTTGAAGACCTCTCCTAAATTTCTGCCATGGACCTCAGTCATGTCTTACACCTGATCTGGCAGTTGTACATTCCAAAAACTGACATTTTCTAATCACTAAATAGGAAATAAAATTATTTTTCTACCTTTATTATCAGTTCATTTGATTTTTTTTAATTTTGTTGGTCCTATCTTTGGTTTCTACTTTCCTCTGTCTTTTCTTAACTTTCTTGCCAAGGTCTTCTGTCCATATGACATTTCTTCCATTATTCAATTTTCCTTGATGTCTCTGTCTCTATCCTGCCCCCATGTTCAGCATCTTCCCTCCTGCCCAACATCTCCATTTTGCATCATTGGCCCTCCTCCTTGTTCAGCATCACCCATCTGTGTTACTGTCCCTATCCCTCCCCTCTGACCAATGATACCCTTGTCTCCCTGACCCTATACTGCCCATATCCAGCATTTCCCTTCTGTGTCCTTAACTCCCTTCCCCAAGTTCAGCTTTGGTCCTATGTCTGTCCCCTCTCTCTGTCCAGAAGTGCCCCTCTGTGTCCTTGTCCATATGATCCCCCATGCCCATTATCTCCCTATCCCTCCTCATGTCTAGTTTCTTTCTCACTATCCTTCCTGCCCAATATCGACCACATAAAACTACACTGGCTGCCTGTGGAAGCAAGGGTCATCTTCAAGTTCGCCTGCCTTTGCTTCAAAACCATAACAGGTTCATCCCCAGTCTATCTGTCTCATCACTTTGAATTTCCAGGCACAACTTGAACATATAGCAATTACTTGTTCACGTTTCCATCCCTAAAGGAATGTATCTACAAGAGATTAACATAAGAACATAAGAAATGCCGCTGCTGGGTCAGACCAGTGGTCCATCATGCCCAGCAGTCTGCTCATGTGGTGGCCCTTTTGGTCAAAGACCAGTGCCCTAACTGAGACTAGCCTCCCAGCGTACATCCTTGTTCAGTAGGAACTTGTCTAACTTTGTCTTGAATCCCTGGAGAGTGTTTTCCCCTATGACAGCCTCCGGGAGAGCGTTTCAGTTTTCCACCACTCTCTGGGTAAAGACGAACTTAGGTTTGTACGGAATCTATCCCCTTTCAACTTTAAAGAGTGCCCTCTCGTTCTCCTTACCTTGGAGAGGGTGAACAACCTGTCCTTATGTACTAAGTCTATCCCCTTCAGTACCTTGAATGTTTCGATCATGTCCCCTCTGTTCGAGGGAGAAGAGGCTCAGTTTCTCTAATCTTTTGCTGTACAGCAGCTCCTCCAACCCCTTAACCATCTTAGTCGCTCTTCTATGGACCCTCTCGAGTAGTACCGTGTCCTTCTTCATGTACGGCGACCAGTGCTGTACGCAATACTCCAGGTGAGGGCGCACCATGGCCCTGTACAGCGGCATGATAACCTTCTCCGATCTGTTCGTGATCTCCTTCTTTATCATTCCTAGCATTTTGTTCGCCTTTTTTGCTGCCGCCACACATTGCGCAGACGGCTTCATCAACTTGTCCCTTTCCTGGGAGGTCTCTCCAAGTACCGCCCCGGACATCCTGTACTCGTGCTTGAGATTTTTGTTACCAGCATGCATCACTTTACACTTATCCATGTTGAACCTCATCTGCCATGTCGATGCCCATTCCTTGAGCCTGATTATGTCACATTGTAGATCTTCGCAATACCCCTGCATCTTCACTACTCTGACTAACTTTGTGTCATCCGCAAATTTAATCACCTCGCTCGTCGTACCTATGTCCAGATTCTTGATAGAATATTATCATTCCAAGCAGGCAAAAGGAATAAATGTCAAACCAACTTTATTTCAAATGCACTCTCTTATGAAACTTTAAGGAAGTCAATAAAAACTTATCTCTTTGATAAATTTCTCTGACTCCACCTCTACTTGGATGTACTTTTATTCCTCTTTCAGACAAATTTGATTAATCTTACCATGCTAATGTAATTTTGAAAGTTTTATGTAACATTGCTGTCTGTATACAGGTTCTTCTTCTGTAAAACGCTCTGAACTGTTCGTGGTATTGCGGTATATAAAAATAAAGTTATTATTATTATCTCTGTCTCATTCCTCTTTATCCTCCACCCAGTGTCTAGCATCTCTCCTTTTCATCCTTCTATAAGACAGCATCTCTCTCATTTCTTCCATTCCCTCTCACCCCTACTGATGCCCAGGGCAGCATGTGCCCCTCCCTTTCTACTTCCAATCTCTCTTCCTGCCATCTCCCAAAGTCCCCGCATCTCTCACTCTCTCCCCTCTCTCTCTGGGCCTCTCTAGGTAGTTTGGCATCTTCTTCCCTGTCTCCCCAGCCCCCCCCCCTCCCGGCCAGGTAGTTCTTCTCTGCTCATCCCCTCTCCCTCTGCAAGTCCAGCATCTTTCCTGGACCCCTCCCCCTGCCAGTTCAGAAACCCTTCTAACCTCCCCCCCCCCCCAATATGAGTCCAGCAACTTTCCTGACCCCTTCTCCATGAGTCCAGCTATTTGCTCAGAATACCTGCACGGGTAGATTATTTGCTTAGCCTTTTTCTTTCATCTCTGAGTGAAGCCAATAACAAATTGAAGTTAAAACATAAAGGCCTTCATGGGAGTGCACTCAGAGAAACCACACAAAATGGCAGTTTTCATCCAAGTATCCCTGGGCTCCAGGCTCCAGACCATTTTATTAATTTTAAGTCCTCATTCATTTATTATCATATATAAGTTAATACATTTCTGATCACAGTACAGTATCTTAATTATTTTCCAATCATAAGTTGCATTGCCAGTTTATCATGCCAATATGCAGGTAGGGCTGGTCTCAGGGCACTGGTCTTTGACCTGGGGGCCACTGCAGGAGCAGACTGCTGGGCACGATGGACCACTGGTCTGACTCCCCAGCGGCAAATTCTTATGTTCTTATTTGGTTAGTTGGTTACAAGTTTTCTTGTCACCTTAACTTCATTAGTACTTTCCTTTAACATTAGCAAAAAGTAAAACATTTTACTTGTATAAGTCAAATTAGTTTTGCCTTTATCAGCAATTTATGGGGTTATATCTAAACTATCTGAAATCACCTTTAATTTTTATGCATCTAGACATCATTTTATCTTACACTTCAGTGACCTTTACCACATGCCCCTGTTGTAGCATTTTAGGTCTTTGATCATTAAAACATGGCACTTTATTCTGTTAATCCCAGTGTATCACAAACTGTGTGCCGCAGCAAGATTGTGGGTTTGCCGTCAGTGGCGTACCTAGGGTTTGTGGCACCCGGGGCCCATCATTTTTTGACACCCCCCCCCCATGTAAAAAAATATTTTTTGTAATGACCATGAAACGGAATAAATGGTCAGAATAGAAACAGGCAGTGAAAATTTTTTTTAATTGAACCTCATATATTACATTACATTACAAGCAGGGCTGTTACAAACATATTCTGAAGGTCAATGCTAAGGTTAACAAAGTTTCCTTCCTTGGACCAGAAGGAGATACTGACAAACCACTGGAAGAGATCCCAAAACAACTACTCAGGAACAACACTCAAAGACCCACTCAGTGTGTGAACCAGTTGAGTGGAATGGACTAATTAAGGAGTGGAAATGGGCCCGAAGTTTGCTCAGCAGAATTTCCCAGACCACCTCTTCCTCTCAACACATTGACACGCTGCCACCACCACCACCATTAGGAACATCTCACCGGGTAGGCCAGCAATGCTTATAAACTTTATAAAACACATTATATTTTCTTATAAAGCACATATTTTAACTGAACTCTCTGACATCCTCAGCCTTGCCATTCACAAAAATAGAAGGAAGAAAAGTTCCCATTTCCTGCTGTCTCATGTCCCCGGCCTATACAATATTTTTCTTCTGCAGACCCTTCAAAAGTCTGACCAAATCCTTGTTTCACTTGCATTATAAAGTACTGAGGATGCCATCTCTCTCCAATCCCAGGTCCTAAAATCTAAGACAGTAACCATTATTCCAAACATAACATAACATAAATTATGTCTGAATTGTCATGACATCAGAAGTACATATGGAGTAGTTGCAGGTGATGCTTGGGACAGTTCTGATTGTGTTAATTCGGTTTTATGTGTTTTTTGAATAGAAGGGTTTTTATTTCTTTTTTGAAGGTTTTGTGGTCTGTGGTCAAGGTCAATAGGTTGTAGAGTTGGGGGTTGAGTGTTGCAGCTTGAATGACTAGGAGATTGTTGAACAGTTTTTCTTTTGACGTTTTTGGTTGGAAGGTGTATGAATGATACGTGAGTTCTCCTATGTCTGGTTGAGGTGGATTGAATTATTTAGCTGAAGAAATTCGTTATCCCCCCATTCCACACACATTAATTCTCTTCCATTTTTGTTCCCATTATAAAAAAAACACTGATAAGTTCCCAGAAAAAAAAAAAATTAAAATAAGAAGTGAAAACAAAGACCCCTACAGATGAGAACATAACATAATAGCCTAACTGGGTCAGATCAATGGTCCATCATGCCCAGTAGCCCATTCTCATGGTAGCCAATCCAGGTCACTAATACCTGGTCAAAATCCAAAGAATAGCAACATTCCATGCTACCGATCCAGGGCAAGCAGACACTTCCCCCATGTCTTAATAACAGATTATGGATTTTTCCTCCAGGAATTTGTTCAAATCTTTCTTAAAACCAGCTACACTATCTGCTTTTACCATAACTTCTGGCCACTTCATTTTTAAGTTTAGATCTTTCCTTCCAAACAGAGACCTTGCTAGATGTCAAATACAGCACAAGGTAACTTCACACGGACTTAGCTGTGCAGGAAATGTTTTTTTTCTTTCGATCACTACATAGCCTAATGCCACACAAGCAGCGCTGTTACAAACATATTGTGTAGGTCAATGCTAAGGATAACAAAGTTTCCTTCCTTGGACCAGAAGGAGATACTGATAAACCACTGGAAGAGATCCCAAAACAACACCCAAAGACCCACTCAGTGTGTGAACCAGTTGAGTGGAGTGGACTAACTGGGGGGGTGGAAATGGGCCTGGAGTTTGCTCAGCAGAATTTCCCAGACCACCTCTTCCTCTCAACACATTGACACGCTGCCACCATCACCACTAGGAACACCTCACTGGGTAGGCCAGCTATGCTATAAACTTTATAAAACACATTATTATATTTTCTTATAAAGCACATATTTTAACTGAACTCTCTGACATCCTCAGCCTTTCCATTCACAAAAATAGAAGGAAGAAAAGTTCCCATTTCCTGCTGTCTCATGTCCCCGGCCTATACAATATTTTTTTCTGCAGACCCTTCAAAAGTCTGACCAAATCCTCGTTTCACTTGCATTATAAAGTACTGAGGATGCCATCTCTCCCCAATCCCAGGTCCTAAAGTCTAAGACAGTAGCGCAAACTAATGCTGCCAGATTCAGGAAAAAAAATTTTGATTCGATTCAGCCTATTGAATTGGTTTTTCAATTCGGTTTTCCTGCCCAGTTGGGTGATTTTTTTCAAAACTCCTGGTGGGTTTTATAGCTTTTTCACCCCCTTTGGCTTCTCCTAACCACACTGGCGCTGTGGTGTAAATAAAATAAAGAAACAAAAAGGACTTTTCCTCTCTCTGTTAAATCCTAGCTCACGTTTGCAGTCCAACACCAGCTCTGGCAGGATACACATTTCAAATCTGACATATTATAATCACAAAACAGAAAATAAAATTAATTTTTCTACCTTTTGTTGTCTGGTTATATTTCAAATCTTGTTGGTCCAAGGCTCTGGTTTTCTTCTGATAACTTGCTTGCCAGGGTCTCCTTCTTTCTGCATGCTAACCATCCATCTGCCAACTCTGTCCTCCCTTTCCATTTCCCTTCCCTTCCCTTCCTAGGAAGTCTGGTATCTTTCCTTTTTTTCATCTCCCTCCACAGATCCACCTTTTCTTAACTACCCTTTCATCCGGCATCTCCCCCTCCTTCCCCACCACCCCAGAGTCCACCATCTCTCCCTTTCTTTTCCTAATTACCCTCCTATCCAGTATCTCTATCCCTCCTCTACACCATCCCTTGTGTCCAATTTCTCTCCCTTTCTGTTCCTTCCCTCCCTAAATCCCATGGTCCATCATCTCTCTCCCTCTCCTCTATTTTCAGACCCATTATTTCTTCCTTCCCCCCAAAGTTTGGCATATGCATGTCTCTTTGAACACCCCCTTCCCTCCGTGTACTTCTAAACCAGGGTCCCCCCCAAAGGCCTGTCTCCTTAAAGGTCTGCCTAGAAACATAGAAACATAGAAAATGACGGCAGAAAAGGGCTATAGCCCACCAAGTCTGCCTGTCCCTCCTTGAAGGCCTGCACCACCCTTGAAGGCCTGTCCCACCCCCTTGTAGGCCTGTCCCCCCCTTGAAGGCCTGCCTGCCTGTCCCCCCCTTGAAGGCCTGTCCCCCCCTTGAAGGTCTGCACCCCCCGAAGGCCTGCACCCCCCCCGAAGGCCTTTCCCCCCATTGAAGGCCTGTCCCACCCCCCTGTAGGCCTGTCTCCCCCTTGTAGGCCTGTCCCCCCGTTGTAGGCCTGTCCCCCCCTTGAAGGCCTGCACCCCCCTTGAAGGCCTGCACCCCCTTGAAGGCCTGCACCCCCCCCGAAGGCCTGCACCCCCCCCCCCGAAGGCCTGTTGCCCCCCCTTGAAGGCCTGTCCCCCCCTTGAAGGTCTGCACCCCCCGAAGGCCTGCACCCCCCCCGAAGGCCTGTCCCCCCCTTGAAGGCCTGTCCCACCCCCCTGTAGGCCTGTCTCCCCCTTGTAGGCCTGTCCCCCCGTTGTAGGCCTGTCCCCCCCTTGAAGGCCTGCACCCCCCTTGAAGGCCTGCACCCCCTTGAAGGCCTGCACCCCCCCGAAGGCCTGCACCCCCCCCCCCCCGAAGGCCTGTTGCCCCCCCTTGAAGGCCTGCACCCCCTTGAAGGTCTGCACCCCCCTGAAGGCCTGCACCCCCTTGAAGGCCTGTCCCACCCCTTTGTAGGCCTGCCCCCCCTTGTAGGCCTGTCCCCCCCTTGAAGGCCTGCCTGCCTGTCCCCCCCTTGAAGGCCTGCACCCCCTTGAAGATCTGCACCCCCCGAAGTCCTGCACCCCCCCAAAGGCCTGCACCCCCCCTGAAGGCTTGCACCCCCCCGAAGGCCTGTCCCACCCCCTTGTAGGCCTGTCCCACCCCCTTGTAGACCTGTCCCCCCCTTGAAGGCCTGCCTGCCTTGAAGGCCTGTCCCCCCCCTTGAAGGCCTGCCTGTCCTCTCCCCCTTGAAGACCTGTCCCCCTTTGAAGGCCTGCCTGCCTGCCTGTCACCCCCCTCCCCCTTGAAAGCCTGCCTGCCTGCCCGTTCGCCCCACCCCGAAGGACCGCTCGCCCCCCTGGCCTCCCCGCACCACCTATGAAGCAGCACTACCTATGCTCCCGGCCTTGCCGTTCAGTCCCCCCCCCCACCACCCCCGAAGGACCACTCGCCCCACTGACCTTTGTGACCAGCCAGGTATCCTCCCTGCCCCGGTCTCAGATAGGGAAAAAGAAAATGGAGCAGAAAAGAAATCCTGGAGAGGAATTGGGAAGGGACAGGTGGTTTCTGAGCTAAATAATGACATTGTCCACCGGGGGAGCCCAAGAGGCCCTTGGAACACTGCCAGGGCTGACAAAGCAGGGTGTCGCCCTAAGATATTTAAACCTGTCCCAGAGAACAGTAAGGGAAGCAAGCTAGGGAGGAGGTTTAATCCTTTTCTCCCTAGGGAGTCCTTTCAGCCAAGCAGGAGCAGCAAACCAGTTCCAATGGAGGTGTTGGAGGCGGGTCAGGCTGAGGAACCCATGTTGTCAGGAGAACAGCCCATGGAATTTGAAGAAGGTTTGGCAGAGTTTGCTTCTGAGGTGCCTGAAGCCATGCAGGTGGACTTTGCTTCCACCCTCAAACAGTGAGTGGAGTTTGTTGGTGCTGGACTGTATGTGGAACATTTTGTTTGCAAGCTAGGGAGTGATTTTTGGGGTGAGGTTTTGCTGATATCTTGGGAGGGAATTGTGAGAGTCAAATTAAGGACTTTTGTGTGCAAAACCTATCACTCCCCTTTTTCCTGGCAGTGAGTGAAACTGGCCAGAGGCTTGGAGGAACTTTGAAACACTTGTGCTGTGAAGATAAGTGACTTTTTCCTGTGGTTTTTTTTTTTGTGTTTGAGACTGCATAGCTGAATTGTTTTTCTGATGAATAATTGATTGTTGATTGGTTCCTGAGCACCTGTGCGACGGAGCCTGTAATTTGTCCGGTGGGAGGAGGCTGTTTGGAATCGGAACCGGAAGGACGCCAGCTTAGGAGACGGCATTCCTGTTCCAGCCAAGGTGCGAGCAGGAGCGGTGTGCCAAACCTGAGGAAGGAACAAACGCAGGCCAATTCCAGAGCGGAGTGCCAGAGCCGGTTCCCGTGGAACCGAGTTTCCAGAGAGGCAAGCCATGCAGAGAGAACGACTGGAGGCCAAGGAGGCCTAATACCCAAAGGCGCAGACTCCAGTACTGTTGGTAAGAGTAC
Organism: Geotrypetes seraphini; assembly: GCF_902459505.1. Lineage (NCBI taxonomy): Eukaryota > Metazoa > Chordata > Amphibia > Gymnophiona > Dermophiidae > Geotrypetes > Geotrypetes seraphini. Next base: position 109,947,404 of record NC_047086.1, read on the forward strand.
CTAGACTGGGGAGGCTAATAGGGGGAGGAACACTTTTGCCAAGCAGCCACACTTGGGTTCCCTCTCTTGTTGCTTTTGTTTTCTAGGTTTTGCTATGGAGCAAGGCCAGTTGTGGGCAGAGTTGGCTGAGGAGTATCGTCAACAGCGAGAGCAGTTGGATACCATCTTGAAAGCACGGGATGAACTCCGTCAAGCTAACTTGGAGCACATCAAGCAGCGACAAGGGGCACTGCTACAAGCCATGCAACAACAGAATCAGGTTTTCAGGCATTTCCTGGAAAAGAGGACTATGGGCCTAGCACACACACCATTCCGGAGTGTATCATTGGGAGATCCGGTAGGACTATTTAACTTATCGCACATTAATTTAGGATCGAGTGTTCCCAAAGTCACTGATGGGGACGGAATGGTGAAACCTGTTGAGTGGTGTTCCAAGCCAGGAGCGGTGCGGTGGCCTCCCTGCTTGGCTGAGGAGGAGCAGGTAGAAACTGACCTTGAGACTCAGACCCCTTTAGTTGGAAAGGAGTGTCAGTCCCCACTTCTTATAGGTATACCCCACGCAGCTAGGAATAGGGTAAAAGAAAGGAGGAAGGAGAACCAAAAAGAACCTCAGACTCACCCTCCTAGACCAATTTACCCTAGCCAAGATAGGAAAGGTTACATAGGAAGGAGATTGGAACCTACCTGGGTGATCAATAAGATGATAAATTTATCTAGCCGGGGCTCTAGAGGGACCCACTCTGAATCATCTGAGTCTGATACGTTAGGAGGAGGACCACGTGCCGTATGTATTATTAGAGTCTCTGTGGGAGGTCATGAAACAATAGCCCTGCTTGATACAGGGGCCGATCAGTCCATAATGGCCATGCAGTTTTGGAGGAAGGTGTTCCCCGGGGAGAAGGAAGTTTCCCATACCAGGGGAGTGGTCATAAAGTGTATACACGGAGATGAAGTGAGGTATGCCCTTAGACTTACTACTTTGTTATACCAGGATAGGGTATATCCAATTTCGGTTGCCTTAGTTCCTGGGGCCCCATATGATCTCATTTTGGGACAGGACTGGTCAGGATTAGAGGAAGTCATAGGGGCTAAACAGAACCTAGTTAACACCCGGTCTCGGTGCCTGGCAACGGAAGGTAAAGAAGGAGAGCTTGGGAAAATATTTCCCTTTCAGGAAGGGGTGGTAGAGAAGCCGTCTCAAAAGCATATGAGAACCACAAGGGCCCAAAATCGTAAGCAAAAGAAAAAAAGAACGGAGGCATTGAGGCAAACGGGGCAGGCACAGGAATTTCCAGTCCTACCCCGGGAGATAGTTGCTACGTTCCCTACATTTCCAAACGAGCAGCGTACGGACGCAACCTTACAGGATCTCTGGAGGCAGGCTACGGGGCCCTCGATGGGTAAAACCGGGCTCAAGATTAACCGGAACCTCCTGTATCGGGAGGTAGTTCACCCGGAAGTTGCCGGGGAAAATCGGGAACAGTTGGTGGTCCCGAAGGGTTTCCGGAAGATCATTCTTCGGATGGCGCATGAGTCCCCTTTAGCTGGGCACAAGGGAATACAAGCCACTCAGGACCAGGTCTTGGGCCGGTTTTTTTGGCCCGGATTGAGACAGGAGATAGAGGAATTTTTTAAATCCTGTCCCACTTGTCAACGGCTAACGATGAAAAAACCTGCACGGGCACCCCTTATACCTATCCCAGTGGTGAGTGAACCCCTTAAGAGGTGGGCAATGGATATAGTAGGTCCTTTAGAAAAAACTCCACGGGGGTATAGCTTTATTTTCGTAATAATGGATGTGGCTACAAGGTTTCCCTGGGCCGTTGCGCTACGTAAAACCACCTCTAAAATATTGATGAAAGAATTAATATATTTTGCATGATGGGTTTTCCCAGAGAGATCTTATCAGATCAAGGAAGTAACTTCCTATCCAAGGAGATGGAGGAGTTCCTCAGGGATTTAGGGGTTAGGCATATAAGAACATCTGCTTATCACCCCCAAGCAAACGGTTTAGTGGAAAACTTTAACAAATCCCTGAAACATATGTTGAAAAAGGGGTTAAAAGGTGATATGAGAGATTGGGATTTGTTTTTGCCGTATGTGTTGTTCGCAGCGAGAGAGAAAGTGCAGGATTCTTTGGGGGTTAGCCCCTTTGAAATGATGTTTGGACGTACACCCAGGGGACCACTTGATGTAGTTAAGGAGGGCTGGGATCCTCCAGAAGAATCAGAAGTGAATATACTGTCACATTTAGCTCAGTTGAGTCAGAGACTAGTCCAACTAGCGGGGTTAAGTAAAGACAACTTAGAATGGGCTCAAGGTAAACAAAAAACATATTATGACAGGAGAGCCAAGGAGCGTCAGTTGCAAGTTGGTGAACGGGTGTTGATATTGGTACCCTCTGACCCGCACAAGTTCTTGGCCCAATGGAAAGGGCCAGCCACAGTAGTAGAAAAATTGGGGCCTGTAAATTATAGAGTAAAGGATGAGAGAAATCACCTCCAGACCTACCATATCAACCTGCTAAAGCCTTGGAAGGATAGGGAAGCCTTGGCTTTAGTTGCTCAGCGTTGCCAGGAAGATGACTTAGGTCCCCAAATAGCTGACCTAGGTCGTGAAGAGAAGGTGAATATAGGTAGTGACCATACGGTGACCCAGGCCCAGCAGGTTCAGAATCTGGTGGGAAAATTCTCGGATGTTTTTTCATCTATACCAGGTCACAAGGGGGGATTTCACATGACATCATAACCACCCCAGGGAAGATAGTAAGGGTTCGTCCCTACCGGTTGTCGGAGGAGAAAAAAAATTTGATCAATGGGTTAATACAGGAAATGCTGACACTGGGAGTCATTGAACCCTCCCAGAGTCCCTGGTGTAGCCCGATCGTGATTGTCCCTAAGGCTGATGGGTCCCCCCGTTTTTGTATTGACTTTCGTCAAGTCAATGAGATCTCGGAATTTGATGCTTTCCCCATGCCACGGGTTGATGAGCTGCTAGATCGTCTTGGTCAGGCCCAATATTTATCTACTATTGACCTGACCAAGGGATATTGGCAGATCCCTTTAACAGATACTGCCAAACCTAAAACAGCCTTTAGCACACCCTATGGACTCTATCAATTTACCCGGATGCCTTTCGGACTTCACGGGGCTGCCGCGAATTGTCAAAGGGCAGTTAATGAGGCCCTAAGGGGGCATCATACCTATGCAGAAGCCTACCTTGATGATATTGTCATCTACTCTTCCACATGGGATCAACATCTGAGACATGTCTCGGCAGTACTGACCTCACTTAGGAAGGCAGGATTTACCATAAACCCAAAAAAATGTTTTTTGGGGCAGAAGGAAGTTAAATACCTAGGATACACAATAGGACGGGGTCAGATTAAGCCGCTGGTGGATAAGGTCCAGTGTATCCAAGACTACCCTCGCCCAACTTCGAAGAAACAGTTGCGGGGTTTTCTGGGGCTTCTAGGTTATTATAGAAGATTTATTCCAGATTTTGCTACTAGAGCCACTCCGTTAACCAATATGTTGAGGAAGGATGGTCCGGACAAGCTGTCATGGGGGTCTGGTAGTATGGAAGCCTTCCTGGACTTAAAAGGAAGTCTTTGTAAACAACCAGTCCTGACTGCTGTGGACTTTGACAAACCATTTACTCTAAAGACTGATGCTTCAGGGTGTGGTTTGGGGGCCATCCTCAGTCAGGAGAAGCAGGGCGTTGAACATCCAGTCTTATACTTGAGCAGGAAGTTACACCCTAATGAGCGTAACTATGCGGTAGTGGAACTAGAATGTCTGGCTGCTAAGTGGGCGATGCAGACCTTAGTACACTACCTTGAGGAACGGCCATTTACCTTAGTTACTGATCATGCTGCTTTGAAATGGTTAAGCACGATGAGAAATAATAATGCACGTCTCACTCGGTGGTATTTAGCCCTGCAAACTTTTAGATTCACTGTGGTTCACCGTCCAGGCAGTTTGAACACCAATGTTGATGTGCTTTCCCGTATCCCCGAAAACACTGGTAATACTTATGCTTATAGGGATAAGCAAGGTTTAAGGGAGGGGGTATGTGACCAGCCAGGTATCCTCCCTGCCCCGGTCTCAGATAGGGAAAAAGAAAATGGAGCAGAAAAGAAATCCCAGAGAGGAATTGGGAAGGGACATGTGGTTTCTGAGCTAAATAATGACATTGTCCACCGGGGGAGCCCAAGAGGCCCTTGGAACACTGCCAGGGCTGACAAAGCAGGGTGTCGCCCTAAGATATTTAAACCTGTCCCAGAGAACAGTAAGGGAAGCAAGCTAGGGAGGAGGTTTAATCCTTTTCTCCCTAGGGAGTCCTCTCAGCCAAGCAGGAGCAGCAAACCAGTTCCAATGGAGGTGTTGGAGGCGGGTCAGGCTGAGGAACCCATGTTGCCAGGAGAACAGCCCATGGAATTTGAAGAAGGTTTGGCAGAGTTTGCTCCTGAGGTGCCTGAAGCCATGCAGGTGGACTTTGCTTCCACCCTCAAACAGTGAGTGGAGTTTGTTGGTGCTGGACTGTATGTGGAACATTTTGTTTGCAAGCTAGGGAGTGATTTTTGGGGTGAGGTTTTGCTGATATCTTGGGAGGGAATTGTGAGAGTCAAATTAAGGACTTTTGTGTGCAAAACCTATCACTCCCCTTTTTCCTGGCAGTGAGTGAAACTGGCCAGAGGCTTGGAGGAACTTTGAAACACTTGTGCTGTGAAGATAAGTGACTTGAACTGTTTGGTTTTTTTTTTTCTGTGAAACTGCCTGCTGTGGAGCAGTCAGTGCTAGGCCTGAATTGGGCTGCTATCCTCAGACACAGCTGATGTTACATCATTGTTGAATGCAAGGCATGGACTTGATTGTATGCTGTTTTTGCTTGCTAAGTTTGCTATTTTTTTTTTTGTTTCTTTATGCTGCTGTATAAAACATTCTGACCAGCTTAGCAGCTATCTTGAAAAGTCTACTTACCTGGATACAAAAAGGAATAAAAATAATATTATTTCTTTGAATGATAATGGTGATGATTTTGTTTTGTTTTTGATTCCAGTTTGGAATCCGGTCCTGCAGGGTGGTTCCATTTCGGGCCACACGTCAGAGTGCTATATCGGGGGGTTTCCACTGTAGGAATTATAAAGTACTGTTCTGCTCTACAGTGGGCCACACCTTCCTGCACCACCTATGAAGCAGCCGCAGCAGGATCGCGACGTCACCAATCCCTGCGCTGCTTAGGCGCTGCTTCCTGCGCCGCGGTCCCGCCCCTCCTCTGACATCAGAGGAGGGGCGGGACAGCGGCGCAGGAAGCAGTGCCCAAGCAGCTCAGGGATCGCTGAGTCGCGATCCTGCTGCGGGCTGCTTCACAGGTGGGCAGGAAGGTCAGTGGGGCGAGCGGTCCTTCGGGGGTGGGGGGGGGGACTGAACGGCAAGGCTGGGAGCACCCCCTCAGGGCTGGCACCCGGGGCGGACCACTTCTCCCGCCCCCCCCTTGGTACGCCACTGTGTGCCGTGAGATGCCAGCAAGGAGGAGAAGCATAGGAACTGGCTGACTGCTTACAAGATGTGCCCCCTTTAATTCCTGCTTAATACTATTATTCAAATCACAGCAGTCATTCTAACATCCTCCTATAAATCCAACAACCTTCCTAACACACCTCCCCATGAGTCCAGCAAGCAACTCTCTTGATCCCCTACCCAAGAGTCCAGCAGTCCTCCTGACACCCATGAGCCAACAGCCCTCTTGGCCCCCCTCCATGAGTTCAGCATTTCTTCTGACACCTTAGTGAGTTCAACAACTCTCCTGACTCCCTCCTCCCCTGTGACTCTAGTAGCTCTCCCGCTTCCTCCATCCTGTCTTTCCTGCTCCTTCTCCCTACCACCTCCCACCCCCCTCTTTCCCCCACAGGTCTAAGCACCTATCCTACTTCTTCCCCTTCACCCCACAACACTTCCATAGCTATGTACTACAGTGGCTGTCTGCAGCCGACCCCAGAACCATTCCTCTGCTGTGTCTCACCCACTCTCTATATTGCATCTGGAATCATATAGCAAAGCAGTGTATATTCAAAACTATAGCACAAATATTACAATACATCACAAATCATCTAATATAATAAAACCCTAAGCGCTCATGCACACTCTTACCTGCATGTTCTGTTTTCCATGAACCTGTAGGTCCCTGCCGGCAAGAGTGCGCATGCGCGCTTCTACTCCCTCTCGACTCACTATAAGGAAGCAGTTCATCATCTTTGCCCCCCCGCCTCCGCCACACCCGAACCCCCGTTGAGCCTCCCATCCACCCCGAAACAACAAAAACCTTCCGAAACCAGCAGCGTCCCCAGCACTTTAAAGACGCTGCTTTGCGACCTTCTAATGCCAATTTCCTCTGCCGCGTCTCTGTCTCTGATGATGTCATCAGGGATGCGGCAGAGGAAATCGGCATTAGAAGGTCGCGAAGCAGCGTCTTTAAAGTGCTGGGGACACTGCTGGTTCTGGAAGGTTTGTAGGTCGTCTCACAGTGGGAGGGGTGGATGAGAGGGTCAATGGGGTCGGCTGCACGGTGGCGGGGGGGGGGGAAATGGAAACAGGCTGATCACCGGTTCTACTGTACAGGGGGAATGGGGGGTAGAAATTTAAAGATGCTGCTAATTGGGTCTACTACTGTGACCAGCCAGGTAGTCTCCCTGTCAAGGTCCCAGCTAAGGTAAAAATAAAACCCCGGAAGAAAGATTCCAGGATCTCCCAAGAGTGTATGTTAAGGGATAATGTCACTGTCCACCAGGAGGAGCCTTACTTAGCTGAAGAGGAAATGGGTGAATTGTGTGTAAGTCACCACCGGGGGAGCTCTAGAGGTCCCTGGGCTTCTGCTGACTCACCTAGAACAGGGCACGCCCCTAAGGTAGATAAGCCAGCAGTGGCATTCAGATCAGCAAGCCGGTTAGGGAGAAAGCTGAAGCTTTGTCTCCCCAGGGATCCTACTGAGCCAAACAGGGGCGACTGGCCCCAACCTATGGAGTTGTCTGAAGTTGAACAGACAGAGGATTCGTCTCACCTGTATGAGGAATCTATGGACTTTCAGGAGGCTTGTGCTGACTTTGAGGATAATTGGCCTGAACCAATGCAGGTGAACTTGTCTGTGAGACACAAGCAGTGAATGTGTTTTGAGAACTGTTTGTGTGCTGTGTTTCTTTTTTTTGAATGCTGTTTTTGTGAGAAAGCTTTGAGAGAGTGGGGAGAGGCTTTGCTTCCATCCGGGTGGGAATTTGAATGCCTACTTGTAGGTCTGTATTTTTGCAAAGCCTGATACTCTCTCTTGTTCCTGGCTGCCATGTACTGAGGGCCAGAGGCTTTCTTACCTTTTCTTTTCCTCTACAATGAACTGAAAATTAAAGTGAACTGATTGCTGAACTGTTTAGTTTGGATTAAGTGAAACAGTGGCTTTGCAGCAGGCAGAGTAAGCACTGCAGTGAGTTAAGGTCTCAGAAATTGCTGAGACTTAAAGAAGCAGCAGAAAGAGAAAATTGAGAGCTAATTGGGACTGCTTTATTTTCTTTGCCCTTTTTGGCAGTGTTGTTTTGTTTTTTCTTGAATGCTGTTTGGAATCCTGACTGTTGTGCCTAAATTGTGGAAGGCATTACTTACCTGTTTTGAGGACTTAAGTAAAGCAAACTATTTATTTACCATATCCGATTGTTGAGACTTTATTTTCATGGGGTTTTGATATAAGTTTCAGGACTGCTGAAAACCCCATTCCTGCAGGGTGACTCCAGGCCGGGTCACACGTAAGGTACTGTTTGTTGTGGTCTTTCAGGATTTCTTCCAAGCCCTATCCTGGGCTGTACTTGAGGCCACATAATTGGTATCAGGAGTGGGATACAGCACCTCCTGCAGGACACTTGCAGGAACTGCAATTGAAAAAAAAAAAATAAATAAAAATAATTTTTCTTTTGCTTCGCCATTTTTTTTCTTTGTGGACTGGCGTATCCTGGATAGTGACATTGTGATTATTGGATTATTGAGCAAGTGTGGGTTAAAGCAGCATCATTTTTGTTTTGCTTCTCAAAATAATTTCTTTTGAGTTTCCTGAAAGCTGTTCGGAGGAGGAGCTTCCAATCGGAAACCGGAAACCCGGATAACTGAACTGCAGCATATCCTGGGGGAAAAAACTGCGTGGCGTTGAGTTGGAGTTGGGAGTCCAAGGGAACCAGACCGGAGTTCCAGAGGCCAGTTCCAGTGGACCGGAGTTCCAGAGACAGTTCCAGTTCGGGACCCGAATCCAGGGAGACAAGCCGTGCGGAGAACGACTGGAGGCCAAGGAGGCCTAAACACCAAAGGCGCAGACTCACCAGTTCTATCGGTAAGAGTACCTAGGCTGGGGGGTCTGGTAAAGGGGAGGAACACGGTTACCAAGCGGCCACACTTGGGTTCCTTTTCTTTTTGTTTGCTTTTCAGGACTTCACCATGGAGCAAGCCCAGATTTTGGCAGCGCTGGCCGGGGAGCGGCAAAGACAAGCCGAGGAACTAAAAGGCATATTGAGGTCTAGTGAGGAGCGGTGGCAGGCCAGCCAGGACACCCTGTTGAGACAGCATGGTGAGCTGATGAATACCATGCAGGAACAGGCCAAGATATTCGCGCAGATACTACAACAGACGACTACTCAACCAGCAAGGCCCGAGATAGCAAGTACAGTATCTACAGCACTGGTAGGAGTAAACCCATTGACAAATCTTAACCTGTGTAAAATTGCACCGGGAGATGCTCCGGATGATTTTTTATGCTCATTCGAGCGGATAGCAGTGGCTGCAGGTTGGTCCCAGGAGCAATGGGTATTTAGGCTGTTGCCCTGTTTGGCCGGTGAATCCCTAGCAGCATTCCAAACCTTAGGCCCTGAGCATGCGAACAACTATCCCGCGGTGAAAGCCCATATTTTGGATTACCTTGGGTATACTACTGAACACTATAGGCAGAAGTTTAGGGCCACACAGATGTTACCCTTAGAAAGACCCAAAGCCCTATTACAGCGGATCACCAAGTTAGCGGAGAAGTGGCTCCAGCCTTTCTTGAATGATGCTAGGGTATTATAGAAGATTTATACCTAACTTTGCCACTAGAGCCACCCCGCTCACAAACATGCTAAAGAAGGATGTCCCAGATTCCTTACAATGGGGAACCGATGAGCTAAAAGCTTTTCAGGACCTGAAGGATAGTTTGTGTAAGCAGCCGGTTCTTACCGCCATGGATTACAACAAACCTTTGATCCTTCAGACGGATGCGTCTAGTTGTGGATTAGGGGCCATACTTAGCCAGGAAAGCCACGGCATAGAACATCCTGTCTTGTATTTAAGTAGGAAACTACATCCCAATGAGAGAAATTATGCGGTGGTTGAATTAGAGTGTTTGGCCGCGAAATGGGCCATGCAGACACTGGACCATTATTTAGGGGAACGTCCTTTCACGTTAGTCACTGACCACGCTGCCCTTAAGTGGTTAGGTACTATGCGTAATAACAATGCCCGCCTTACTAGATGGTACCTAGCCCTCCAAACTTTTAGATTTACCGTAGTTCACCGCCCGGGACGGCTGAACACTAATGTGGACATACTTTCCCGTATCCCGGAGAAGGCGACTCCTACTGATGCTTATGGGGATAAGTGCCATTTAAGGGTGGGGGTATGTGACCAGCCAGGTAGTCTCCCTGTCAAGGTCCCAGCTAAGGTAAAAATAAAACCCCGGAAGAAAGATTCCAGGATCTCCCAAGAGTGTATGTTAAGGGATAATGTCACTGTCCACCAGGAGGAGCCTTACTTAGCTGAAGAGGAAATGGGTGAATTGTGTGTAAGTCACCACCGGGGGAGCTCTAGAGGTCCCTGGGCTTCTGCTGACTCACCTAGAACAGGGCACGCCCCTAAGGTAGATAAGCCAGCAGTGGCATTCAGACCAGCAAGCCGGTTAGGGAGAAAGCTGAAGCTTTGTCTCCCCAGGGATCCTACTGAGCCAAACAGGGGCGACTGGCCCCAACCTATGGAGTTGTCTGAAGTTGAACAGACAGAGGATTCGTCTCACCTGTATGAGGAATCTATGGACTTTCAGGAGGCTTGTGCTGACTTTGAGGATAATTGGCCTGAACCAATGCAGGTGAACTTGTCTGTGAGACACAAGCAGTGAATGTGTTTTGAGAACTGTTTGTGTGCTGTGTTTCTTTTTTTTGAATGCTGTTTTTGTGAGAAAGCTTTGAGAGAGTGGGGAGAGGCTTTGCTTCCATCCGGGTGGGAATTTGAATGCCTACTTGTAGGTCTGTATTTTTGCAAAGCCTGATACTCTCTCTTGTTCCTGGCTGCCATGTACTGAGGGCCAGAGGCTTTCTTACCTTTTCTTTTCCTCTACAATGAACTGAAAATTAAAGTGAACTGATTGCTGAACTGTTTAGTTTGGATTAAGTGAAACAGTGGCTTTGCAGCAGGCAGAGTAAGCACTGCAGTGAGTTAAGGTCTCAGAAATTGCTGAGACTTAAAGAAGCAGCAGAAAGAGAAAATTGAGAGCTAATTGGGACTGCTTTATTTTCTTTGCCCTTTTTGGCAGTGTTGTTTTGTTTTTTCTTGAATGCTGTTTGGAATCCTGACTGTTGTGCCTAAATTGTGGAAGGCATTACTTACCTGTTTTGAGGACTTAAGTAAAGCAAACTATTTATTTACCATATCCGATTGTTGAGACTTTATTTTCATGGGGTTTTGATATAAGTTTCAGGACTGCTGAAAACCCCATTCCTGCAGGGTGACTCCAGGCCGGGTCACACGTAAGGTACTGTTTGTTGTGGTCTTTCAGGATTTCTTCCAAGCCCTATCCTGGGCTGTACTTGAGGCCACACTACACAGTGGGATGGGAGGGAGGCAGGAAGGCAGGCTGGCTGGCTTCGGGGGTGGGGTTGGGTTAAAGTCTGGAAGGAAGTGAGGGAGACATAGGAAGGAGGCACTGGGGGGCACTAAGGACATAGGAAAGGGCACTAAGGACACAGGACAGAGGCATTGGGGGCACTAAGGACACGGAAAGGAGGCACTGGGGGCACTAAGGACACAGGACGGATGCACTGGGGCCACTAAGGACATGGGAAGGAGGCACTGAGGGTACTATGGACACAGGACAGAGGCACTGGGAGCACTAAGGACGTAGGAAGGGGTACTAAGGACATGGGAAGGAAGCACTGGGGTACTAAGGACATAGGAAAGGGCACTATGGACATAGGAAAGAAGCACTGAGGGCACTATGAACATAGGAAGGCAGCACTGGGGGCACTAAGGACATAGGATGGGACACTATGGACATAGGAAGGGGGCCACTGAGAGATAGGCAGGCGTGGCGCAATAGAGAAATACAGGGGGCCAGAGAGACAGAAAGAAAGATAGACAGGGGGCCAGGGAGAGACACAGACAGAAAGAATGACAGACATCGTCCAAGGAGAAAGAGACAAAGAAAAAAAAAAACCCCAAAATAGACATCTACTCTAGCACCCGTTAATGTAACAGGCTAAAACACTAGTATAATAATAAATACATAATGTAAAATGTGATAATACGATAAAAATAAAATGATATATAGCCATACTTGACCAATTATCAATTCCAACAATAGCCCAGGCTATTCCTGAGCTCTCTGTCTCACCAACAGCATACCAGATAAGCCCATGAGCTTTATTAAAACTGAATAAAACTAAGCTTTCAATACAGATTTAAACTTTGAACAAGAGGATTCTAATCTAAGGTTATCCCTAAGTCTATTCCATAATAAGGAAGAATATCAAGAAAAAATTGTGGCCTGGAGTGAAAAATCAATCCACTTGTACCCATTTTACTTTGCTCAGGATTTTGTAGACTTCAATCATATCTCCCCTCAGCTATCTCTTTTCCAAGCTGAAGAACCCTAACCTTTTTAGTCTTTCCTCATACAAGAGGAGTTCCATCCCCTTTATTATCTTGGTTGCTCATCTTTGAACCTTTTCTAGTGCTGCTATACAGTGGCATAGTAAGGGGTGTGTGGACCACCCTAGGCTCCATGTCGGTGGAGATTCTGACACCCTCCACCCTGCCCTGCGATACCATGCCATCCTTGTGCCATCCCTCCCCCCCCCCACCTTCTGCCTGTTGCTCGTGCCAGCCTGGTTCACCTGTGAATCACTTCTGTGTCTCAGGGCCAGGAAGTGATGTCAGAGGGAATCTAACACTGGCTCGAGGAGCATGCTTGCAGAAGCCATTCACACTGGCAAAGATTAAGAGGTACGGGGGAGAGGGAAAGCGCAAGTATGGAATTGGGGGCAGGAAAGAACAGGGGGTACGGAAGGAGTGGGGGCACGGAGAGGCGGTTCAGGGGGGGGCACCACCACCCCTGGTGCCTCCTACCCTTATTACGCCACTGCCGCTATATCTTTCTTGAGATAAGGGGACCAGAATTGACGCAATACTCCAAGTGAGGTTGCAAAATGGAGCAATACAGAGGCATTATAACATTCTTAGTCTTGTTAACCATCCATTTTTTAAATAATTTTTAGCATCTTGTTTGCTTTTTTTGGCCTTTGCCACACATGGGGCAGAAGGTTTCAGCATATTGTCTACAATGACACCCAGATTCTTTTCTTGGGTGCTTCTTTCCAATGTGCATCACTTTGCATGTGTCCACATTAAATTTCATCTGCCACTGGGATGCCCAGTCTTCCAATTTCCTAAGGTCTGTCTGCATTTTATCAACTTTGAATAGTTTAATGTCATCTGCAAATTTAATCACCTCACTGGTCATTCCAATTTTCAGATTATTTATAAATAAGTTGAATAGCACTCGTCCCAGTACAGATCCCTGTGGCACTCCACTGTTTACTCTCCTCCATTGAGAAAAATGACCATTTAACCCTACCCTCTGTTTTCTATCTGATAACCTATTCCTAATCCACAACTGAACTTTGCCTTGACTCTTTAATTTTCTCAGGAGCATCTCATGAAGAACTTTGTCAAAAGCTTTCTGAAAATCTAGATACACTACAACAGGGGTGCCCAAAAGGTCGATCGCGATCGACCAGCAGATTGCAAAGGCAATGCGAGTTGGGATGGGCTCCGTGATAGATTTGCGTTACCTTTGTGTTCTGTTCTCCCTGCTTCCCCGACACTAGGCCAGCCTTTCCCCTCCCCCCCAACATCAATTCTGACATCGGAGAGGAATTACGGGCCACGAAGGCAGCGATTGGCTGGCCTGGAACTTTCTCTCCAACGTCAGAATTGACATCGGGGGGAAAGGCTTGTGGGCCCGGTGTTGTACGCGCCTGGCCTCGGGGAAGAAGGGAGAAATCAGCGACAGTGGCTTGGAAGGGAGGGGAGCAGGGAGAGAGAAAGACAGACAGAAAGGAAGGGGGGCAGGAAGAGAGAAAGAAAGACAGAAAGAAAGGGGGCAGGGAGAGAGAAAGAAAGAAGGAGGGGCAAGGAAAGAGAAAAAGAAAGGGAGGGAGGGGGAAATTTTGGGTTGGATAGTATTGCCTTATACTGAAGAGTACCAATATGACTGGGGTGGGGGTTTTGGTGTGGGGATTTGGCTATCTGGTATATTGGTTGTATTGTTTTGTGCTGTATTTACCATTGTGAAAATTCAATAAAATGTTAAAAAAAAAGAAAGAAAGAAAGGGGAGGGGGCACAGAGAGAGAAAGAAAGAAAGGGGGCAGGGAGAGAGAAATAAAGACAAAGAAAGGAGCAGAGAGAGAGAAAGAAAGAAAGGGGAGGGGCAGGGAGAGAGGAAGAAAAAGTTGGACTCGTGGAGGGACAGAGAGAGATGTTGGTTGAGGAATGAAATGAGGTCTGGAGGAGAAGAAGCATGCGGGAGGCAGAAAGAAAAAAAATATTATATTGGATTTGCAGTCAGAAGAAGGAAGTGTAACCAGAGACTCGAAATCACCAGATAGCAAAGGTAGGAGAAATGATTTTATTTTAAATTTACCCCCACTTTAACTAAGGTGCGCTATGCTTTTTAGCGTGCGGTAAATATTAGCACGTGCTAAATACGTGCTAAAAATGCTAATACGTGCATGTTATCCTATGGACGCGTTAGCAGTTAGCACATATGTTGATTTAGCGTGTGATAAACGTGCGCTATAATGCTTAGTGCACCTTAGTAAAAGAAGGCCTTAGTGATCAAAATGTGTCCGAATTTATATCTGATGTCTATATTTTGCACTATGGCCCCCTTTTACTAAACCGCAATAACAGGTTTTAGCGCAGGGAGCCTTTGAGTCTCGGAAGCAGCGCAGGACATTCAGTGCAGCTCCCTGCTAAAAAATGCTATCACGGTTTAGTAAAAGGGGAAAGGGTATATTTGTCTATTTTTGTATAATTGTTACTAAGGAGATATTGCATATTTTAAAGTCATCTGCCTTGACCTCTTTGAAAAAACCCCGAATATAAATGATAATTAACATTTTCTCTGCGTACAGTGTGTTTTGTGGGTTTTTTTGTTTTTTTTTCCATTTCTTTATTCATTTTTTCATCTTACATCAAGTGCACAATATTACATCAATTGAATCATATACATCACTTGAAATTATTTCCTATTATCTTCAATACATATTTTAAGCCCCTCCCCCACCCTCCCTTTCCACAAATATTGTAAATCAAGCATATCATACATGTAATATATTCAAAATATTGATTAAACCAATAATATAACAATATATCCTCCCTTTCCCATTATTATAATTATACTTTTAGTGTAAAAAGGTGTCTAATCATTATAATATGTTATCAATGGCCCCCAAATTTTTAAAATTATTATGATTCCCTTTTTGTATGGTAATTGTTCTTTCCATTTTGTATATATGACATAAAGAATTCCACCAGAAGGTGTAATTAAGTTTTGTGTTTAAAAAAAAAATTTTTTTTTTTTTAAATTCTTTATTTATTAATTGTTATAAACAAATAACAAATACAGGAAAAAATAAACAAGTACAGGAATTTAAAAATAAAAATAGATAATAAATTTTAAGTCCACATTATTAGGGCTGGCTGTTCCTGATTCATCCTTTAAACAAGCAATAATTAAACATAATCAGTATAATAAACTTAAATACACTCTAGAGTCAAGCATAATAATAATTCCTTTTTATCATTCCATCTCAACCTCTATATTAGTAACAGGTAAAATGTCCAACTTAGGTTTATCTATAAGAAAATTTTCTAAATGAGTTGGATCTAGAAAAATATATTTGGTATCTTTATATACCACCAAACATTTACAGGGAAATTTAAGAAAAAATGAAACACCTACACTCAAGGTTTTATCCTTAAGTTGTAGGAATTGCTTCCTCCTGTATTGGGTCTACTTAGAGACATCTGGAAAAACATTTATCTGTTGACCACAGAACATTGCAGTTTTATTCAGGAAATACAATTTAAGAATTTCTTGTTTTTCCACCTCAGTTTTAAATGTGACTAATAATGTTGCTCTTTTGGCTATATAGTCTTTAGATGACTCCAAAAATTGGGAAATATTCAAACTGTCAGGAGACACTAATTGATCTTTCCCCCTTTCTTCTGAAACCTTTATTATGCTACTGGATAAATAGTAAAGATTATCTGGACTAAACTTTTCTAAACCAGTATAGAGTAGTACATCTTTTAAATACATTTTAAGTAATTCTAAGGGAGAAAGAAAATGAGATAAAGGAAAATTCAAGAATCTGAGGTTCCTAGATCTCAAAGCATTCTCCATTTTCTCCAACTGTAAATGTAATAAAGTATTATCTTTTACTTGAGATATCATACAAGATTGCAATATAGGCACAGTTGATTCAATTTTTTCTAATTTTTTCCCCATATTTACCAATTGAGTATCATGTTCAGCCACTTTATGTGTTATTTCTGAAGAAAATTTACATAATTGCACTACTGTGCTCTGTAGTGAACTTTCAATTCTATTAACAACTGTCCAGACATCTTGTAAAGTAATTGGTTTATTGCCCACCTCAGGCCTTTGAATAGGACCGGTAGGCATTGAAACAGGAGAAATCATAAAAGACTGTTCCCCTAAAGAATCATTTTTAGAGTCCAACTCTAAAGGTAATGAGGAGGCTAAGTCCAGTCCAGACTGGGAAATGGAGTCAGCCTTCTCCGATAATGCAATTAAAGGTTCAGGTGGAGGCGTGGGTTCGCCAGATGAGATAGAGGCAGATTGGCAAGGAACATCAGTCTTACCTTCAGATATCGCTTGTAGAGCTAAAAGATAACGATCCATAGGTCCATAGATATTAGAAGGTGATGAAGAAATAATCTTGGCTTTTCGTTTCCCCATTGTTCTTACCAATTACTCCTCGCTCCTCCTGGCTCCGAAGGGGCGTGGCCAAAGGGGCGTTCCGCGGCTCACCCGGTCTTTATCCCGAGGAGAGAGGACCTCTCCTCGATCGGCAGCTGTCTGTGGTGGGCTGCAGGGGTGCCTGACTGGAGAGTGGAATCTCCAGCAGGAGTCAGTCAGCCCTCTAGTTCCGCGGCTCACCCGGTCTTTATCCCGAGGAGAGAGGACCTCTCCTTGATAGGCAGCTGTCTGTGGTGGGCTGCAGGGGTGCCTGACTGGAGAGTGGAATCTCCAGCAGGAGTCAGTCAGCTGTTTTTTAAAATTTTATTGTTCATTTTGACTTGGTCATTTTAAAAGTAGCTTGCAAGCCAAAAAAGTGTGGGCACCCCTACACTACAACAACCAGCTCACCTTTATCCACATGTTTATTCACACATTCAAAGAAGTCAAGCAGTTTCATGGGCAAGATCTCCCTTGGCTGAACCCATGCTGACTCTGTCTCATTAAATCATGTTTGTTATGTGGTCCACAATTTTATTTTTTATAATTGTTTCCACCATTTTTCCCTGTACTGAAGTTAGGCTAGATAAGAGCCAATTCTGAAGGTCCCAAAAGTATTTTAAAAATATTAAAAAGCATTCAGGAAAGATCTAGGAATTATTGAGAAATGCAATTGTGGATATTTTGACTCACAAGTTTATAAATAGACTTAAATGATTTGGTATGGATATGTTAATATACCTTATTGATTATATCTAGGCTATATTTATTTTTGACCATAGATAAAAAAAATCTATCATAGCATTAGTCATATGGTAGTTGTATCTATTTCCATGATGCAATTTAATGCAGTCACCCAAATATGTGCCCCACACTAACTGCTGGTTTAAAAGAAGGATGGATAAGTAATGGGGTGGAAAATAATGAAGAAAAGACTGATTCACACTATTTATTTTCATTTCTAGCTAAAGTAAATTCTGATGCTTCTCCAACAGGAAAAGCAAAGAGGAAGAAGTTGACTGCAGTCTACTGCGCTTCTAGACCAACCCAACATGGCACATACCTTAATCCATTCATCCTTATACATCAAATCCAACCTATTAAAAAAAACATTTTTCAAAAGTGTTCAAAAATGCTAACATCCAGGAAGAAGCAAAAAATGTGAACAGAGGAAATGTTTCAGTGACCAAAAGCATTTTTTAAGGAGCTATAGAGTATATAAGGGAGATCACTGTTGACTAAGCAAGTAGGAAAAATAGACAAGAAAAGGACAGTGTAAAAGTAGCAATATGAGAGAAATGTGTCAGCGAAAGAGGAGAATAGATATACAAATGCGGAAAGGGATAAGAGTCTGGGATAAGTTCTATGAAAAGGCAGAAAAGACAATGGGAAGAGAAGAGGGGGAGGAGGACAAGGGGAAGGGAGAAGATAAGGAAACATCAAATGGGCAATATAAAATGAGGAAGAATCAGTGTCTAATAAGGACACAACCTACAAGAAAGAAGATGATGGGAAAGAGAAAAGTGAACAGGGAATAACATAAAGGCAATGATATATAATATGGACATCATAGAAACATAGAGTATGAGGGCAGAAAAGGGCCGGCGGCCCAACAAGTCTGCCCACTCAAGAACCCTCCCTCATCAACTCCGACCTCCCTCAACAAGTCTGCCCACTCAAGAGTCCCCACTCCCATGAGAATCTATCTTACAAGCATAACTGTGTAGCGACCCCACTTGTTTGTCCCATCGTCTCTTGAAGTTTAGCACACTACTGGCCTCGACCACCTGGCATGGTAGATCATTCCCATATCACCCCTTTCTACCACAAACTCCACTGGCTCCCACTAGAATCCAGAATCACATTCAAATTCGCCTGTTTTTGCTGCAAAACAATATTTGGTTTATCCCCAAGTTACATCACTCCTCATTTCATCCTTAACCACAACTATAAGAACTCCCGTAAAATTCAACTCTTCTCCTTCCCCTCCCTAAAACTATGCCACTCAAAAAAATTCCTCGACAAAACCTACGCCTTCCAAGCCGCCAATCTAAACCCTTGGCTAGCCCAAATGGTCCTCAAGGCCTACAACTACCTCGACTTTAGAAAATCACTCAAAACTCACCTATTCCGAGATCAAAACCCTTAATGCCCCCTTTCAATCCTCCACCCGCTCTGATCTACTCCCCTCCCCCATCTCCCTCCTCTTCCCCCTACTCCTCTCCTTGCTGTTCGCAACTCTATGATTCAATTCGATATGTAACCATTTGTAACTACTCTCGCTTTGCTGTTTGCTAATTTATGTTCAATTTGATATGTAACCACTTGTAATCTCTGTCTAACTAATGTGAACCGCCTAGAACTCTTCGGGGTATGGAGGTATACAAAAATAAAGTTATTATTATTATTCCATCGATCAATCACCCTTTTGGTTAAGTAGTATTTCCTGGTGTCTCCATGAAATCTTCCCCCTTTAAGTTTTAGTGGATGCCCTCTTGTCACTGTGGGACCTTAAGAAAAAAGATTCTTCCTCCACTTCAATGTGGTCCATGATTTATTTGAATGTTTCTATCATGTCCACTCTTTCTCTGTGCTCTTCAAGAGAATATAAGTGCAGTCTAGTCAGACGTTCTTCATATGGGAGATCCTTAAGTCCTGAGACCATCCTAGTGGCCATTCTCTGAATCGACTCCATCCTCTTCACATCCTTTTGATAATGCGGCCTCCAGAACTGGAGACAGTACTCCAGATGCGGTCTCACCATGGATCTGTACAACGGCAGTTTGACTTCAGGCTTTCGGCTGATAAAGCTCCTTCTGATGCAACCCAGCATTTGTCTAGCCTTTGCTGAATCTTTCTCTATCTGATTTGCAGCTTTTTCCTAGTTTTTTATTTTACTCCCTACTAGTTCAGTCTTGTTTAATGTTGCATCTCAGGTATTATGGATAGTGCCATCTAGTTGCCAGGAATGAGACTCATGCCAAGTAGTACAAGTAGGAAAGCAGCCAACCTGTCATCTCTTTTGAATGTTTTAATAAGTCTGGTGTAGTCTCGAGCCTCAATTTTGATTCTTTCATTACAAGAGAAGACTACACAAGTGACAAAAGCATAATTAAAATCATGTTATGGGAGCTATCTACCATCACAGTAGATTCAAACTTATTCATTCTGAGGAAACAACAAAAATATAAAATGATCCTGTACTATTGAGGAAGACAATCTATAGTGCTGACAGAAAAGACGAGAGGTAGGGCAGGGCTTGCCATTAAACGACTGCATTTTCTGATTTTTCAGCCCCTACTGATTTATGCAAATGAGGCCCTGCAATGAGTCTCTTCACATTCTAATATTTTATTCTATTGTCTCTCTAGTTCTAGAAGCCAAATGCCAAGTTAACTGATTCATGAATTCAGTTTTCACCTGGGATTTCCCTCCCAAATCCTTTTGCATCCATCTTTATACTCTTACCATACCAGATATGTTTCTAGCAGTCATTTTGATATTTCTCTCTAAAAAGGTGAGCAGCACTTGTTTTTCCACAAGCATTTTGCTATTGGAGTTTTGTCACCTGTACGTTAACAAGGACCACATAATGACTCTAAATCTGAAAACAGTTTTCATCTGTCACATCCTGTTTTTAAGTTATGTGTCAGTTTGTGTTTATATCATTTTTGTCATAATGCTACCGGGAAGTATCGGTATTTTACTATTTCTGTAACACAATATTGCATTTTAGGACAGCTCATTGATCACATATACCAGTAGTTTGAAAGTTTATACTGAAAAGTGATTGTGCTTCTTTTTCTACCTGTGAATTTTTATATTTTGTTTGTTTTTGTCTAAGATATTATAATTATGAACAGACGCGCTGCTCCTTGTGACCCTGGGCAAGTCACTCAGTCCTCCATAGCCCCAGGTACGTTAGATAGATTGTGAGCCCACCGGGACAGATAGGGAAAATGCTTGAGTACCTGATTGTAAAAACCGCTTAGATAATCTTGATAAGCGGTATATCAAATCCTAATAAAACTTAAACTTAAACTTAATTAATCATACTGATAATTTCTGTTATGTACAAGATCTGTGAAGGAATCTGTCCACGAGACTCCAAAGTGCATACAAGCATTATTTGGGCTATAAAGTTGGCGACCAAGATAAAGCATGTGTGCTGCACTGTCTGCTATTTCGGGTTAACACAGTGGCTGAATGGGAAATGGAAGAAGATACTTTTTGCTGTACCCATGGTGTGGTATGAACCAACTGTTGTTTTTGCATGACAAAACAAAGAGGAATAAATCAAAAATTGTGCATCCTGATTGCTCATCAATAATTAAACCTGTTCCCCATGATTCAGAGAATCCAGTTCCAATTCCTCCTTTCACATCTGCAGCACAATGTGCCGAAAGTTCAGATGAAGAATGTGCCTCTGCTGCTGTGGAGGAGTTGTATGAACCTGAAGTGGATAAAAAACAACCCACCTGCTAACTCAAGAAGATCTTAATGATCTGGTTAGAGACTTGTCACTATCAAAGTAGAAAGCAGAATTGTTGGGTTCAAGGCTGAAGAAATGGAATCTTTTAAGGCTGGACACTAAAATATCTTTTTTTTCCATGATGGTCACACCATCCTGGCTTCCTTTTACCAGAACAAAAAAGCAGTAATTCCACAACCAAATATCAAATACACAAAAAAGTGGAATGAAACAAAAATTAACTTTGTCAATTCAATTGCACTGATAGATCATAAATGGAAGAAGGCAAAACCTCAGACCATATTGCTGCGTCTCATAACAGCCAAAGGCTATTGTCCAATGCAATGTTATGGTTCAATCATTGGTCTGCCTCCATCCTTTTTATATGAATGCAATAATTAAGTGCTATAATTGATATTTTGAAAAGTTTTTCAGTAAATTTTATAATTTTGTATACATAAAGTTGTTGTGATTGATAAAACTGCTATTTTTGCACAGAATTGCCATTTTGCACAGAATAGAGTCAGTTTTTGTGCCACCAAGATAAGTGGTTTCTATGTTTCATGAATTTTTTGATAGTACAGTCAGTTCCAATGATAAATTTTGATTAAACTGCTATTTTGCACAAAATTGCCATTTTGCACAGAACTTTTTATATGACCTCATACAACTCCATTATTAACTTTGACAATCACAACAACTTTATGTATACAAAATTATAAAATTTACTGAAATTTTTTAAAAAAATATCAATTATAGCACTTAATGAATTATTGCATTCATATAAAAAGGAGGACCAATGATTCAAACCATAACATTGCATTTGTCAATAGCCTTTGGCTGTTATGAGACACAGCAATATGGTCTGAGGTTTTGCCTTCTTCCATTTATGATCTATCAGTGCAATTGAATTGACAAAGTTAATTTTTGTTTCATTCCTTTTACCAGAAGCCATCTGTTCCTGTTGCTCATACAGTTGGGTTGAAGGAAACATACGAATTGATGGAAACACTTTTAAAACTCACACGCAATGCAGATCACCAGGGGAACCTCTGTAGTGATCTCAAAGTTGTGTCACTCCTTCTGGGTCTGCAACTGGGGTACACTAAATACATGTGTGTCTTGTTTGTTTGGAACAGTCATGATGATACCAACTGCTACAGGCAGAAACAATGGCCAAACTGAGATTAATCCATACCTGGCAGATACAATGTGAAGCACCTGCTGTTAGTACATCGTGAGAAAATCTATCTTCCAGCACTTCACATAAAACTGGGGCTGCTGAAAAATTTTGTCAAGGCAATGGACAAAAATGGTGATGCATTTCAGCACTTAAGAAGTACATTTGGTTTCAAGAAAAGTGAAGCCAAAATCAAAGAAGGTGTTTTTGTTGGACCTGAAATCCATGGACTGATCCTTGATGATGCATTCAAACGGAAGCTGAACCCAGTTGAATCAGCAGTATGGGAAGCATTCATGCTGGTTGTTTAGAATTTCTTGGTAATCACAGCTGACAGCATATCAGCTAATGGGTGCCAGAATTTCACTTAAAATGCACTTCTTACATTCTCACCTTGACTTCTTCCCACCCAATCTTGGTGATGTCAGTGATGAGCATGGGGAAAGATTTCATCAAGATATCAAGGTGATGGAAAGCAGATATCAGGGAAAGTTCAAACCCAGTATGATAGGACAGTGTTCTTCAACCTTTTTACACCTATGGACCGGTGGGAAAAAAAAAATTATTTTGTGGACCGGCAAACTACTAGGACTGAAATTTAAAAACCCGTTTCCGCCCCGTCTCCGCGAGCTCGGTCCTCGCAAACCATCTGATCCCATCTGCACAAGCCTCAGTTATGATTTTATATTGAATGTATTTTATTAAAGTATAAAAAGAAACAATATTCTATATAATTATCATTTTATAAATACAAATAATATAGAGCAAGGATCAACAAAACCCCTGTCTCCCCTCCCCTTCACATATATCCCCTCTACTTTCAAGAAAACTGAATAAGCCAAATTATTAGAGAATGCTACACAGAAATATCATGTTAACAGAATACTGCAGTCACACATAGCAGGAATAGGATTAGGGGAGTGCAACTAGGGCAATGCCTCCATTGTCAGAGAGAGCCCTAAGCCACTGCCTGGACTTTGCAGTCCCCAGTTATGTCTAACACCAGCTCTAGCAGGATATATATTTCAAATCTGATATATTCTAATCACAAAATAGAAATAAAATTATTTTTTTCTACCTTTTGTTGTCTCTGGTTTCTGCTTTCACCTTCTTTACACTCTCTTCCTTCCAGCGTCTGCCCTTTCTGTCTCTTCAATCCAGCATCTGCCCCCTTCCATCCACTCTCTGCCCTCTACCCCTTCCATATGGTATCTGTCTTCTTTCTATGCCCCTCTCCCCTTTCCATCCATCCCCTCTCTCCTTTTTACATGATTCATTCCAGCTTCACTGCTCTCTTCATTTTTATCTCTCCTACAGAAGATCTAGCATTTTTGTCCCTCTCTATTTCTCTGCTGACCCCCCTTCCCATCTCATTCCTGTCTCTCCCCTTCCCCTCCTCTAATCTCCCTGCCAGCTGTTTCCTTCCATTTTCCTTCTCCCTTTCCTCCTCCCCCTGTCCAGCAGTAACTCTCTTCCCTTTCCTTTCCCGCCTTCCCTCCCAGCAGCATCTCTCCTTCTCCTTCCCTCCAGGTCCAGTAGCAGCTGTCCCTTTTTTCCCCTTGTCCAGCACCAGTGGCGTACCTAGGGTATGTGGCACCCGGGGCCCATCATTTTTGACACCCCCCCCCCCCATGTAAAAAAATATTTTTTGTAATGACCATGAAACGGAATAAATGGTCAGAATAGAAACAGGCAGTGAAAATTTTCTTATATTCCAAACATAACATAACATAAATTATGTCTGAAATGTCATGACATCAGAGTACATATGGAGTAGTTGCAGGTGATGCTTGGGACAGTTCTGATTGTGTTAGTTCGGTTTTATGTGTTTTTTGAATAGAAGGGTTTTTATTTCCTTTTGAAGGTTTTGCAGTATGTGGTCGATGTCAATTGGTTGTAGGGTTGGGGGTCGAGTGTTGCAGCTCGAATGGCTAGGAGGTTATCGAACAGTTTTTTTCTTTTGACGTTTTTGGTTGGAGGGTGTGTGAATGGTGCGTGAGTTCTCCTATGTCTGTTTGAAGTGGATTGAATTATTTAGCTGAAGAAATTAGTTACCCCCTCATCCCACACACATTAATTCTCTTCCATTTTTGTTCCCATTATAAAAAACACTGATAAGTTCCCAGAAAAAAAATACATTAAAATAAGAAGTGAAAACAAAGGCCCCTACAGATGAGAACATAACATAAGAATAGCCTAACTGGGTCAGACCAATGGTCCATCATGCCCAGTAGCCCATTCTCATGGTAGCCAATCCAGGATACTAATACCTGGTCAAAACCCAAAGAGTAGCAACATTCCATGCTACCGATCCAGGGCAAGCAGACACATCCCCCATGTCTTAATAACAGATTATGGACTTTTCCTCCAGGAATTTGTCCAAATCTTTCTTAAAACCAGCTACACTATCTGCTTTTACCATAACTTCTGGCCACTTCATTTTTAAGTTTAGATCTTTCCTTTCAAACAGAGACCTTGCTAGATGTCAAATACAGCACAAGGTAAGTTCACATGGACTTAGCTGTGCAGGAAATGTGAATCTCCTCATACACCCACCATATAGTGCAAAAATGTGCAAAGGTCTGTTTTTTTCTTTCGATCACTACATAGCCTAATGCCACACAAGCAGCGCTGTTACAAACATATTCTGTAGGTCAATGCTAAGGATAACAAAGTTTCCTTCCTTGGACCAGAAGGAGATACTGATAAACCACTGGAAGAGATCCCAACACAACACCCAAAGACCCACTCAGTGTGTGAACCAGTTGAGTGGAGTGGACTAACTGGGGGGTGGAAATGGGCCCGGAGTTTGCTCAGCAGAATTTCCCAGACCACCTCTTCCTCTCAACACATTGACACGCTGCCACCACCACCATTAGAAACACCTCACTGGGTAGGCCAGCTATGCTATAAACTTTATAAAACACATTATTATATTTTCTTATAAAGCACATATTTTAACTGAACTCTCTGACATCCTCAGCCTTTCCATTCACAAAAATAGAAGGAAGAAAAGTTCCCATTTCCTGCTGTTTCATGTCCCCGGCCTTTACAATATTTTTTTTCTGCAGACCTTTCAAAAGTCTGACCAAATCCTCATTTCACTTGCATTATAAAGAACTGAGGATGCCATCTCTCCCCAATCCCAGGTCCTAAAGTCTAAGACAGTAGCGCAAACTAATGCTGCCAGATTCAGGAAAAAAAATTTCGATTCGATTCAGCCTATTGAATTGGTTTTTCAATTCGATTTTCCTGCCCAGTTGGGTGATATTTTTCAAAACTCCTGGTGGGTTTTATAGCTTTTTCACCCCCTTTGGCTTCTCCTAACCACACTGGCGCTGTGGTGTAAATAAAATAAAGAAACAAAAAGGACTTTTCCTCTCTCTGTTAAATCCTAGCTCACGTTTGCAGTCCAACACCAGCTCTGGCAGGATACACATTTCAAATCTGACATATTATAATCACAAAACAGAAAATAAAATTAATTTTTCTACCTTTTGTTGTCTGGTTATATTTCAAATCTTGTTGGTCCAAGGCTCTGGTTTTCTTCTGATAACTTGCTTGCCAGGGTCTCCTTCTTCTTTCTGTGTGCTAACCATCCATCTGCCAACTCTGTCCTCCCTTTCCATTTCCCTTCCCTCCCCAGGAAGTCTGGTATCTTTCCTTTTTTTCATCTCCCTCCACAGATCCACCTTTTCTTAACTACCCTTTCATCCGGCATCTCTCCCTCCTTCCCCACCACCCCAGAGTTCACCATCTCTCCCTTTCTTTTCCCAATTACCCTCCTATCCAGTATCTCTATCCCTCCTCCACACCATCCCTTGTGTCCAATTTCTCTCCCTTTCAGTTCCTTCCCTCCCTAAATCCCATGGTCCATCATTTCTCTCCCTCTCCTCTATTTTCAGACCCATTATTTCTTCATCCCCCCCCAAAGTTTGGCATATGCACGTCTCTTTGAACACCCCCTTCCCTCCGTGTACTTCTAAACCAGGGTCCCCCCCAAAGGCCTGTCCCCCCTTAAAGGTCTGCCTGTCCCCTCTTGAAGGCCTGCACCCCCCTTGAAGGCCTGTCCCACCCCCTTGTAGGCCTGTCCCCCCCTTGAAGGCCTGTCCCTCCCCCTTGTAGGCCTGTCCCCCCACCTTGAAGACCTGCCTGCCTGTCCCCCCTTGAAGGCCTGTCCCCCCCCCTTGAAAGTCTGCACCCCCCGAAGGCCTGTCCCCCCCTTGAAGGCCTGTCCCACCCCCTTGAAGGCCTGTCCCCCCCCCTTGAAAGTCTGCACCCCCCCGAAGGCCTGTCCCCCCCTTGAAGGCCTGTCCCACCCCCTTGTAGGCCTGTCCCCCCCCTTGTAGGCCTTTCCCCCCTTGAAGGCCTGCCTGCCTGTCCCCCCCTTGAAGGCCTGTCTCCCCCTTGAAGGCCTGCACCCCCCTGAAGGCCTGCACCCCCCCTGAAGGCCTGTCCCACCCCCTTGTAGGCCTGCCCACCCCCTTGTAGACCTGTCCCCCCTTGTAGACCTGTCCCCCCTTGAAGGCCTGCCTGCCCCCCCCCTTGAAGGCCTGTCCCTCCCCCTTGAAGGTCTGCACCCCCCCGAAGGCCTGTCCTCCCCCTCCCCCTTGAATGCCTGCCTGCCTGCCCACCCGCCCCACCCCAAAGGACCGCTCGCCCCCCTGGCCTCCCCGCACCACCTAAGAAGCAGCACTACCTATGCTCCCGGCCTTGCCGTTCAGTCCCCACCACTACCACCACCTCCGAAGGACCGCTCGCCCCACTGACCTTCCTGCACCACCTATGAAGCAGCCGCAGCAGGATCGCGACGTCAGCTATCCCTGCGCTGCTTCCTGTGCCGCGTTCCCGCCCCTCCTCTGACGTCAGAGGAGGGGCGGGACCGCGGTGCAGGAAGCAGCGCCCAAGCAGCTCAGGGATAGCTGACCTCGCGATCCTGCTGCTTGCTGCTTCACAGGTGGTGCAGGAAGGTCAGTGGGGCGAGCGGTCCTTCGGGGGTGTGGGGGGACTGAACGGCAAGGCCGGGAGCACCCCTTCAGGGCTGGCACCCGGGACGGACCGCCCCCCCCCTTGGTACGCTACTGTCCAGCACCTTCCCAGACTCCTTTCCCTCCTCTCCCTCCCAGCAGCACCTCTCCTTCTCCCTCTCCAGGTCCAGTAGTAGCTGTCCCTTTTTTCCCTTGTCCAACAGCTTCCCAGACTCCTTACCCTCCTTCCCTCTCAGCAGCATCTCTTCTTCTCCCTTTCTCCAGGTCCAGTAGCAGCTGTCCTTTTTTTTCCCTTGTCCAGCACCTTCCCAGACTCCTTTCTCCCCTCCCCTCCCAGCAGCATCTCTCCTTTTCCCTCTCCAGGTTCAGTAGCAGCTGTCCCTTTTTTTCCCTTGTCCAGAAGCTTCCCAGCTTCCTTTCCCTCCTCCCCTCCCAGTAGCATCTCTCCTTATCCTTCCCTCCAGGTCCAGTAGCAGCTGCCCCCCCCCCCTTTTTTTGTTTTTTTACCATGCCCAGCAGCTTCCCAGCCTCTAACAGTGGCTTTCTCTCCTCCCAGCAGCTCTCCTAACTTAACAGCACAGCGATTCAGGAAGGCAGCCTCGGGTCCTTTGATGGGTCGTGCTGCCTCTGAGGAAAGAGGAAGTTGCCTCATCAGAGGTGGCCGCGACTCAGCAAAAGCCCCAAGGCTGCTTTCCTGAATCGTTGCACTGGTAAGTAAGGAGAGCTGCTGAGAGGGGAGAAAGCCACTGTCGGAGGCTCCCCATGATCTCTCCGGCCCTATGCGGACTTCAGCTCGATCTTGCTGGCCCTGTGCGAACCGGCAGGAAATTGCAGATGTCGATCTTGCCAGCCCTGCACGGACCGGCAGGAATTTTCTGCGGACCAGCAGTTGAAGAACAGTATGATAGGAGACTATTGTTGGTTCTTGCAAAGAGAGACAAATGTACAGTCCAAGTGTAAAAGCAAGTGTCTCAAACATTTCTGAATATGCTGACATCACTTTTGTGTGAGTTAAGAGAGGCGTAAATATATGCTATAACATGTCTCCTTATTGTCTTCAGAATAAACTCCTTAAAACAAGTTTGGTGGGATACAGTTCATACTCACAATATTGTGCTGATATGGCAAATTTCTGAAAAATCAGTAACATATATCTCAGAAACCTGAGGTGCTAGCTGAATTTCAATTACAGATCTGAAATCAGCGTCATTAAATTAACTAAGAACTCTTCTTAAGTTCTCAGTAGCAAAGAAAAACTTTTTTTATGCTCACCAGTATAATCATCCCTATATTTTTTTTTCCTCCAACTCCTTAATTCACATCTCACTTGAAGAACTGGACTTGTTCTCCAATCACCTTCCTCACATCCTGCCTTTCTCCATACCTTTCTCTCTCTAGGCCATCGTATCTAACACACTCTTTAAAGAGGACTGCCAATTCTTCACATCAATCTCTAACAGTGTATTATTATCACATTCCAAATTAAGTCTCCATTCATTCCAAAGGTCTACAGTAGAGAATGACACGGGGAAAAAATCTGTCCCCGTCACAGCACCGTCCCCGGCCCCCCATCCTCTGCACCGCCCCGTCACCGCCATTCCCTTCACCGCCCCGTCACCGTCACCGCCATCCCTTTCACCGCCCCGTCACCGCCACTGCCATCCCATTCACCGCCCCATCACCGTCCCCGTCTAGCACCCATCTTCTTCCCTCCGCTCCCCCATAGTCTGGCATCTGTCTTCTTCCCTTCCAGCGTCTTCTCCCCACTCTGCCTTCCACATTTCCTTTCAGGGTCTGTTCCTCTCTACCCTCTTTCAATATCTGTTCTATTCCTTTCCACCACCACCCTTCCCTCCCTCCTTTACCATCTGTTCCTTTCTACCACCCTTCTTTCATATCTTCTATCAGTCCCCCCACCATCACTAGCAGTCTCTCTTCTCCCTTACCATGAGCAAATAGAACTTCTGAAAATTGTATACGCCTTTTTTTCCAGATGGATAATGACATCAATTTTATAATTCTTACTGTCTGCTCTGATTTCATTCACAATTTGGTTTGTGTTTTGTACCTGAGGATTCCATGAGGCATTTAACCTTTTCCTGTCTGTTCTGTGATTTCAAGTTGATTCCTTCAATAATGGAGCCTCAAGCAGTAGCAGTTTTCTATTTTGGGCTCTTTTGACATTGTTTAAGGGATTTCTTGTACATTTGGTGCTGGTCTTCTTTGATGAGGTCACTTCAGAATCTATTTCCAAGGAAGAGAAACTTTTTCCCTTTCACCCCCTCCTTCCTTGTGTGAGCCAGAACACGCGGTCCCCGCAAGCAAGTAATTTTATATCATTTTCATTCTATTCATTCATAGAAATTAAAGTCTAGATAATGCCAGTCACATAACAAAACATGATTTTACAAAAATAATTCCCTGCACAGTCAAGCCTGCAAGGATTACTAGATGTCTTTCAGCAGCTCCCCTCCCTCCCTCCCCCTTACCTTTGTGGCCAAGTCAAAATGATCTATCAACAATAAAATTTTAAAAACACAAAGCAGACGTCATCAGTGATGCGGCAGAGGGAGGAGAAAGCCGACGCTACTGGAGGGAGGTTTGCTGCTTTCGCTGGGAGGGTCGGAAAGGTTCACTTGGGGGAGGGGGAGAGATAGGAGGGTCAGCGGGGGTTCGGCTGGAGGGGGGAGAAGCAGTCTGCCTCGGTGCTCCAAGGCCTGGCGCCATTACCTTTTTCGCCCCTCCCGCCCCCCCCTTGGTACGCTACTACTGTCCAGCTCTCCTTAGTTTGCCGGTTTTCTTTTTCAGCGACCGGTACGCTTTCAAAGAACCGCGCATGCGCGGCTGCTCAAAGTTCAATCTTCTGCTCTGCTGCAACTTCCTGTTTCCGGTTGGGTCAGAGCAGAAGATTGAATACTGAACAGCCACGCGTGCGCGGCTCTTTTGAAAGCGTTCCGGTCGCCAAAAAAGAAAGCCGGCAAACTAAGGTGAGATGGAGAGAGGAAGCTGGTTAAACGATCGAGCCGGCGTGTGGGTGGGCGGGTGGGGGCTGCGGGGACCGCACGATCCTTTATGCCTCACTGCGGTGACAAGACCATTCACCGCTCCATGGGGAGGTGATGGCCTTGTCCCCGTCCCCGCAGAGGCTGCTAATTTTCATTCCCCGTTTTTGGCGGGTTACCCGCGGCTAAACGCGGTAGCCGCGGGTAAACCGCCACCGTGTCATTCTCTAGTCTACAGCCTCAAAATGTGGTCTTAGCATCCACCTAGACCTCTTGGCATTTGCTAAGAAATTCCTAACTTTAATAACCATGATCTGGCCAAATGACATGTTCCACTTTTGGTTCAGACACCTCAACTTTCTCATTTCGGATAGGTATGAAAATCAGATCTAAAACGTCCTGCATCATGAGTTGCTACCTCTATAATTGTTTTAGGTCAATCGATCTCAAAGATTGAAAAAACCCTGATCTTGTTCTGCCTGATGTATTTCCTTGGGCAATAAAGGAATATTAAAATCCCCCAATAAATACAAATTCTTAAAATCTATTTGCAAATTTCATAAAAACTTTAATAGAACTGGGCTGTCTTTCACAATCATACCTGTGGAGAATAAACAACACTATCCCTTCACAACACTCTTTATTGATAACAGCCAGTCTTTTTAACTGTAACCAGCTTTTAAAAACACAATCACACCCAGTGGCGTACCAAGGGGAGGAGGCGGGGGGGGGGGCAGTGCGCCCCGGGTGCCAGCCCTGAGGGGGTGCTCCCGGCCTTGCCGTTCAGTCCCCCCCACCCGCGAAGGACCACTCGCCCCACTGACCTTCCTGCACCACCTGTGAAGCAGCCCGCAGTAGGATCGCGACATCAGCGATCCCGGAGCTGCTTGGGCGCTGCTTCCTGCGCTGCGGTCCCGCCCCTCCTCTTATGTCAAGGAGGGGCAGGACCGTGGCGCAGGAAGCAGCGCCTAAGCAGCGCAGGTATCGCTGACGTCGTGATCCTGCTGCGGCTGCTTCATAGGTGGTGCGGGGAGGCCAGGGGGGCGAGCGGTCCTTCGGGGTGGGTCAGGCGGACAGGCAGGCAGGCTTTCAAGGGGGAGGGGGGTGACAGGCAGGCAGGAAGGCCTTGAAAGTGGGAACAGGCCTTCAAGGGGGGGACAGGCCTTCGGGGTTGTGTGCAGACCTTCAAAGGGTGCAGGCCTTCAAGGGGGAGGGACAGGCCTTCAAGGGGGGGACAGGCCTACAAGGGGGTGGGACAGGCCTACAAGGGGGGGACAAGCTACAAGGGGGTGGGACAGGCCTTCAAGGGGGGGACAGGCCTTCGGGGGGGTGCAGGCCTTCGGGGGGGGTGCAGGCCTTCGGGGGGGAGCAGGCCTTCAAGGGGGTCAGGCCTTCAAGGGGGGGACAGGCAGGCAGGCCTTCAAGGGGGGACAGGCCTACAAGGGGGGGGAAAAGCTACAAGGGGGTGGGACAGGCCTTC
The DNA here is from genome assembly GCF_902459505.1 of Geotrypetes seraphini. Lineage (NCBI taxonomy): Eukaryota > Metazoa > Chordata > Amphibia > Gymnophiona > Dermophiidae > Geotrypetes > Geotrypetes seraphini. Next base: position 109,978,846 of record NC_047086.1, read on the forward strand.
AAGGGGAGGACAGGCCTTCGGGGGGTGCAGGCCTACGGGGGGGGACAGGCCTTCAAGGGGGGTGCAGGCCTTCGGGGGGGGGCAGGCCTTCAAGGGGGGACAGGCTTTCAAGGGGGGGCCAAGCTACAAGGGTGTAAGACAGGCCTTCAAGGGGGGGTGCAGGCCTTCGGGGGGTGCAGACCTTCAAGGGGGTGCAGGCCTTCAAGGGGGGGACAGGCCTTCAAGGGGGGGACAGGCCTACAAGGTGGGGACAGGCCTTCAAGGGGGGCACAGGCCTACAAGGGGGTGGGACAGGCCTTCAAGGGGGTGCAGGCCTTCAAGGGGGGACAGACAGACCTTTAAGGGGGGACAGGCCTTTGGGGGGGACCCTGGTTTAGAAGTACATGGAGGGAAGGGGGTGTTCAAAGAGACGTGCATATGCCAAACTTTGGGGGGGATGAAGAAATAATGGGTCTGAAAATAGAGGAGAGGGAGAGAAATGATGGACCATGGGATTTAGGGAGGGAAGGAACTGAAAGGGAGAGAAATTGGACACAAGGGATGGTGTGGAGGAGGGATAGAGATACTGGATAGGAGGGTAATTGGGAAAAGAAAGGGAGAGATGGTGAACTCTGGGGTGGAGGGGAAGGAGGGAGAGATGCCGGATGAAAGGGTAGTTAAGAAAAGGTGGATCTGTGGAGGGAGATGAAAAAAAGGAAAGGGAGGGAAGGGAAATGGAAAGGGAGGACAGAGTTGGCAGATGGATGGTTAGCACACAGAAAGAAGAAAGAAGGAGACCCTGGCAAGCAAGTTATCAGAAGAAAACCAGAGCCTTGGACCAACAAGATTTGAAATATAACCAGACAACAAAAGGTAGAAAAATTAATTTTATTTTCTGTTTTGTGATTATAATATGTCAGATTTGAAATGTGTATCCTGCCAGAGCTGGTGTTGGACTGCAAACGTGAGCTAGGATTTAACAGAGAGAGGAAAAGTCCTTTTTGTTTCTTTATTTTATTTACACCACAGCGCCAGTGTGATTAGGAGAAGCCAAAGGGGGTGAAAAAGCTATAAAACCCACCAGGAGTTTTGAAAAAAATCACCCAACTGGGCAGGAAAATCGAATTGAAAAACCAATTCAATAGGCTGAATCGAATCGAAATTTTTTTTCCTGAATCTGGCAGCATTAGATTGCGCTACTGTCTTAGACTTTAGGACCTGGGATTGGGGAGAGATGGCATCCTCAGTACTTTATAATGCAAGTGAAACGAGGATTTGGTCAGACTTTTGAAGGGACTGCAGAAAAAAAATATTGTATAGGCCGGGGACATGAGACAGCAGGAAATGGGAACTTTTCTTCCTTCTATTTTTGTGAATGGAAAGGCTGAGGATGTCAGAGAGTTCAGTTAAAATATTGCTTTATAAGAAAATATAATAATGTGTTTTATAAAGTTTATAGCATAGCTGGCCTACCCAGTGAGGTGTTCCTAGTGGTGATGGTGGCAGCGTGTCAATGTGTTGAGAGGAAGAGGTGGTCTGGGAAATTCTGCTGAGCAAACTCAGGGCCCATTTCCACCCCCCCAGTTAGTCCACTCCACTCAACTGGTTCACACACTGAGTGGGTCTTTGGGTGTTGTTTTGGGATTTCTTCCAGTGGTTTATCAGTATCTCCTTCTGGTCCAAGGAAGGAAACTTTGTTATCCTTAGCATTGACCTACAGAATATGTTTGTAACAGCGCTGCTTGTGTGGCATTAAGCTATGTAGTGATCGAAAGAAAAAAACAGACCTTTGCACATTTTTGCACTATATGGTGGGTGTATGAGGAGATTCACATTTCCTGCACAGCTAAGTCCAAGTGAACTTACCTTGTGCTGTATTTGACATCTAGCAAGGTGTCTGTTTGAAAGGAAAGATCTAAACTTAAAAATGAAGTAGCCAGAAGTTATGGTAAAAGCAGATAGTGTAGCTGGTTATAAGAAAGATTTGGACAAATTCCTGGAGGAAAAATCCATAATCTGTTATTAAGACATGGGGGAAGTGTCTGCTTGCCCTGGATCGGTAGTATGGAATGTTGCTACTCTTTGGGTTTTGACCAGGTATTAGTGTCCTGGATTGGCTACCATGAGAATGGGCTACTGGGCATGATGGACCATTGGTCTGACCCAGTTAGGCTATTCTTATGTTATGTTCTCATCTGTAGGGGCCTTTGTTTTCACTTCTTATTTTAATGTATTTTTTTTCTGGGAACTTATCAGTGTTTTTTATAATGGGAACAAAAATGGAAGAGAATTAATGTGTGTGGGATGAGGGGGTAACTAATTTCTTCAGCTAAATAATTCAATCCATTTCAAACAGACATAGGAGAACTCACGCACCATTCACACACCCTCCAACCAAAAACGTCAAAAGAAAAAACTGTTCGACAACCTCCTAGCCATTCGAGCTGCAACACTCGACCCCCAACTCTACAACCTATTGACCTTGACCACAGACTACAAAACCTTCAAAAAAGAAATAAAAACCCTTCTATTCAAAAAACACATAAAACCGAACTAACACAATCAGAACTGTCCCAAGCATCACCTGCAACTACTCCATATGTACTTCTGATATCATGACAATTCAGACATAATTTATGTTATGTTATGTTTGGAATATAAGAAAATTTTCACTGCCTGTTTCTATTCTGACCATTTGTTCCGTTTCATGGTCATTACAAAAAATATTTTTTTACATGGGAGGGGGTTGTCAAAAAATGATGGGCCCCGGGTGCCACATACCCTAGGTACGCCACTGATCACACCACCCTCAAGCCTACAAGAGTGGCAGGCTTACTTCCAATAATATCCTGGAGGGCAATACTCATTCACAATCCCCTCAACTGTCCGTAATAGCCATGATTCAACCACACAGAAAACATCATACTATTTCTTCCTCAACAGATCATATATCGGTATCTTCTTTTTCATTAACCTTGCATTCACATATCCTAAAACTAATCTCCTTTCCCTCATTATCTCAACCTGCTTTTCACATGCACTTCTTTGAACCTTCCCTTTCCCATGTCTATTTTTCTAATATAAAGTACCATATCTTCTTCTTCCTATTATAACTTCAATATTTTATTGGTCAATGAACAAACAATTAATTTTCACTAATCTCAAAATACTATAAAATCTCTAATATAAATAGTTTCTTAGGGTTGCTTCTCAAATGCGTGCGTCAAGGCGTGGCACTTTAGTCAATGAGCTAGATGGTGACCCGCCATCAGATGCCTTTTTCAAATACTGGCAGCTTCTGACATGAACAAATGGTTGGAGCTTACTCCCATGCCCAGCTGGATTCAGTGCCACGAGTAAAGCTCAGCTGTTCAGAAAGCAAAAGGGAGGCAAAATAGCTGGTAACAACTTCCTGCACACTCCAGAGCAGGTCGAATACTGGTGGCTTCTGATAGAGATGTTTAAATGTGCATGAGGCAAATTTCTTTAATTTGAAAGGAAGCTCTGGAATGAGAGGGCATAGGTTGAAGTGAAGAAGTGATTAGGCTCTGGAGTAATCTAAGGAAATACTTTTTTTTACAGAAAGGGTGGTAGATGCATAGAATGGTCTCCTGACAGGTGGTGGAGACAAAGACTATGTCTGAATTCAAGAAAGTGGGGGATAAGCGCGTGGGATCTTTTAGGGAGAAGAGGAGATAGTGGATGCTGCAGATGAGCCATTTGGCCTTTTTCTGCCTTCATGTTTCTATATTTCTATGTGTGCTTTAGCCTTGCAATTGTTTATATCTGTACTGTTAACTGTATTATTTGTAGGAATGCAATATACAGTATATTGCACTAGTTGTGTAGAACCTTTAAATCTGCATATTTCAATAGGAATCAACTCCTCATCTGAATGCCTATTTCATTTACCCCCTCTTTTACTAACGTGCGCTAACCGATTAGCGCGTGCTAAACGCTAACGCGTTCATAGACTAACATGCATGCATTAGCATTCAGCATGCGCTAATTCAATTAGCGCACGCTAATCGGTTAGCGCACCTTAGTAAAAGAGGGCCTTAATCTGGAAGTATCCCGGTTGAGTCTGGATAAAGTGCTCATGTTTTATGTGGTATTCTTAATTGTGTATGTTTTATTGTAGTTCACTGTGAACATTGGAATAAGTGAGATATAACTTTTTTAAAATGTAGAAATAATTAAAATGTACCAAGGGTTGGAAAATTCAGTTATAGTTTGTTTTGTTTCATTTGTTATACTGCCTTTCCTGTTTATTATGATGTTACGCCTTTATTTTAAACTTATTTTAAATTATTTATATATCACCTTGCTATCTCTTGAGGAAAGTCGATTCATTAAATCTCCAATATACATAGACACCCTTTTATTGAGTAAAGAGGAGGGTAAAAGAGGAGTGGCTAGGCTGTGGGGTGGTAGAAGGGAGGTAATAGACTAGAGCAGTGATCTCAAACTCAAACCCTTTGCAGGGCCACATTTTGGATTTGTAGGTACTTGGAGGGCCTCTTATTAAAGAAATTACAATTTTACATGAGGTAAAACTCTTTATAGTTTATAAATCTTTCCTTTTGGCTAAGTCTTAATAATAATATTGTCATTTATAGCTAAAGAGACATGTGATCAAGAAACTGTTTTATTTTACTTTTGTGATTATGATAAACATACAGAGGGCCTCAAAATAGTACCTGGCGGGCCGCATGTGGCCCCCGGGCCACGAGTTTGAGACTACTGGACTAGAGGTAGACAAATAGTATTAGTGCCATCCAGTTCTATTTTACCATGATGTGACAAAGGCCAGTTGGAAAACAAATGTTTTCAAAGCCACTTTAAACTTTGGGAATGAAGGTTCTGTAAGGAGAAATGCAGGTAGCATATTCCTAAATAATTCGGTGGCACAGTATGGCAAATGGAGAAAGAAGGAAAGGAGAGGGTTGAATGAGATGGAGTAGGAGCACTACGGAATAAGATAAGAGAAATATATTAGCCAGCATGGATCCTAAATGAAGCGGCATGTAAGAATTCTATCAAGCTGAAGTCACTCTTGTCTAAGGTAGAAGTAAATATTTTTGACTGGAAAGCTGCAAAAATGCCACACAGGTTGATTGGAAGAATCACTCAAGTCTGGCTAACTGTCTACACAGCTGAATTTTGGCACGCTCCATGGCAATCATTCAGTACATTCAGCAAATACATTTTTGTTAAATAAATATTCACCCCAAAAAACCTGTCTCCTCCTTTTTGCCAATAATCATCAGGATGAACTGAGACCTTGGCACTGTGCTTTGTTTATATTGCAGTAGTTGTGTCGAAACTTTAAATCTACATATTTTAATAGGTGTCAACTCCATATCTGCATGATCCTCTGTTAAGAGAAATTGAAGAAAATATTAACGAAGAAAAGGTTGTTTTGCTTTGTTTGAAAGGTATGTCATGTCTTCCTTCTTGTTTACTTGATTGCCATTGTGTACCATTCTATTTATGTATTTTATAAGGGTTGTACAGATTACGTGGGGGGACCATTGAAAAAATGTAGAAAGAAAAAAATGGAAGAAAGATACATTGCTGATCAGGGATGATTAATGGTAAGAAAAGGAATTTTGTACAATATTTTTTTTTAATGGGGTAGTTTCAAATGACTAGAATAGGCTAAGTGACATGGAGGTAAATTTTAGAAAGGACATAGCAGTCAGAATAGAGGTGTCCAGGTTAGGACTTATCAAGTTCCATTAGTATTTTTAACAGGATCTGCTCTAAAATACATAACAGTTTATTTTGTTCTGCAGTATACCTTCCAGTTCAACATGGACAACAATAAGAAAAACTGGTCAAAAACAAGGAATTATGGCAAATGATCACATACAATGCATGAATAGAATGGAGTGGAGGAGTAACCTCATGGTTAGTGCAGGTGTTAAGGTGGTTTGGGCAATTAAGGTAAGCGCCTAAATCGGCGCCTAACTTGAGGTTCTTATAGAATCTGGCCCTATGTTCTATTTGTTAGAAATCCTTCTAGCCAAGTGTGCATTTTGCCACTTATCCCTAGAAACTTTAGGATCAGTAATAGGAGTTGATGGTCTATCACGTCAAATGCACTGGTTAAGTCGAATTGTCATACAAGGACTTGCTGTCTGGTGCTCATGTGTGTTCTAATCTCGGATATCAGGGCAGTGAGTAGTGTTTCAGTGCTATAGTGTTTTCTAAAATCCAATTCTGTGGGATGTAATAGTTTAGGGTGTTCCAGGTAGTTTGTAATTTGATTTGCTACCACGCTTTCTAATAGGTTGACATGAAGTTCTTATTTTGTAAGATGAAGTATGGGAATTGAGTTTTTTATGGTAAATTTGAGCGCTGGTCGCTGATATGTCTTTTTACTGTCTGTGCTTAGTTTGTAATGAATGTATTTGTTGTGACCCACTTTGTATAAAGTGGGATACAAATAAACCATAAGTGGGATTGAAGCTACTGGTCTGTAATTCTTGACATCGTTCATTTCTCCTTTTTGATCTTTTGGGATGATTGTTAGAATGATTTTTTTCTAGGTGTTTGTGGAATAGTCCTTTTTCTAGTGAGTTGTTCAGCTAGTTTAATAAATAATTGTAGTATATTTTTGATGGATTTTTTTTGTAGGAAAATTGGGCCAACATCTAATGAGCATTGAGATTTGGTGTATTTAGGTAGTAATCTTATTAACTCTGTTTCTGTGATAAGTACTGGGAGAAATTCTCCCCAATCTGTTGAGCATTGTGGAGGGTCTTCTCTCTCTCTTGATTTTGTGCTGTTTCCTAGTGTTTCTACGCAGTTCACTACGTTTCCTTTGATAGTGCCAGTTCTGATGTGGTCAACCTTTGCTTTGAAAAAGGTTGCCAGTTCAGCTGCTGTTGGGGTATTTGTTGATTTGATTGTTAGTTCAGATGGGTTAGCTAGGAAACGTGTTATTTGAAACAATTTTTTCAAATCAGGTTTTACTTTTCTGATTTGTTTGGAATAATACTTACGTTTGACTAGTTTTGTTTGGGTTTTCTAGTGCTAGATCTTTTTTTCTGTGAGATTTTGTCTTCTTCAGGTGGTGATCAGTGCTAAGTAGTAGTCTGACCATATTATAGGTGTCCAGTTTTTTGCTATTATCTATAGATTGGTTTTCCTTTTTCTATTGCTTATTATAGTCTAGTTGGTGACCTTTATTGTGGGTTTTTTTGGAAGGATAGGATTTCTACATCTATGTCTTCCAGGAAAGAGACTCTAAGATGTCTTTGTCTTTTGTTATGTGTAAGTGTATGTTCAGGTCTCCTGTGACTAGAATAACGTTGTCTTGCAGCATTAGATTGATTAGGAAGGCATTGAAGTAGCTGTGTCTTCTATCCATTTCTCTTGTGGGCAGTAGCAGATGACACAGATTAGTTTGTCTTTTAGGGAGGGGTCTTTTATTTTGCATGCTATGATTTCTAGTGATTTTGAGAGGTAATCATTGGTTATGGTGACTTCAAAAGAGTTCTTTTAGACAATTGCTTTGCTACCCCTCCTCCTCTTTTTTTCTTTCTGCCTGCTTAGATGAAAGATGGCAATTAGGCAGCGATGGAATTGGGGATATATCAGGTAAGGCAGGATCAACATAATACACTATTGGATGCCATTTGCAAAGAAAAAAACTAGTGATGCTTTGAGATTTGCTAATGTCGTCCAGAGGACTAAGGAATAGATTGAACATGATTGAGGGGATAATAATTTGATATTAAACAGTGAGTTTGGATTTTAAGAGATCTGGATCATATGAAAGAGTAGAACCAGCAAAGCACCATGCTTCTAATGTTTAGGTCACGTAGAAGATGAATTAGTAAGTTATAACTTATTTATTATGTTAGATTTATTAACCACCTTTTCATGAAGAGATTCACCCAAAGCAGTTTACAATTCATTGAATAGTAATCAGATACTCTTAAGTATTTTACCTATCTGTCCTGGCAGGTTCGTGATCTAACTGTGGTACCTGGGGAAATGGAATGTTAAGTGACTTACCAAGTCACAAGGAGCAGGCTGGGATTGAACTTGCAACCTCAGGGTGTTGAGGCAGGAGCGCTAAACACTAGGCCCCACCTTCTCTATTAAATTAAAAGCCAGTGAATGATCCAAACAGATTTTCCTGTAAATTTTGCTAGAATCAACATTTGTCTTACTCTAACCCTCATACCTCAGGACCCCTGAGGATGATGGTTTAATTGAAATATGACCTGTGCTGGGTCTGTTCTTTCCAAGTCAATGTGGATTCTGATGATTGAGAACATATATCTGCATCTTTGTGTTGACTTAATAAATCCCTGCATTATGAACAACGGCTCTGCAGTTTTCCTTTTTGCTTTTTGGTTGCACCGAGGGAGGTGATGGAGAAGAAAATGGTGACAGAGTTCAAACAAGCTTGGGATGAACATATAGGATCTCTAATCAGAAAATAATGGGTATACATTGAAGGAACTAAGGCCAGTACTGGGCAGGCTTGCACGGCCTGTGTCCCGTATATGAACATTCAGTTGAGGACGGGCTGGGGAGGGTTTTGGTGGCTGGGATGGTTAAGATGGACTGGAGTGAGCTTTGATGGAAACTCCAGTAGATGGAACCTAAGCACACTACTGGGCAAGGCTCTGGGTTTCTGACCCAGAAATTTCTAAGAACAAAGACTATTTAAACTAAATTTATCCATGGAGCATGTATGGTTGGGCAGACTGGATGGACCACTCGGGTCTTTATCTGCCGTCATTTACTATGTTACTATTAACTGCAGATCAGTTGGGCTTGCTTTTTGCATAAAAGGCTACTGTGCATTTTAATAATAATAATAATAACTTTATTTTTATATACCGCCATACCACAAACAGTTCTAAGCAGTTTACAAGGGAAGAGATGTATACAGACAGCGACATTACAGAGCAGTTTCAAAATTATATTGGCATGTTAAGTTTAGTCAGGTTTTTCTGGAAGTGTTTTGGAAGTACATCAGGTTGAAGTGGGGTCAGAGAAATTTGTCAAAGAGCTAAGTTTTTATTGACTTCCTAAACGTTTGGTACTAAAGTACGTTTGAGATGAAGTTGGTTAAACATTTGTTCCATTTGCCTGCTTGGAATGATAATGTTCTATCGAGGTATCTCTTGTAGGTGCAGCCCTTTAGGGATGGAAAAGCGAACAAGTAGGTACTGCGTGTATTAGTTGTGCCTGGGAATTCGAATTGGTGAGCCAGATAAGTAGGGCAGTCCTGTTTAGATTAGATGTAAAAGAGAATGAGGGATAGCAGTTCCAAACTTCTTATAATATTGTCAGTCATGTCAATTGCCAGCCATCTTGAACTGGAACGTGTTTATAATAAAACAATAAATACAGTTGGATCAGTAGCTTGGGGTAAAGATCCATTGTAGCAGTGTCATACCTAGCATATGTGACACCCGGGACCCATCATTTTTTGGCACCCCCCTCCCCACCATCTGTACGAAAAACATGATTTTTAGTAACAAGCCACACGTCACACATGAGTACCTAGGAAAAGGCAACTTCTTACATATGCAGTGAGCAGTACAACATCAATACACCCATTGTAAAACTAAACAAGCCAATCCTACACCGTCAATCCTAACAGAAAACCATGTCTTTCGAACACACAGAACACAGAAAATATCTTCGCCTAGTATGGAATATGTCATCACAAACTAACCCCTCCCCCTTTTACAAAACTGTAGTGTGGATTTTAGCCATGGTGGTAACAGCTCTGACGCTAATAGAGTTTTGAGCATCAGAGCTGCTACCACAGACAAAGGTTAAATTGAACCAGCAAGAAGCTGGACTCTGCATACAATGTTCCACAGAAACAGTGACACATGTCTCCTAAAGCAATAAATAAATAGAAAATTTTTGTTCTACCTTCGTCTTCTCTGGTTTCTGCTTTCCTCATCTACTTGTTACTCTCTTCCTTCCATCCACTGTCTGCCATTTCTCTGCCCCTATATGGCATCTTCTTTCCTTCTATGCCCCTTCCAGAAACTGTATGCCTCCCCCTTTCATCTCTCCTTTCACCCCCATTGGTCTGGCATCTCTATCCTCTCCTACACCTCTCTTCTGCAATCCCTTTCTTCCCTCATTTTCCTTTTCAATTTATTTTCTGCATCCATCTAGATTACGTTCTTTCTACCCTCTCATCAATTTCCTTTTTACTGTCTACCTACAGCTCGCCACCTCTTTCCCCCATCATGTGCCCTCCTTTTATTTATCCCCCCTTCCATCATCTGCCCTCTTCTCTCTCTCCCTTCTCTCCACTTCCATCATTTGCTCTTTCTCTCTCTTTCCCCCACTTCCATCATCTGCCCTCTTCTCTCTCCTCACTTCCATCATCTGCCCCTTCTCCCCACTTCCATCATCTGCCCCTTATCTCTCTTTCCCCCACTTCCATCATCTGCCCTTTTATCTCTCCCCCTTCTCTCCACTTCCATCATCTGCCCCTTCTCTCTCTTTCCCCCCACTTCCATCATCTGCCCTCTTCTCTTTCCCTTTCTCTCCACTTCATTCATCTGCCCCTTCTCTCTCTTTCCCCCCACTTCCATCATTTGCCCTCTTCTCTCTCCCCCTTCTCTCCACTTCCATCATCTGCCCCTTCTCTCTCTTTCCCCCACTTCCATCATCTGCCCTCTTCTCTCTCCCCCTTCTCTCCACTTCCATCATCTGCCCCTTCTCTCTCTTTCCCCCACTTCCATCATCTGCCCTCTTCTCTCTCCCCCTTCTCTCCACTTCCATCATCTGCCCCTTCTCTCTCTTCCCCCCACTTCCATCATCTGCCCCTTTTCTCTCTTCCCCCCACTTCCATCATCTGCTCTCTTCTCTCAATCTCTCCATCCACCACAGGCCCATCTTTCTCCCTTCCTCACCTTTCCGATTTTGGCAACAAGATCGGCAAGCCCCCCCCCCCCCCCGCGACGGCACTCAGCGGCATCGGCACCCCCCTGCCCCGCGACAGCACTCAAGTTTGGCCTCCTTCTCCCAGCATCAGCAGAACTTCAGATCAGCAACAGGTGCTCAGTCAAAAGCTTCGCCTGACTGAACTGCCTGGGCGAAAACAGGAAGCTGAGTCAGGGGAAGCTTTTGACTGAGCACCTGTTGCCGATCTGAAGTTCTGCTGATGCTGGGAAAAGGAGGCTGAACTTGAGTGCTGTCGTGGGGCAGGGGGGGTGCCGATGCCACTGAGTGCCGTCGCGGAGGGGGGTGGGCGCTGATGCCTCTGAGTACCATCGCAGCCCAGGAATTTTTCGGATCTGTCCGGCTGTGCACCCCCCCTAAGACTGCACCCGGGGTGGACCGCTCCCCTGCCCCCCCTTGGTACGCCACTGCATTGTAGGCATTGTTCTGATTGGTGGGAAGGAAGGGTAAGAAGGATGAAAAACTGAATCTATTTACAAATGTTACAGCTGAACCTCTATCAGTTAGCCCTGGCAATGGTGAGGAATGGGTAGGTGGGGAAGGTGTAAAGTATAGCTATAAATTTCAAAAGATAAATAACACACTTCACAAGATTTTTGTGATGAAAGACTGAGTATATATGTTGGTACCTAATGATACAGTATGTTCTCTGTATTTCCTGTTTCATGGATGTGCTTTGAAAAAATAAGATTGAAACAAATGTTACAGCTGAGAGGTGGAGAGGAGTTAACAAGTTGTTATAGCAAGGGATCTCAAAGTCCCTCCTTGAGGGCCGCAGTCCAGTCGGGTTTTCAGGATTTCCCCAATGAATATGTATTGAAAGCAGTACATGCACATACAGTGGCGTACCATGGGGGGCGGGGGCAGTCCACCCTAGGTGCATGCCCCAAGGGGTTGCACAGCCGGCCACCCTCCCTATTCTTCCGCTGCTGTCTTTCCTTAACCAACAGCAGCGGCAGTAAACAGAGGTGTCCGCGGGTGCTCACCGGCATTGCTCAGCCTCTGGCCATCTCCCCTGCTAAAAGCCGCGGGCCTCTGCTCCTCGCGCGATCTATGGCTGTGTCAGAAGCGTTCCCTCTGATGTCAGAGAGAAGGCTTCCGACACAGCCGCGGATTGGTGAGGTGTATACGTCCGTGGCTTTCAGCAGGTGAACCGGCCAGACATGCTGAGCAGGGAAGGGGGGGAGTAGAAATGCTGGGCAGGGAAGGGGGGAGGGTAGAAATGCTGCACAGGGAAGGGTGGAGGGTAGAAATACTGCACAGGCAAGGGGGGAGAAATGCTGCAAAAGTAAGGGGGGAGACATGCTGCTGCTGGACAGGGAAGGGGGAGGGTAGAAATACTGCACAGGGAAGGGGGGAGGGTAGAAATGCTGCACAGGGAAGGGGGAGGGTAGAAATACTGCACAGGGAAGGGGAAGAAATGCTGCAAAGGCAAGGGGGAGACATGCTGCTGCACAGGGAAGGAGGAGGGTAGAAATGGGGGAGGGTAGAAATGCTGGGCAGGGAAGGGGGGAGGGTAGAAATGCTGCAAAAGCAAGAGGGGAGATATGCTGCTGCACAGGGAAACATAGAAACATAGAAATAGACGGCAGATAAAGGCCACGGCCCATCAAGTCTGCCCACTCTAATGACCCTCCCTATTTATCTTTGCGGATAGATCCCACATGTCTATCCCATCTGGCCTTAAAATCTGGCACGCTGCTGGCCTCAATAACCTGGAGTGGAAGACTATTCCAGCGATCAACCACCCTTTCAGTGAAGAAGAACTTCCTAGTGTCACCGTGCAGTTTCCCGCCTCTGATTTTTCACGGATGCCCCCTTGTTGCCGCGGGACCCTTGAAAAAGAAGATATCTTCCTCCACCTCGATGCGGCCCGTGAGATACTTGAATGTCTCGATCATATCTCCCCTCTCTCTACGTTCCTCGAGTGAGTAGAGCTGCAACTTCCCTAACCGCTCCTCGTATGGGAGCTCCTTGAGTCCCAAGACCATCCTGGTGGCCATTCTCTGGACTGATTCCAGTCTCAGCACATCCTTGCGGTAATGCGGCCTCCAGAATTGCACACAGTACTCCAGGTGCGGTCTCACCATGGATCTATACAGTGGCATAATGACTTCCGGTTTACGGGGGGGAGAAATGATGCATAGGCAAGGGGGAGAAAAATGCTACTTCTGCACAGGCAAGGGGGGGAAGAAATGCACAGGCAAGGTGGGGAGAAATGCTGCTGCTGCACAGGGAAGGGGGAGAAATGCTGCTGCACAGGGAAGTGGGAGAGAAATGCTGCTGCTGCTACAGCACCCAATTGGGGAGAGAGAGGGAAGGAGGGAGAAGGAAGACAAGGGAGAGGAACTAGAAATGCCAAGTACATGGGAGGGATGGAAAGGAAAAAAGGAAAGGACATACCAGACCATAGAGGGGGAGGAAGAGATGCCATGGCATGAGGGAAGGGAAGGAGATAGAGATACCACACCATGGTGTGGAGTGGGAAAGAAGGAAGGAAAGGAGAAGAGAAAGAGAGAGATGCCAAAGCATAGGGGAGGGGGTGGAAACAGAAAAATGGAGAGGGGGTAAAGCTGAGAGAAGGGACCCCAGATATACAGTTTATTGAAGGGACATAGAAAGAGGGAAGATGCCATATGGAAGAGAGAGAGGGTGGACAGTAGATGGAAGGGGCAGAGAGAGTGTGGGCAGTAGATAGAAGGGGTAGAGAGAGAGGACAGAAGCTGGGTGGAAGGGGCAAAGAGAGGGCAGATGTTGCATGGAAGGGAGAGAGGACAAACACTGTATAGAAAGAAGAGAGCAAAGAGAAGATGATTAAAGCAGAAACGACAAAAGGTAGAAAGATTTTTTTGTTGCTTTACTTAGAATCAAGTAGTATTGTAACTGTATTGATAAAAGTTTATAAATAGGAAATGGAAATAAGGCAATTTTTTGGACTAAACCCCTTTCCTCAGGATAGGATACCATAACAGCAGTATACTGTACTGTTCTGAAGAAAGATTTGGCCTCTGAAAGCTAATTGAAAAATGGATTAGTCCAATAAAATGGTATTTTCTTATTTCTCATTATTTGTTTTATTTTTATTTGTTAATTTGTAAAGTGGTGATTATTATGTATCAGTTTTTTCAAATTTACATCTGCTGTCTTTATATTTTGCACAGTATTAGGGGACATGTGTCACTGTTTTTGTGGTGTTGCATTGTTTGCAGAGTCTGGTTTCTTGGCGGTTCAGTTTAACTTTTGTCTACATTTTTCTATTTTTAGTTTGTGATTATTCCATATTGGGCGAGGATGTATCTCTGTTCTGTGTGTATGAAAAGGACATAGTTTTCAGTTGGCATTGACTACAGGATCAATTGACTGTGCGGGATCTGGCTTGTTTAGTTTTACAATGTATGTGTTGGTGTTCTAGTGCTCACTGCAGTGTTTAAGATGCTGCCTTTTCCTAGGTACACTCTTGTTGATTGTTACTAAAAATCATATTTTTTATATAGATGGGGGGGGGGGTCAAAAAATGATGGGCCCCGGGTGTCACATATGCTAGGTACGCCACTGTGCACATAGGTCTCATGCATATTCATTGGGGAAATCCTGAAAACCCAACTGGATTGCGGCCCTCAAGGAGGAACTTTGAGACCCCTGTGATGTAGCATGAAAAAAATCTTTACGCTCACCCTCAAAGTTCCCATCAGGAGAAGCAGACTTGGTATGCACTAATTGGGAGATAAATGGTCTAATGCCAACAATGGATTTTGTAGCGCTGAAATACAAGTTTGAATTATAAAACAAATACTTTTTCCATATTATCAAATTAATCAAATGACAATAGACTTGCTAAAAGAGGAAAGACTAAATGAGCAGGCAATTTCCTCTGGTTCTGGTAGAAGTATTTCTAGCTCCCTCCCAGCCCTCAAATCAAACCCCATTATTGAAAATTTAGAAAGAGATTTGGTGAAAGAAGTTACTTGCAATGAAATGTATGAGGGCCTGTTTAAAGGGGCGATATGAAGCAAAATGAAAGTAAATGGATATAAAATGCTATACTGATGGTATTATATGCCTGAAAGGTTAAACAATATATTTAAGACACATAAAACAGAATCCTGGAGAGAGTGTGGGCAAAAAGGAACATTTAAACATGCTGTATTTGGTGGGAATGCTCCAAAATTCAAATATTTTAGTAGACTACTATGAGATTTGTGAAAAAAGCACCAGATGCTGAAATTACTTACCATTTGAGTCTTTGGTTACTGAATTGAGCTTCTTCAGGCTTAGAAGCTGATGGGTGGTGATTTGTAAAGATATGTCAATTGCATGGAGCTGGGAACAAAATTAAGCAAAATGGGAAGAATATTAAATTTCATGACATATAGATGTACAAGGCTGAGAAGAATTGGAAAAATTCTCCAGAGTATGGGGGAGCTATGAAAAATGGTATGTCTGTTCTAAGAAGAATGGAGGATATTTTATTTATTTATTCATTCAATCATTCAGCATTTTATATACCACCACATTGTAACAAGCTTTATGGCAGTGTACAATCTCAAAATGAGAATCAGCACCCCATAAAAAAAACAAAACCATAACAGTAGTGGAAGCACTACTAGTGTGAATAGCACAACAAGATATATCTTGTACAATGAAATATATTACTGAAGCACAAAAAGTTATTTTTTTAAAAAAACAGAAAAGGGAAAGAAGCAAGAAAAAGAAAGAAGAATAAAAAACCAAGAAGGGAATTTCAATTAATTCTTTAAAACATAAAGATCAGTCTGTGGCTTAGTTAACATTGAGAATAGTTGAGTAAGTAGGAGATACTGATGGCTTTAAAATTATTGCTTCTGGTGGAATTCATTATGTCACATTTATAAAATGGAAAGAGTAATTGCTATACAAAGAGGGAACTATAATAAATTTAATGAAATCAGGGGGCCATTGACAAGATATTGTAATGAATAGATACCATTTTTCCATTATAAATACAATAGAAAGGAAGGGATGGGGGAGAGATTTTATAATTTTATTAATATTTAGACCAATAATAAAGAATATTATATAAGAGTTTTGTGAATGCATAGATTATGGTTGGGTTGGGAGGGATTGGGTTAAAATTATAATGTTTTAATGCTGAATATGATAAAGTTACAAGTGTTGTATTCAATTTTAACTGTTATTTATTCTTACACTTGTTATATGATGCAAAATGAATAAAGATTCGTAAATAAAATAAAAAATTCTGTTTTGGTTCACTCAATACTGTTCTCATTCTGTTCCTTTTAACAGGAAAAATGTACTCCAACAAGGAAATTGATAAACTGCATAAGCCAAAGTTGCCTTTGGTTCCTTTAGGCCGGAAACATGTCTTTGCAACAGATTGGTTGAGAACAACTTCAATCTTCATAGAAAATGAAGCTCAACGAACTGGCAGGTAAAGCAAAATAGAAACATGATGGCAAACAAAGGCCAAATGGCCCATCCAGTTTACCCATCCTCAGCATCCACTATCTCCTCCTCTTCCTAAAAGATCCCTCATGTTGGTCCCATGCTTTCTGGAATTCAGACATATTCCTTGTCTCCACCACCTCTGCTGGGAGACTATTCCACACATCTACCACCTTTTCTATAAAAATGTATATCCTTAGATTACTCCAGGTCCTATCACCTCTTAACTTCATTCTATGCACCTCTCATTCCGGAGTTTCTTTTCAAATGAAAGAGACTCACCTTATGTACATTTATGCCATGTAGGTATTTAAATGTCTGTTATCATAAAAGAAGCGGTGCTAACGGCTCACCGAGACCAGCAGCAGTATCGGGAGCCCCTCTCCAGCAGGGCACCTGATCACAGTTACACCCCTCCCCAGATCCAGCAGGGGAGAACACTTTAAAAGAAGCGGTGCTAACGGCTCACCGAGACCAGCAGCAGTATCGGGAGCCCCTTTCCAGCAGGGCACCTTTTGCTCTTTGATCATCCAATGGTCCCTTGGATTCCCTCACAAGTTTTCTGCTTCCAGTGTACCTAAAATAGTTGTTACTATGAGTTTTTGCCTCTTTGACAAGTTTTTCTTCATATTCTTTTTTAGCTTTCTTTATCAATGCTTTGCATCTAACTTGCCAGTGCTTATATCTCTTCTTATTTTCTTCATTTGGATTTTTTCAATTCTTTTAAGGAATTTTTTTTGTCTCTAATAGTCTCTTTCACTTCACATTTTAACTATGCCGGCTCTCGTTTTCTCTTCTTTCCACTTTTAATACATGGAATACATCTTGTCTGGGCTTCTATGATGGTATTTTTAAATAACATCAATGCCTCATTTTATCGTAGTCATCCTTTTGAAAATTAAATGCTGCTACATTAGATTTCTTTAGTAACATCATTCTAGATATCAGCTCAAATCTGGTCACTGTTTCCCAGTGTACCCAACACAGTTACTATGAACTTCATTCCACTAAGGCAGTGTTTTTCAACCGCTGTTCCGCGGCACACTAGTGTGCCGTGAGATGTTGCCTGGTGTGCCGTACGGTCAGGGCCGCCATCAGGGCAGTACCACCAGTCTAGGGAGAGGGGCGGTCCGCCCCACGTGGACAGGAGAGAGCTGGACGGGGGACCCGCGGAGTTCAATACATCTCGAGCCGCGAGGCTCGTCTTCTGTTCCTGCCTGCCCTGCAGCTAACATATAGCCGATCGCAAGCGTTCCCCGATGTCAGTGCTGACGTCGGAGGGAGGGCTTAAGCAAAGCCTGCCCTCCGACGTCAGCGCTGACGTCAGAGAATACTTCCGTTCGGCTATTTGTGTGCGGCAGGGCAGACAGGAAGCAGAAGACAAGCCTCGCGGCTTGAGCTTCGTTTTGCTGAGAAAGTTGCAAAGATGGGCTGGTAGGCAAACACGGAACACAAAAGGGGGGAGGGAGTGCGTTTTGGACACAAGGCATGAACTTGGGAGAGAGGAAGGGAGGGAAAGAGATGCTGAGGTGGGGGAGGGAATGGGTTTTTGGACACAGAAGGCATGGACTTGGGAGAGAGGAAGGGAGGGAAAGAGATGCTGAGGTGGGGGAGGGAATGGGTTTGTGGACACAGAAGGCATGGACTTGGGAGAGAGGAAGGGAGGGAAAGAGATGCTGAGGTGGGGGAGGGAATGCGTTTTTGGACACAGAAGAAATGGACTTGGGAGAGAGGAAGGGAGGGAAAGAGTTGCTGAGGTGGGGGAGGGAATGCGTTTTTGGACACAGAAGAAATGGACTTGGGAGAGAGGAAGGGAGGGAAAGAGATGCTGAGGTGGGGGAGGGAATGAGTGTTTGGACACAGAAGGCATGGACTTTGGAGAGAGGAAGAGAGGGAAAGAGATGGTTGTGTACACGGGGAATAGAAGAAAGGAGAATTTTTGGTCATAGGGAGGGAGTGAGGTACAGATAGTGGCATACCAGGGTGGGGGGGGGGGGCGGTTTGCCCCACCCCGGGTTTACGTCCCAAGGGGGTGCACAGCTGGCCACCCTCCAGTGTTGTCCCTAGGCCGGCAAACTGCGGCTCTTTAGCCACTTGAGTGCCACCGCCGCCAACGGTGTTGTTGGCGGTGGCAGCATTATAAAATACTTTCTTTGTGTTTATTTGATTCCTATTCAAGAGAATTACTTTATATATAGTCAATATAGGCACAGAGTTAAATTTTTTAACATTTTCTAATGGTGGTGTGCCTCGTGATTTTTTTCATGAAACAAGTGTGCCTTTGCCCAAAAAAGGTTGAAAAACACTGCACTAAGGACCAAATCTAAAATAGCTCCCTCTTCATACAACAGTCATCTAAAATATATAACTGTCACTAGAGGTTAATTAGTACAAGATAATGGATTGCACAGTAAATTTAACTGTCATTAATCAGAGTTTCTCAGTACTCTCAACCAGCAGCACAGTTCAAAAATGAGCAGCTCACCTTTATTCAAATAAAATAATTAAACTCCCTTTATTTATTTATTTTAATATTTCAAAGCTAATGTAGCTTTGAAAAAGGCTTCTCCCAGTTGACAGAACATCAGCAGGAGACCACTAGTAACTGAAGGGACATCTGCATAATATGGGGGAAATCAAAGCAGGTTTTCCAAATACACACCCAGCTGTTTTATACTGAGTGGGCAACTTACTCGCTAGTTATTGTAGTTGTCTGGGTAGGTAGAACCATTGTTTCAGCCATCATACTATGACTTTCCTCAGGGTGTGCTGTGAGGTCTGCAGTTTGTTTCTATATTTTATTTAAAAATTTATACCCTGCTTAAAACCTAAGTGGTTCACAAAATACATACCCGTAGATAGTTATAAAAACAATACTACAAAAATTATTAACCGTATTTTTTGCTCCATAAGATGCACTTTTTCCACCGCAAAAAAGGGGGTGCAAATTATGGAGCGAATACACCTCCGCTGCCCCCTGGCATTCTGCTGCTGCTCGTTGACCCGCCCCCGCTGCTCGCTGCCCTCTTACCCGCTTGCTGCTGTAGGAAAAGAAGAGAAGGGCCGACGATGTGCAATCGGGCCCACACGTCTTGCCTTGACGTCAATTCTGATGTCGGAGAGAAGGTCTGGGCCAGCCAATCACTGGCCGAGACCTTATCTCTGACATCAGAATTGACGTAGGGGGAAGGTTTGTGGGCCCGATTGCACACCGCTGGCCCTTCCCTTCAGGGAGTTGCCGCAGCAGGAGTCAGCCGCTTTGCCGTGTTGGCAGCGGCTTCGGGTGTGCGCGCTGCGGTCCAGGAGTACAGGAGCCTTGTTTTGGAGGAGCTCTTTGGACTTCCGTCAAGGGTTCTCATGCGGGATTTTTGGGCTCCTGGAACATCGGCATGACCTTGTTCCAGTTCCTGCGGTGTGACCTTGAGGATCTTGACAGCTCGTTCCTGTGGCAAGTTCAGTGAGGCTGTGTGTGTGTGTGGGGGGGGGGAGCTTGGTGTGGGTGTGCCTATGGTTATTTGGGTGTTGGTAGGATGGAGTTTACCAGGGTTTGGTGAAGGGTTTTTATGTGCTTCTTATGATGCCTGTTAAAAAGTCTGGTTCCAGGGGAGGGAGGGGAGGTGGAGCTTGGCAGGATCGTTCTGCAGCAGTGGCAGTGCCTGTTGGCAGACCAGGAAAGAGGAATCGGCGTGGGAGGGAGGACAAAGGCTGGAAGGTGGTGAGGGGGCAAGAACTCGGGACATAGGAAAGAAGGAGGGAGGGAATAGAAAGAGACAATTGTTGGGCCTGAGGAAGTAAGGAAGGAAAGAAAGAAAGAAAGAAAGAAAGAACTATCAAGAGCAACCAGAAATCACCAGACAACAAAGATAGGATTTCAATTTAGTGATCAAAATCTGTCTGCTGCAGTATATTTGTCTATTTTTCTAGGGGGCTGGGTTCAGAGGCACAATTTGGTTCAGAATATTTTTTTCTTGGTGTTTCCTCCTCTAAATCTAGGGTGCATCTTATGGTCAGGTGCGTCTTATGGAGTAAAAAATAGGGTACATTTATCAGACAAACTCTCTAGTAGTAATAAAAAGAAAATCATAATATCAAGAAAAGGCCTCTATAAATAAGGTTGTCTTCAACATCTGTTTAAATTTCAGAAAGCGACCCTGAAAGATTATTCCATAAAAGCACCCCTGCTGATTGCATAGGGCTTGAGGTGAATGAGACATGAAAGTCCGTTGGTCAGGAATTGAATTTTGGTGTGGAAGTTCATTAGTCATAAACCTTACAGCATGGTGGCTGAAATATTGGCTCTCCTTACCCAGATATGGCAAGATCTGGACAACAGCCAACAATCATGACGCCAGCCGCGAAAGCCTAAGAGAACATGGAACTTGCTCACCACTCATTTGGATCACTGAATTGGACTAAAGAGCTAGTTTTGATTACTTTTTAAAGTATGCTGTCCTTGTGAACTTACTAGTCTTACAATTTCACTCCGGGCTATCTGCATGCTTTTTTTATTTTTTTAAATCTTTATTCAGGTCAGGCTAGGTCAGGTGTGGAGATGTAGGGTTTAATCCTTCTCAGTTGGCGGAGGTAGTAGAAGGAGGTAGAGACTACTTGAGATATGTGGGTGGATAGGGATAGGTGGCCATCTAATTTTACTCCTAGGCTGCTTATTGATCTGCTGTCTTTAGTGTTGAGCGTGTGTATTTGGTGTGTGTTTTTCTGATTCATAAAAGTTTGGTCTCGAAGGCGTTCAGCTGTAGTTTGTTGTTTGTCATCCAGGTTTTCATGTCAGAGAGACAGTGTTGGAAGTTAGAGATTTGGGATGATCGGTTTCCGCCTAGTGAGAGGAGCAGCTGGATGTCATCGGCATAGGAGTGGATTTTAACGTTGTACTTCTGGGCTATATCAATGACAGGTCTGATGTAGAGGTTAAATAGGAGGGTGGATAGAAGGACGCCTTGGGGAACACCATATTTAATAGGCTTGGAGTTAGATTTGTGCATCCCTAGTAGGACAGTTTGGATCCTTTGGTGAAGGAAGAAGGTGAACCACTGGAGGGCAGAGTCCTTGATTCCTTTATTCATCTTACAAGTTTATCAGAAAATATCATTTGAACTTATACAATATCACTTGATTAGCTTTCATATACAACTTAAATTATAATATTTAAATCCACCCTCCCATCCCTATTTCATATGTAATTTCATATATCATATGATATATTATATAATCTTTTCTATTAATCTAAACATTTAATATCAGAAATCCCTCCCCCCCATCCCTCACTTTACAAATGTACCAATAAGGGAAAAATGATATTTACTCATCATAATATTCTATTAATGGACCCCAAACCTCCTGAAATTTATAAAAATTTCCTTTTTGTGTGGCAAGCATTCTTTCCATCTTGTATATATCTTATATATATCTGCATGCTTCTAATTGATAACACATTTCAGCTGTAAATTGCACTTTGGTCCTTTGAATACCCCTTCTGAATATCTTGAAAAAATTATGGGCACTTATCAAAAAGACAATCCCTTTGGCTGCATTATTTTCATTCTTATACTGCTTTAAAGTCATATTTTAATTGTATAAATTTTAAAAATGCATCTGTTATTTTTATTATGTTTAAGGAGAAGAATGAGCAGCTCCTCCACAAGAGGCATATTGGATTTTA
The DNA here is from genome assembly GCF_902459505.1 of Geotrypetes seraphini. NCBI lineage: Eukaryota > Metazoa > Chordata > Amphibia > Gymnophiona > Dermophiidae > Geotrypetes > Geotrypetes seraphini. The sequence goes on from NC_047086.1 coordinate 110,000,906, forward strand.
AAACCTGGACAGAAACTAAATATACACCAGAACTAGTCAACGAGGAAATGCAGATATGCCGTAAAAGAAAATTCCTAAAGCGTTACTCAGGCCATACACCACCTGTAAACCAAGTGACCATTAACCGTGCTGCCGTTCTTGCTGCCACGTAATCTTCCTTTCATTTTTAAGTTGCTTCCTAAGAGGGTCAAAAAATTGTTATTGTTCTTTAAACTTAGGGCTAAGCTTAGAAAGTGCAACATCAGGTACGTACAGCAGCTTGACATATTGGTAATGGAGAAAGCAACTACATGTGTAATGCTCAAGGTAATTTGATATGTGCCATATTCAGCTCTTTCAGTTCTAGGCCTATGGTGTCAACCCTGATCCAGAGTGCTTGAAAGTTGTAGTCAGATGTTGTAAGTACCTGGCTCTGGATTGTGGTGATGACATGGCAGTGCAGCCCAAGGACTGAGTGATGATTGGCCATGTCCTGATTAAGAAACATTTTCTGTGTACCAAGGAAGGGTTTTATAACTATGCCCCAGTGTTTACAAGCACATTTCCCATACATCTTGAGAGTCAAATTGTGACTCAGGAAAAGGAAAACAGCACAATAGGGAATTGTGAATTATATATATATATATATATATATATATATAATTTTTGCTAATTTTATTAAAAATTATCACTTCAGAGCTTATAGCAACACCCCCTCCCCCCCCCCCCCCGGAAGTCATAAAAGCAGACACTGTTCATATATTTTAATGAATTATGTTTTATTCTTGTTTTCACTGTATACTTTTGCCCCACTTTTGTGTTCCTAATGGAACAGTTACATAATCATAGCTGGCCTTGAGTAGATAAAAACAATGTCCATCTTGTTTCATGTTGCAGCTGTACTTTTTAGATCGCACCTAAGAGTATGTAATGAAAACAGTTGAAATCCTGTAGATATAAGTTTAATGGTATAGTAAATGGAAAGCATATGGCATTAACAGTTTTTCTTATGGATCTTGACTAGGATCTCCATACAATTACATCAAGAACTCAGCATTAAGTCTTATAGGAACACTTTAGTCCACTTGACTGTAAAGTTAGCTGAGTTTTAGTGTTTCTTTATAACTTAGTGCTATTCAGTACATTTTATTTCATGAGAGTCCTGAAAGAGAAAATAACTTAGAATTGAAGTGGTCTGTATACTAGGACTGGAAATTTCCTTACTGGGCCCTATCTGGGAGATTTATGCCATCAGAATCGTTCCTCAACCCAGAAGAACCCCTGGTTTGAAAAAGTCATATTTTCTCCCAAATGCTATGGTCTTTACTCCCAGTCCTTGAGGGCCAACACCAGGTCAGATTTTCAATGTTCCCACTGAATATGCTTGAAGAGATAGTAGATATATTCATCTCTATCATTCATATTCATTAGGAATATTCTGGAAACCTGACCTAATTGTGGCATTCAAGGACTAGGCGAGAATATGGGAGCTCTAGAGCAGGGGTGTCAAAGTCCCTCCTGGAGGGCTGCAATCCAGTTGGGTTTTCAGGATTTCCCTAATGAATATGCATGAGATTTATTTGCATGCACTGCTCTCGTTGTATGCTAATAGATCTCATGCATATTCATTGGGGAAATCCTGAAACCCCAACTGGATTGTGGCCCTCCAGGAGGGACTTTGACACCCCTGCTCTAAGGTATTTGAGTGCTATAAAACAGCACTATATACTTAAAGGGGAATATTATAATATCTGCAGCATTCAAACTGGTAGGATTAAAGTGCTGCTTTAATAAAGTTGTTACCTTGATGAGGAAACCAGAAAAAAAATGCATAGATGTTTTGTTTTCTTTAGCAACAATTGGGCTAGTGTCCTTTGTTTGGTGTTAAGCATTTCAATATTTGTTCATAGAGTTGATTCTTTTATTGCAAAGCTTTGCTATGTTTCTGTTAATAATAAATATAAATAAAGTTGTCATTTTGTTTAAATTTTGGTGTGTGTGTTTTTAATTGTTTCTTTTCCAGATATTTAAAATGTCTACCATTGTTAATAGCGTCTGTTAATCATGTGTTGATATTGCATATGCAAGTCTATAATTTGATAGCATTAGTCCTTAGAAGATAGAATACAAAATAGGTTTGCTTATATTTCTCTCTCTCTCCTTAGTTGGCTATAGCTTTTACAACACAAGTTTTGTTCTTTTTGAGTTTTTCCTGATAAGGTTTGTTTTCTGTGAATTTAAAAAAAATCTGAAATGGAAAGAAAAAGGTTAATACCTCTATTGAATACTTACCTAGTTTTCAGGTGGAAATATCTAATACATTTGCATTGCTTAAGTTGAAAGCCCCTTTTTGAAGAATGTATGAACCCTGCAGATAAAATTGTAAGAACTGAAGTGTATTACATTCCACTCCTGTAAATGTTTTGCAACAAAATTTCATTTTTGATAGTCAAACAATGCAAATAAAATATCACCAAATGCTGACAGCTCTTGCAAATTCAGTGCTTCCTCTTGTATTTCCCTGTGTTTGGAGGTGGGGTGTTTTGTTTTTTTGCTACATTCAGTTCTCTGATTATTCACCATGCCAAGCCTACATTGTTGACAGTAAATCTGAGAGATTGTGCTCCTACTCCCTGACAAAGATGTGAGATTCATCATTGTTATGGTGTACACAAAATGAAACCCAGGTGGAGACTTCATCTTTTACATAATGGTGCAGAGCAAACGTTAAGACAAGTATTTGCAGGATTATTCCTGTCATGGTATATGCAAAACAAACCATTTGGAGACTTTTCCTAGGCAGTGACTCCTAACACAGAACCCAGTATCACATAGCTATAGTTCGGGTTCCTCTTTTCCACATGCATCACTTTGCACTTGCTCACATTAAACATCATTTGCCATTTTGACATCCAGTCTACCAGTCTCACAAGGTCCTCTTGCAATTTTTCTCAATGCTCTTGCGATTTAACAACTTTGTATCATCAGCAAATTTAATTATCTCACTAGTTATTCCTATCTCTAGATCATTGATAAATATATTAAAAAGCAGTGGTCCCAGCACAGACCCCTGGAAAACTCCACTATTTTTTTTTTTTAAATCGACCACGGGACTGGAGAACTTCTACATTGTGAGTTATAACATTATCTGTAACATAATTTCAAAGTATAAGATGCATGAGGCAGTGCTTACGATCAAAGCTGTAAGTAGCCCGGTCTTTGAAGTGAGACCGAGGCTCTGGATTCGCTAGTCAGCTGTGAATGACGTCAGACGCCATAAAATGAAGAGAGTTCAGGCTGACGCCATCTTTGCCTGTATGAGCATGGAAGATTTACACCGCAGTAAGCTTGAGATTAGAGAATGACACGGTGAAAAAATTGGTCCCCGTCACCGCCCCGTCCCCGTCTCACCATCCTCTGCACCGCCCCGTCACCGCCATTCCCTTCACCGCCCCGCCACTGCCACCCCACCCCATTCACCGCCCCGTCACCGCCACTGCAACCCCATTCACCGCCCCGTCACCGTCACCGCTGCATACATAAAAGCCTCAAACGGGTACGATTTTATATACTTTTCTTTATTTACGTATAAAGGAAACATTCTTTAAAACTTTAAAACTTAGTTAAATATTAGTTAATAACTATACAAAAACAACACGCAGAGAAAAAATTAATTAATATAAATTCTCAAAACTGACACATTTTGATCACTAAATTTAAAATAGTTATTTTTCATACAATTTTTCAATCACTAATCTTCCACCACCCCTGGGGATAGCAATGCACAGACATAAAACTACACAGTCTTACATGCAAAGGGGTTGGAAATAAAATAATCTTATTGGCTTTGCACTCTGATTAAAAAAAAAAAAAGAACCAGCTCAGTGCTGCAAGAGTAGCCCAGCCAGACTTCAGCACGGAGCTGGTCCTACTAGAAACCTCTAATGTGGCTTAGTAAAAGAGACCCTAAAAGCAAATAATCTCACCTGCATCAGAGCAAATGAAAATTTCAGCATGAGAATGTGTATGCTATTGGAAAGAGTAGCTCAGCCAGACCTCAGCATGGAGCTGGTTTTTTTTTTTTTTTACACAAACATTCCTTTCCTTACCTCAGCTTGTAACCGACGAAGTTTTCAGGTTTTCAAAAAGCTGCGAAATCCAAATCCTCTGCTCGGCTCCGAAATCACAATCGCTACTGCTGCACTACAAGCCATTAAATATCATGTGCGGCAGTAGTGATTGGTCCCCTACTTTGATCTGACAAATGAGGAGCCAGTATATTGGGGGGCGGAGTCAATGCGGCAACGTGCAAGTTGGATCGAGAGTTGGAGGAGACAGACAACATGGCGGAGACATCAAACACCCGGTCACGAACACGGTGAAACACAGGTAAATAGCGGTTCCTAGAAGGGGGTACATTGGCCTGCGGGGACAAATCTTTTCACCGTTTTTGCGGGCGGTGAAAACTTTTGTCCCCGTGTCTGCGGCGATTTGGCTATGGAGTCTCCATAACCCGCAGTCAAACCGCAGCCACGCCGCGGCTCACTGCGGGGATCGCTCCCCGTGTCATTCTCTACTTGAGATGTAGTGGAGAGTGGTTTCTTTACTGCATAGTTTGTTTCCTGCTGAATTTCTCTGCATTTTTTGCAGAATAATGGTCCACAGCACTGACGCAGCTGAGAGGCGAAACGGCAGCTAGCTAAAGTCAGTGAAAGGACTGGCAAGGATGGCAGGAGTACTGATTACCTGCATTGAACAACGGACCCTGTCCGAGCTAAGTTTTTTGATTTATTCAAAACGTTGTGAACATAAATAAGAAGTTTCTGCGTATGTTTAAGAATTTACTTCATTTGGGTTTTGAGCCAGTGAGGTTATCTCCCTATCTAGTGTGGTTGTTGAATTTCTGAGGCTCTTTCCTCTTTAACTTTGATATAAGTGACTGTTAAACATTTTGCTAAAAGAGAGCATTCCTCACAATTCTTACGCAGTGTTAATATACACAAATTACCTTGAGAGGGGTATCCAGAGGGAACCCCGCTATTTACCCTTCTCCATTGAGAATATTGAGCATTAAAAAAATAATAAAAATATTATCTAAAACAGTATAAAAATATGAATATAAATATGATATATTGTACTTAAAGTATTCATGAAGTGTTTATAAGATTATATGTATTTTTCTGATACACTTGTTGTAATATGAAAAAATGAATAAATAAATAAATAAAAAAAGAGAATATTGAGCATTTATACCCACTCTGTTTTCAACCAGTTCTCAATCCATAAAAGGACATTACCTCCTATCCCATGACTTTCTAATTTCCTCAGAACTCTTTCATGAGGTACTTTGTCAAATGTCTTTTGAAAGTCCAAATACACAATATCAACCGTTTCACCTTTATCCACATGTTCATTCACCCCTTCAAAAGAAATGCAATAGATTGGTGAGGCAAGATTTCCCTCGACTAAAACCATGTTGGCTTTCTCCCATTAATCCATGGCTATTTTTATGTTTTTAATATTGCAGCCTGGTCCAATTTTATCAAACTACCCATTCCACTTCTTGCCAGTGCAGTTGTTGAATGGCTTTTAGCTGTGCCGGTTTAATGACGACTCACAAACACACTCACATGAGTGACAGTCATTTTCAAAATTTAGTTTTATTTAAAGCAAAGTGGATTGAATTATAGAGCAATAAAGTTGTTGGAATAAAAATAATAGTAGTCACATTCATTGTAGTCATGATACTTTTACTCAAAAAGTATTATATAAGGCATTAGCTTTTTTAACTTTCAGTTAAATAAATATTTGTGATCCTTACTGTATTTTTACTAAAGTATTAAAACATGCATTTATTTTTACTTTTGCTTGTGTTCTTTGACCTAGAACTTTAAAAACTGCCCCTGCCCTCACTTCCGCCCCTGCAGGTCAGTCAACCTCTCCTCTCCCCACAGCATCACTGATACTCACCTTGATATCTATGGACACTGCTGAAGCACTGACTGTTCTCTTTTAAAAAAAATATATATATATATATAGTTTTCTCTTGCCATCATTGTGCCAATTGTCACTGGAGCAGGAATTTCTTCCATCTTGCACCATGCATCTCTGTGTGTTTAAGGCAAGTGATGCAGGTACTCTCACGTTGGTCTCAGGTTCTGAAGTTTCATGAAACCAGCATGAAAATACCTGTACAATGGGCTCAAACATGCACAGAGCTGCATGCATCAGGGAGAAAACAGCTCCCCACTAGCTGCTGTTGGAGCAGCAGCTGCAAGGGATTAGCACTTTTAAGAGCCATGAAAAATCTAGATTGCTAGAAGGGAATTTTGAGTCACCATAGTGACCTGCCACTTGGGGATTTGTCGAGCCCTGGCATACAGTATAACAAAATCCCCAGATAACAAATCTCAGGTCTTATTGGCAGACAGACATTTGACAAATGACATGTGGGTACAGAAATACAATCATCACAACTTATCATTAAGGTTCTAATTCCTGAAGATGAAGACAAACACAAAGAGAATCAGTGATTAGGTGGGGGCTGTGTCACTATCTACTGGGAGCAGACATTCTCTGATTTAAGTCTTGTGTGTTACTAATACCTTTGAGGATGTTGTTGGAGAAAGGATGCTGGATTATTAGGCCATTGGTTTGATTCATGTTGGTTATCCATCTCCCACCCTGGCCAGCAGGAGGAATGATACATAGGGGAGCAGCACAGGGGGTGTAAGGGTCACAGGGAAGGGGTGATGCAGGGTGTAGAGACAGCAGGTGGAGAGGGTATAGCAGGCATCAAAAAAATTAACTGTTCCTTTCCCAGAAACTTGCATTTTGAAGTTGCCATGCAATTCTAGACTTGTTGAAGCATCCGTTTATGATGCCAGCAAGATCTGCCATGCTCAGGTGTAGTAACCATGGTGCATCATCCATTTAGACTGAGCCCCATTTGCCATTCAGATATTTTGAGACACTTGAAAGAGCCATTGTCAGTTAATTGTAAATTATTATGCAGCACCTAGCTACTCAAGGATTATTTCAAAAAAGGCTGCAAATCATGTGGCACTTTAACATGAACTTATGTATCTGTCATCTGTAGAAATCAAATATATCAAACAAAAACTTTTGCCCATCTTTTTTTCTTGATGAAAACATCTGGTGTATTCAGTTACTTTTAAGTGGTTCCTGACCTTCCTAATATCATGGCATACCCAGCACCGGATTCATTTTGTTATGGCAGACCATCACCACATTCTGTTCTTCCACACCCACCTCTTCCTTCCCTCCTTGGTGCCTTTAGCTTCCTTTCATTTCCACATCATCTTCCCTTTTATGGGATTGCCTTGATCCAGCAAGATGAAACAGGTTAGCAGTGCCTCTTACTTGCTGCTCCTCATCTGCTCTCTTCCGTCTGAAGTTGGAAATGTGTTAGACCTTGAGGTCTCACAGGGCCCACACCATTGCAACTTTGAAAGAAAGCCAATACGAGAGAGGCAACAACAGTTAAGACGCACTGCTTGCTGGCTCTGGCTATCAAACAGAAAGGATAGCATATGGGACAAGGAACACAGATAGAAACATGATGGCAGATAAAGGCCAAATGGCCCATCTAGTCTTCCCACCCGCAGTAACCATTATCTTGTCATCGGCAACTGTGGCCCACTCATCACAACAGCTAGGAACCTCTGTTTTAAATTACTCAGTTGATAAAGAGCCATTATTGGGCCTCACGCCACTCTGTTATATAATATTAAGATCTGACTCCCTCTAATGCTGCTGGTAAATTACAAAGAAAAGCAGATAAATCTAATATCAGAGAAACAACAGGAAAAAAAAAAAATCTCTGTTTCACTTTATATACACGTTGGCAATGACAAAACGGAAGAGTGACATCATGCGTGGATATCAAAACATAGCAACATTTTATACATTTTACATTTAAGAAAAACCCTTGAAAAATATTCTTCCATAATATTACAGGTCACAGTAATTAAAACAGATCAGCTCCATTTCTAATCAGTATTAACATTCTGTGCCGCTGTATTGCTTCAGCATAACATGCTTTCCAAAGATAATTGACCATCAGAAAAATGCCAAAAATCAAGTTACAACTTCCTATCCAGTGCTCAAAAGTCAAGTATGCTAATTTGTATTACAATAGAAGTGTTTCAAGTGCTGACGTGTTCACACTGTATTCCTATAATTTATAGCCTGAGAAGGGGAAGATTCCAGTGGATATTTTTCATCTTTCATACAGAATGGTCACAGCATCACAACTATACCATTCGTCAGTGTAATCAACTCAAGCAAAGTGCTAACAAAGCTACAAAATTTGATGCAGAATTCCTAATTAAAACTCATTATAGCCCTGGGGAAAAAAATACCCTGGAATCTGTATACAGTACAATCACTAAAAACAGTTCACTGATAACCAGTTAAAGGCACCATCCTACACTATATTGGGTGTCTGCATGACTCTGGCATTTGCATAGATTGCTCAAAATACAATTTGCAGCATATTCATTTTAGCTTGGCTGCATTCGTCGAGGAAGAACAGAGCCCAGAACATCAGTCAGTAGCCCCAATCAAGTGAGCAATGGCTTAAATCTGCTCTCTGTCTAGAGAGAAGGGAACAAAGTAGTCTCTTAAAGAAGCATCTTCTGTGTAAACAACTGCAAGTCGAAACGCACCCAAACTTCCCCTGTTGGCACTTCGTGCAGCAGTAAACGCTTTGTACTGGGTCCTTTGCTTTCCTGCTCAGTTCGGATTTTTGCTACTGGCACCTCGGTACGACCCAGGAAGTCTGTTGAAACACAAAGAGGAAAGCATTAAACACTGGCCAATACTATCTCTGAGCAAAGTTTTAAATCACATGTAATAACTGAATTCAAAGTATGGATGAACATACATAGTGAGGTGCTAGGTTCAAAGTCCTCAGGCTCTGGAAAGTGAAAACCTCTCAGTTTACATCTTGCAGTATATTTTTGCACAGATAAAATATCCTGTTCTATGAAAAGACAACCATTTTACTTTTGAAATAAAAATTCATTTATGTACATTCTGTTTGCTCAGCCACCTTATTTAAAGTGTCAAAGGGCTAGATACACAAAGGGGATCAGATCCAATCCATGTTCGAGGGGCTGATTCACAAATCGCCCTCATGCAAATGAGGGCAATTGGAATCACACTCCCAACTGGCTGCCCAGATCGCTCTACAGCGATTCCAGCACATGTGCTGGACCTCTAGCAGATATTTTTTTTTTCTTTTTTTAACTTTTTGGGAGCCTTTTAACCTGCTTAAGCCCGCTGGTTGATACCACAGGCTTGCACTGCAGGGAAGGGTGGGAGAGTCGATCTGGGCAGGCAGGCGTTCGGGGCAGGCAGGAAATCAGGGCAGCGGGATAATCAAGCAGCAGGAGAGTTGGGGCTGCAGGAGAAGACACAGCTCCTTAGCTATGGGCAGGCAGGAGAGGCGGGAGAGTCGGGGCTGCAGGAGGCGTTCAGGGCAGAAGGAGATTGGGGCTGACAGGGCAGACAGCAGGGCAACAGAAGGCAGGGTAGTCAGAAAGGGCTTGAGCGACTGGTCCTCAGCAGTCGCTTGTTTGTGATTGGCCAGCCTAGTCAGTGTTGCAGGGTTTTGGTTAGTGAATCACGTCCCTGCCTACTTTGCATACTGTTGGCCTCATTTGCATGCGTGGATCGGAGGATGGTTGGCAGAGAGGTAAGTAAATTGGGCCGGAGAGAAATCAGGTCGCAAACTGATCAGTACACGATTGGTTTGCTTTGTGAATCTAGCCCAAAGAGATTACAGCACATTGTAATATCATAAAGCACTTGCCTGGAGACTGGTTAGTACTTAAGAAATTTTAATACATATTATGGTATGCATTCCTTAAACCCCTCAACCCCCTACCCCTCAGAAGATGCTTTCCCCCTTTCTGTCATTCAAGCTAGCTAGCTCCTAGTTCCTGTAACACTCTGCAAAATGTTTTTCGGTTTATATGTAACTAAGTTTGAGGAACATAGTTGGTGGGGATGATAATGTTGATATTTGTTGGTTGTAAAAGAAAAAAAATTAATATATATTGGCATTTGTTATTGAGAAGCTTAAGACAAACTGTTTGACTTGTCTAATATTTTTGTCATGAAAGAAATACAATGGCAATGCAGTATAGATGTTTGTTACTGTATGGTGTCAGACTATGAGTTACTGGCATTGCCAATTCACTGTTTCTTTTTACCATATGTAAGGCCCAATTTTTGCATAGATTACATAGATTATCTAGGTTGGAAAAGGGATGTGCAGGTGAGGATGTTCGAAATGTGCAAAGTATTTTACAAAGGATTTGCTGAATATAGAGCTTTTAGCAAAATATAAAACACCACAGAAAGTAATGGCAATACACTGACAACAGCCAATTTACAAAAATACAAGGATGGGCAGAGACATGAAGATGCTGCGAGACACCGCCGTGCACCTAAGGGCACCTAATAGGCTGTGCTCAAGCCCTGCTTAACAGTAGGTGAGACCACGTCAGGAACAGCCCTGAGCTCCAGAGAAAACTATGCAGGCTGGCTAACAAGATACCCAATGGGATCGGCCTGCTAGCTACAGACTGAGTCTGAATTCTCAAGCAGGCAGAGCTTCAAATTTGCTCCATGTACCAAATTACCCCAAAAAAAGGGATGAAATTACATAGAATTAAAAATAATAAAATGGGGAGAGCAGAACAAACACTCCTGCAGCACGCGTGCAGAAGGAAAGAACTGTAGGTGGAGCTAGAGAACTCAGTGAAGTTCAGCAGAGGCAGAATGAAAAATCTGAAGTGGATTCCTTATGCTGCAGCTCACCTATTGCACTGGAATAATACCTAACTCAGTTTTGATGACAAAGCAGGATAGCCAAGCGGCTAAGATCTATTCAAATTAGCTACGGGAATTTTCAGATCTCTCTCTTATTTCACGCTGAGGTAGCTGCCAAACTCAGAGGATTGTCAGGGAACTATAACCAGCAGACAAAAAGGAGGTGATAATACTCCCTTCTAGATCATTGCTGATGTTTCATTTGGAACATCATGTTCAGTTTTGGAGTTCTTCTGCATCCAAATACTAAACAGTATGGAAGTTCTTGTGTTCTTTCTAAACTCCTGAGCTGACAGGTAAGTACACAAGTTTGATCTACTGTTTTTGGAACACTGACACACACCTTTTGGAAGAGGTTTAAAATCTGTTTATGACGATTAAAACTACAAGGCTCAGTGTTTTCAGTATGTGCTGCTTTCTCTTATGAACACACCTTTTACAAACTTTTGTAATTCCTATAACAACTCAGGAACAAGGAATTATTTTGTTAACTTCCGTATTGTTTTACAGCTAACTTATTGGCGCCTCGCATATATGTTCTTTATTGATTTGCTTTCCATTTTTTCAAAGGTTTTATTTTTTTTTTTTTTATTAATTGCCTCAATATTTAACCATGCTTGCAGTTATCTGGTCTTCCTTCAATCTTTTTCATTTATGGTATACATTGTAACTGGGTTTTCAAAATGAAATTTGAAAGAATTTCCTAGCTTCATGAATTTCAAGTTTGCAACCATTCATTTAATAATTTTTTCAACTGATCTCCTTATTTTATCATAGAAGTTAAAGTTAAATGCTACTACAGTAGTTAATATCCGCCTTTTGGTGATTATGTCAAATTTGATTTTGTTCTAATTACTGTTACTAAGAGACCTTATGACAGTAATGTCTTTGCTCCATGTTGTGCATTCCACTGACGACTAGATCTAAAGTAGAATCCCCCTCTTGTTGGTCCCCTGACTAGCTGCTCCAAAAAGCAGTCATTTATGGCTTCTAGAAACTTTACCTCCCCCTAACATATGCTGATGAAAAATTTACCCAAATTTGAAGCTCTGCCTGCTTGAGAATTCAGACTCAGTCTGTAGCTAGCAGGCCGATCCCATCGGGGTAACTTAAATCTACAGTTAACATTTTGTGCTAATTATATTTGCCTTTCTAATTTATGTTGGCTAGCGCCTATCTTAATATATATATTCATCGTTGCTATCCAAATACTTATTCCAGTGTATCGCAAACTGTGTGCGGGAAGATTCCGGCAAGGAGTGGTGCCGGCGCCAGCTGACTGCCTACAGGACTTGTCTCTCACAGCAAGAGGCACATCCTGTAGGCAGTGAGCAGGCAGCCACACCTCTTCTCCTTGCCGGTCCCTCCCTCTCCTCTTCTCTGTGCCTCTCCTACTCCAGCAACCCTCACTGGCGGCTTAGGGCTCCTTCTGGAGGGCCTTCACACAAATGCAGACATCAATGTGATGTCATGCATGTACATGACATCATCACTTCGACATATGCACATTTCTAGGTGCCCTCCAGCTGCGGCCTATCATCTCTTAACTTAATCCTATGCCCTCTCATTCCCAAGCTCCCTTTCAAATGAGAGACACCTCATGCACATTTATGCCACATAGGTACTTAAACGTCTCTACCACATCTCCCCTTTCCTGCCTTTCTTCCAAAGTAACATAGTAAATGACAGCAGAACGGTCCCATCCAGTCTGCCCATAAGTTATACCCATTAAAAAATACATATTGAGATCTTTAAGTCTGTTCCCATATACCTTATGATGAAGACCAAAGAAAAGGAACAAAAACCCCACATAAAATTCAACCTTTACAATATTGCCCTTTAAAATGTAGGTATCAGACAGGGAAGCTTTTTGGATTCTTTTATGGGTGTCTGTTTAAATGCTCAGTCTCTACTGCCTTGTTAACTACACAGGTATATTTCAGTTGATTATCATCTTAGAATTTTTCTGACATCAATGTATGATTTAAAGCTTGCTTGTATTTCTGAATTGATTGAATTTGTTCTCTATCTCTATCATAACAGGGACGATTAAAGATGTTGTTTAGACATGTCTATGTTATATGTGATAATCAGAGGGCAACAAGATTTTATGTATGTTGTATGGAAACTGCATAGTTATATGTGGTATATACATTTTTAAATAAATAAATGAATAAAAATAAATATCTCACCTCTAAGGCCCTGATTCTCCAAAGTGCGTCCCAATTTTAGGCAGCTGTAGGCGTCCTACAGCTGTCTAATCAGCCAATCGGGATGCACGTATTTTTAAAAAATGCTCCCCAGGCAGGCCGCCTATATTGAAGGCCCCTCCGAGAGCCTAGGGAGGCCCGCAAGATGCCTAAGCTCGCCTAAGGGCCTTAGGCGAACCTAGGCGGCCCTACGCGTCTCCCTAGTAGAGGAAGAGACGCTTAAAATGTAGGCCAGCAAAATGCTGGTCTACATTGTAAGTAGACACGGCCGCTATACTTATGGCAGCAAGGGATCTCCCTGCTACAATAAGTATAGCGGCCGCCTGTCCCATCACCGACAGGAGGATGCCCAATCCTCCTGCCGGAACCCCCCTCCCCCCAAACTGGTAATCGTCGGCAGGAGGATGCCCAATCCTCCTGCCGGAAAGCCCAATGACCCAACGACCCTCCTCCCCCCCCAAACTAACCTCCCTCCCCCAACTAACCTTTACATGTTGGTCAGCTGGATGGGTCTTGCTGCCGTCCAGCCGATGGGCCCGCCTCGTGGAAATGAGATGGGCCCGCCCCTTCCCGGCCCATCCCCGCTAAATCTAAGGCCTGATTGGCCCAGGCTCTAGAAGCCTGGACCAATCAGGCCTTAGGATTAGTGGGGATGGGCGGACCTGCTATGCCTAAGGCCTGATTGGTCCAGGCTTCTAGAGCCTGGGCCAATCAGGCCTTAGATTTAGCGGGGATGGGCCGGGAAGGGGCGGGCCTGTCTCATTTCCACAAGGCGGGCCCGTCGGCTGGACGGCAGCAAGACCCGTCCAGCCGACCAACATGTAAAGGTTAGTTGGGGGAGGGAGGTTAGTTTTTTTGGGGGGGGGGTCGTCGGGCTTTCCGGCAGGAGGATTGGGCATCCTCCTGCCGGCGATTACCAGTTTGGGGGGAGGGGGGTTCCAGCAGGAGGATTGGGCATCCTCCTGTCGGCGATGGGACAGGCGGCCGCTATACATATTGCAGCAGGGAGATCCCTTGCTGCCATAAGTATAGCGGCCGCGTCTAATTTAACCCGATTCTCTAACCGGCATCTGTACCATGGACACCAATTACAGAATCGGGGTTTAGTGTAGGACCAATTCTGTATAGGACACCTCTCCTGGGCGTCCTATACAGAATCAGGGCCTAAATGTCTTAGTGATTGGGCTTATAAGATTTTCATCTTTGCTAGAGGAATTGTGGAAACGTTGGATCATTTTTCTATTCAAAACTTTTAGAAGCAAATTCAGTCCTTTTTGTACCAAATTACAGATATCCCATTCCCTGTACCATTTAATTAGAGCTTTATATTACTGGGCATTAATATACAATCCACTTTCCCTTCTCTATAGAGGACATATGACAAATTGTCTATAGTTAGCTGATAGATCTGTTATAGCCAGGGCATGGAAGATAAGATTTGGATGCTTTATAATCTCTTTCTATTTTGGACAATAACTATGTAACTCTTGTTTTGGATTTGATTTGTGCCTTTTTTCCTTTTAGATATTATCTCATTTTGTGTTCTATTTACTGCTAATGTTATGTAATGTTCTTGACTCAGTTGAACCTGTTAAAATCTGAATAAACACATCTGGAATAAAATAAGTTGTAGGTATGGAGGAGTCTTCTTGAGGCTCAAAGGCTTGAGTTTTCAAATTTGTCGGTCTTATGAAGCTATCATTTACATCCACCTACTTTGTTAATTTGTTTTCACTATTTTTTTGGGGGGAGGTTATTTTAACATCACTTTCCATTGTCAGATGCAAGTCAGAGCATGGGAAGATTAAGCATCACCTTATTAAAATGAGAACCGTAACTATCAAAACATACCATCAGGAGAAAATTGATCCCGGTCAAATACAGTGATGCACAGCACATCCTGATACAGGTCCTTGATGAAGAACTGACAGTTAAAATTCCACTTTGGACTTAAAGTATCTTGCAAAGTCCTGGTAGTATAGCTCTGCGATCCCATGCTGATTTCACAATATGGATTGCTCTTTCCTAAATAGGAAACATTAATGTATTTATTTAAATGATCTGAATGTTTTAGAAAAAATTCATTGAAAGGGTTATACTGGTGATGGTGTGTAGACATGGCTACTACATGGATGGCAAGGAAATCCTAAACCTCTCTTTGCATGCTGTGTATTTTGTTTTCTTTCAATAAGGTATGCTTACATAATATCCTCTTAGGACTTTGGATTGGTGAAATGCACATGATTTTAATAAGTAAATAAAATACTACACTGCTATAAGTAGTTCACAAATGTTAATATGCTAGGTAATAAATTATAGAATCATAATTTGTACAGCTCTTTTTACAGTTCATTCAGTTTTCAAGGAGTCAAAATGCTAAACCTGTAGCGGTTTAAGTAAAATGTACAGCTATAGCAATGAAAAGGTGTAGAGTATTACCATTGGGTTTACAGGCCTTTAATTCTGTTCCTTCAGTCACATGGACCATAAGGCGTCCTATCCCTGATGATTTGTGTGAGCGTGCTGCAAGGAAACAAAACCAGAGGTGAACCTTATTTGGACTATTCTCAACTGAATATTTCCAAAGAAAAGAACCATTGTGAGTTGCTTAGGGTTGCATTGTGTTCAAGAAAAGCAGTTTATACAGTGCCTTGTAGAAGTCTTCACATTCGGGAAATTTTTTCACATTTTGTTGTCTAAAAAATACAACTGATAATGCATTATATATTTAGTTCTGTTTATTGCAATCTCGTGTACAGCCAAATTATTTTAGAGATTCATATCCCCCCACTATTGATATATCACATTAACAAGTCGGAAGGGCATTTTAAAGTACAGTGGTGCCTCACACAACGAACTTAATCCGTTCCAGGAGCAAGTTTGTTATGTGAAACGTTCGTTGTGTGAAACGCGTTTTCCCATAACAATACATGTTAAAAAAAATAATTCGTTCTGTAGCATAAAATATGCTAAGATGACATAAAAAAAGATAAATTTTTGGTTATTATTTTTATTTAGATACATCTAAAAACATAATTGTTTTTTAAAACAACACACATTTTTTAAATTTAAAGACAGACTAAGTAGAGTCTAATTTTACAGTGAGAGGGCAGAGTCTCAGCGGCAAAAACTGGGACTTAACTGTTCATTTTTTTTTTTTTTCTACCGTGTTTCCCCGATGATAAGGCAGGGCCATCAAATAAGACAGCCCCCCCTTTTTAGAAAAAAATGTAAAATAAGGCACCCCCCCGCAAATAAGCCACCCACCGATACCTGGGCTTACCCGAATCGGGTGGTACGGTGGGTGACTCCTTGTGGTCCCTGGCACCCCCGACACGATCGGGGCAAGAGGGAGCTCAAGCCCTCTTGCCCCCCCGACTCCCCGACACGATCGGGGCAAGAGGGAGCTCAAGCCCTCTTGCCCCCCCCAACTCCCCGACACGATCGGGGCAAGAGGGAGCTCAAGCCCTCTTGCCCCCCCCGACTCCCCGACACGATCGGGGCAAGAGGGAGCTCAAGCCCTCTTGCCCCCCTGACTCCCCGACACGATCGGGGCAAAAGGGAGCCCAAGCCCTCTTGCCCCGCCGATTCCCCAACTCCCCGACAATATCGGGCCAGGAGGGAGCCCAAGTCCTCCTGGCCACGGCGACCCCCTAACCCCACCCTGCACTACATTACGGGCAGGAGGGATCCCAGGCCCTCCTGCCCTCGACGCAAACCCCCCCCCCCCCCAACGCCCCCCCCCCCCCCCCAAGAACCTCCGACCGCCCCCCCAGCCGACCCGCGACCCCCCTGGCCGACCCCCACGACACCCCCAACCCCCTTCCCCGTACCTTTCTGTAGTTGGCCGGACAGACGGGAGCCAAACCCGCCTGTCCGGCAGGCAGCCATCGACGGAATGAGGCCGGATTGGCCCATCCGTCCCAAAGCTCCGCCTACTGGTGGGGCCTAAGGCGCCTGGGCCAATCAGAATAGGCCCGGGAGCCTTAGGTCCCTCCTGGGGGCAGGGCCTGAGGCACATGGTCGGGTTGGGCCCATGTGCCTCAGGCCCCGCCCCCAGGAGGGACCTAAGGCTCCCGGGCCTATTCTGATTGGCCCAGGCGCCTTAGGCCCCACCAGTAGGCGGAGCTTTGGGACGGATGGGCCAATCCGGCCTCATTCCGTCGTTGGCTGCCTGCCGGACAGGCGGGTTTGGCTCCCGTCTGTCCGGCCAACTACAGAAAGGTACGGGGAAGGGGGTTGGGGGTGTCGTGGGGGTCGGCCAGGGGGGTCGCGGGTCGGCTGGGGGGGCGGTCGGAGGTTCTTAGGGGGGGGCGGTCGTTGGGGGGAGGGGGGGTTTGCGTCGAGGGCAGGAGGGCCTGGGATCCCTCCTGCCCGTAATGTAGTGCAGGGTGGGGTTAGGGGGTCGCCGTGGCCAGGAGGACTTGGGCTCCCTCCTGGCCCGATATTGTGTGGGGAGTTGGGGAATCGGCGGGGCAAGAGGGCTTGGGCTCCTTTTTGCCCCGATCGTGTCGGGGAGTCGGGGGGGGGCAAGAGGGAACCAGGCGGAGAGAGGGCAGTTAAGCGCAGTGCCTGCGCGGAAGGATGCAGCTCGGGCGACTTCGTTGTGTGAAACGAAGTTCGTTGTACGGATCAAGACATAAAGTTCGTTGTGCGCAGCGTTCGCTGTGCGAGGCGTCCGTTATGCGAGGCACCACTGTACCCTATTTTTCGCTCCATAAGCCGCACCTGACCATAAGACGTACCCTAGATTTAGAGGAGGAAAAACCAAGAAAAAAATATTCAGAACCAAATTGTACCTCTGAACCCAGCCCCCTAGAAAAATAGACAAATATACTGCAGCAGACAGATTTTGATCATTAAATTGAAATCCTACCTTTGTTGTCTGGTGATTTCTGGTTGCACTAGATAGTTCTTTCTTTCTTTCTTTCTTTTTCATTCTTTCCTTCCTTACTTCCTCAGGCCCAACAATTGTCTCTTTCTATTCCCTCCCTCCCTCCTTCCTTCCTATGTCCTGAGTTCTTGCCCCCTCACCCTCACTGCCTTCCAGCCTTTGTCCTTCCTCCCTTCCGTCACCAAAGCCTGCCTGCCTCCCTCCCTCACTGAAGCCTGCCTACCTTTCTCCCTGCCGCGCTGATTCCTCCTCCCTGGTCTACTGCTCGCCCACTGCTGCCGTAACTCCATGAAGGGAAGGGCCGGCAGCATGCAATCGGGCCCACAAGCCTTCCCCCGATGTCAATTCTGACGTCGGAGATAAGGTCTGCGCCAGCGATTGGTGCCCATCCCTACAACATACTTTTTACATGAAAGAACAATTATAGAAATATTCAAAACTTAAAACATATGAAACCAAAAAGTCTTGGTATCCTTTGACTCGCTTTTGAATCTCCCGCTGACTTCACTTCCAGGCCACACATAGGAAGTGGTGTCAGAGAGACGCTGACAGTGTTGCGAGGAGCACATCGTTGACTGCTGCGAGCAACAACTTCAACTAGAGGTTCAGCGCAAGGAAAGAGGGAGGCACGTGGCATTCAGGATCGGGGAAGGAGGGCGTGTGGCAGGCGGGATCAGGGAAGGAGCGCCACTGCCCAGAACACTTCTCACCCTCACTACGCCACTGACCCTAGTGAGCTGATATCTGCACTTTCAAAGTGAGTAGTGCCTAAGTGGGTGAGTTGTTGAAAGCGGTGTACCAAATTTGCCATCCATGGAATAAGATCCATTGTAACACTGGAAGTACCGTAAGTATGATATTATCAGTGGAAACATAACCAGGTATCAGAGTCTAGTAATGCCCATTGCTACTATATTACTGCATCACGTCTCTGATTTGCCATGCAGAGTCCAAGACTCATAGCAATAGAAATATCATATGATTTTCAAGGCCAGCCTCTGCCAATCAAGGACAATCTGTTGGGAGGAGATACTGTAGCATGTGGAGGACTTTGCCCTATCTGATCACCTTGCTGCAATATCTGTACCTTCTAGACTTAACGCCCCAAACCAGTGAAAGACCTGCCAATTGCACTCCCTTTTCACCATGTAAATCATGACACTTATGGATGGTACCTTGATAAGCTGCCTCTCTCTTCCTTTTCTCTGTTTCAATGAAGAGTTCTGATGCAGCCTTAATCTTCTGAACCCAGGCAGTCCTACAAAAATTCATCATGTTAGCAACTTTCACCATTACACTGCATTCATCAATCATGAAAAATATTTTAAGCCTATCTCTATTTTAAGCAGTGTTTATGTTTTTCATGTGAGGAAAGGAATCGGCCTTTTAAAAAAAATAAATAAATAAATCAAAGTACTCATCATACCAACTCTTGTTTACAATAATGGAACTACTGTTGGTGACAAGATAACCTGATAATTGCTTCTCTGCACAGCAAAAGTATGCTGAAGATGTGTATTTGAAAGGGAAAATGGAAACGATTAGGGGAATATTAATTAGCACTGCATTTCTGAAGGAAATTAGCACAGGCTATGCATTGAAAATGATGACTTACAGCTATCTTCTTAATAATAAACAATATAGACATTTGGAAGATTTGGCATCTTTAGTAGTCACTTGGACAAATGTTTGTATTTCAAAATTCCCCCTCTGACCAATTAAATTTTGTCTGTTCAACTTATGACAGCAAAACTTAGCCTCCCCCAGAAGAGATAGTTTGAGGCTTGGCAGCAGGGCTTTGGTTAGTTCAGACACAGCAGAGAGATTCTTCAACCTGTTAAACTGAGCTGCACAAATAGCAGGCTAAATTTAATTGGACAAATTTGGTTAACTTTAAACCTGAAACCTGGCACTTTTTTGGACTGAAACATCCAGATGAAATCTGGTTAACTTTATCCAGACATGCCATACTGAATATTTATACTGAATCTATTTTGTCTTCCTCTACCTGGAATCTGTTCCTTGCTTACTGTTTTATATATTATATACAGATTATTAAGCACTTTAGCTTTGTTTTTTGTGGGCTACTTTTGAGCTTAATTTGAAAGGCAGGATTCTATCAAAGGCACCTAACTGCGCCTACCTTGTAGGCACTGGTCTGTGTGGTTGTCAATCAACTGCTAGGCGTCCCTTATAAACGTAGGCATTGCTAGGCGTCAGTATATTAGGCCAGAATTTACCTGGCCTAATTTACTGGTGCCTAACTCACATGCTGAGTGATGGAGAACAAATTTGGCCCTGTATCATTCTCTAAATTGCAGATGATTAACCTACATTTTCCCAGCATGTAAAATCCTGCAGTATAGTTGTGATCAGTGTTCCCTCTAAGCTGCGCTGGCGTGCGCTGGCGCACAAAATATTGCATCGCAGCGCACAAGTTTACGTCACAGCGCACGGCGTACGGAGATGGCAGGCCGTGGCGAGAGGAGAATCGGGCGAGTTGGCGCTGGCGCCCGATATTTGTAGCGCACAGCGAAAAAAATTTTGCCCACAACACCCGCCCGCTTAGAGGGAGCACTGGTTGTGATGACTTTTATGGTTGACTAGCATGTAAGGTGACCTAAGAACATAAGAACATAAGAAGTTGCCTCTGCCGGGTCAGACCAGGGGTCCATCTCACCCAGCAGTCCGCTCCCGCGGCGTCCCATCAGGTCCATGACCTGTAAGTGATTCTTTGTCTAAAACCCTTTAATCCCCATTTTTCTTCTATCTATACCCTTTCATGATCCTATCTCTACCTCTGTCTATATCCCTCAATCCCCGTATCCTTCAGGAACTTGTCCAATCCCTCTTTAAATCCCCTTAATGTACTCTGTCCTATCACATCCTCCGGTAGCGCATCCCAGGTGTCCACCACCCTCTGAGTGAAGAAACATTTCCACCTTGTTCTTGTAGTTCCCAATAGGCTGAAGAATCTGTCCCTTTCTACCTTCTCTATGCCCTTCATGATCTTGTAAGTCTCTATCATGTCTCCACTTTTCCAGGGTGAAGAGCCCCAGCCTTTCTGCCTCTCTGCATATGAAAGGTTTTCCATACCTTTTATCATTCTTGTCGCTCTTCTCTGAACCCTCTCAAGTATCTTCATGTCCTTCTTTAGGTACGGCGACCAATATTGGGCACAGTATTCCAGATGTGGTCGTACCATCGCGCGGTATAGCGGCATGATTACTTCCTTCGTTCTGGTTGTAATACCCTTTTTAATAATACCTGCTTGTCTTTGGAGAATATTAAGTTGCATAGTTGGCTGCAAAATGAGTTCAGTGAACAGGATCATTTCTTTACAACGAGCTATTATGACAAATCATCAGCTGCTGTTGTATAGTTAAATGTTGTTAAAACGCATGCGGATTGTGAAAAATTGCAGGTGGCCCTTAGGAAACTGGAAGACTGGGCGTCCAAATGGCAGATGAAATTTAATGTGGACAAATGCAAAGTGATGTATGTTGGGAAGAATAACCTGAATTACAGTTACCAGATGCTAGGGTCCACCTTGGGGATTAGCGCCCAAGAAAAGGATCTGTGTGTCATCGTAGATAATACGATGAAATCTTCCGCCCAATGTGTGGCGGCGGCCAAAAAAGCAAATACGATGCTGGGAATGATTAAAAAAGGGATGGTTAATAAGACTGTTATAATGCCCCTGTATCGCTCCATGGTGCGACTTCATCTGGAGTATTGCGTTCAATTCTGGTCTCCTTATCTCAAGAAAGATATAGTGATGCTGTAAAAGGTTCATACAAGAGTGACCAAGATGGTAAAGGGGATGGAACTCCTCTCGTATGAGGAAAGACTAAAACGGTTAGGGCTCTGCAGCTTGGAAAAAAGATGGCTGAGGGGAGATATGACTGAAGTCTACAAAATCCTGAGTGGAGTAGAACGGGTACAAGTGGATTGATTTTTTACTCCATCAAAAATTACAAAGACTAGGGGACACTCAAAGTTACAGGGAAATACTCTGGAACGTGTTGCCAGAGGATGTGGTAAGAGCAGATAGTGTAGTTGGTTTTAAGAAAGGTTTGAAAAAGTTCCTGGAGGAAAAGTCTATAGTCTGTTATTGAGAAAGACATGGGGGAAGTCACTGCTTGCCCTGTATTGGCAGCATGGAATATTGCTACACCTTGGGTTTTGGCCAGGTACTAGTGACCTGGATTGGCCACCGTGAGAACGGGCTACTGGGCTTGATGGACCATTGGTCTGACCCAGTAAGGCTATTCTTATGTTCATCTTCCATCAGAGGCAATGCCATGTATCTCAGAAAGAAAGGGGTCTCTAGGCCAAACTCTGCTCACCTGTCGTTGATGTTCTCTGTCCTCAGGATGTAGACTCTATCAATGTGAGAGATGTGAAAGACAGGCTCCTCACTGGATGGATCAGTTGGCAGTTTCACTAGCACTTCGTTTAAGAAAATTGGCTGAAAAAATTTAGAAAAAAATTTCAGTGTTATAAATATGTTTTAAAAAAATAAGATATCAAAAACATGCCATAATCTGTAAAAGAGAAAAAAAAATCAATGTAAGAGCACTTAGACCAAAAAAAGAAAGTTGGAAATCAATTTGGGGCCAAATTAATAGTTTATTAGAAAACCCGGGGACATTGACCTATGATACTATATTGTTTGGCATATCAATGAGGGCAAAAAGTCAGATATCTTCAAATAACAACAAGCTTTTTTGCTTATAATGACAAGGGTTGCCATACAACAAATTACATGTAATTGGAAGAACTGGAATAGAATGAATTATAATTTTTGGTGGAATTCATTGTGCCATATATATAAAATGGAAAGAGCAATAGCTACACAGCAGGGGTATTTACGGAAGTTTCAAGATGTGTGGGAGCCGTTAACAAAATATTGTAATGAATAGATTCCATTTTTTCCCTTAAATTTACGAGTTCAATACTGGGGGAGGGGGGGTAATTTTTAGTTTATTATTTAACAATATAAGAATGATAGGGGGGAAAAATTTAATCATATAATACTTATGTTTTACATCTGCTATGGGAGGGAATGAGATAAGTTATATGATTTGTATTATTGCTGAATATTAAGTGTTCTATTTGATGTGAAAATTTTTTAACTCACTGACACACTTATTGTAAGTTATAAAACGAATAAAGATTTTTATTAAGAAAGTTGACTTAAACCGTATGATGACACTTCAGTGCAGAGAGGAGCTGAAAGGACATTATTTACCAGCTAAAGCAAGACTCCAATAAGGGGAACCAGAAACCTCTTCCTTTATATTGAGAACATAGCTAAAGCAATAAATTCACATCTGTGCTGATAGCATTTCAGTTCAACCCTTCTGTCCATTACCAGCTATAAACAAATGTTTGCCATGAAAGCATCATCAAGGAAGAGAGAAAAGCAGCTGCAATCTGGTTACATTTGCTATGTTAGAGACATGTTAGCCGCCACTACCGGGAACCCTTTGCCACGATCCAGCCAGACATATAAGATCTTCCCCCAGCATTCCATTGGATAGATCAATCTACCTGCTTTTAAATATCAGCAGCAGTGGGAGAACAACTGCTTTTACACCTAAGCAGCATTGGGACCAACCGCAACTACCAAGAGCCCATAGACCAGATCATGACAGGAGTGTGAGCTCCACACCTCCTGCAGTCCGCTAGGAAGATCAACTGCTTTAACACCTAAGTAGCAGCAAGACCAGCTGCCTATAATAGGAGCCCTTGCCCCGATCCAGCCAGGCATGTGAGCTCCTCCCCCTATATCCCGTTTAAGAGATCAATCTACCTGCTTTAAATATCAGCAGCAGTAGAAAAACAACTGCTTTTACATACAAGCAGCAGCGAGACCTACCGCAACCACCAAGAGCCCACAGACCCGATCCTGCCAGGAGTGTGAACTCCTCCCCCTGCAGTCCATTGGAGAGATCAATCTGCCTGCTTTTAAATATCAGCAGCAGTGGAGATCAACTGCTTTTACACCTAAGCAGCAACGAGACCAGCCACAACCACCGAGAGCACACAGACCCGATACTACCAAGAGTGTTAACTCTTCCCCCCCTGCAATCTGCTAAGAAGATCGACTGTCGGCTCCGGGCGGCTTTCCCGCAGAGGAGAGAATCCTGCATTCACCGTGGGCCTCATCTGGTGCAGCCTCCTTGGAGCGTCTGGGGCACGGGCAGTGTGTCTGGGAGGGAATGCATGGATGGGAGAACATCGCAGGGGAGGAGACATAGGCATCCTGGGACTGTCTGCCAAGTCTCTTCCCTGAAGAAGCCCTTTCTGGAAACGTCAATCGCTCCTCCTAAACTTACTTGCTCCACTTCATCACTTCATCATGCTTCTATTCCTTTCTCTCCTCTCTTCTACCTTCCAAAGTATTTAGATCAATGCTGTCTTGTTAAAATGTTTATTTTCTTTTATTTTTCCTCCAACTCTACTTTTCACTTCTCTATTACCCTCCAGGTACTTTAGTTAGATTGTGAGCCTTCGGGACAGTAAGGGAATTTTTCAAGTACCTTTCTTATTTCTAATCTTAATGTATATTTTCTGTAAACCGCTTAGAACCTAGCGGATGTAGCGGTATATAAGAAATAAATTACATTACATTACATTACATTACATGTTAGCACATAATGCTGCTTAGTAAAAGATCCCAAAGTGACTTGTTTGACTTATGTGGCAATACTAGTTATTCTTGCTCACGTTTCTAAATTATCTAGAGCTGTGACCTTGGCAAAATACAATACAAATTTTATTTATATACCGTTACTACCTCAAGAAGTTCATAATGGTTCAACGTAAAAAGTAAAAACAGTATCAAAGAATAAGAATTAAAATAACAGAACATATTATAACTTATTCAATACATATTCCCTAAACAAATAAGTTCTTATCAGCCCAATTTGATCTGGTAAGGTTCTCCAAAGTTTAGCTGCCTGATATGCCCATGCCAATGGAATATTTTGCCCCTCTTACCTTTGGAAATGAAAAAAGGATTGTGGTCTCAAACCATAAGATACATTGATCCACTTGAATAGATAGATCAAGCTAATCTCAGATAAGAAAATACTGAACCAGCACATAAAAGCCATCTAAACGCCACCTTTTGTACGCTCAGCCATTTCTGCCCTGCTTTAACAGGATTCTTTCCCCCAACACTTACCGATTTGTACATCCTGTACTGAGCGTTAGACTTAGGGCTGAAAAGTTTCTCTGTTCCTGAGGACACAAATTGCTTGAGCATGTAGGTGAGCAGCAGGAAGTCATTGAAGAGGAAGCCATACAGCTCCTTGTTGCTCTTGGTCTTGAACAGCTTCCCGCTGTGCAGCAGCTTCCGGGGGCCCAAGCAGTTCGTGAGCGAGTTGAAAATGACTTGCTGAAAGAGGAATAGTCAGCAAAAGAGTGAGCAGTTCTCTGTTTTTACAGTCAGTCTTCCCCCAGTCCTCACTTGTTCCCAATTCAGGTTTTTTTTTATCAGGGAATCTAACAATGTCAACACCAATGGAACATTTTTTTCTCCCCATCTTTTCATAAATTAACATCCTTCATTTTCCTTCAGCAGCAGAGGGAACGTGCAGCGGAGGCCAATGGCAGGCTGCTGGAATCACTACAGCACCAGCGATCCTCTGTAGTCTGTAATTAGTTTTTAAAGTGAGACCGGGAGGCTAGGGGGAAAGCATGCCTGCCTTCAGGGGGGCTCCCTGGTGTAGCTATTAGAAGTACATGAGGGGCATAAGCTGGACTGAGGGGAGGTAAGGGGAAGAAATAATGGGATGGAGGGAGGGAACAGAAAGAGAGTTGGACCCAAGGGGGGAGAGGAAGGGAGAGATGATGGACCCTGGTTTGGGGAAGGAGGGAGAGATGCTAGATGAAAGGGTAGTTGAGAAGAGGAGAGATGGTGGGATCCATCACTGCAGCCACTTTCTCATTTTTTGGGCCACTGGCAGCAAGAATGAAGTAAACACGCTGCCTTCTGCAACTGGAAGCTTCCTTCAAGTTACAACTTTACTTTTGGGATACCACTAATTTTCACTCCTATACAGTGGCGTACCTAGGGTATGTGGCACCCGGGGCCCATCATTTTTTGACACCCCCCCCCATCTATATGAAAAATATGATTTTTAGTACCAATCTACATATCGCACCACAAGAGTGTACCTAGGAAAAGGCTGCATCTTAAACATTGCAGTGAGCACTAGAACACCAACACATACATTGTAAAACTAAACAAGCCAGATCCCGCACAGTCAATTGGTCCTGTAGTCAATGCCAACTGAAAACTATGTCTTTTTCAGAACACACAGAACAGAGATACACCCTTGCCCAAAATGGAATAATCACAAACTAAAAATAGAAATATGTAGACAAAAGTTAAACTGATCCGCCAAGAAACCAGACCCTGGATACAATGCAACACCACAAAAAACAGTAACACATGTCCTCTAATACAGTGCAAAATATAAAGACAGTAGATGTAAATTTGAAAAAACTGATACATAACAATCACCACTTTATAAATTAACAAATAAAAATAAAACAAATAATGAGAAATAAAAAAATACCATTTTATTGGACTAATCCCCGTAAATTCGGTCCCCATCCCCGCAAACCACCTGATTCCATCCACACAAGCCTTGAATTGTTTATATTAAAGTATAAAAAGAAACAATATTCTGTACAATTGTCAATTTATAAATCAGCGTCTTCTCCCCACTCTCTTCCCCATTTCCCTTCAGCATCCTCAGCCCACTCTCTCTCCACTTTCCTTCAGCGCACGCACATAAAAACAAGCAAGTAATTTTATATCATTTTCATTCTATTCATTCATAGAAATTAAAGTCTAAATAATGCCAGTCACATAACAAAACATGATTTTACAAAAATAATTCCCTGCAGTCAAGCCTGCAAGGATTACTAGATGTCTTTCAGCAGTTCCCCTCCCTCCCTCCCCCTTACCTTTGTGGCCAAGTCAAAATGATCTACCAACAATAAAATTTTAAAAACACAAAGCACGCTGTACGCAGAGAAAATGTTAATTATCATTTATATTCCGCGGGTTTTCAAAGAGGTCAAGGCAGATGACTTTATGCAATGTCACCTCAGTAACAACTATACAAAAATAGACAAATATTCCCCCTCCCTTTTTACTAAACTGCGATAGCGGTTTTTAGCGTAGGGAGCTGCGCTGAATGCCCCACGCTGCTCTCGATGCTCATAGGCTCCCTGCGCTAAAAAACTCTATTGCGGTTTAGTAAAAGGGGGCCATAGTGCAAAATATAGACAGCAGATTTAAATTTTCAAAACGGACACATTTTGATCACTAAATTGAAAATAAAATCATTTTTCCTACTTTTTTGTCTGGTGATTTCATGAGTCTCTGGTCCTTCTTCTGGTCCTTCTTCTTTCTCTCTCCCCCTGGCTCCCCTCTTTATTTCTGCCTTTCTTTCTCTCTCCTCCTGGCCCCCCTCTTTATTTCTGCCTTTCTTTCTCTCCCCTTGGTCCCCCTCTTTCTTTCTGCCTTTCTTTCTCTCTCCCCCTGGCCCTCCTCTTTCTTTCTGCCTTTCTTTCTCTCTCCCCCTGCCCCCCCTCTTTATTTTTTCCTTTCTTTCTCTCTCCCCCTAGCCCGCACAAAGCCATCGTGCCGATTTCTCCACTTCCACGATTCTTTCCCTACCCTCACCCCCAAGCCAGAAGCCGATTTCTCCCTGCTCCTTCCCCGATGTCCTGATGTCCTGAACTTCATCGGGCAGCAGCAGCATTCACAATTCACTGCTGTTGCCCGCTTCAGGCCTTCCTCTCTGTCGGGTCCTGTCTTCATGAAAACTGGAAGTAGGCAGGACCAGGCAGAGAACAAGGCCTGAAGCCGGCAACAGCAGCGAATTGTAAACGCTGCTGCTGCCCGAAGAAGGTAATGGAGCACCGATGCAGTCCGCTTCTCCCCCTCCCAGCCGAACCCCCGCTGACCCTCCTATCTCTCCCCCCCCCCCGTGAACCTTTCCGACTTTCCCAGCGAGAGCAGCAAACCTCCTTCGCGGCTTTCTCCTCCCTCTGCCGCGTTACTGATGACGTCATCAGTGATGCGGCAGAGGGAGGATAAAGCCGACGCTACTGGAGGGAGGTTTGCTGCTTTCGCTGGGAGGGTCGGAAAGGTTCACTTGGGGGAGGAGAGATAGGATGGTCAGCGGGGTTTCGGCTGGGAGGGGGGAGAAGCGGTCTGCCTTGGTGCTCCAAGGCCTGGCGCCATTACCTTTTTCGATAATGGCGCCGATGCTGCTTTCGCTGGGAGGGTAGGAGCGCGATAGGGACCGGGCCAGCTGTGCACCCCCCCCCCAAGGCGGCACCCGGGATGGACCTCCCCCTCGACTCCCTTGGTACGCTACTGCCCTGGGGAAACAGCCTGCAACAAGATCGCGCGATGCCAGAGATCTTTGCCTGCTTCGGCTGTTTCCTCCGCCGCGGTCCCGCCCCTCCTCTGACATCAGAGGAGGGGCAGGACCGTGGCGGAGGAAACAGTCGAAGCAGGCAAAGATCTCTGGCATCGCGCGATCTTGTTGCAGGCTGTTTCCAGACGCGACACCCGGCGCAGGGGGGGGGGAACTGGACCGGACCGGGAGCACCCCCTCAGGGCTTGGTACCCGGGGCGGATCGCCCCTCCCGCCCCCCCCTTGGTACGCCACTGCTCCTATATTGAACATATCGGCACTAGAGGATGTAAATTTAAAAGACACCATCAACATCTTTTCTCACATCAGGCAGCATTATGGGGTAAAGATCTAGAACAATTGCTTATGTCTACTACTTATGGGGAATTTAGGAAATGCCTAAAAACACATCTGTTCCTAAAGTACTTAGGCAACTAACCTGCACAATCTTATTCCACAATAACTGATCCCTAGAGCTGTTAATCACTAGCTTTTAACTTTGTTAAATCCACTCAATTTGTGGCATCTTTCAATCGATGTTAACCGGCAGAACATTGTTAAATCCACTCAATCTGTAACATCTTTTAATTATTGTAAACCACATAGAACTTCACGGTCCTGCGGTATATAAACTGTTATTATTATTATTAGACATCTTTTACCATTTAGCTGCCACACAGTGTCAGTTCACACCAGAACCAACAGAGCACCTGGTGCCACACAATTTACACTCCTTGAATCATGCAAAACTACATTGGCAAAATTGTATGCGCAATTTATGACGATACACAGAATTGGCCTTCCACTCTTTTGGAGAAGTGCAGGAATTATGCAGCTTTGAACAATTCTGTGTGGAATTATGCAGCTTTGAACAATTCTGTGTATCACCTAAATAAACTAGACTGACCCGAGCGGTCAGAATCACACACTATAAATTTATCTTCCACTCTTCTGGAAAAGTGCATTGAACATATATTAATTATATGCAAGATAATGTAATCACTTTTTTACAGGAAAAGGCCTCAGAAATGGAGCCTACGCAATCATGATATCTTAGATCAATTAATCAGCGTAGTTTTAATGCTCCTTGCTCCAGTCATTGGCCAAAAACCTGTTTACTTGTATCTTGCTTTACCATAAATGATTTTAACTTATTCCTAACTATTTTGAAGTTCATTTCAATTCAATTATTGTAGGTTCTCAAACTATCAATTATTTATCTTTTTTAACTTTTTTTAAAATTTTTTTTATCAAATTCTCATGCACTACTCCATTCAACTGAAAAAAGTGACTGCTTCTCTTGGGTAATGCAATTGGAAAATCAGAACTACAAGTCTGCACATGGAGTGTCATAACCCCAGGACTAATTCAACTCTGTCAGGCAAATCTGGAACCAATTGGCAACTCTAATTGAAGGACAGGAGGAAGAAGGCAGATGCTTTGAAAAAAAAAAAAAAAAGAGCAATAGGATTGATAAGAGAAAGGGGGGAGGGAACATGGTTATCAGGGAAAACACAGATCAGAGGGACAGAGAGCTCTGGGGTTTGGGGGGGGGGTCAAACCTTGCCTCCTGCACCATCCAATCTACTGTGCCTCTCACCCTTGAAGAAATGCACGTACACACACACACACATACTGCAAACCCCTGCAGCAACACACACCACTGCATCCTTTGCCTCTGCCCCTTTGGTCCTGTAGCAAATGCACACAAATCTCTCTCATCTCTAAAAGAGATTCATAATGGTCTATTTTAATATACTGTTTAAAAAACATTATCTTTACATAAGTTTCAATTAAGATTATTTAAATAAATTGATTTTACACAGAACTATCCCTCTTTTTTATAAATGCGTAGCGCGGATTTTAGCACTGGCCTCAACTGGCGTTAAAAACTGTGCTATACTTATGTAAAAGGGGGAGTATATTATCTGATTTTCTGTACATATTTTATCAAACATAAGAAAGCACACTTCATGCTTGTCAAAAATTGTAATTTTTTTTTTTTTTAACCTGAAGAATCATGAAAATATTTTGATTTAACCTGAAGTGAAAATGTAAAAACATATCCTAACATAGTAACATAGTAGATGATGGCAGATAAAGACCCGATTGGTCCATCTAGTCTGCCCAACCTGACTCAATCTAAAAATATGTTGATTTTTTTTTTTCTTCTTCTTAGCTATTTCTGGGCAAGAATCCAAAATTCTGCCCGATACTGTTCTTAGGTTCCAACTACTGAAGTCTCAGCCCATCCTTCCCCAAACGGCCATATACAGACACAGACCGTGCAAGTCTGCCCAGTACTTAGTTCTTCAATATTTACTATTATTTTCTGATTCTAGATCCTGTGTGTTCATCCCTCGCTTTTCTGAACTCCATCACCGTTTTCATCTCCATCACCTCTCTCGGGAGCTCATTCCAGGCATCCACCACCTCTCAGTAAAGGTGGTGGATGCCTGGAATGTCCGGATCCCTGGATCCTGATATATTTATGGACAATTGTACTTAAAATTTTTTAAAATACTCAACTTTCGGTTGTTTAAAACAAGGTAAATTGAAGATCCAAGATGGCTGCGGCTGTTTGACTGTGGGAGAGATGTGCTCTTGAGAAAGGCACAAGGTTGAAAACTCCCACTGACAGGGAATCAAAACCTATGTGGGTCAGGTATGTCTTACCATATAAAAGGGTGTCATACAGTGGCATAGTGAGGGAGAGAGGTGTCTGGGGCAGTGGCGCCTCTCCCCCATCCCCACCTCTACATGCTCCTTCCCTGCCCTCTCCTGCCGCACGCACACCACTTCTCTTCCCCCGAACCTCTGTAATGTTCCTGGTGTGA
This sequence comes from Geotrypetes seraphini, assembly GCF_902459505.1. NCBI lineage: Eukaryota > Metazoa > Chordata > Amphibia > Gymnophiona > Dermophiidae > Geotrypetes > Geotrypetes seraphini. The sequence continues at coordinate 110,032,143 of NC_047086.1, forward strand.
GCGGCAACCCCCAAGCTGCTGTCGCACCAGCGTCGGCTCTTCCTCTGTTCACGGGTCCAGGAAGTGTTGTCAGAGGAAGAGCTGATGCCGGTGCAACTGCAGCTTGGGGGTTGCCGCTCACGCCAGGAACATTACAGAGGTACGGGAGGAAGAGAAGTGGCGCATACATGTGGCAGTAGGGGGGGGAGGAAGGAGCGGGGGAGATGTGGAGATGGGTGCCTGCGCCCTCACCAAGACGGCGCTCGGGATGGAATGCCTCCCCACCCTCCCTTACTATGCCACCGGGGCCATGCTTACTGAAATTTGCTGAGTCACATGCATATATGATAAACTTGACAATGATAAAACATAAAATTCACAGGTTGATGATTTATGGTCTTTTTACTTCAGTTTGAAAAGTAGTTCCCACATAGCCCACCTTCTGATCTGCTGCACTCTGCAGCTTATAACAGTTAGTGGGTGTCCAGTCTAGCAATCTGATTGACCATACACTCCTACTGCTTCTGTACGGTATTTAAGAAATATTAAAAGCTTGGTCCTTCTGAAAACAACTATGGTTTGATACCTCAGTGAGCCCTTCACAATGCACGTGTGTCTGGATCCACTCCAGTCGATCTGAGTTCTCCTTCTCTCGTACCCCTTCATTGACCTGAGAACACAGCTCCTCTGCACGGTCCAGGGCAAACTTCAGATTGCTATAGTCTGGCTGGGTGTCAGGGGTATTCTCCAGGATCTGTGGACACACCAAGGATTAAAAGAAAACAATGTAATATTCTGTTATCAAAAAATAAAACAGAGCAATGATTTTATTATTTGTACTGTATATTTCAGGAAATCAATAAGGAGGTGGGGGTGGGGGTTATGTAACCATGCAAATGAGGCACTGAAAGATAAACACACTGACATTTTTTTAGGGATGTTGTGACTTGTTTAAAGGTGGTTTTTGGGTAGAAATAAAGCTTGTGGGTTCGGATGAGTGGGAGGATATAAACCAAAAAGAACTGAATCAAAAATAAGGGAGGTGGAAATCCATTCACCCTGAGTCTGAAGGAGAGGAGAACTAGTTGGGCAAGATGAACCAACCTGGCTGGACTGTTCAAACAAAGGAGCTAGAAAGAACTAGAGTCTTAGCTGTGCATTCTGCTCAGTTGGGAAGTGACTCCCTAGAGGGGAAGCTCTATCACTGGCTGCTACAGAACTGTTTTCAGAGCTGGTATGCTATGCATTTAGTTAAGGACTACTAGGTGCTCATAAAGAGTTGGGCCAAGACTACCAGGGTGCAGTTCGGTACTAGCAGTCCAATGGAAGAGCCAGGGTGTGTGTTGGATCCAGGGTGTGGGTCAGCACCAGAAGCCTAGCAGAGAGCCAGAGGTGTAGGTTGTCACCAGCAGCTCAATGGGGGAGAAAGCCCTCCCCCCCAGGGACCCACCAATAGAAAGAAAGTGTGTGTGTGTTGGGAGGGGGGAGGGATCTATTGGAAGGACCAAGGGCCACAGGAGACTACTGTAAGACTAGGTCCACAGGCCTGGGGGACCAGCCACCATCCATCCCTGATGGCTTCCACAGACTGGGTATGAGCTGGGTAAAGAAGGGGAGAAAAAGGAAAGAGAAGAAAGTTAAGCACATATCTACACCCACTGGCTGGCCTTTCTTCATCTAGTGCTAGATTCACTAAGGACACCAATTGTATCCCGATCAATTTGTGACCCTGACCCAATTCACTAACCTTCTGACCGATCTTGTCTGCACCCGATCCAATCCACCCATGCAAATGAGGGAAACGGCATGCAAATGTAGGAAGGCAGCGATTCACTAACATTTTTCAGGCACACTGTTTGAGCTGGCCGATACAAAACCAAGTGACTGCTAAGGACCAGTCGCTCAAGTCCTTTCCTGCTTTCTCCTGACCTGAAATACCAGCTCTGCAGCTCTGAAAAAACACTGCTCTCTGCCTCCCTGCCTGCTCTCTGCCACCCTGCCTGCCTCGTGTGTTCAAGCAGCAAGCCTGCCTCTCCGTTCGCTTAAACTACTTGGTTTGCCTACTAATTTGAGAGGCACTCAGGGCACAGGGATAAAGGGGTCAGGGCTCACATTTAAAGGGCCTTTTTATGTTGTAAACCTTTGTGTCTGTGGGGAAAAGTGCCGCCCCGACTCTCCTGCTCTCTGTTGCTCTTCCCCGCGGTGCAGCCCCACTTTAAACATGTGGGTTAAAACCACGGGCTTGCACTGCAGGGAGGGTGGCAGAGAGCAGGAGAATTTGGGTGGGTTTTGTGTTCTGTTCCATAGTCTAATTGCCCCACAGGTAAGCTGGACAGTTCCTGCCCCCTCAGCTTTTTTAAAAGAGGCTGCAGCAAGTCCCATCGGGAGACGAGATTGGGCCCGGCTCATCCTTCGATCATGTCCGCCTTCGCCTGCCATTACTTTGCCACCCCTCCCCCTTTGTTTTGACCTCACTTGTGCAGGAGAGCGGCGCATGAGCGGATCACATGTACAGCCATCAATGATGGTCTGCGCATGCGTTGTGATCGGTCTTCAGCGATCTGTGGAATCTCTTGTGGGTGTATGTTTGATTAGATAATTTGCATGGGGAGCCTTTAGTGAATCGGTTGCCCGTCAAGACTCAACCACGGATCAGAACCGGATTGGACAGCTATGGGGGCTTTAGTGAATCTAGCCCTTAGTGCCTAAGCTAAATCATAAGCCCAGGCCACTGGCGATCTGCATGGGTGATTAGAGTGTGTACATATGTGTATATATTTATATATATGTATATCTGAACTATTGAAAGTTGTTCATGACTAGGCCTGTATACATAGTGTAAACAAAAGCATCCATAATTTATTAGCCAGCCTTGTTCACATTCTTTTTTTGGTTTTCCCTGGGGGGAGAAGAGGGTAAATCCACCCAATAACACTTCTTTTCTCCAAGTGGAAGCACCAAGTGCCAACCGAGTGAGGGACCAACGGAGACTGCCTTTGGCGATCTCCAACCTGGTCGGACCCTGGACCCAGAGCCGCACTGAAGGGGACAAAGTGTAACCTGTTTTGACTGTATTTTATGTATGTTATCCTGTAATTTGTTCTGAGCTTCTTGGGACGAACAGGATATAAAACTAAAGAAATAAATTTGTTGGAGCTACTGTACATTTTCTTTTGTGCCGAGCTACACATTGTGCTCTGTTACACATTGTTATTCCAACTCATAAGAAATTACGCTTACAGACTATGAGATCTAGTACTTTCCTGTATGTGAGGCTTGTTGAGTGGAACAAGCTTCCAGAATATATCAGGCAATAAAAAGATTTGTGTAAATTTTAAAAAATTGTTAAAATGTCATCTGTTTTGCAAAATGAAGTATGATAGTTGATTTTTTTTATATGGCAATTTTGAATTTTTTTGACATGCTTGTTTTGTTATTTTAATTGTGTATGTTTGATTGTAATCTGCCTTGTTTAAAGGCAGAATATAAAAAATAAACTAAAAATTTGTTTTTCACTTTTCTGCATCGGAGTAGCTGAACCTGTCCAACAGTTCTCCCTTTTCTGCCGTCATCTTTCTATGTATTGGATATATCATCACCTCTAGCTTTTGTGCTAAATAAGAAACAAGGACACAAAGCAAGAGGTCAAGCATTAAGGAATGATCACTTCTAGTAAATGAATTAGCAGATAACTTCTGAACCTCTGAAGGTATACCCTTCCAAGATTGAGAATCCAGTTTGCCAATTAACATAAAATATTTTTGGCTATCTGCATGTTTACAAATTAACTTTACATACTTCTAAAAAAACACACCAGTAAGGTACTTACATTCTTTATGATGAGGGGATAACGGGTTATTCTCTGCATTGGTTTTAGTAAAAAGCTGGAGATTGGCATTCCTTTACATCGTGGGTCTGAAGCCAATTTCTGTAATATAATTTAGGTGAAACATCATGTCAGTCAACTAAAACAAAACTGAAGAACTGAACACTTCTGAATTTACTTTCTACCCTCCTCAACTGGCTTTTACTAAGCAGATGAAGAATCTTATCTGCCCCTACCCTCCTATATCAAAAAGCTCCTTTTAGCATAGTAAAAGTGAAATACCTATTTGAGACTGTTACAGTAATGTTATCCTAATTCAGTTACAATGGGAGGGGCCTTAGGCATCTGAGCCAATAAGGACCTTAGGCCCCTCCCTGGTGCATCCCAAGATGCACCAGGGAGGGGAAGGCTTGCCATTTTGAAGAGGCGGGCCTGCCAGCCAGAGACAGTAGGCATCATTCTGTCTGGCCTTTCTTTACAAAGGTACATAGAAGAATGGCAAAGGAACGCATGGATTTACCTTTAAGAAGTCTTTGAACTCTGGCTCCTCATCCGTCTTATGCTGCAATAAAGCTGCCCCATTGAGTTGACAACTACAGAATCTGATATACGCTTGGAAGTGTGAGAGCTCAGCCGCCAGGATGTCCCCAATCATCTGTACTGGCATTTTCTCTCCCACAGTCTTCTTTCGTACTCGCAGGGCTCTAGATCACAAACAATCTATTTACTTTCTCTGAAATATAATGCCACTAAACAATCATATGGGTTCCTTTTTATTAAACTGTGGCAACCCTGAGATTGTGGGTTCAAGCCCCGTGCTGCTCCTTGTGACCCTGGGCAAGTCACTTAATCCTCCATTGCCCCAGTTACATTAGATAGATTGTGAGCCCACTGGCACTGATAGGGACAAATGACTGAGTACCTGAATGTAAACCACTTAAACAATTAAAAGGTGGTATAACAATAACTAAAATAAATAAAAAGTGGACTCAGCATGCCCCTTATGGAGGGATTTCACACACACTAAGGCCACTTTTACCATGGCTGGGAAATGGCCAATTTTCCCTTTTTCTGAATTAATGGCCACGTTAATTTTGCTATTAGTACACAGCCATTAAAAAAATTAGTGTGTGAGCTTCTACTGCCTCTTATTTTGTAAGTGGTAAGGGCCCCCACGCTAATCCCTGAGCCATGGGAGGGGTCTTTGGTGCACTGGGAAGGAGGTCTATGACTCCGGTTGGCCCAGGTGCCTAAGGCCCCTCCTATGGGAGGAACTTTAGATACCTGGGCCAATCATAGCCTTAAGCCCCTCCTCAGTGCATCCCAGAATGCACAAGGAAGGGGAGGCCTGCCATTTTGGACGATGCGGGCCTGCTGGCTAAGGGGAGTGGGCATCCCTCTTGCTGGCCATCTCCTAAAGGAACAGGAGGGGATTCAGAAGGTATCAGGGGGAATGTTGGGGTGTCAGATGAATGTCGGGTGGATGTTGGGGAATATCGGGTGAGTGTCAGGGTGTGTTGGGGAGTATTGGGGAAAGTCAGGTGAGTGTTGAGTGGGTGTTGGGGAGTGTCGGGGGATCGATGGGTCAGCGGCAGGAGGGAGTGGGCATCTCTTCTGCCGGGAGACTTCGGGGGGTGGAGGGGGTTCGGGGGTAGAGGCGGGAAGGATAGGGCTTCTCTCCTGCCAGCCAAGCTTGTGGGGAGGGGGGGTTCAGGGGTTCCCTGCCGCAGCCGCTCAGCTGATCATAGCAGGGGGATTCCCTTGCTGCGATCAGCTTTTGGGAAGGGATCATGCGTGATTCTCTAACTAGTGCCTGTGACATGGGTGTTGGGTGTCCGTCCCTTAGGGCAGACGCGATTCTGTATAGGACGCCAGTGTACGATTCTCAGCTGCTTCTTAGGCGGCTGCAGAAACAGGCATCCTATACAGAATTTCCCCTTAGAGTGTAAGTGCCTTGTGGTAGGGACATATTGTTCCGAGATACTCATCACCATTGTATAGGGCCGCTTATGTCCAGTAGCACTAAATAATACAAATCATTTGTAATCTTTAAGCACTAGTAAATAGAGGTCAAAGTCAGATGTTTTCAGCTACCTTTTCTTCACCCCCTCTAACTGCTATTTAATTAAGATGTTCAGCAAGACTCTTAGGTACTGTTCAATACAGGAAGATCTTCTCTTGATATATCTAGAAACATGCAATTAAACCTTGAGGTTAACCAGGAGTTTTCACTAGGGACTACAATATGCGATATAATGTCTCATCTGTATTGGTCATGCCAAAATTATTTTTTTTAGCTTCTGAAAAGAGTGCACCATTATTATTTGATGTTAAAAAATAACCTAACTGAAGTTCTTTTAGAAACCATTTGCTGTAAGTTATGGAGTAAAGTCCAAGCACAAATTTTGCATTCTCTTTAAGCTATCTGGAGTGGGAATAAGGGCAAAGATTTATTGTTAAAAGCTACATATGCTATTATAGCTGTTAACATATATTATGTTTGTGTGTATGTATCATATTAAGGTCTCATTCATTAAGGATCTTCTACTTTGCAGTGTCTACAGGGGAAAAAAGGCTTGAGGCTAGATTCACTAAGCAAACCGATCGTGTACCGATCAGTTTGCGACCTGATTTTCCTCCGACCCGATTCATTAACCTCTCCTCCGATCTGCTTCCGATCCATGCATACAAATGAGGGGAAACGGCATGCAAAGTAGGCAGGAACGCGATTCACTAAACAAATCTGGGACACCAACTGAGCTGGCCGATCAACAGAAGCGACTGTTGGGGGCCAGTCGCACACGTCTCTGCTGACTCTCCTGCTCCATTGCCACCCTGCTCTCTGACCCGATCTTGCCCTGCTTTCTGCCCCGAGCTCTGGACCTCTGCCGCCTGCAGTGCAAGCCCACAGGTTTAAAGCGCAGCCCTGCTTTAAACCCGCAGGCTCGCACTGCAGGGAAGGCGGCAGAGAGTGGGAGAGTCGGGTGGGTTAAGGCCTAGAGTGTTCTGACTGATTGCCTACCACCCCCTCCCCCCCGCTTGCCTCCCTGCCTGTGTCTTCCTTGCGCGGAGAGAGCATGCACAGGCTGTAATTGTTTCGACAGGCGACGAGATGGTCTGCGAATGCATCGAGATCGCTCAGTAGTGATCTGTGTGGTTAGTGGTGGACGATCCTTCGATCACCCCATTTAAATATTAGCCTGTAGTGAATTAGTCGGCCTGCCATGGATCGGACATTGATTGGTCACAATCGGGCAGGTTAGTGAATCTAGCCTTTAGTAAGTTTTGCCCTAGAAATTCTCATATAGAAGTATTTTTCAATCTGAATTATTACAAATATTACACATCTCAATTTAAAAGCTATTTAAAATGAATACATCAAGAGCCACCAGAACTTTCACTTCAGGAAAACTGCTCTGAAATCCCAGTTTGCTCCATAAAGCAATATTAGCTACGAGAATGACTGACTGACAATCTGACTTCAGCTTCTGGGGTAAAACATTTTTCTTCTGCTCCTCTGGTTTTCTAGCATCCCACAAGCCTAATCCAAGCAGTAGTTTGATAACAGACTTTTCCATTTCTTAGATGTTCAAGACACCTGCTTCTAAAAGAACTAGACTCAGGAGAGCCCTGGGCCATGCAGGCTCTACCCCCTTTGGTATCGCTCTCTGCTCCTTGAGACTGTTGGCAGGCTAGAAGCTGTAGTTTCCCTCCACACTAATCCACTACCTCAAGGAGAGTGGGAATAGGAGGGCCCACTTGGGCTGAATCATTCTGAGACTCATTAAGACTATTCAGTTGTATTTAGAGCACCTATTTGGACAGGTGCAGAGATTACATGAGGACAGGTATCTAGAGCAGTGGTTCCCAACCCTGTCCTGGAGGACCACCAGCCAGTTGGGTTTTTGGGATAGCCCTAATGAATATGCATGAGAGAGATTTGCATATAATGAAGGTGACAGGCATGCAAATCTGCATATTTATTAGTGCTATCCTGAAAACCTGACTGGCTGGTGGTCTCACAGGATAGGGTTGGGAACCATTGATCTAGAGAATAAATTCAATGGCCTCACTACTATAAAGTTTTGTCATACAAAGCAAATTATGTCTACCAAAGTAACAATTGTGTTCAAAAGCACAGCAATAAAACTGTCATAAATCCTGTTGTGTTGATGTAATCTATTATAAAAGAGTGTTTCCCCACCAAACAATTACAGTTCAGACAAACTTTCTAATGTTTAGTCATAATTGAAGACTTCCTTCATTAGTAATAATAATAAAATTTAAAAAAAAAACACTGCATAGCAGACAGGTAATGACAAGGAAAAATATTCAAAATATGTGTACCAGCAAAGAGGATAATTAGTTTCCTGTTATTACTGTACTCCAGAACTGACACCTTAATAGTAACACCTGTGGTTCATGTGATTGAGTAGCATGCTGTCTCACAAAAACTGCTTCTACGTTCAATATTCAAGAATATTTTGAAAGCAACAAGTATTAAGACCAATCCTTGGAAAAGGTTTTTTTCAAAATTTTTAAGAGCAGTTCACAGGAGAACGAGGGACTCATAGATTACTGCTTCTACTACTATTATTAAGGCTCACAGCAAATAAAAATGTTTTCAGTTTGCAACATTGTTGGATTGCTGGTTTAATTAAGTATTGATGATAATGTGACTATACTACAACTAAAACTGTAAAACTACTTCTCCATGAATGTGTGACTAACCTATATGTGATGCCACTATTTGATCATGATGGCATATAACCTGTACAGGGTGACAGGTGTGGCTCTGGCCACCTTATTGGGCAGACTAGATGGACCATATAGGTTTCACCTGCCGTCATATACTATGTTACTACTAAAAAGGGCCATAGAACCAGGAACCATGATATGAAGCTATATATAAGTAAATGGAGAATCGTTATCAGAAAGACCCTGTTCCTGGGTAAATCACTCCAGGCTCAGAACCTGGAGTTAGATTTAAGGACGATGCAATCGTTAGGATGGGACTTCAATTGCTGAGAGGATGAGAGATAAGGTGCGACATAATATAAATCATATTTATATGTTAATACAGAAGAGTAGTTAAATGACAGTGATAACTAATAAATCATAAAGATAATTTTGCAAAGCATTTTTGGCATTCTACAGCAAAGTTTATTATAAAATTGTACGGGAGTTTATGGGAATACAGGTACATGGGGTGATAATTACAAACTTACTTTTTCATGCCTGAGGATGTAGTTTGGGTATAGTAGGGGCAGATTTGCATTGTGTACACCCATTATAAAATACACTTATACACATAGAGGGGCATTTTCGATAGGACGTCTAAGTCTAATTTGGATGTTGTGGAAAAAATGTCCAGAAATCCAGTAGAAAAAATGTCCATTTTCAAAACAGCCAGACGTCTATCTTTTATTTTTTAAAATGACCTATGCAGACTTTTTGGACCTTAGTAAGTCTATTTTTTGGTCCATTTTCAAAAATAAAAATGTCCACATGAAAAACCACCCAACTACCTTGTCTGATCACAGCAGAGGTATCCCCATCAGCTGAGCCAGGGATTCCCCCTGCCAGGATCAGCTGAACTGGTAGGGAGATTTCTCTCTTCTGTATCTCCCTCCCAGGCACCGATCCCCTTTAGTACGCCTCCAAACTAACCAAATAAAAAAAAGAGCCGCTGAGCCCTACACTCCTCCCTACAATATCTCCTCAACATCCCTGGACCCCCACACCCCCGGATCCACTGACACTCCTCCACATCCCCCAACATCCTCTGACACCCCTGTACCTTCGGATGACAAATTAACAGGAACAAAGCCAATTCCCTCCTGCCTATAGGACCACATGTTCAGAATAACGGGTCTTCCCCCTCCCAATGTATCTTGGGATGCAGTGGGTGGGGCCTAATTCGGCTGATGAAACTTTGCAAAACATGAATTCATCTTGGCAGACTGTTCTCCCCCACAATAACTAAAGAGAGAATGAGAGCCAGAAGGCCTTGAGCATGCACAGATGCTCAAGGCCCGTCCCAGGCAAGAGGCGGGAGCTTGCTTTCACTCTCACAACCAGCAGAAGGGGTAAGGAGCGTTTTTGAGAGGAAGGGCGGGCGGATGCCACTTTCAGCACGGAGGTGCGATGCGGTTCTCGCAGGGGGGGCTTTCGGGGGGGGGGTTGCGATGCCGGTTTGAGCGGGGGGGGAGGGGAGGTGCTAGCATATCGGAACATGCTCGGTTTGCGAGGCAAAAGTTTGCTGAGTGTTTTGCTCGGCTTGCAAAACACTCGCAAACCGGGTTACTCGCAAACTGAGGTTCCACTGTATTTCAAATGTATGACCATTTAATTTCTGCAGGTCCCATCAAGCTGGGCCTCTTCTCCCTTGAAAAGAGGAGACTGCAAGGGGACATGATCGAAACATTCAAAATACAGAAGGGAATAGACTTAATAGAGAAAGACAGGTTGTCACCCTCTCCAAGGTAAGGACACTCTCTAAAGTTGAAAAGGGATAGATTTTTTTGATAGAGAATCCTTTCGATTACTGGTCCAATCTACCATATTATCTACCTTGGACTATTGCAATATAGTTTATTTGGGGTTACCCACAAAATTTTATTAAGACTTCGTTTGGCACAGAATGCTGCAGTTCGCCTGATTTTTGATCTTAAAACATACGACCGTGCTAGACCTTTTTATACCAAACTGCATTGGCTGCCTTCTGGGGCCAGAGTATTTTTCAAGTTTGGGTGATTCTGTTATAACGCGCTTTTTGGATTATTGCCCTCATATTTGACTTCCTATTTGAAATTCTCTTATTCAACAAAAGGTACTAGAAATTCGGGTAAGTTTATCTTCCCTACCCCATAGGCCTGTCGTTATAAGACTTTTTTGGACAGGATTTTAGCGTATCAGGCAGGGAAGATGAACTCCTGGTTAAGTCCGATGATTGTTCAATCCTACTCTTACCTTACCTTTAGGAAAACATTAAAAACCTATTTATTTGACAAACAAGATTGCTGTTTCTGAAATTATAATGAGGTGTTTCGGTTCTTATTCTTTTTAATGCATGTTTTAATCTTTTAATTTTTTGTAATATTTTATTATGTAATACTAGATTGATGTGCGCAGTTTGTGTGTTTTGAAATTGTATCATGTGCTGAAATGTCTCAGCTTTTTCCTGTTGTGAACCGCCCAGAACTACTGATAGGGCAGTATATAAGAAAATTAATTATTATTATTATTATTATTCCGTACAAACATAAGGAAATTCTTCTTCACTCAGAGAGTGGTAGAAAACTGGAACGCTCTTCCAGAGTCTGTTATAGGGGAAAACACCCTCCAGGGTTTCAAGACAAAGTTGGACAAGTTCATGCTAAACTGGTGAGACTGGACCCATTTGGAGCACTGGTCTTGACCTTGGGGCCGCCGCGTGAGCGGACTGCTGGGCAGGATGGACCACCGGTCTGACCCAGCAGTGGCAATTCTTATGTTCTTATGGTGCAATGGGGCTTTTTACTAAAAATATACATTAACTCAACAACATTCATTAAATGCAAAGTGGTGCAGGTTAGCAAATGTAGCCTATCATTTGATATTTTAATTCAGATGAATTTAGTTCTGTTTTAAGCTGGTATGTTTTTCATGTCTGAACTCTATAAATCTCAGATATGCTTTTATTGGCATGTTATTTACATATAATAAATCAAAGACAACTTCAGTCTGCTTTGAAGATCACCATAGTAGTAATACTAGCCACAGAATTAAGAGGTAGCATTTAGGAGACATTGAAGGGAAGTAAATACTCACTTGAGTAGCTTTGTGTTAGACATTATAAGCTCCTTCCAGTTCACAAAAATGAGCCCCATTTCTCCTTCAGTGAGATATCCAGAAGCAGTCATTGGCTTCTGAAAAGCCTGCAAACAATTCACATACAAATATTAGTTATGTAGATTCAGTCTTGCCAAGTTTATCCTGCCTTCCTCACCACAAGTAAATCCCATGGACACAAGCTTGCTAGAAGTACCACAGGACCTTTCAGGTTCCTATGGTAGACTCTACATTTGTACTAATGCCCCCAAATAAGCATAACTTGCATATGAAGTATACTGTCATAAGAAAACAGCAAAGCAAGTGGTCTACTAGATCCAATATGGAAAAAGAAGTAGACCTTAGAATCACAATAAAAGTCTTTATTTGTATATCTAAAGTCCCAGAGATTAAAAGCTACATATGCAATTACTCTTCCCATTTTAAAAGAGTGATGGCACAATTACGTAATTATAATGAAGAACATCCAAAATAATAAAGAGATTGTAACATTTATTACAAAATGCAATGGCATAGCTAGGATTGAATGGGTCCCAGGTGGAAAAATTGAGATGGGGATTCCTCTATAACATCATTGCGTCTAAAGTAGTAGGGACCAAGGATGCCACATTTCCTAAAGCTGATCTATTACAATCAATAAATTCAGAAAAAATATGTTTTCTACACCTTTGTTGTCTGAGCATTACTTTGGTCCCAGTGTCTCTCTTCAGTGTTTTTTAAACTCTCGCTGGGGTCTCTTGTCCTTTTGGCATCTCTATTTCCACCATCCATCTTTCTTATGTGTCTCTATCCATGCTGTACAGTTTCTCCCCTCTGTGATTGTGTCCCTATGCTCCCTCCACTGTCAGCCTCTCTACTGTGTCCCTGTCCTTCCTCATGTTCAGCTTCTCTCCTCTCTCCCCCCTTTCTCCTGCACCCCCACTTCGCCCCACACCCATCTTCTATAATCTGGTATCTCTCTCTCTCCAATTGGGCCATTTTCTCTTCCCCAATTCAGTCTCTGCCTCTTTCTATTTCCTCTGCTCCCCACCTCCCCAAGTTCAGAATTTGCCCCCTCTCCCCCCCCCCCTTCCCTGTGCTCCAGGTCTCTGTCTCTTGTCCCTCAGCCCCCCACCCCACCCCAGGCCTAGTATCTCTTTCCCGCTCTTCTCCTTAGATGCAGGCTCTCTCCTCTCCCCCCACATGCCCAGGTCCAGTGTCCCCTCAGCTCCATGCATCCATCCAGTTCTGGGATCTGCCTACATCTATTCATCCCTACCTCTATTCCCTCTCTCTCCATCCTCCAAACACAGGTGGATTGCAGTAGAGGCAGTGCTGAGGGCTACTCTTTGTCTACTGGGGATTTTCCTCTACTGTGCACTGCCCACAGGAAGTTGCATCAGAGAGGCAGGATGCAGCAGAGGAAAGGCCCTGCCAGACAAAGCAGCACTCAATGCTGCCTCTGCAGCAACCCACCAGCATTTAGAGGAATTTTTTTTTTTGGGGGGGGGGATAGAGGTAGGCAGGTGCATAGGAGGTGATGAAGATATTGAACCCAGGCTGTGGGAAAAGGGGCTCCAATTTCAGATGGCCCAGGCCATCCTGGGTATTTTGCTAGGCTCACTCAATGTTAGTTTCGCCCTTTATAAAGAGTAGCCCGAGAGCTTGTCTCGATGGGCGTATTGTAACATGGGGCTGGGAGGCCCCTGTGTCGCCTTCGAGGCAAGCTGGGTGGGGAGGGACAGTTGCAGGGGGAGAGCTAGGGAAGAAATAGGGAGGGAGTGGTTCGCACCAAAAGGCGTGAAAAGGATTGGGCCAGCGGGTTGAGTGACGTGTGGGAGAGTTTATAAATCTGGGACCTTGGAGGAATTGAGTTCTAGAGTCCTCCAGGGTGGTTTTTCTTCCACCCGCCCGCCCTTGTGTGGGTGGATATTGTAGCTCGGGAGGGCGGGTCTCCCGAGCTACTGGGTGCTGGGGCTCATCCGGCGATGAGCAGTGGGCTGGCAGGGAGCCATGCCTTGGGGTCAGGTGACCCGGGTTAAAGGGGCATGAGGTCATGCCACCCCTCAGACTCTTGCTGTTTGTGGAGGGGTCGAGGGCAAATGTTGATGTTTACATTGGGTAGCTCGGGAGGAGCTTGCTGATGTTGTTCAATTGAGGTTCAATGTGTTAATATAAGCAAAGTTAATTTATTTAATATTGTGGATTAATAAAGAGCTGCGGCTATGTTCTATATTACTATGTGTTGTTTTTTTATTAGATGGAGGGGTCGGTGAAAGAGTGGGTGTGTATGGGTGGCAGCATGGGCCTATCCAGATCCTGCTGTTAAATGTCTGCCTGGGAGAGATGGCAATTAAGTAGCTACCCAGTGTATTTCTTTGATAGCTATTTACAAGCACTTGAAATATCATTGTGTGGATACATAATGCATATTCCCCTCTGTAATAACCATATTTTAAGAGGAGAGTGTGGTGCAGTGGTTAGAGCTACAGCCTCAGCACCCTGAGGTTGTGGGTTCAAACCCTGCACTGCTCCTTGTGACCCTGGGCAAGTCACTTAACTCTCCACTGCCCCAGGTACATTAGATAGACTGTGAGCCCACCGGGACAGCGAGAGAAAATGCTTGAAGTACCTGTAAGTAAACTGTTTTTGAGTGTGGTTGTATAGCTACAAAAGGCAGTATACAAGTCCCAGAATTAAAATTATTCTTATGACCAAGTACTGGAATCTTCCAGGCAATATATGCACAATAACTAACATTTTAAAGAGAAATTAGAGAATTTCACAAGTATATAGTAATAAAATTAATAACAGAATAGGATACTAGCAAATAGACAGCTAATAAGCTACTTCTGAGATTAAACTGATGTGTAGGAAATACTTTTTTTCCCATTTGGGGCTGCATTCTATAAATGGAACTAAAAAATGGGTGTTAGAAAAGACTGGCACTAAATGTGATTCTATAAAAGGTATGTGCCCTTTGTAGAATTGTGTTTAGTGCCAAATTTCCTCACCCTAACTTTGGACGCCAGACTTATGTCTGCTGAAGTCTGGTGTAAATGCTGACACCCAATTTGGGCACATTGACCCATTATTCTGTAACTAAAAATGCAGATTTTTGGAAATCCCATCATATCCATGCCCCTCTTTTGGCCACACCCCCTTCTGAGTTGCCTACTATGGGATTTGGGCGCTAAGGGCCAAATTATGTAAAGGACTTCTAATAATCAGGCATTGTTTAGACAGGGTGGGGGGTGGGGTTGTGTGGATTTGAACCCATAACCTGTGGAAGATGGAAGAAGTGCCTTTAACCACTGAGCCACAGGAGCTTTCATTTAGGCAGGGGTTCCTATTATTTTTTAGTGACATTCTGCTAACTAGGTGCATATTGATGATGTCACAATGATTGCAAGATTGTGCATCAGACATGTCCACTTGCTCTGAAACACAGCCATTGTGAGTAGGGCATCTCTTTTTATTTTCTTAACCTTTTGGAAATGAGTTTTAGTATGCTATATATATATATTTTAATGTGATTTGCTTGAGTAATGCATTATTAAACATCTTTCTTTTTCTATTATTATCAAATAGGAGTCCTCTTTACTCCCAAAATAGAAGGTTTAGTATGCAATATATATATATATATTTTGTTCATGTTCTTTGTTTAAATAATGCATTGTTAAACATATTTTTACCTTTATATCAAACTGGAGTCCTGTTTAGTCCAAAAAATAAAGCTCCGTTCACCTATATGTGGATGTCTAAGTCGATGGACGTCCACATTGTGGACACCTAAAGTTAGACGTCCTTTACAGAATTTGCACTTAAGTGTTATAGAATAGCACGTAGCTAGATGTATGCACAAATCTAAGTGGTGCCCATCAACACCAGTAATTGGTTGTAAGCAGTAAATTATTGCTTGTTAATGGCTTGTTAGTCAATTACGGTGTGCCCAAATTAGGCACCCAAATATAGGTGCCATATATAATCTTGGAGTCTGGTTTATAGAAACAATCCTTACTGCATAAAATTTTCTGCCTTCAAATTAACATTCCATATGGATTATCAGACAATCACAACAGATTAGAACTGACAATTAGAGAATGACAAAGGGAAAAAATTTGTCCCCGTCTCCGTCCCGTGAGCACGTCCCCGTGAGCTCGGTTCCCGTCCCCATCAGTCTCCATCCCATCCCCGCAAACTATCTGATCCCATCCGCACAAACCATCTCCCTTCTGTGTTCCTATTTCCCCTATTTCTAATATCTCCCCCTCTGTATTTGTATACTCCCTCCTGTGTCCGGCATTGCCCCCCCGTGTCCTTATACCATCCCCATGTTTCTGTCCCTATGCCCCCAGGCACATAATTCCCCCTCTGTTACTGGTTACCTTCCTGTTTTCAGATTTCCCCTCTCTTCCACTTCCATACCAATGTGTCTCTCTCCTCTCCAATCCCATCTAGCTTCTTTCCCTCTTTCTCCCCCCCCCCCCCCCCCGCTTCCAGCATCTGGCTCACCTGCCTGTCCTCCCTTTTCTCTTTCCTACTGTGGGTTCAATATTTGTCTCCCTCTTCATTCTTTTGGCCCAGTATTCCTCCGGGTCCCTGAGTGGGGGAGGGGATAGGACCTCCCCCATTAGTTTTAAGAATTTTGTTATGGATGATTCAGACAAGTGTGACATGGACTGGCTCATGGTTGGCCCATCCTCCAAAAAACAAGAATACAAAGTTTGTGGTCCCTTCCTCCCTCCTGCCTTCATCTAAGCAAAAAGATCACGTCTGGATATTTTTCCATTCAGACCCATCAAGTTCAGGACAGTCTCAGGGATTTCATTTGTTTTACATAAAAGGGAAAGCAGGCCAGAGTATTTGCCTGTCGGATGAATATTTATGTGGCAACAGCAAGTACATTTCTCATACATGGAAGTGAATATTTACTGTGAGGTCCAGCAGCGCCCCCTACCCACCCCCGCCCGATCGCCACAACCCGCCATCTCCCTCCCTTACCCTCCTTTCCCTTTATGTGGCAAATTTAATTTTTTTTCTCCTAGTGGCACGCTTTCAACAAGTC
The DNA here is from genome assembly GCF_902459505.1 of Geotrypetes seraphini. Taxonomy (NCBI): domain Eukaryota; kingdom Metazoa; phylum Chordata; class Amphibia; order Gymnophiona; family Dermophiidae; genus Geotrypetes; species Geotrypetes seraphini. Next base: position 110,048,828 of record NC_047086.1, read on the forward strand.
GCACGCGGCTGCTTCAGTTGAATTTTCTCTGATGCAACTTCCTGTTTGCAGTTGCGTCAGAGGAGAAGATTCAACTGAAGCAGCCGCGCGCGCGCGCAACTTGTTGAAAGCGTGCTGCTGAGAGAAGAAAAATTAAATTTGGCATATAAGGTAAGGTGAGGGAGGGAGATGGTGGGATGCAGCGACCGGGCAAGAGGGGGCTGCTGGACTGTGCGGTCCGTGATATTGCCTTTGGATACTCATATAATGTTGGGAGAAGCCGAGGGTGAGCATCGTGGAAGACTATAGGTGTACTCTGTCAGGTCCAATCAATTCTTAGTAACAGGAAAATGTATCATCTTTACTTAGCATGCTCAATCAAATTCCTTCAAGCCAAGTATTAGTACAGGACCAGCCTTTACATCTGATTGAAAAGGATTATACATTAATATAACTCAATTCCAAAAAACCGGGAATGAATGGGGAATTCTTACAAAATTTCATGACAGGATGATTGTAGGTCTTTTCACTAATATGCTAAAAACAGTTCACATTTCATTATTCAAGCCCTGCTAGAGAAGAAAATACTTCAGTGCTTCTCAACTGTCTCTTGCACGCAGTGTCAGGTTTTCAGGATTACTGCAATGAATATGTATGAGATAGATTTGCATATGGTAGACACTTTGCAGATCTATCTCATGCATTCATTATGGTAATCCTGAAAACCCAAGTGATTAGGTATGCCTAGAGGAAAGGGTCAAGAAGCACTGAAATACTTCAATTTGTACAATAACATTTTCTTTTTTCTTTTTTTTTTAAATCTTTATTCATTTTTAATACTTTCATTAAGTGAATACAAGGAAAAGAATACATTTTACACTTTATACATCACCTAAAGTCTTTACAATATATAGTGAGATCAACAATTTCCCCCGTAAAAATTATTATATATAAAGTTACTGATAAAGTAAATTCATACGCTTCCAAATATGCAAATATTTAATTGTGCAAACCCCAACCCAATCCTTCCCACCAACCCAACACATTTTCAAACGGTAAAAGCATTAAACTGGGAAACTATTAGGTTTATTGGTGTATTGCCACAAATTCTGAAGACATTCTTACCTCTACAACCAACTGGAGATCATCCATATATCTCTCCTCGGTTTGAATCAACTCATGAATATATCCCTGTCGTTTCCTTTCCATGGGCTGCATGGTGTCCAAAGTATGAAGGTCAGCACACCCTAAAGATTTCATAATTGCAATTGATTAGTTATAAGACTAAATATTCAATGTACAGTATATGCACATCAATTGCTTGTCCCTTCAAGGAATGTTTCATTAGCTTGTTTCATTTACTACGATTAGTTTCTTTCTAGGACAGTGGTTCTTAAACCTGTCCTAGGGAACCCCCAAGCCAGTCGGGTTTTTAAAGATATCCTTAATAAATATACATGAGGCAGATTTTCATGCCTGTCACCTCTGTTCTTCAGTCAAGAACCAAAAGCTGTCCTATCCTCTTTTGTCCTATTCTGCCAAGAGAGCAGCTCAAGACCCCTTTACAAGATAGTACCACCTTTAGACCAAGAAGCTGAAAAAAGAGAGTTGGCCTGGGAAACACTCAGGAAGATAGGATGAACTTATATTTTACAATGTGAATGGTTTGTACCCTGGATGACACACTTTAAGTACAGAAATTAAAGAGTAATCATAGATTGATTTAATAGTTTTACAAGAATAAGTAGCCTGCAACCTAAATGTTGCTGCTCAGTAAGGCCCCGATTCTATTAAAAAAAAACACCTACAATGCCATTCAGGCGGGGTTCCCTGATTGGAAAAACCTTAATAATCATTATAGTATGGAGTTTCTTTGTTTTCAGACAGACTTCTTGGGTCACCAGGCTGCCCAGTGGTATAAAATATTAAGTGGATTTACTAAAAATAAATTAAAAACTGGTTTAAGAGATATTTGGAGCATTGAGATTAAGCATGAAATTACTGCATCTCAATGGCCACGAATTTGGTCTTGGAGGATGAAATGTACGGTGTCTGCATCTATGAGACAACCTTGGTTTTTTCTGTTACATAGAGCGTTATGGACCCCTGTTAGGTTACAAAAATTAGATAGTTCTTTGTCTAATAGATGCTGGCATTGTCATCTAGAAGCAGGAACTTTAGATAATTTATTGTTTCATTGCCCATATATTATGAATTTTTGGAAATCAATTTGGGACCAAATTAATAATTTATTAGATAACCCAGTGGCATTATCTTATGATACTGTGATATTTGATATGAAAATGAGAGCAAAAAGTCAGATTTCTGCTAACAAGAATAAATTATTACTAATAATGACTGGTGTTGCCATTCAGCAAATTACATATAATTGGAAGGATTGGAGGAGATTAAACTATAACTTTTGGTGGAATACTTTATGCCATATCTATAAAATGGAAAGATTTATTGCTTTACAAAGGGGATACTTTAAGAAATTTCAGGATGTGTGGAAACCATTAACAAAATATTGTAAGGATTAAGTAAAATTATTTCCCTTTTATTTATCAGTTCAGGATGTAGGGAGGGGGGTATTTTATTATTACATATATTATATAATAATGGAATATATGGTTGGGAGGGATGGGAAAGGGGAAGGGATAAAAATTTATATAATGTACCAATGACTGTTTATAAGTGATGTATTTATTGTTAATGTGAATGAATATATTTTATACTTAATGTAATTTTGAAAATGAATAAAGAATTTATAAAAAAAAAAACAAACACCTACCATTAGATGTCTAGATTGGCGCACCTAGCGAACATGCCTAAATTAATTTTTTTACTGGTTCAATTGGTGCTGTTAATTGAAAAACAATTTTTTAAAAATTACTTTGACAGTAGGTGCCTAAAATCTGATTTCAGAAGAGAGACTTTTGGTTACTTTAGATGTCTGTGTTCTATATACGAGCATTCCTCAAGAAGAAGCTATTGAAGTGATACATCAGTGTAGAACATTCCATTCCATCTTTTAAAAAAAAAAATATCTTTATTCATTTTAAAGCTAAAAATTAAGTGCAACATAATATACAGACAGTTTACACTTTAACAGCACTTAAATTCTATCAAATTATATTTCATAACAAATACATGTATCATCCCCCCATATATCCAACAATTGCACTTAACCATAATTAAATTAAAAGTATTTCCCCCCACCCCACCCTAGACGTGTATGTTCAAAGGGCAAAATCAACAATCATTCCTTACAGAATTTTGTCTATGGCTCCCAAACATCCTTAAATTTCCTATAATGTCCCTGCTATATGGCAATCGTACATTCTATTTAAAACATGTGGCATAAAGATTCCCACCCAAAATTATAATTTAACCGGCCCCAATTTTTCCAGTTCTTCAAAATAAGTTGTATGGCAACTCCCGTCATAATAAAGAGAAGTTTGTTGTTAAGGGAAGTTATTGGGCTTTTAGCCCTCATTAACGTGCTAATAGCACGGTATCGTATGTCAATGCCACTGGATTTTCCAATATTTTATTCACTTGACCCCAAATGGATCTCCAAAACTTAAGCATCAAGGGACAATAGTACAGTAGATGATCCAATGTCCCTACATCGAGATGACAGTGCCAGTATCTATTGGACTTAGAACTATCCAATTTCTGTAAACGAACAGTGGTCCAAAAAGATCTATGTAACAAGAAAAACCATGTTTGTCTCATAGATGCAGATGCCATACATCTCATCCTCCAAGTCCAAATTCGTGGCCATTGATACGCAGAAATCTGCTGCTTTATCTCAAATGCTCCAAATGTCACGAAGACCAGTCTTTGGTTTCTTATTCAAAAATTCAGATATTTGTACCACTGGGTGGCCTGATGCCCTAGGAAATCTATCTGGAAGCATAGGACCTGCAAACTATACTGATTTTTAAGATTCCGCCAATCAGGGAACCCCTTCTGAATGGCCTGCTTCAACTGCAACCACTTATAAAATTGAGACTTAGCAATACCAAATGTTTGTTGCAGCCGTGAAAAGTCAAGCAGCTTTCCATCTGATACTACATCATCCAGAGTACGTATGCCCGCCTGCATCCAAATTCCAATCCGTCTAATTCTATTAAATAACTTTGCTCAATAACCTTGAATTGGAATCACTTCATTTTTAATGGAGACTTTTACTAACAACTATTGCTATGGGGGGCTACATTTGCTCCCACAATAGCAAACCTATATACAGGTATGTCATAGTTCCAAATGGCCCATCTAGTCTGCCTATCCGCAGTAACCATTATCTCCAAGCATTTTTCCCTATCTGTCCTGGTGGGTTCACTCTCTATCTGGTGGGGCACTGGGGGATTAAGTGACTTGAGCTCTATTTTTTTGTTTTTGATCAGTTGGATTCTGTGTGCAATGAATATTTTTTTGTTTTGGATTAAGTGACTTGCCCAGGGTCACAAGGAGCAGTGCGGTATTTGAACCCATAACCCCAGGGTGCTGGAGCTGTACCTCTAACCACTGCACCACACACTCCCATGAAGTGGTGATGATTTATAGTAGATATTTTTGTAATTTGGAATGGTACAATAGATCAACTGTTCCTCAACCCCTCCCTCCCCCCCAAAAAAAGGAGTCAAAATCACATACATAACACAAAAAAATGAGCGAATAACTGGGATAATCTGAAACTGGGGAATCAGTTCAAGTGTGGAGAAAAAAGACTCAGGGCTCCTTTTACTAAGGTGCGCCAGACCTCAACGCCAGCATTGAGCTGGCGTTAGTTCTAGAAGCGTAGTGCGCGGTAATTTCCTGCATGCGCTACAAACGCTAGCACACCTTAGTAAAAGGAGCCCTGAGATATAACTGCACCCTCCCATTACCAAAGTAATATATAAGGGTAGGGGCAAAAAATACCATCGTGTGACAGTAAAACACTCCACACAGCCCGACACACCAGATCAACTGCAACAGTTTATAAAAATATTAAATAATTGCCATCATTCTATTAAATTTGAGTTGACATTTGATGTTCTGATTCAGCTAGAAAAGGGCTCTTTAACAACTGCAGTTTTACTCACTGGGAAATGCAATTGAAAATTGTTCTTAGACTTTACATTCCACCGGAACGTGCAGCCCGGATGGGGATTACTGCGTTGCATTCTTGCCCGAAATGCAATCAGGCTCACGCATCTTTGAGTCACATGTTTTGAGCCTGCCCCGCAATCCAACAGTTTTGGAGACATCTTGGCCTATATACCACATCGCTTTGGGGAAGGCAATGGCTTCCGCAACCGAGGGCGTTATTTGGATTTTATAATATAGCCTCGCCCAAACCCAGGGGAATGTCAGCATTTATCTCCAGAGCCCTTTTGATGGGAAAAAAAAAGCCATCCTCACCAACTGGCTCTCCCGTGATCCCCGTCATATACACAATGGAGATCCCTAATGATAGTGCACACAACACTGGAGAGACACATTGTGGGAGACTTGACTCTTGGCCCGGGTCGCAAATTTTGTCAGGTGTGGGAGCACTTCTGGCAGGATCTCACACCACGTGCTCACAGTAGACTTTTGAATCTTTAAGATTTTATTCCCACTCTCAGCTGTTGGACTGGCCATGGATTCTTGGGGAGGGGAGGGGGGGAGGGGAACTGATTATATTGTTGAAAATGTTATTTCCTGAATGGTACTACTGTTTGTATTTGCTTATTACTGCTGGAATAATAAAAATCATTTAAACATAAAATACTGACTGAAATACATTGTTACAAACTGACACCATGCAATCTATACATTTGAAATCCAGCATTCCTTTTGTGCAATTTTCACGGTTTCGACATATTTGAAGTATTTCAGAAATTTATTTAAAGGAAGCCAACAATTGGAAGTTCATTAGGGTAAACATTTATACCCTGGTAAGATAATAAAAAAATGCTAAAAAGAGAGCTCTGCATAATCTCCGTAATGCATTATTACAATAAAGACAAAGACAATCCGTATCAGATATTATTTCATGTATTTTAAAACAAACAAAAGGTTCTGAGATAATTGCAAACATTTAAAAAAAACCAATTTTTTTTTGTCTATTGAAAGCATTGCCATGTTTTGAATCAAAACAATTTATATAGGGAAATATGATATAAGTGGTATATGAATAAATAAATAAATAAATAAATAATATTGACTTTTTCTAGAAACAAAAATTTAGGTTACATCATAAGTCATACTACCAAAGAAAGTTTTGCTCAACCGATGGTAGAAAATACCAGGTAAACATCAGCCATGTGGGCATTGCTCAGTTTGCAATATACCGGTAATAGTTAATGATACATATTTTCATGACCCAAGCACTACGAAAATTTACCTTTTAAAACATCACACTTCTTGTCAATCTAAGAATTTAGATTATATCTTAAATTGCCCATGTGATTTATGCTATATAGTTCAAACATCTAGAACATAAAAACTGCCTAAGAACGCAAAAAAAAATGTCAGAACCTTTAGTAACATGGAGTGCCATTAAAAAAAACCCCATCTAAGTCTGTCTTGGGCCTAAGTTGTTAGTCACCCAAAGTTGCAAAATGTCCAAAGTCCATTCTCAAAAAATATGTCCAAAATATTTTTTTTTCAAGAATCATGTACTTGTACATCCAGCTGTTTGATCGTCCAGGCCGCTAAGTTGTCTATCTTTACACCCCATTCTCATTCAAAAAATTGTCCAAGTCAAAAACACATAGAACAAGACCTTTTGGACATGGGAGGGGTCAGCAAAGTGATGGACTAGATACCCAGACATGGCAACACAGTAGTGGCACACCTTACAGGGCATGCTGTGAACTTCACAAAAAGGGTGCCACAAACATCTGATCACAACTCACTTATAGGTCATAGTGAGCCCCCCAAAACCTACTATACCCACCTGTCTACCACCCCAATAGCCCTTACGTTGCTATTTATCCCCAACAGGTCCTGTCGGACATTACCTACTAAAATGTACATATTACATTTTCGCTCAGCAAATTGTATTTCTATACTATTGCCTCCTGAGGTCTCTGATCTCTGTATTTCCTCTGAATATCTACTTATTGTATTTCGCTGAATGTCCAGCACTCTTGATTGTAAACTGCCTAGAAGTCGCAAGATTGTGGCAGTATAGAAGAATAAAGTTATTATTATTATTATGGCTGCAGATACCTCCTATATGGCAGTGCAGAAAGGTTTATGGGGGTTTTGGTGGGTGTACATGTTTCACCATGAATGCAGTGGTTAGAGTGGCTTATGGGCCTAGGTCTTCCCCTCTATGTTTCACTAGCCCACCCCCCCCAAGACTACTTAAGCCACCTCTGTGCAGCTCTACTAGGCTTTCCTATGCCAGGTGCGGATGTTATGGAGGCAGGTATGTATGTTTTTATTCCGATTTTTATGGCGGTGTGGGAGAGGGGGGGGGTCAGGGATCACTGGGGGAGTGTACTGGGGTCTGTAATTTGTGTCTACAGTGGTTATCTGGTTACTTTGGATATCTTCTGGGCACTTATACCTGTTTTTAGATTGCCTAAGTCACAACGTATAAGTTCCATCTAGAAAGTCTCATTGAACTTTCAAATTTCGCTGCAGTCCAGGTCGGTCCACATCCTGCATACCTCCCACCCTCACCACTCCTTCAAAAACACCCCTTTGCACTGTGGGTGTACAGCAGCAGTGAAAAGGGCTAAGCTGTTTTTAGATACGTCTAAAACCCATTTCAATTATCGGCACTTGGACGACCTGTCTTTTTGATCGTCCAAATGCCGATTTAGGAAGGTCTTTAGATGTATTTCCGTTTTGATTATTTACCTCATATTGCATACAGAAAGAACTTACTTTCTCAATGATAAAATGTATTGTCATCGACAAAATTGAGGAATCTCTACGTCATGATGATATTAAGCAAATCTTGTGGCAGAGAGAATAACAATGGAATTTTCATTTAAAACATTACATCCTCACGGGTTTTTATAAATTACTTTTCTTTTGCTTTATTTATAGTTTGAACGTAGCATTTAAATGATGGTGCAATATGAAATCGAAGTTTGATGACATCAATTATTGGCGTCTTGAAATGATCAGCGTTGTCACCAAAGCCATGGCCATTTTTAAAGTTTCAAGGCACACGATATGTTTAAATAAGATGAAAACGCTCTTACAAAATTCCCTGTTGTAGCCTTTTTTGAAGGCAAAACTTTGGGAATTAAAGTGGAAATTAAGCCTCGAACAGTACAGTGGAAGTTGAGATGTGAATTGCATATTAAGGGAATCGAAGTGAGAAGTGAGCCTTAAACAACATAAGATCAAGATAGGTAAAAGAATCCTTTTGATGTAATTTACAAGTTTTGATGACAGTTATGGTTGATGTTAATTTGATCACCATTAATGCTAAGGGTCTGAACTCTCCCCTTAAAAGAGCTTATTTAGAGATGTTAAAGAGACATGATGCTTCCATCTGTTTGGTACAGGAAACTCACTTTAAAAGACATGATGAGCACCTTCTTTGCTCTAAGGAGTTCCCCATTAGTATTTTTGCCTATGAAGCACCTACAAAATATCTCAGGTGTAGCTATTTTTGGTTTGAGGGTAGGTTTGTAGCTGCACCTGTTAATGGTAGGCAAGCTGTACAACATTTGTTTCTTTTTATGCCCTGAATGGTCAGCAACAATCCTTTTATGATCTACTTGAAGAAAAACTGGGGGACCTTCCAGTGGGACATTGGATAATAGGGTGGGATTTTAATGTTACATTGTTTCGACCTCTGGATAACACAAGTGCAGCTAAATATCAGGAAGATAGAAAGGCTTTACAAGCTTTTGTGCATAGCTTGGATTACAAGATACTTGGCATCTGAAGTATCCAGGCAAATCTCAGTTCACTTTTTACTCTCCTGTTCATGATTCTTATTCATATATTGATTATATTTTTATAGACAAGCAAATTGTGGCAACTTTGACAAAAGCAGAAATTAATGTTTTATCTTGGTCCAATCATGCCCTGGTTACTGTTTCCCTCTTCCTAGAATTTAAAGATAAAAACCCTCCATTTTTGGAGACAAAACGAAAGTTTGTTGGATAGAGATGAAGTGCTTGTGGACCTACATCAGATTATATCCGAGTTCCTCCAGCAGAATACAATGTCGTAGGTGTCTATGGTAGGACATCTTATCAAATGGGCTTTTCGGTTGAAGAAAAAGAGGGAGCAGAAAGACCAGTAATTGAGGCAGGAGATAGTGGAATGTGAACAATTGTACTTTACAAAGCGGTCCGAGATACTAAAAGCAAAGCTATCTATCCCTGCGGGAGCAAATTGAGGATGTTATGGGCTGATAAAATTCAACATGAGATGCACTTAGCTCAGAAGGTATATTTTGAAGAGTGAAATAGGCCCAGTAAGCTTCTGGCTCAACACCTAAAAGCAAAACAATCACAATCCTGTGTCTCTTCCTTAAAAGATGCGAAGGATAATATAGTTACTGATCCCTCTAAACTTAGGGATTGTTTTATGACATTTTACCAAAAGCTGTATTCTTTGGAGGTTGTCCTTTTTAAGGTGCTTTACCCATGAAAAATCTCAGATATTAGATCAACCTATACAACTCCAAGAAGTTAAGAAAGCCATTTCGTCTTTGAAGCCTGACATATCTCCAGGGCTTGATAGATTCTATAAGAGATTGGGAACCTATGTTGCCCCATTGCTCCTTACACCATGATGGAAGCTGGTGTGACTATACTGATGATACCAGGCAAAGATCCCACAGTGTGTGGATCTTATCGCCCCATTTCATTGTTGAATCTCAATATGAAACTATTGGCTAGGCTAATAGATTGAATAAGGTTATTGGCCTTTTAGCTGGGAAAGATCAAGCAGGCTTTATATCAGTCAGATCCACTAGGGACAATGTAAAACTAACCCTAGACCTTATCTGGTATGCAAAACAGAATATTTCATTGGCCTTACTTACTATTGATATTGAAAAAGCATTTGATAGGGTCAAATGGGGTTTTATGCTACAAACATTAGAACATTTTGGATTGAGTCCTGTTTTTTGGAGATGGGTATCAGCCCTTTATTCTGAAACTATGGCTCAAATACGGGTAAATGGGGGATATTCTGATGCATTTGGTTTACACAGAGGTACGAGACAAGGCTGCCCCCTCAAAAGCTTTTCCACACCATGCTCAGTTGGTGTTACCTACCAGTCAGGATTTTCATACTGCTTGTACTCAGAGAAACTCATCTACTTTTGGGAGTCTCCTGAGTACTTACAATTAAAATTGACCACCGCCACACAAGATGCTTGGCTGAATGGATCTTGAGAAAGTATGGCTTATATTCTTACCTATTTGATGTATTTAATATAAAATACAAACCAGACAATATTCAGTTGGCAGTGGTAAGCTTTTTTTTAAACACTGACCATCGCTGGCTAAATTAGCCGTAGATTTTAGTGCTGGGTCATATGCGGGCCCAGGCACTGAATTTCCAGAGTTAATTTTTTATGGTCTGACTGACAGAGCTTATGTTGGTCCCAGCTGATATTCAGCCAGGGCCCATATAATTCAGCTGTGCGCGTCACTACTTCAGACAAGATTTTCTCAAGGTGAGTAATTTGGGAAGATAAATGTTCCACCTGATGCCCAATACCTGAGCAACAGCAGTCTTGATATCACTCAGGACCACCTCAGTCAGCTGAGACACCGTCGCTGGCATGGCCTCCGCTATCTTAGGTTCTAGCAGCCTCACACGATCGCAATCTTTTTTTTGTGGATTTAGCCAACATAGGAGTTTGAGAGCGAGCGAAGTATCTGTCCATATAATCCTGAAAATCACCCAGAGAGCGATTACCTCAAATACGGCTGTAAAAGCAAGTAAATTAAGCAGTATGGCAAGGTAGCCCCGGAGCAAGCAAAGCAACCGTCTTTACTTGCTCATTGCATTACATGACTCTCCAGGGCCCATATAAAATAAAATCCCTTCACTTCTGACCATAGCAGCAGCTTACTGAACATATCTGTCATGACCTCTCACAGCAGCCTCATGGTATTACCCATGAGAAATCATGGCAGACATTTTTAGGAAGCTGCCACTAGGAGCAGAAGTAAGGGGGATTTCTCTTGTGCCTGTCATTCCCATTGGACCACCAGGGGGGGAGGGGACTATTATGACTGGTAGGTGGGGATGGGAGGATCCTAAAAACTCATTGGGGGATGGGCGGAGGGTTTAAACTATAGAGAAATAATTATTTTTTTGTTTTAGGCGGGTTCTGGTCAATATTCAGTGTCTGGTTTGCATAGTCCAAGCAGGTTAATTTAGGACAGCTTTTGAGTTGTCCTTAGCTATGCTGGTGCCAACACTGAATATTACTACCACCTGCATAACCCTGGGCTCCACCTTTTTTTTTTGTAAATCTTTATTGATTTTTAAACTTTGGTAATGCAATACAAATGGTAAATCATACAAACTGCATAAAAACACACTATTAACTATACAATTATTACATTAAACAATCATTTTCTCCCCTTCTTATCTTAATTATTAAAACAATAATACATATGATATGATTTCTTATCCACCCTAACACTGCCCCTGATCTGCCTTATTTTTTATTTTGGCAGTGGTCAGTGGCACTGCATGGTTTAGTGCCACTGATTATCAGGGATTAGACAACCTAGTAGATTTAAGTGGTCAGGAGCCTCTCCTGTTTGCTCAGATCATTTTGGACATCTGCCGGAAAAACTTTACAGCTAAGATGACATATCAAATGATAGTACTACATACCTCAAAATATAAGTAATACAGAAAACATATTCTAATATTCAAATAAATCAATCTGAAGAATAATTACATAATTTTATAAAACTGCATGATTAAAAAAATCCAAATATCAAAAGTTTCATAAAAGAGTGATCCTTACAAGATTTTACTCACTCCACCCAGGATACCTTAGAAATAACTGGTAATAATCCTCTCGGTGTCACAAATGACATGAAACTATTAGTGCCGAGTTTAAAATTAAACCTAGCAGCCAACGTTCTAAACAGCAAAGCTGGATTTCCATGTGCCTGTTTTACAAAAGGCCCATCAGCTCCCATATTAGAAATCAACATTCTCAAACAATTCTGAATCTCAGTAAACCCATCTGCCAGATATCTTTATAAGATCAGGCACAGAACCATCTTATTTCTACTGCAATGGAATGCAAGATCTGCCAAAATTTCATCAATTTTGATAATTCTCAGTACTCACAATCCTTGACCTCTTTTTTTTCAATGCTAGAACAGTAATAAAGAGTTTTACAGACCCATTAATATGTCCAGTTTTAACAAAAAGGCTTCATTCCTACGATGGCTAAAAACAAAACCAAATAAGAATCACAAGCTCACAAACCTATGTAAAAACAAAACAAAATGATCATCTACCTGTGAAGCACACAGAACCAAAATCATCACAAAATCTGATGTCAAAAGTAACTGAACTTTACTTACAACTATTCAAACATGCCACATAGTCCTCGGAATCTGACAAATTTTCAATGACACTGTTCAGTTCTGAGAGTTGCTGAAGAGCCTCTCTTTCCCTCAGGATCAAAAGGTTAGCCATAGGTTTTAATCCTTTGTAAAACATCTCATCACTGTCTTTATCCACCACTATGCAAAACATTTGTATCATTCTACTCAAACTAAGACTTGTTTACTCTTCCAATTCCTTTATGTATGTGACAGAAAAATCTGGCAGGCAGAAGAATGTATCTAGAACCGGTAAATGCTGTTTACATAATGGGAACACATTATCTTGCAATGATGAATGCTCAGCTTCATCTCTTAGACATGCAGGCACAAAGTGTATTTTGCATCATAGCAGGGGAGGAGACATTAGCTCAAGGCACCATTTAGACATGACACTTTTCAGTTAGACCAAGCAATGGCAAACTTGATTCCAGAGGGTGTTAGTGGCAAAACTGTTTCCAACTCGTGCCTAATAAACATCGGAGAACCACAAGGCTCCTGTATACCATACTTGATATATTAACTTTTTTTCTTGAACCATTGGGTGTGCCTTTACTATAACAGTATATATTTTAATACATCCAGTTACAGATGCCACGAGGAAACATTCTCAATTTTTTTTTTTTTTAAATCAAGAATTAAATACAATCACTTCTTGAATTTGCAAAGAAGCTGAAATTAAATCACGTCAAATCTAAAACCCTGTCAGCAGATTCCTCTGCTATACCGTACATGAAGAAGGACACGGTACTACTCGAAAGGGTCCAGAGAAGAGCAACTAAAATGTTTAAGGGGCTGGAGGAGTTGCCGTACAGTGAGAGATTAGAGAAACTGGGCCTCTTCTCCCTTGAAAAGAGGAGACTGAGAGGGGACATGATCAAAACATTCAAGGTACTGAAGGGAATAGACTTAGTAGATAAAGACAGGTTGTTCACCCTCTCCAAGGTAGGGAGAACGAGAGGACACTCTCTGAAGTTAAAAGGGGATAGATTCCGTACAAACGTAAGGAAGTTCTTCTTCACCCAGAGAGTGGTGGAAAACTGGAACACTCTTCCAGAGGCTGTTATAGGGGAAAACACCCTCCAGAGTTTCAAGATAAAGTTAGACAAGTTCCTGCTGAACCGGAATGTATGCAGGTAGTGCTGGTCTCAATTAGGGCACTGGTCTTTGACCTAGGAGCTGCCGCAGGAGCGGACTGCTGGGCACGATGGCCCACTGGTCTGACCCAGCAGCGGCAATTCTTATGTTCTTAGATACACTGCTTTTTGAGATTAGAGCTCTACATCTGGAAACTAATTTGAATCACAGTTCATAGCACTATGAGGGATAGCCTTTGCTAAACTACACAAGGGTCTTCTTGTCTGTATAGTTTTATATTATTAGTTTGTAATTCATTTTTTTAAACTATTTTATATTCTGTCCACTGCTTAGAAGTACGATAAGCAGTATAACAATTTTTAAATAAACTATTGCCCAGGGTCACAAGGAGCAACATGGGATTTGAACCCACAACCTCAGAGTGCTGAGGTTGTAGCTCTAACCCCTGTGCCACACACTCCCACAATTAGTTTACACAATTTAATATTATCGGAAACTAATAGCATCCTAGCATAATCTCCAATGCCCAATCAAATCTGAATTTTGAAACACAGTGTAGCATGCTATTAGTCACATTGGTTCTGGAAAAAACCTGGATTCTTCTGTAAGCTGTAGCATTTTTGTTAAAGCAGCCAAAGAATAATCCAAAGATAAACTGAAACATGAACTTTTGATACCTACATCAGTGCTTCTTAATCAGTGTACCCCGGCACACTGATATACCATGGGAAAATCCTACCTGTGCTGCAGTGCCGACAGACTCATCATGACCCTGCCTCCCCTTGGGTTCATGCCCTGACTCGGAGAGCAGCAGCAAAAGAGCAGAGGGATGCAGCCGACGTTCTCCTCTCGCATCGATGGCTCATGCTGCCCCATAGTTACCATGTTGGGTCATCAAAAAGGTTCAATTTGTCTACTCACGGTACACTTTAATCACAGCATGGACACTTAAGAACATAAGCAGTGCCTCTGCCGGGTCAGACCAGAGGTCCATCCCGCCCAGCAGTCCGCCCCCGCGGCGGCCCAACAGGTCATGACCTGCCTTAATCACCAGAAGGGACCCCCTTGCCCCCTAGGTTTCTCATCGAAGTCCTATCTTCCCATCAATGTCCTAACCCTCCGGCCTTGCACCTGCACGACCTGGTGAGCTGTCTATACTTATGCAACACCCCAGCACCTCCCTCAGTACCCCACGATCCCCTTTTCCCTCAGGAATCTGTCCAATCCCTGTTTGAATCCCTGTACTGTACTCTGCCGGATCACTTCCTCCGGGAGCGCATTCCATTTGTCCACGACCCTTTGGGTGAAGAAAAACTTCCTTGCATTTGATTTGAACCTATCTCCCTTCAGTTTCAGTTTAATCAACAGTTCACAAATAGAGAATGACACGGTGACAAAATTCATCACCGTTCCTGTCCCCACGGATAACCGCAGGAAATAATCCCATGTCATTTTCTAGTGTCTATTTCAACCTCAGTCCTTCTACACCAGCATTCTTCAAAGCAAAGCTTGCGGGTCAGTGGTTGTGCCCAATTATACTCTGATTTTTCCCTCTCTCCTTAAAGAATGACATGAAGATGGTTTCCCGCGGTTATCCGCGGGGACGGGAACGGTGATGAATTTTGTCACCGTGTCATTCTCTATTCACAAACCCCACTGTTTATGAAATGCTGCTGCCCTTGGCCCAGTAGCCAAGAATCACACCTTTTTTAATGTCTGATAAATCATGCTTTTTTCCCCCATGACAGCCATGGTTGCTATATTGGCAACTTGCCGACATCCCACCTTATATATCCACGAAGTCTGCACACGACACATGCATTCGTTATTGGCTGTGCGTCCCTAACATCAGAGGTAGGCAGTGGTCATAATAATGCGATTCAACTGTGTATATTATTGGAACATCAGAATGCTGTACACACAGATGATATTGTGCACTAGCTTTTGTGGCCTTTAACATTCACTTTTCAGATGTTTCTGTAGGAAGGACAGCAAAAGCAGATTCCAAAGTTTTGGTAGTAGCAATGTTCAGGGAAAAAGGCAATACATAGGATTTGGTGCCTAAAATTTCTTTTTTTTTTTTTAAATCGTATTTTTATTAACAGGGAAAATACACCGCCCAACAGGGCATAACAACAAACATCTGGAATTCACAAGGGGTCCAATACAGGTAAAATGCTGTAACAGAAACAAAATCAAGCCTCCCCAGGGTGTCCCCCCCGCACTTACAGTATACATATAAGCAAAAGAGACAGTGGTGGTAGCGGGGGCAGAAGCGATTATGGACAACAAAGAGGAGTGTGCCGCCCGTCAGTGACAGTGATCTCCCACCATTTTATATATGCCCTATGATTAACCCTCAAAACCACGCGAGTCTCAAAATACCATTCGCACACAACAACATCCACACCACACAGACCTACCACTCATATCCCCATGCAGCTCCCTTCCCCCCCCCCATCCCCACCCCCAGGGCACCAAAGATAGCAAAGATAGTGTATTTGTGTAGCACAGCAAGGTCCTGGCCGATGTAGCGTAGAATAGAACCAAGCTAGACTAAGCGATCTCCAAGTCCCCGTCCTGTTCTGGTGATGGCAACAGGTCCCGCAGCCGCTCCCAGAGGCCAACGTAGTGCTGCCTAGGCACGCTCATAGATCTAGCATAAGTTCGAATTTCGAACCGAGCCATTTCTCGAAGTCTACTCCTCCAATGAGGTATCGGGGGGGGGGGGGGGGCTCCTCAGCCGTCCAATAGGTTAAGATCAATTTCTTCACTACGAGAATAACATTATAAAAAAATCTGCATTGAGGTGTGGTGAAACCCTGATCCTGGAGAGAGGTCTGCAGACCCAGGAGAAGAAACCCATAGTCCCACTCAACAGTGCGCTTTACAGTTCTATCCAGCAGGGAGAGAGCTTCCCTCCAAACACCCAGGCGGGGGCACTCCAGGAAGGAATGGAGATATGTGCCTGCTCGATTCTTACACTTAGCACAGAAGCCACTGGCCCACAATCCCATGCATGCCCCCCTCTGGGCCGTGAAATAGGCACGATGGAGGATCTTGTATTGCAGTTCTTGAAAATCTGCTGATTTAGTATATGAGTATAAGGTAGTAAAGCAGGCCATAAATTGGGGTTCAGAGATATCCTGTCCCAAATCCCTAGCCCAGGAAGCTCGCAAGGGAGAAAGTACCGACAAAGAGAGAGACGATTTAAGGATTCGATACCAGTGCGCAAGGGAGTTGGTCACGGGTGGCGTGGCCGAAAAAAGGATGTCCAAAGGGCCCTTGTCCCAAACCCCAGCACCTCCACTACGTTCAGCGTCCCAATAGTGTCGGACTTGAAAATAAGAAAACAGATAACGTGAGGGGAGGCCCCACGCGTCCCGTATTTGCTGAAAGGAGGGGAACCCGGCAGGGGACAGGTCAAGTATATCCTCCATCATCAAACAGCCCCGAACTGCCCATTGCTGAAATACAGATCTACCCCAGCCCGGCTGGAACCTAGAATTGCCCCCCAAATGGATAAAGGGAGACGTGTCCGGGGGCAGGTGCTGTCTACGCCGCCACCAGCGCCACGCCATCCGAAACGGGCGTAGAAAACGAAAACAAACTAAATATCGTCTCCCAGGATCGTCCTGACGGTGTAATGTATTCATAAAGTGAAAAGGAGAACTCCAGCTCGCCAGCCACCCCCGGGGGGAATAGCGAAAGCACCCCGTGTACCCCTCATGGATCCAGCGGAGAAGGGACGCTACATTATAAAGCCGGATGTCCGGGACATTTAGTCCCCCCAAAGATTTATCCAGTGTAAGTTTGGCCATCGCGATCCGAGGAGCTCGAGACCTCCAAATGAAACGGGAGATAGTGGATTTAAAAACAAGTTCGTCCCGCCTGGTAAGCCATATCGGCATAGTCTGTAGGGGATACAAGAGTTTCGGTACCAAGACCATTTTCACTAAAGCCACCCGTCCCAAGAGTCCCAACGGCAGTTCCTGCCATGTCTGACACAGCTTTCCAATTGCCGCAAGCGGGCGACGAATATTTGCATTGTAAAGTGTAGGCAGGTCAGTGCTGAGGAATATTCCAAGATATCGCATTGGCTTGGTCGTAGGTGCTATAGGCAACACCGCATGCCACGGCTCCTCCTGGCCACCTGTCAGCAACAAGAGTTCCGATTTACTACAATTAACCTGTAAACCCGATAACGCACCAAAGGCTCGGATCACCTCCAACGCTCTGGGCAGATGCAAGGGGACCTGATCCATATAAAGTAAGATATCGTCAGCAAACAAACTGATTTTGCATTCCTGTCCCCGCACCACAATGCCCTTAATAGTCTCATCCTGCCGGATTTTAGCTGCGAGTGGCTCAATGGCCAGAAGAAAGAGAAGTGGGGAAAGAGGGCAGCCCTGCCTCGTACCCCACTGCAAACCAAAATCCGCAGTTAGACCCCCATTTATCAGTAAGCGCGCCCTGGGGTTGTGGTATAAAGCCTTCGCCCAGGCCAAAAACTCACCCTGAAAACCTCCCCTACGCAGGACCCAGAAGAGATAATCCCAGGAGATGCTATCGAATGCTTTCTCCATGTCCAGTCCTGCCACCGCCTCCTGGCCACCACGGCCAACCCTGTCATGAATCGCCCCCAGTACCTTCATCAGGTTCATGGAGGCGTATCGGCCCGGTACGAACCCCACCTGGTCGGGGTGAATAAGGTCGGGGAGAAATCTGTTCAGGCGCTTCGCCAAAGTCGCGGCTAGGAGTTTAATATCCTGATCTAGAAGGGAAATTGGACGGAACGACCCCACCAAATCCGGGTCTTTACCCGGTTTAGGGAGCAGAACTATGTGGGCCATATTATCTGGAAAGGAACCTCCCGTACGCGCCACCTCATTATACATGGCGCTCAGGGGCTGCGCCACTAGATCCTCAAGAATGCGATAGTATTCAGGACCAAACCCATCCGGCCCGGGTGCCTTCGCCAGTTTAAGAGACCGAATGGTGGCACGGAGTTCTGCTTCAGAAATAGGCTGGCTCAAAGAAGCAGCCTGGTCCTCCTCCAGGCGCGGCAACGAGAGGCCCCTGAAAAAATTCCCGAGGGCACTCTCGTCCAGCGGGCGTTTACCATATAGGATTTCATAGTATCTGACAAACTGTTCCGCTATTTGGCTCTCCCCGTCATGCCGGGTTCCCCTAGCATCGCGGATAGAAGTGATAATTTGACGTTTCTTGTACGGTCTCACTAGGTTTGCCAGGAGTTTCCCCGTCTTACCCCCCCACCTATACATGTTATACCGTTGGAACGCAAGGGTCTGCTCCGCTCGTTGATGAAGTAAAGTCTCAATGCGTTCTCGTGTTGTCTTGTATTCCTGCCTCTCAGAGTCCGAGAAAGAGGAAATATGGGCCCTGCGGAATTGATGCAAGCGCCGCGTGAGTGACAAGAGCTCTGCTCCCCTGGCCCTACGTTTAGCAGCGGTATAAGCTATCACATGTCCCCTCAGAACTGCCTTGGAGGCATACCAATAAGATACCGGGCCAATGTCGGGAGTGTCGTTAGTGGCCTGGTAGTCTGCCCATCGCGCCCTCAGAAATGTCCTGAATTCCTGGTCATGGTACAGATGCAACGCCATTTTCCAAGAGGAAGCCTTGCTGCCCGCAGCGAGAGTCAGGGTGAGGTCCACGGTAGCGTGGTCCGAGACCGTAGATTCTACAATTTCTGACCTAGTAGCCCGTGAGAACAGTCGTTGATCAAGCAGAATGTAATCCAGTCGGGCGTACGCTTTGTGGACATGGGAATAAAAAGTAAAATCCGAGTCAAACGGGTGTAGTGCCCGCCAGGCGTCCACCAGGCCTAAGTGCTGTGTCAGGAAGCCCACCCCCTTGTTATCATGATCCCTCAAGCTACTCCTAGGGGGTTTGCAATCCACCCCCGGGTCTGCAGTGATGTTCATATCCCCCCCCAGGATCAAATGGTAATCCGGGTAGGCTGATACCTGAGAGAGAAGCGTGGAAAAAAATTTATGACAGTAAGTATTTGGAGCATATATGTTACAGAGCAACAGTTTTAGTCCCCATAGCTCCCCCAGTGCAATAACATATCTCCCCTCCCGATCAGTCATTAATTTATGGAGGACAAATGGCAACCGTTTGTGGATCAAAATTGTCACCCCCCGCCTACGGCCCCCTGCAGTAGAGGAGTAGACATCCCCGACCCAGTTTTTCCGCAATTTAGAGTGTTCAATCTGTGTGAGATGGGTTTCCTGCAGAAATGCCACATCCGCTTTCAAAGTTCGCAAGCTGGTAAGTATACGAGATCGCTTTACTGGGGACCTGATGCCATCGACATTAAAGGTAATAACCCTTAGATCAGCCATATCAATTTGAGTATAGCAATACGCTGCGCAGAAACCCAGAGGAAAACATCCCCCCAGGAATAGGAGAGTTCAGCCATTCTCCACCAGCCAAACACGGGTTGAGCCTGCGCGGTAAGAACAAATAGGCACAGACGAAGCCTCCCAGCAGAGCCTCGCCTTCCTCGATATCCAGGTGCCCCAAACCCCAGCACACCAGACCCCCAGACATCCCCCCCTCTCATGCAACCCAGACTCAGACATGCATCCCCACTCACACACCCACCCACATCCCCCCACCCCCCTCCACACCCCACCCTATCCCCCCATGCTGATCCCTCCCCCCCACCCACAGAAACCTCCCTTTCTGCATTCCAAATAACCATACAGTCCAGGAGTGGAATAGAAACATAATCAACAGACAAACATGTTGGTACCAACAAGTCCAGAGTAGGCTCTCCACAATGTCTGCGCTCCGTGAAAAAGAGCGCCGAGCTGTCCAGGGAATCCAACGTAGAGGACTACCAGTAAGGCCCCACAGAATGGAATGTAGCCGAAACACAAGCAGGAATCCGTGTAATCCCCTCCATTCCAAGGCCCAGCGCAGCTAAACTTAGGTCACCCAAGCCACGTCGCCGAAACTGTCTCTGAGGCCATCTCAAAACTGGAAGGCAGGGCCCCACCTCCGCGGCAGCAGGGATCTCGCAGCCACACGTGGCACTCGAGTGTTGAGCCAGGCAAACGGCAGCTCAAGAAGTCAAGCTCAGCGGGATCCCATCACAGTACAGTGTAAAGCAGGAACAAAATGATGTAAGGGTCTCAGTCAAGAACATCGTAGGTGTAGTGGTCGTCAGGCGGGTAGAGTCGCCAGGAAAGCCTTAGCTTCATCACCACTGTTGAAAGTAAGGGTCTTACCTTCATGCCAGACCCTGAGCTTCGCTGGGTACACCAGGGCGAACTTGATACCTCTATTGTGAAGGTCCGTGCAGGATGGCGCCATGATCTTGCGTTGGGCCGCCACCCTCACAGAGTAGTCGTTAAACAGAAGTACTCTCGAGCCGTTGTAGTCCAAGGCCCCCACCTTTCGATAGGCCCGGAGAAGGAGCTCCTTTTCCCTCCAGTTGGTATAACGGGCTATCGCTGTCCTCGCCCTTCCCCCCTCCATGGGCGTGGTGCCGATACGGTGCGCTCGTTCGCAGGCAAAGGCCTCCGCGCCACCGGTGAGGTGCAAAGTTTCAGGGAGCCACGTGTTAAAGACGGTGTACAGGTCTTGCTCACCCACCGTCTCCGGTAGTCCAACCAGCCGCAAGTTGTTTCGGCGGCTCCTATTCTCCTGCTCCTCCAGGGCGGCCAGCAACTCCCGGGACGTTTTCTTTAGTTCTTCCACCTGGGTAGTCAGGCTCGTGCACGTGTCCTCCTGATCGGACACCCTCTGCTCGACATCCGTCAAGCGTCGGCTGTGGGAATCAAACTTCTCGTTCATCTCATCCACAGCCGACTGTATCTTATTAAGTCTGTCCGCCAGCACCGCCGTAACCGATCGTGTAATATCGGTAATCCAGTCACCAGCGGGGATGGTGAAAGTGGCCGACTCCGTCGCCATTTTGGAGGGGGTAAGAGAAGGTTTGTCCCGAGTGCTTTTTGCAGATTTTACGGGCATTCCCTGTGCCGTTGTAGACACTCTGCGGTGCTATTTTCAAGCGGATGATAAGTCCTCGTCCTGTGTACTCGCAGCTCCAGAAAGGGTGCAGAAAAGCCGATTTTATCGCGGGTTTAACGTCCGTGGGGCAGGAGCTCTCCGTCCGCACGTCTGCTTAGACAGGCTGCATCACGTGACCCCCCGGTGCCTAAAATTTCAGATTAGATCACTATCATTTTAACAATTTTCACTGACTGGTCAACACATCTTTTGTCATTTAAAAGCTAGGGATGTCAGTTTTCCATTTCTAAGACTGTGATAAAGGGAACTTAGTGCATCTCTTCAGATGACCACAACCTGTTGAAGAAGTTATCTCTGTAATGAAACAGAACACTAGTAATGATGTTCAATAGTTGCTCTAGCCCAGACTATTTCTTCGTTCATGGAGGAATGAGGGAAAGTGGAAGTCAACAAAACTTCTTAGTGCAACTATAAGGAGATGCAAGCACAACCAGAATGTGATCTAAACACCAACTCTTCATATCATTGGTTTTAGAATTATGCAGATACTACTAGACAACTGCACACCCTCCATCATGAAAATAGCCCCCCCCCTTCAAAGCTGAGCCCTTCAACTGGGTCACTCTCTGCCTGTCCACCGGCTACTTCCCACTGCAACTCGGCCACATCCTCATATCTCCAATTATCAAAAACCCCAAAGAACCACTCTCTACAGCCGCCAACTACAGACCCATTGCCAACATACCCTTCTTCCTCAAAATTATGGAAGGCCTAGTCAACCATGACCTCATGTCATACCTTGAGAACTTTAACAGTCTTCATGACTCCCAGTCTGGATTCCGCACAAACTACAGCACGGAAACTATCCTAGCATCACTAACTGACTACCTCCTCCAACTATTCTCCCAGGGAAACAGCGCACTGCTACTCCAGTTTGACCTCAGCAGTGCCTTCGACCTTGTAGACCATGACATCCTGCTTAGTTGCCTAGACTCTATAGGCATTTCGGGACAGGTACTAACTTGGCTCACAGGCTTCCTAAAAAACCGCACCTATCAAGTCCACAATGAGGGAACCTTCTCCCATACTTGGTGCAATCCCTGTGGAGTTCCTCAAGACTCCCCCCTATCCTCCTCCCTATTCAATATCTACATGGCATCGCTGGGACACATGTTATCAGACCGAAAGCTGAAATCCTATATTTATGCAGATGACATTACAATCGTCATCTCCATCTCCTCATTGTCACAAGAAACAGAACACATCTTATCAGTACTCACCATGGTCAAACACTGGACCACTCGTTTCAAACTAAAACTAAATCCAGAAAAAAACAAATTCTTCCTTAAAAGCCCCAACCACAAATTAACGACCACCACCCTGCAACTTAACGGTCTAACTTACCCTATCAATTCCACCGTCAAAATTCTTGGAGTCATCCTGGACCACTGCCTGACCTTCGAAGACCACACCAATGCCCAGGTCAAAAAATGTTTTTACACCCTCTGGAAACTCCGTACCATCAAACATTACTTCGACTTCCCCTCCTTCAGACTGCTGGTCCAATCCCCAATCTTAACCACCCTTGATTACTGCAACATCATATATCTGGGCTCCTACAAGAAAACCATTAAACGTCTGAGACTCATTCAAAACACCACCGTCCGCCTCATCTATGGCCTCATAAAGTAAGACCATATTAGCCCTTACTACAGAAAACTTCACTGGTTACCAATAGAAGCGAGAGTCATTTTCAAATTCGCCTGCCTCTGCTTCAAAATCTTTACCGGCTCGTCCCCGATATACCTGTCACACTACTTTGCATTCCCAGGTACCAATCGTACACGCAATACCTATCTGTTTACCTACCCATCTGTTTACCTACCCATCCCCAAAGGGATGCACCTACAAAAGATTCCTTAACAAAACTCTCTCATTCCAAGCTGGCAGATGGACTGACTGCTTGACTACCCTCATCTCATCTGCTCCATCCTACTCATCCTTCAGGAAATCTCTCAAATCTTCCCTCTTTGATAAATTTCTTTAGTGCCTGCTCTCAACTGCATTGTACATTCTCTGATATTGTATCCTCGCTGTATATGTACAGTCTCTTGCATTGTAAACCGCTCTGAACTGTTTGTGGTATTGCGGTATACAAAAATAAAGTTATTATTATTATTACAGGGTGCTTTCTGCAGAGGAAAAATATCACAATAATAGGACTGTTCCAATTCAACTGCCAGCCAAATAATGGGTTTTTTCTTTGGCTTTCCAAAGTTCCTATAAGATTCTTTATAAATAAGATGTGTACTAATTAATTTGGTCTAGATAAAACAGCATATCAGAGCTGTCCTGCAGGAGGCTTAGAATTATAAGGCGTTAAGAATTTCTTACAGAATGTTCAATCAATCCATTCAAAACACATAGTGTACTAGGTTCCTGCCTTTGTGTGCTCTCCTGAATGGGCAGAAGCTTGGGAGTTTTGGGCAGTTTGATCAGTGACAAAAGTTCTGGGAAATCCCATTGATTTAATTAATAACATTTAAAAATACTGTTAAGCAATAAGTACAAATTTGGATGGTTCTTTTAATCAAACAGCTTTGTTTCCTAACATACGAGTGAGGAGTTTCAAAAGCATCAATCCATTTGTAGGGACATGGCCAGTAAAAGAGATGAAAATAAGGATCAGTTAGTGATTTTCTGAGGTCCATGTTAAAATAAGTTTGATCTTCCTAAAATGGAGTCACTTTGAAAGAATAACCTTTGGCAATCTTCCAAAAACCTTTTATTTTGTAGTTTGCTACAAGGAGGGGGGTAATAAGTGTTTTTACAAAAGAAAATTTTGCACCTGGGAGTGTAGAGGGTAGCGGTTAATGAGATTTGATATTCCACTTTTCTGTAGTATAATGAAAGCAGTTTATATTGTTTATATGTGGGCACTTTCGTTGTTCCTAATGGACTTGCTGTCCTCGTGGTTAAAGCAGCAAGGGACCTAGCTAGGGCTAACATCCCAGACCTCCCACTGATGCTACTCATCACCATTTGTTCTCCTAGAAAGCCCTCAAGGGCAGGGACCTACTTAAACTACAGTACATGACTTGTAACTCACTATCATACGAAGAAAGGCTGAACGAATTGTGGCTATACTCTCTCGAAGAAGGTAGGGAGAGAGGGGACATGATTGAGATGTTTAAGTATGTCACTGGTCGCATCAAGGTAGAAGATAATGTTTTCCTTCTTAGGGGACCCTCAGCCACAAGGGGACACCCGCTAAAAATAAAGGGCGGGAAGTTTCATGGCGACACCAGGAAGTACTTCTTCACTGAAAGAGTGGTGGACAGCTGGAATAGGCTCCCAGTACAGGTGGTTGAGGCCAGCAGCGAGCAAGTTTTTAAGATCATTTGGGATGCTCATGTCGGATCTCTTCGAGGGAAAAGGTCATCAGAGAGCAATTAACTAGGGGGGTGGGTCAATGGAGTGGGCAGACTCGATAGGCCTTGGCCCTTTTCTGCCGTCACTTTCTATGTTTCTATGTTTGAGCCCAGATTTAGAAAGGCAAGTAATTAAATTTAAAATCTAAATCAAGAAAAGTTGTGTCAATCCAATATCTATTCAGGCTGTGAAAGTCTGGCAAGGCACGGTTTTGTTTCTAAATTCCAGCAAAGAACTCTGGTACTTATTCAGTAAAGAGCACTAAAGGAGACTAGGACAAGTGTTATAAAAAGTCTGGATTTATCTACCATGGGGAAATTGTACTTAAGACTTTTTCAAAGTATCTCCAGCAAGCTAATACCTTGTTTACATTTTGAAGTTGACACACACTGAACCTTATTGCCTTTGGTGCTTATCAGGTCATAACAGTTTTCATTTATGGCACAAGAAACTAAGGTGGATGCAGTGCTGCACCATAAGCATGGAAGGCAGAAAGTGGAATAGCATGATCGAATAAAATTTTTGCACATTGAAATAAAATCCACTCACATTTGTGCCACCTAACCACAAGTCATTCATGAGAATTAGGTTTTAAAAACAAGAAGGTGCTTTTAAGATTTAAAAGAAAATCCTGTAGACCTGAACTGATTTTAGTATGTTAAAATTGTGTCTTCTAAATGCCACAGAGATTTCATACAAAGGGAACATCTGTATAATATGTACTCCTGGTGGAATTCTGTACAAACAAATGGAAAATTCTGTGCACAATATTTCAAAATTCTGCAAAGTTTATTTGTAGTTATTTGCATAGAATTCCCTATCCTAAGATCCAAAATTCCTTCCTACCTTTTTCTTTCTAAGGTTCCAGTCTCCTCTGTTCCTTTTCTCACTTCAACTCCCTCTCACTCAAACCCTGAATCCCTTCCCCATGGTATGGCATCTCTCTCCCTCTAGTCATTGGCTAAGAATTTCATCCTCCCATCCCACCCCTTTTCTTGTCTGGATCACACACTTCCCATCTCTACTATCCTCCATCCTCTTGTCTTCCTCTCTCCATGGCCAAGGATCTCTTCCCACCACCTCTTTCTGGTCTGAGTCACTCTCTCGTCCTCTACCATTCCCCCCACTTGTAGGTCCAGCATCCATGTCCCCTCACCCCATCACCTCTCTTGCTCACATCTCTTTCTCCCTTCCCACACTCCTTTCTGGTCTGGGTCACTTTCTCTCCCCCCCCCATGAGTCCAGCATCTATCTTCCTTCCCCCCACAGGTCCAGAATCCAAGTCCCTTCCTCTCCCACCAATATTTGTTCCATCATCCATGTCCCCTCTTCTCCCTACTCCTTAATTACATAAGCGTTACATTCCTTTGCCATATCAGAATTCTGTGCAGATGGAGACCATTGTGCAAATTCTGTGTTGCGCAGTAATGCAGAATCCTGGCAGGAGTAAATATGGCAGCTATATGGTTGAAATATTTTCAGTGCGCTAAAATATATTATATATATCCCTAATGGCATTGGTAGTCACAGAGGAATTTATTAAAGCTAGTGTATTAATTTTCTTGATGTTAATAACTGAGTCACCAAGAATTTTATATTACCAAATTCCTAGCCATTTTGTACTTGTACAGGATCGAGTCCTGCTTTCTCTGTATTGGCTCAAGATATGATAATCATCATGTGGCTAGTGAAAGAGCATGTAGCTTTAACCTGCTCAAACAGAACAAACTGTGACAGCACACAAAGAAAAACATACTCAAGGGCCAGATCCTTTTGTGTATCTCTTTATTTAACACCTTTGCATAGATACATACCACAATCATTAAAAATGAAGAGGCTTAAAATCTCTCATGCCAAAAGTACTTTGGATTTGCATAATCTAAACATCTTCAGTAATTAACAACCTAAAACATGGAAGCTATGGCTTTAATAAATCAAACTAATCACATTAGAGTAGCATTATTCATGATAGCAAAGTGCAACTCTGAGGAACATATGTGCTTGAAGCACAGAAACACTTTAAAAATGCATGAACAGGGTAAAAACTTCAAAAGTTTGCTATTTTATTTTATTTTTTATTGTGTGTAAAAATGTAGGGGAAATGGTTTTACAATATTGCTGAAAAATATAAAACAGATCACAAAATTCAGAAGCATAGCACATAGGCTTTCCTTTCATATATCTTGGTATAGATTTAAAAGAAAGCTTAAGAGACCACACACAGAAAAGTGCTTCAAAATGTCATCACATAGTGATGAGTACAAATACTGAGCTTTCTTCTCAGAAACAGTGCCTAAAACATTTTACACTGCTAAGCACAACTCTTTTCTTTGTCTTGCCCTTTTCTTCTGGGGACTATCTTGATGGGAACAGGGCCAAACTACATCACCTAGGGGAACAATACCCTGAAGAAACTGCTGCCGTGAACTGCTTTAAGCTATTCTAAAATTGTTTGAAAAGCATCCTAAAATAAACTATGTGGATATAAATGTGTCACACATTAATCATTCTTACTTTGCCTGGTCCAAATTGTTCACAGTGTCACACAATATGTAATGCAAGGTGTATGGTTCAGTTGCATAATGATGTGTCTGATGGAAGCTATATGTTAAAGAGAGAATTGAATAAAACGAAAACATTCTGCATGACATAGATAGCAATGTGGAATCCATATGAATAGAAATTCCATGTGTGAAGGGAAGAAATATACAGGTAGGATTATACTACTGTCATCCGGGACAGAATGAGTAGACAGATGAAGAAATGTTTTCAGAGATTAGGAAAGCCGGAAAATTGGGCATTGACTGGATAAATGTTACATCAGGGAGTGTTAGGGAGGTAAAATTCCTAAACGTCACAAATGACTGTTTCTTGGAGCAACTGGTTCAGGAACTGACAAGAGGGGGAGCTCTTTTAGATTTGGTCCTTAGTGGAATGCAAGATATAATAGAGGAGGTAACTGTGTTGGGTCTACTGGGAAACGGTGATTATAACGTGATTAAATTTGAGCTGATATCTGGAGTGACATTGCTAAAGAAATCTACTATAGTGGCATTTAAATTTTGAAAGAATAAAATGAGGAAAATGGTTAAAAAGAAATTAAAAGGATTGATGGCAAAGGTTAGAACCAGGTGTGGAAGTTATTTAAAAATACCATCGTGGAAACCCAGACCAGATGTATTCCAAGTATTAACAACAGTGGAAAGAAGAGAAAATGAGAGCCAGCATGATTAAAAGGTGAGATGAAAGAGGCTATTAGAGCCCAAAAACATTGATTAAAGAATGGGAAAAGATCCAAATGAAGAAAATAAGAAGAGACATAAGCACTGGCAAGTTAGATACAAAGCATTGATAAATAAAGCTAAGAAAGAATATGAACAGAAACTTGCCAAAGAGGCAAAAACACATAGTAACATAGTAGATGATGGCAGATAAAGACCCAAATGGCCCATCCAGTCTGCCCTTCTTGATTCAATTTAAATTTTTTTAAATTTTTTCTTCTTAGCTATTTCTGGGCAAGAATCCAAACCTCTACCCAGTACTGTGCTTGGGTTCCAACTGCCAAAATCTCTTTCAAAACTCACTCCAGCCCATCTACACCCTCCCAACCATTGAAGCCCTCCCCAGCCCATCCTCTCCCAAACGGCCATATACAGACAGACACAGACCAAGTCTGCCCAGTACTGGCCTTAGTTCAATATTTAATATTATTTTCTGATTCTAGATCATCTGTGTTCATCCCACGCTTCTTTGAACTCCAACACCGTTTTCTTCTCCACCACCTCTCTCGGGAGCGCATACCAGGCATCCACCATCCTTTCTGTAAAGTAGAATTTCCTAACATTGCTCTTGAATCTACCACCCCTCAACCTCAAATTATGTCCTCTGGCTTTACCATTTTCCTTTCTCTGGAAAAAATTTTGTTCTACGTTAATACCCTTCAAGTATTTGAACGTCTGAATCATATCTCCCCTGTTCCTCCTTTCCTCTAGGGTATGGGTGTCAAAGTCCCTCCTCGAGGGCCGCAATCCAGTCAGGGTTTCAGGATTTCCCCAATGAATATGCATGAGATCTAACTGCACGTACTGCTTTCATTCTATGCTAATAGATCTCATGCATATTCATTGAGGAAATCCTGAAAACCCGACTGAATTGTGGCCCTCGAAGGACTTTAACACCCCTGGCTCTAGGGTATACATATTCAGGGCTTTCAGTCTCTCCTCATACATCATTTTCGTCACTCTCCTCTGGACTGCTTCAAGTCTTCTTACGTCCTTCGCCAGATATGGTCTCCAAATCTGAACACAATACTCCAAGTGGGGCCTCACCAACGACCTGAACATAGTAATTTTTTTAGGTACATTAGAGGCAGAAAACCTGTGAGGGAATAAGTGGGATCGTTGGATGATCAAGGAGTAAAAGGGGCGTTCAGGAGACTGAATGAATTTTTTTCTTCGGTCTTTACGGAAGAAGATGTAAGAGATCAACCTGAACCATTAATGGTTTTCAAAGGTGATAATGCGGAGGAATTGAAAGAAATCTCAGTGAATCTGGAAGATGTACTAAGCCAAACTGACAAATTAAAAAGTGATAAATCATCTGGACTAGTGCTGTTAGTGATCTGTGACCTGTCGCTAAAATCGTCTGTAGAAACATAGAAACATAGAAATAGACAGTAGATAAGGGCCACGGCCCATCTAGTCTGCCCACCCCAATGACCCTCCCCTACCTTTCTCTGTGAATAGATCCCATGTGTCTATCCCATTTGGCCTTAAAATCAGGCACGCTGCTGGCCTCAATCACCTGAAGTGGAAGACTATTCCAGCGGTCAACCACCCTTTCAGTGAAAAAGAATTTCCTGGTGTCCCCGTGCAGTTTCCCGCCCCTGATTTTCCACTGATGCCCCCTTGTTGCCGTGGGACCCTTGAAAAAGAAGATATCTTCTTCCACCTTGATGCGACCCGTGAGATACTTGAATGTCTCATTCATGTCACCCCTCTCTCTGCGTTCCTCGAGTGAGTACAGCTGCAACTTATCCAACCATTCCTCGTATGGGAGATCCTTGAGTCCCGAGACCACCGGGTGGCCATTCTCTGGACCGACTCCAGTCTCAGCACATCCTTACGGTAATGTGGCCTCCAGAATTGCACACAGTATTCCAGGAGGGGCCTATGATTTGCCTTGCCTTGGATGAAGCTTGCTCCACTTGATTGGCAGTCTTCATGTTCTCACTGACGATCACCCCTAAGTCTCGTTCTGCTTCAGTTCTTGTTAGGATCTCGCCATTAAGGGTGTAAGTCTTGCATGGATTTTGGCTGCCCAGGTGCATGACTTTGCATTTTTTGGCATTGAAGCTGAGTTGCCAGGACCTAGACCAGTGCTCCAGTAGGAGTAGGTCATGCATCATATTGTCGGACATTGAATTTATGTCTGTTGTGCTTTTGCCCACTACATTGCTTAGTTTGGCGTCATCGGCGAATAATGTTATTTTACCTTGCAGCCCTTCTGCCAAGTCTCTTATAAAGATGTTGAATAGGATCGGAGGGGGTGCCATTCACCACTACCCTCTGAAGCCTACCTCCAAGCCAGTTCCCAACCCATTTCATCAATGTGTCGCCCAATCCTATAGAACTCATCTTGCTCAGCAACCTGCGGTGTGGTACGCTATCGAATGCTTTACTGAAGTCCAGGTATACGATGTCCAAGGACTCCCCAACATCCAGCTTCCTCGTCACCCAGTCAAAGAAGCTGATCAGGTTGGATTGGCAGGATCTCCCCTTAGTAAATCCATGTTGACGGGGATCCCGTAGATTCTCCTCGTTCAGGATCGTATCCAATTGGCGTTTGATTAGAGTTTCCATTAGTTTGCACACTATTGAAGATTGGAAAGTGGCTAATGTTATGCTGATTTTTAAATGGTTCCAGGGGAGATCTGGGAAATTACAGACTGGTAAGCCTGACTTCAATGCTGGGCAAAATAATGGAAACAATTATAAAAAATAAAATTGTGAACACTTATCCCCTCTTCTACGAAACCGCTCTAGCGGTTTTTAGCGCAGAGAGCCGCGCTGAATGGCCTGCACTGCTCCTGATGCTCATTGAGTTCCTATGAGCGTCAGGAGCAGCGCAGGTCATTCAGCATGGCTCCCCAAGCTAGAAACCGCTAGCGCAGTTTTGTAGAAGAGGGGGTTAGATAAACATGATTTAATGGGACCGAGTCAGCATGGGTTCAGCCAAGGTAGAACTTACCTCATCAATTTGTTTGACTTCTTTGAAGGTGTGAATAAGCATGTGGATAAAGGTGAACCGACTGATGCAGTGTATCTAGATTTAAGAAAGTTTCTGACAAAGTTCCTCATGAGAGGCTCCTGAGAAAATTAAACAGTCATAGGAAAAGAGGCAATGTTAAGTTGTGGATTAGGAATTGGTTTTCGGATAAAAACAGAGGATAGGGTTAAATGGCTATTTTTCTCAATGGATGAGGGTAAATAGTGGAGTGCCACAGGGATTTGTATTGGGCCCAGTGCTGTTTAACTTATTTATAAATAATCTGGAAATTGGAACAACAAATGAGGTAATTACATTTGCAGATGATACTAAACTGTTCAAAGTTGTTAAAAAGTATGCAGATTGTGAAAAATTGCAGGCAGACCTTATGAAATTGGAAGACAGTGTGTCCAAATGGCAGATGAAATTTAAGGTGGATAAATGCAAAGTGATGCACATTAGGAAGAATAACCCAAATCATAGCTATCAAATGGGTCTACCTTGGGGGTTAGCACTGAAGAAAAAATATTTGGGTATCATCATAGACAATATGATGAAATCTTCCGCCCAATGTCCGTGGGGACAGGAACAATGATGAATTTTATCACTGTGTCATTCTCTAGTATTAAGCTAAATCAACATGTTAAAGAGTGATAAATCACCTGGACTGGATGGTATACATCCCAGGGTACTGAAAGGACTCAATCATGAAATTACTGATCTGTTAGTGATTTGTAACCTGTCACTAAAATTGTCTGTAGTACCTGAAGATTGGAGGGTGGCTAATATAATGCCGATTTTTAAAAAGGGTTCCAAGGGAGATCTGGGAAATTACAATCCGGTTAGCCTGACTTCAGTGCTGGTGGAAAAGTCCATAGTCTGTTATTGAGAAAAACATGGGGCAAGCCACTGCTTCCTCTGGATCAATAGCATGGAATGTTGCTACTCTTTGGGTTTTGGCCAGGTACTAGTGACCTGGATTGGCCAACATGAGAACGGGCTACTGGGTTTGATGGACCTTTGTTCTGACCTAGTAAGAATATTCTTATGTTCTTAATGTGTGGCGGAGGTGTAAAAAAAAAAAAAAAAAAAAGCAAATAAGATGCTAGGAATTATTAAAAAAGGAATGGTTAACAAGACTAAGAATGTTATAATGCCTCTGTATCGCTTCATGGTGCAATCTCATCTGGATTATTGCATTAAATTCTAGTCGCTTTATTTCAAGGAAGATATAGCGGAACTAGAAAAGATTCAAACAAGAGCAACCAAGATGACAAAGGGGATGGAACTCCTCTCATATGAGAAAAGACTAAAAAGGTTAGGGCTCTTCAGCTTGGAAAAGAGACGGCTGAGGGGAGATATGATTGAAGTCTACAAAATCCTGCATTGTGTAACAGGTACAAATGGATCGACTTCTTACTCTGTCAAAAATTACAAAGACTAGGGGACACTCAACGAAGTTATAGGGAAATACTTTTAAAAATCAATAGGAGGAAATATTTTTTCACTCATACAATAGTTAAGCTCTGAACACGCTGCCTGAGGTTGTAGTAAGAGCAGTTAACGTACCTGGCTTTAAGAAAGGTTTGGACAATTTCCTGGAGTAAAAATTCTTAGTCTATTATTGAGACAGACATGGGGGGCAGCCACTGCTTTCTCTGGATTGGTAGCAAGGAATGTTGCTACTATTTGAATCTTTACCAGGTACTAGTGACCTGGATTGGCCATTGTGAAGATGGGCTACTGGGCTAGATGGACCATTGGTATGACTCAGTAAGGCTGTTCTTATGTTCTTACGTAAAATAGCCACACATCAACCAGAAGGGAAATTTAAGATCTATTTTTAAGTTTGAGATTCAAATAATCTACATGCATACTGTTTCCAGCTTAAAATCTTTAAAAGGAGTAGCAGTGTTAATCTAGGGTGACAAAACTGAAAGAAGCGGGTGGCACCTTACAGACAGCAGATACTTACCTGTAGCAAATGTTCTCCAAGGAAAGCAGGCATAAGAGAGGCCACTGAAAAGTTCTCAGTCCAACCAAGAAGAGAATGATATGAAGCCATGAAACTTACAAGTTATTCCACACTTTTCTTAATACTTTTCGTTTGACATGAAATGAAACAAAAAGTGTCAAGCAAAGTGTGGATTAACTGGTAAATTTTATGGCTCCACATCATTCTTTCTTGGTTGGGCTGAGAACTTTTCAGCGGCCCCTCGTATATTCTAATACATGAGTAACATCATCCCCAGTACTAATCAAGTGCATTGTCACTTAAAAATTTTTTTTAAGGTAGTGCCTATACAATGCACATTCCAGTGCCTTACCACCCGCCACTGGCTCGCAGGACTTGCAATTCAGTAAAAAAGCTAAGAAGCCAACCAGGGTTGTTGAGCAGATTGTCAGAATATATACCTGCTGTCCTCAGAGAACACCTGCTACAGTAGCTTTGCTTTCTTCAAGGCCAAGAAATCATAATATTCTCATGTGGGACTCCCAAGTAGCCAGGATCATGTCTCTGGAAGAGGTTAAACATTGAATATACAGGAGCCTGGAAAAACCCTCTAGGGTTGGGGGGAAAGTTGGTGCTCAGGCAGTAAAAAGATTCTGCAGGACTGCTCGTCAAAACTGACCATCTTGCAGAGTTTTGTTCTAAAAAGTACTGAGATGTAAAGGTATGTACTGAGGACCAAGGAGCCATTTTGCATATGTCCTCAATAGATGCAGAATGGAAATGAGCTACCTAGGCAGCCATTACACAGACTTTGTGAGATGTTATACAGCCCTGCAGCATCAGCCCAACCTGAGTATACACAAAGGAGATACAGTCCATCAGCCAAGCAGAGATGGTTCTCTTGGCAACAGGAACTCCAAATCTATTAGGGTAAAAAGCCACAAAGAGCTGGCTGGATCTTCTATGAGACTTAGTCCAGGAAGTATTCTACAGCATGCTTGCAGTCTCCAGGATGGGAATGTGGCTTTGGAAGAACACAGACAGAACTATGAACTGGCTGAGGAGAAATTCTGAGATGACTTTGGGCAGGAATTTTGGATGAATTCAAAGCACTAATCTGTCTTGATAGAATCTTGTATAGGGGGGATCAGACACAAGTGCTTGAAGTTCACTCACACAGTGTACAGACATGAGGGCAATGAGAAAAACAGCTTTCCATGTGAGAAGTTTGAGAAAGCAAGTTAAGTGGCTCAAAAAGAGACTTCATAAGATTAGATAGAACCACATTAAGATCCCAGGCAACAGGTGGAAACTTGATAGGTAGTTTTGTATGGAATAGTCCTTTCATGAAATTGGCTACCAAGGGATGAATAGACAGAGGTTTCTTATCCAAGAGAGCATGAAATGCACAGATGGTATTGAGATGTACTCGAACTGAGTTAGTTTTTAGGCTAGAGTTAGAGAGGTGAAGAAGGTAGTCCAGGATAGATGGGAGTGACATGTCATAGATTCAAGTGAATGTAGGGCACACACTAAGCAGAAAATTTAGCCCATTTGAAGCAATAACAGCACTGAATAGAAGGTTTTCTGGACACTTCAATAGCAGCAGAAACTGTAGCCAAGAGACAGAAGACATTTATTTGCTTATTGAAAGAAACCATGCTATAAGTGCTAATGATCAAGGGTTTGGATGAAGGAGGGATCCGTTGTTCTATATTAGTTGTGTTGGGAACAGCTGCAATTGGAATGGTTCTCCAGAAGGAGAGGCAACCAAGTTATGGCGGCCAATGAGGACTGCTTAAATATAAACCCTCGGTTTATATTCAAGTTAACATCCCCCCCTTTTTTAAGGGAAAATGTTACCTTGGTTTATATTTGTATGGGTTTAGAATTTTAATATTCTTATTTTACATCAAAAGATATCTTAGAAAGTCAAGCTAAAATAATTTGATATTCACTTTTTATGATTTTGACCTAAGAAAGTAAACTATTGTTTCTAGTAACTTTTCTTTGTTTTTGGACTAGGATGTAACATTAGCTAATGAGAAAAGAAGTAAAATATATGTGACCTGCTGAGTGAAAAAGTGTCATAAGTGAATAGGTGATTTATTTATACCATAATAGAGAGATATTAAGTGCATAATTCTGCAAAATTTCAAGCTCAATTTTAGAATAATTACATTTTTAAAAAATGGAAAATATTTATTAATAAAGTAATTAACCCCAGAAATCACATACCATACTTTAGATACCTATAACTTTTAGACTATGGAACATAAAAAATATCAAAGTTATGATTTAAAAAAATTGCACAGTCTCATTCTATTGACCTTTAAAGCACATAAAACTTTTCAAAAATGAAAAGTTACTCAATGTAACCCCTCCAAACTTTTATAGCATTTATCTCTGTTATTTGCAAACTTACTTTTGATATTTCGCTCAGTGGATCATATATTTATCACCAAAGAACAGCTTTACACACCCTTACATAATCTACAATGACAATGATCATTTCTGAGATGAGCATTGCCGACCTGCTGTTTTAGATATCACATTACATTTTAATCTATTTTGCCCATTTCAGTCCAGTTTTCCATTCCAATACTTTCTTTAAAATAAACACGACCAAA
Organism: Geotrypetes seraphini; assembly: GCF_902459505.1. Classification (NCBI taxonomy): domain Eukaryota; kingdom Metazoa; phylum Chordata; class Amphibia; order Gymnophiona; family Dermophiidae; genus Geotrypetes; species Geotrypetes seraphini. The sequence goes on from NC_047086.1 coordinate 110,084,743, forward strand.
ACAAATGTTTTTGTCCAAAGTTTTAAATGGCATATTTCCATTTTTAAAAAAAATTATTTATTTATTCTGGGTATATAACTGCATATTTCCTTTAGGGAGGAAGTTGTCAGTGTGGGCTACCATTATCCTGGGTTATTTTACCATAAGTCATGCTATTTTAAACCAGGGTTTCATTGTACAAAACAGGACCGTGTGTTAAGCACAACATGGTAAAATAACCCATGGTAATGGTAGCCCATGTTGATAACTTCCCCCTTATACTTAATGTAATTAAAAATACAATTGATGAAAAAGGGTAAGCCAGCGTTTTTCACATGGAATACAGCATCAATCCAAAACGCATGTGCATGTGGAGCATTGCTTTTTTATCATTGGAACATTTATATTTTTGGACACTTTTCTCACTAGTTACCATATTTGGGGGATTAACCACAATAAAGAAACAGTGCCAAAATATATTAATACTACAAACACTTTTCACTCAAAAAAACCTGAAACAATTTTTAATAGCTGAAAGAACTCGTTAGCCTCCTTTCCTCGACAGCACGATTCTGCCACTGGTCTCATTTGACTTGGGATATATATTCCAATTCCCTGAAATTTCTGTTTTTGCCTACCCTTTCTTGGTGTTGTTTTTTTTGTCATTGTTCTATATTTAATCATACACAATTCCTTTTGGTTTCTATTACTTTCATCGATTTTAATACCATCTGTCAAACCCACAAAGTTTTTGCAGACTGGAATATGTCTAAAAGATTCAAGATGAAACCCAATTCAAGAGAGGTGTAATGGTATATGCTGTGCATTTAAAACCAGAATTCTAAAAATATTTAAACTGATGAAATGCATTGTTGAATGCTCAATCTGAAATAAAGGTGCCATCTCAATTATAACAAAATGCAACTGGCATAATATTCTCAACCTCATCCTTAATAGGGGCAGCATGAACATGTGGCACAAAAAGTTTGTTAAAGCACTTTATATTACTGAATAATTTTGAACACCTGGGGCTCCTTTTACAAGGGTGCGCTAGCGTTTTTAGCGCACACGCTAGCCGAAAAACTACCGCCTGCTCAAGGGGAGGCGGTAGCAGCTGGCGCGCGCTATTCCGAACGTTAAGGCCCTAACGCGCCTTCGTAAAAGGAGCCCCCGATGTCAAACAAGCTTGGATAACAGAGACAATCTAAAGTCCAGTGTTCACAGTACTCCAAGTAATACCTTATAGAATTCAAACACATACACATAAGATATATACATAGATTCCTTTACACACCACATATACATTTCTAGATCCTGTTTTCTTTGCTTACAAACAGGGAAATATTGGTTATTGCAATTAATGTTTTTTGTCCTTTATTGTTGGATCTATTAAATCTGGTGAATAGTATGCCACGACATCTCATTCTCAAAAACAATTTGTAACAGAAATAAATATAAATAGCTTATTTCTTGACTTCTCAGGATATTACCACCTTACTGGTTACTCTTCTTGCATCTTTCTTCTCTAAACATGATAAGATGCTTGTTTTGAATTTCTTTTTTAAGGATTTGATGGTTAGAAGCTACAAGTTATGAGGCAGTTATGTGGCAAGGACCACATAACTGCAGAGAAAGATGTTTCTTCAGTTAAAGATTGGCACTCGGAGCTACTTTTTTTTTTTCTTGCACATAAGAATAGCCATACTGGGTCAGCTCAATGGTTCATCTAGCCAGTATCCTGTTTCCACAGTGACCAATCCCATGCAAATGCCAGAAAAGGCATCAGGATTCCAATTACATATTCTTTGATCCTTCCCAGCTTTTAAAGTGTCTAATAGAGTGGGAAGGCACTCGTGTATGCGAGGTGCGGGCAATCTCGAAGCTTAGAAAGTTTAAAGTGACAGTACACTTTTAGCACTGTCCGTACTAGGTTCCTTGGATGACGTCACCACATGTGAGAATATGCTGCCTGCTTATCCAAGGATAAACAATATTTTTCTTTGGCTTGGAATTTACATATCTATACCCTGTTTTCTTTTTTTATCTATTTTAAAATGCATTCTCCAAACTGCTAAAAAAAATGATTGGGTTATACTAATCATATGGTTTGAATTAAATTGAAGAGCTTGGACGTGTTACTGACAAAACTGCCAGGTAGTAACTGCATTCTAATCATCAGAGAAGACTTTAGAATCTATATAAATCAAAACAGCTACAGCAAAACACCCAAGATATAATGGGATCATATAAATAAAATACTGTTCTTTATATCATCTTTCATACTGCATTACCATAGAAGTTCAGTAAAAATTAAACTACTTCCAAAGTTTCCAGCAGATTTTCGATTCCCTTTACAGAGGAAATTGATGAGGTCAGACTGACCAACGCCTTGCCACAAGCACCCCCTCCCCCCAAAAAAAAGTAATTTTCAAAATATATGGCCATGCCAAGTCACACTGTTCAAAGGGAGTACATTCTCAGGTGAACAAAAAAACTTTTAGATCAAAAAAGCATGTAGTAGCATGTTTTTTGGGGTGGAGTTTAATTATCGAATAGGCAAATTAACAAAGTGTTGTGATAAATCAAATATTCAAGCAAAAATGATCAAATGTTTACATTTGCAAATTATTCACTAGCTGCAAAAATCGGTAACCCATACATACGCAATAGTTGAGCAAACTAATGCAAATAGTGGGTCTTTGTGTGTCTTGACTCCCACCATACAAGCTAGAACCTTATTGCAAGTGCTAATCATTACATTAATAAGAAAATAAAGAAGAACATTTAAGAAGCCCATGCAGACAGCACTGAAAGCCACACAAAGACCCACTATCCTTTCTGTGGTCTATGAAGGAATTTAAAAGTAGAGATTACATAATTTAAAAAATAGTCTCAAGTACATTTAACATTTAAACAAAGTAAATTGATTGTGCAGGATATATTTGACCAGGGCTGTCCACCCTGACTCCATAGTCAAACTTGGATAGTGGGTCTCTGAGGTGCTTTCATACTGGAAGACAACACTGGGTCCTAAAAAAACAACAGAACACAAGATCAAAGGATAAAAATGAACAAAATGCTAGAAAAGTGGAAGAAAGACTATTTTGCACTCTAAAGCTATAAAGATAGCACTGTGATCACAGAAATGAACATCAATAAATAGGTTGAGAAAAATCATGCACTGTGATGTCAATGATGCATTTAAGTTGAAAATCTTTAATGAACAGTTAAGACATAATGAGGGCTAACAATGGTAAAGGACTTTTATCATTACTCACAAGGATACCATGAGCTATAGGCCAGAAATTCTAAAACTAGGATGGATGGGCAACATATAGTGGAAGCACTCATAAGTAAATAAAATCCAACTGTAAGTCCCATCAAAACCAGATATAATCCAAACATATCTGAATTAAATACCAGGTTAATTTATGTATCTCATTAACATTATGTTGTAGATTTTCTGAATAATCAGACTTCTTTGGGAGTGCCACTGGATTTGGGCACTGGATTTAATTGAGAGCTGCCCCACTGTGTGCATAGAGATTTTTAAAGAATATCCTGCATATTCACAGCACAGTTTAGGATGATCATCATTTTGTAAGTTATTACCTCGATCTATTTTTCACACACAAAAAATATTGACAAACACAATAACAAGACCATAGGCAATCAACTAATACCCAGAGCCACATGCATGTGGAGAATTTGGCTGTGGTAAAGAGAGGAAGGCAAGGAGGTTCTGAAAGTTGCATTCTATACTGTCCAGATTAGAAGAAAGTAGCTCTGGTTGCCTAATGGACCAGCAGAGCACGTCTGTTATGGTGTCAGGCTTTGGAGGGGGACAATTTGTAAAAACAAGCATGAAGAGTAAAAACAACCTTCCATGAACTTCACTGTTCATATTAAGTACCGATAAGCCTCATAGTCCATACATTATGAAATTAAGATAAGACTTGCATGTTCAGGTAGGACTACTGAAACATGGGAAGTTTGTTTAATATTTGATGCTATGCCTTGCTGAAAAGCACCTGAGATGAATTATAATACATAACCAAAGAGTTTTCCCAACTAAAATAAAATATATCCACAATAAACAACCCTCTAAAAATAAACATAAGCATCCCTTTTCATTATTTTTGCAATTTAAGTCCACAGAAAACAAAACCAAAATGAGCATGCTCAAACAAACCCTCCTCAATCAGCAAGACAACCAAAAGAACCACAATTTATTTATTTATTTTTTTAACTAACAACTTTTCCTATAATTTAAAATCAAGGGGCAAAGTATACAAAGCGCACTGATATGTCAATATGCCACACTAGGCCCCTGACCCCATCCACAGCAGGAAAATAACAAATAGTGCTGTTAAAACACAGAGGCATAAAGCCAATCAGTAAATATGCAAGGATCAGAAACATGCATAAAACAAAACCTTGAAGATCATACTATTAATACTCAAGTCTCTGAGGATACAGCTGATATGAGCGTATTCATAAAATTGCTGGCTTCATTGAAGACTTCCAAGAATCTTCATGATAAATTTTCAAAACTGCAGAACATAGGAACATAAAGTGCACTTTATACTCAAAGTGGTACACAGGAGTTGAAATTGCCTCCATTTGTCCAGACAGACCACAGAGTAATCCTGAAATACACGAATAGGGACATCCTCATACGATGAGTCTACTGCAATGAAGTTTCCACTTTATGAATGTAATCATGAAATATGACAATTATAGTGTGCAGGCAATGTGCTTCTAAAGATTTCTTACCCAGATGATGTGCACATTCCAGGCAGCTGGGGCCAAGGCCCTCACATAATGGAAGATCCCTTGCCAACAGGAGCTTCATTTCTTGCAATAATTGGGACTCAGGGACAATTTCTGAAAAGCAGAGATTCCCTCTGCTGGAGTAATTCTCCAGACCTTCTAGTTTGTCTGCATGTGCTTACACCAAAAATTTGAGGGTGTTCAGATCTCTGGACATGTGTGTGTCATCCTCCAGGCCAGAGACCCACTGCTTGAGCTCCATTGTCCTCCATTGCATCTTGTAAAGTAGAGCTTCCAAATGCATCATTTGGCTGGATAGATTTTCAAATTGGGGGTCTAAAGTTTATGATAATGTAGTTCTCAGCTATGCTAATGACATTTCAGTGAATTGTGAGACTGCACCCAATAATGGATCTGTCATTTTGTCATCAGCTTAACTCAGTCCCTGTCTTTTTTAGCTGATTTTGACGACATTCTGGCTCTACAGTGAGTCAGATTTTTATCCATGCACTTGTACTGCTATGGAGGCGTTTTGAAAGGTAAGCAGACAATTGGATTTAGTAAGTTGCTGAAGGATGGAGCCAAGGACCCATGAGCTGGGCTGACAAACATCTTCTCCTGCTCATAGAATCATGTGATCCTCCAAACAATGATAATTAAATTTACTAGACCCCTGTGATGTCTTGGGAGTGGCTGGAGAACTTCTTGCTGAAGCAGGTGGAAAAAGCGGTCTCCTCTGAATGGAGGAGAAAGTTACTCCGAGCTTACCGGCTCGAACTTCCACTCAGCCAGCAACTACAAGCTAGTCTATTCATGGTGAGGTAGCTCTTTCTGGAGTTTCTTTCCAGGCTGATGACCTAGCAGTGACACCTGCTCTGAATCACAAATCCGGCCCAGAAAGTATGAGATCACAGTGGTAGAGCCGGGAGCTATTTTGGAGTTAGCAAGTAAGTAGCTCAATGGCCTCTGGTGGAACTGAAACGACACTGATAACCTTAGAGGCTATTTGGGAAGCAATTACAAGACCTGAAAAATACTTTGAATGAAATTGAAAGTAAGCTTGTAACATTATCTTTTAATGCTGAGATAAAAATCAGTAAAAGCTGGTGATAAGAGGGAAAAAGTTGAAGAGCTGAAAAGGTTTAAAGAAAGATCATGTAGGATTGTATTAAAATTCATTTGAAATGGGAGCAATTGGAGAATGGTTTAAGAAAAAACAACTTAAGATTTTTAAACTTTCCTCAAGTGGCTCATTTCTTATCTAGAGACTTATTCAAGAAGTATATGCTTGAAGTATTAAAAATTCCTATGAAGCCATTCCTCCCATTTTTAAGACTTATTACCTACTTTTTAAGAAGCGGCATGTGGAAGTAACTAGAGGGGGACAGGATTGAGACCGGCAGAGCCTATAGTGACTTAGCAAGAGGGAAGGCCTCTGCGGTGTCTGGCTTCTTCATTGCCAGCTGGTTTAACAGGACCAGGACCAACAGCAGGGCTCATTGCAATCCAGATGTGCTGCTGACTGCTGACTCCTGACTCCCCACTCCATCTGGTGACCAGCAAACAGCATGGACAACTGCTGAGAGGAATCAGCTGCTTGCCTCGCATTTTGGGCCCATCCCGGACCCACAACTCCGTTCCCCACAGCCAGACCCCTGGTAGGTTTACTTTTTTAGTTAGAGAAGTACTCAAGTGTAGACTCGAATATAAACTGAGACCCCCATTATTGGCCTCAAAAATCTGTTTATATTTGAGTATATACAGTAATGCTTTGCTAATGTGTGATGCTAGAAGTGCAGCATAGCAGCACAGAGATTCAAAAACTAAAGTGTTTCCAATCCAGTTACAATGGTAAAAAAAGTAGTGGAGGGAACAACTCAAATGTCAATATGATGGAGCACTAGGCCACTCAGTTCTTTTCAGTATCAGAGCAGAATGAAAGACGCAGAGGACACCAGTGGGAGGAAAGATCACTAAACAAAAAAAAAAAAAGATATGCAGCAATGGCTGGCAGAGAGATACGCACTGATATAGCATCAGTGATGAAAGCAGTAGTGGCTGATTTAAGGAAATACATACACTTCTTCCTCCATATTCGCGGTTTTGGCACTCGCGGTTTCACTTATTTGCAATTTTTCGTCGGCTGACTCCACCCCCAAAAATTACATCATGATTAAAGTTCCTTTCCTTTTGCTGTACTGTAAAAAAAGTTTAATGTTTACCAACATTCACTCTGCTTCCATGCTTTCTCTTACAAAATCGAAGTTTCAAAACTTTCACCCTGAAAATCGCTGGTTCACAGCATGCACAGTGAAAAACGCTGCTTCCCAGCATCCATAAAGAGAAATGCTGCTTCCCAGCATGCATGGAGAAAATCACTTGCCTGCTTAAAGCTTTCTGAATCGCTGCTTGCATGCTTAAAGCTCTAAAAGCTGCCAAAAGCATTGTGAATCGCTGCTTGCCTGCCATAAGCATTTTGAATCGCTGCTTTTCTGCCATAAGCATTTTGAATCCCACCATGGCTACAAAGAGCAAGAGTTCAAGTGCTACTGAAAGTGCTCCCAAAAAGGAAAAAAAAGTGAAAACCTTACAAGATATGCTTCAGAGAGTAAAGTCCTCCTCTATGGCATTAACGAGTCAACCAGTAGGTACATAAAAAAGAAGGAAAAACAAATCTGTGAAGCTGTTGCGGCGGCCGCACCAGCAGGTGCGAAGACATTACATGTTGTACAAGATGCCAATCTCTCTCGTACAGAGACTGCAACATTTCTGTGGGTGCAGGATTGCTACAAAAAGAGAATACTGATAGACTCTGTGATGATAAGAGGAAAGGCAAAGTCTTTGTATGAAAACTTGAAGAGCAGGGAAGGTGGCATATCACAATCCACCGACTTTCTGGCCAGTAAAGGGTGGTTTGATAAATTCCGTCACAGGCATGGGCTGTGTAATGTTAAAGTGACAGGAGAAGCAGCATCTGCCAACAAAGAGATGGCTAGAGAGTTCCCTGCTACCTTTAAGCAAATTATTAAAGAGAAGGGATATGAACCTGAGCAGACATTCAATGCTGATGAAACTGCTTTCTTTTGGAAGAAAATGCCACAGAGGACTTTCATTGGCAAAGTGGATAAGCGAGCACCAGGTTTCAAGGCTGCAAGGGATAGATTGACCATGCTGCTTTGTGCAAATGCAGTAGTCCATATGCTAAAGCCAACACTGATTTATAAAGCCGCAAATCCCCGAGCCTTGAAGGGGAAAAATAAGTTCCAGCTGCCTTTTTACTGGATGAGCAACAAGAAGGCTTGGACAACAAGAGCTCTGTTCCTAGAGTGGTTTCATCAGTGTTTTGTGCCAGAAGTAAGAAAATATCTGGCCAATAAAGGAATGGAATTCAAGGTTCTGTTGGCATTGGACAATGCCCCTGGACACCATGACACACATGAGTTCCACGCAGAGGGTGTTGAGATCGTCTACTTGTCCCCCAACACAACATCTATCATACAGCCTCTCGACCAGGGGTTAATAAGGACCTTCAAAGCACACTACATACTACATACGGTATTCATTAGAGAGGATTGTCCACGCTATGGATGAAGGCCACAATGTTGAGAACATCATGAAAAATTGGAAAGAATTCACTATTGCGGATGCAATCAATATTATTGAAAGAGCGGTGAAAGCTGTCAAGCCAGAGACAGTGAACTTATGTTGGAAGAATCTTTGGCCTGAATGTGTAAAAAGGGATATTATTATAAATATCACAGAGCCAGGCCAAGAAATTATGGAAGGCATCATTGACTTGGCAAAGAAGGTGGGTGGGGAAGGCTTTGAAGATATGGAGGATATTCAAGACTTAATAGACACCAGAGCAAATGAACTAACGGAAGATGATCTCATTTGACCTGACTGCTCCTGAAGGAGAGGCAATACCAGATGAAGAGGAGGAAGGAGGAGTAGAAGAGGTGCCAGAAGACAAGTTTACACTGTATAATATTGCAAAGGGCATAAGCAGATTCAATGGTACGATTGACTTTTTCTATGACATCGACCCATCCATGGTACATGCATTTAAAGTGAGAGAATTAGCAGAAGCAACGATTTTGACAGACAAAAATATATATAAAGAAATGATGAAGGAGAAGAGCCAGATGGAAATCACAATGTATTTCCAAAAGATACCGAGAGGGACTGCCTCTCCATCCACTGCCTCATAATCCACCTCTTCCACCCATGAGGAGGCATTCCCTTCGTCTCTTTGTCTTCCTTGTACTGAAGACTCACTTCCACTGCCTGAGGAGGCCCCTGGTGCTCACTTATCCTCTTCGTCTCCTCCTCCTGCAGTGCTTGTACTGGAGGATGAGGATGAAGACACTGTCTGTGTACAGGCCCCTGTTGCTCAATTATCTGCTTCATCTCCTCCTCCTGCGGTACCTATACAGGACAATGAGGATGAAGACACTGCCTAATTACTGTACAGGTATTCCAGTATTGAACTTTCAGTATTGAACATTTCTTTTTTTTCTTGTTGAGAAAGCAGTACTGTACTGTATTGAACGCTTTTGTTTACTCTGAGATTATTACAGTACTTGTATTGTTCAATAAATATTGTTACAGTATTCAATAAATACAGTACTGTATCATTATTCCACCAACATTGTAAATTTTAATAGTAATAATATAGTAGGACTCTTTTCCAAAAACCGCGAATAACAGCTGAAAAGTTATTCACGGTTTTAATCACAAAAACGCTGTCTTTTACAAAAAAATACGAATAACACATAAAAAACTTATTTGCGGTTTTTCCATATTCGCGCCTATAGCCGGAACGCATCCACCGCGAATACAGACGGGAGAAGTGTAATGGAATTTGGAATGTGATTGAAGGATCTAGAAACAAGAGAAAAATGGGAGAAGATATTACAAGACTAGCAACAGAGGATTTAGAAAATAGATCCTGACAGTTTAATATAAGGGTGAGAGGCCTACCTAAAATAAAAGCTTTCAGAGACTGTGTGGACACAATACAGCAGCAATATTGGCAAAAGTCAATGAAGAAATCATGAGGTCATTGGTGCTAGTAGATACTGTATAACAGAAGCTTGGGCCCCAAGGAAAATAAGCAGCTCACAGATGTTATCGTATGGTATGCACCATTTTGCAGAGAAAGAAGAAATTATAGAGAAAATAAGACAATTGGGAGTGATCAGCCAGAAGGTATTTTTGGTATAAATATTTAGAGGCTCATTTTCAAAACAGAAAAATGTCCAAAAATGGCATAAAGTCACAGATGGGTGTTTTTCTTGTCCAAATGTCCAAATTATTATTTAAAAACCCATTTTTAAGATGCTTTTCTATGCAGGAAGGCAAAGAAATAGTGTGACAAGTAAGTCGTCAGCCTTATATTATTGAATGCTGCTTGTCAACATGTGATATGGCCTAACCAGAGGGTCAGCAAAGGTCTCTGGGATATTATATTAAACATTCTGACTCTGGAATGTTAATGCATATAGACCCTAAAAGCCCCTGCTCAGAATACACATACCTTAAGTACCTAGCCAGCCTGGATTTATCAAGAAGATATGGTAACTTACCATAGTACTTGAATGGAACAAAAGATGTCAAGACAGACTGATTGCATTTACCATTCCAGTAAAAGTGTCACACCTTCCTCATCAATTAATGACCACTGTCTCAAACAAGTATGGCAGAGAAAGATGCTGGAAAATATGTATTTAACAACAATAGATACTATTTTTAGGTCAAAATTCCAACCTATAAAAGGCCTCCTTTCTTGACCCCTTTTCCTCTCTCTGAACTCTTGCTTATCCCCTCTCTGCCTCCTGACTTCTCCCTCACAGCACTTCCTTATCTCACCTATTCAGAGACACACATGAAAACCTGTCTTTTCTCTCTCATGCACAAAAGCATAGAAGCAACTCTAAATTTTTTATCATGGAAATCAACCAATAAATCATCATTAAGAACCTCTTTCTCCAGTCTCTTTTTGTTTTTGTCTGTTTGGACTTCACACCACTGTGGGGTATTTGGGTCTTCCTGATTTGTTGTTTTTTTCCCTTTCTGAATCATAACAATTCTATTGCTTGCTGTCTTTGATCACCCATTAATCTGTCTCCTCACTTTTTCCCTTCTATTATTAGAATGCTGAATGCCGATAGGGTGGGTACGAAGTTGAATCCAACTGCACACTTATTGAAGTGTACAAGTATAACTTTTTTCCCATGTTTACTATCCCCCCCCTTTTACTAAGCCTCAGTAGAAGTTTCTACTGTAGCCTGAAGCGCTAAACACTCCAGCGCTCATAGAATTCTTATGAGCATCGGAGCCGTGGCTGAGGTTTAGTAAAAGAGGGCCTATAGTACCTACAACATCTGTTTAGGAATACTGCTGTACTTTATCAAACATACTATCATCATAAGATGGTATAATATTTTGTGGTTTAATTTTCTGGAATGCTACTTACACTGTTGACTTGGGTCAGAGTCTGTTGTCATCTTCACATAGTTTGAAGGGAAGAGACCTGTTATCCCACCGATTTCTCCCTGCCACCAATCAGGATCATCTTTGTTGATTACATTGATGAGTTGTCCTTTGGTAAAACTGAGCTCATCCTCATTATTTGCTGTGTAGTCATACATTGCTATGACCTGACACACTATAAAGAACAAAGTAGATATTCAAACACAGAAGAACAAATTGTTCAGACATCATGCAACAGAGAGAACTATCAATTTGTCTACAAAGTACAAAGGAAATTACATTACATTACATTACATTAGTGATTTTTATTCCGCTTGTACCTTGCGGTTCAAAGCGGATTACATAAGAAGAGAACTGGACATTTCCAGGATGGTACATGACAATAGAGAATACAGTTTGAGGATAGAGACTTAATAACAGAATGATAGTAAAGACTTAATAACATCGGAAGATGTTTTGGACGGCAGTGTTTTGGTTTCTTGGGGGATGGGGTGAGGGAGGTTAGGTAGATTGTATATGCTTTTTGAACAGCAGTGTTTTGATTTCTTTACGGAATGTCTTGAGGTCTGATGTTGTGGTTAACAATCTGGTGATGGACGGTTCGAATTTTGCAGCATGTGTTGCCAGGAGGCTATCATAAAGCTTTTTGCGGTGAGTACCCTTGAGTGGTGGGTATGTGAATGATGTCAGTTTTCTTCTTGTTCTGGTTGGAAGGTTACGGTTTAGGCGGTCATTTAGGTAGGTGGGTGCAGTACCGTTAATTACTTTGAAGAGTAGACAGTATAGTTTGAATTGAATTCTGGCTCGAATCGGTAGCCAGTGTGAGTCTAGGTAGGCATTGGTGATGTGGTCAAATTTTCCGAGTGAGTAGATTAGTCTAAGGGCTGTGTTCTGAACAGTTTGAAGTTTTTTGATCATGTTTGTGGGGCATGGTAGATAAAGGATATTGCAGTAGTCCACGAGACCTAGTACCAGGGATTGTACAATTATCCTGTAGTGTTCTTTGTCAAAGAATTTCCTTATTTTTCTTAAGTTGCGCATTGTGAAGAATGCTTTTTGGGTAGTTTTGTTGATTTGGGTCTGCATAGTGCAGCATCTGTCTATCTGCACTCCCAAGATTCTGAGTGAGGTCTGGATTGGGTATTTGGTTGCTTTAATTTCTAGGTCTGTTATGGATGGGTTTTTGTCCGTTTCAAGCATTAGGAATTTGGTTTTGTCCGAGTTTAGTTTCAGTTTGTGGTTTGTCATCCATTTTTCTACTTCATCCAGAATTATTTCCAGGTGTCCTGTTGAGGTGTGGTCTTGGATTTCAAAGGGGAGGAGAATAGTTATGTCATCTGCGTAGCTGAATGATGTTACATTTAGGTTGTCTAAAGTGGTGCCGAGGGAGGAGATGAAGAGATTGAATAGAATGGGCGATAGTGGTGACCCCTGCGGGACTCCGCATGGATTTGACCATGGGTTAGATTTCGTGTTGTTTGTCTTAACTCTGTACGTTCTTGTTTTGAGGAATCCTTGGAACCAATTGTAAACCACCCCTGAGATCCCGATTGCATCAAGTATCTGGAGTAATATGGTGTGATCGACTAGATCGAAGGCGGCGGAAAGATCTAGTTGGATAATTAGGATCCTGTGTCCTTTACTGAGGTGTTGTCGGGCTATGTCTAGTAGTGTTGCTAGTAGTGTTTCCGTGCTGTGGTGAGATCTAAATCCTGATTGAGAGGAGTGAAGTATATTATGGTCAAATAGGTAGTTGGTGAGGTATTGAGCCACAAGTCCTTCAATCAGTTTGACATATAATGGGATCGAAGCGATAGGTCTGTAGTTGGTAGGAGCGTCTATAGGGCCTTTTTGATCTTTCAGTAGGGGTGTGATTATGATCTCTCCAAGATCTTGTGGGAATTGACCTTCTATGAGAGTGCTTTGAATCCATTGCATGAGGTTGGTTTTGAATTTAAGGGAGGCATTTGTAAGCAGATACGATGGGCAGTAGTTCAAGTCGCATGAGGTGTGGCTGTATTTTTTGTATAGTCGGTTCAAATCAGACCATTGTAGGGTTGGGAATGTGGTCCATGTTCTGTCTGCAGATATGGCTTCTTCCGTTGTGGGGGTTATTATCTCGTAGAGTTTGGTGGTTGAGTTGTTGAAGGTATTTCTGATTGTAGTGATCTTGTGTTTGAAGTGGTCTGCTAGTTGAGAAGCTGTTGGTGATTTATTGCCTTGAGTGGCAAGGAATGGGTTTGTGTCCGTAAGTTTTTTTACTAAGTTGAAGAGTGTTTTTGTGTCAGAGGTGTTTGTGCCAATTAGTTTAGAGTAGTATGTTTTGCGCTTTTCTTTAAGTTTGATATTGTATAGTTTGATTTGGGTTCTCCAAGCGGATTTGGTTTGATCATTTTTCTTTTTTCTGCTGTAACTAAATTACAGTTGCAAAAACAGTTCAAAATGGACATAAAATCTATCAAGTTCAGCTTTCTCCAGGCTCTTACAAAATATATTGACTTTATTCTCATTTCCAGCTGTCACAGTAATCCATTTTTGGATTCTACATCCCAAATGTCTTGTGTTTATGAGACATGCCTCATTGTCATACCTTAAGTAAATACCCCAGTCAATCATAAAACATTGACCAATACTTATTATACCTTATTTCAAAGGTCAATGCCACAACTTTTTTTATATATATTTTTTTAGGGCTTCAGACATGCCATTTGGTCTCGGGATGGTTTGTTTAAGTGGAGAAAGGGGGACTTATTCTTGAAACAGCCTCACGGCGAAACATGTCGATGTGACAGGTCCCTTACCCGATTTGATCAAGAAACAACATCTTTTAAGATAAGTTTATAATTTAAAAATATTTATGAAAGCACTAAGCACTTTATAATAGCTTACTAATAAGCAAAAACATAAGAAAAATAATACAAATGCGTTGAAAACATACATAGAGTGGGCAAATGAAGAAGCCATAGCCATCAAGATATTTGTGTCACCGAACAAAAACGGGAGACCAAATGGCATGTCTGAAGCCCTAAAAAATATATATATATAAAAAAAGTTGTGGCATTGATCATTATCATACCTGGCATCACATGAAGTATGAGGTTTGACACAAACTTGCTGCTGGAAACCAGAGTTAATGCTGAGAAAGTCCCTATAATATAAACCACTTATCTAAACCCAAAAACAGTTGCTATTGGAGGTAAGGCCTAAGGAGTTGGAGAAATGTGTTGAAAACCAGGGAAACCAGAATTCAAATCCCACTTCCTTACAACCCTTTTGACCTTGGTCACTTTCCCCTGGATTCAATGTATGGTGCCCAAATTTGGCCACCCAAAATTATATGTGATCTTGAAATCTGCATACAAATAAATTAGTTAACTGCTAACAATCAATAACTGGCTGTTATCAATTATTGATGTTAATTAGGTCTAATTTGGATCTGTGCGTGGATCTGGTTATGCACGATTCTATAAGGATCTTTGCCCAAATCCTCTTGTGCACAACACAAAAGGTGGCATGGCTATTGGAGGGACATAGGCGGGACAGGGGCATTGTGAAATCATGTTGCACACCAGGATTTATATCAGGCTTCAATAGGATGGCTGGAATGTGATCTAAGCATTACTGTGTAAAGAACGCTCAGCCACAGTGCTCAGTGTGAATTTATCACAGTGCCTACTTTATTGAATCTTGCGCTTTATCTCCTGTTGCAAGCTGTTGGAAGTGGAGACTATTTTATCTGAATACTAGTACAGCTGTAAAACCACATTACTACTACTATTAACCATTTCTACAGTGCTACTAGGCATACGCAGCACTGCTCACAACCTAAGTTTTTTTTATCTGGGGCAATGAAGCGTTAAGTGACGTCAAAGGTCACAAGTAGTTGCAGTGGGAACTGAACTCAGTTCCCCAAGATCTCAGGCCACTGCACTAACCATTAGGCTACTTCTCCATGCTTTCAGTATTAACTGAAAAAGGCTATAAATACAAAATGGTTGGAATCATCTTCCAATGCTCATCTTTCCTATATCTTTTAAATGAGATTTCTAGCAACAGAAATATTTAAAATGATCACAACACAAGATAGAAAATAGGTTTATAAAGGAGAGTAATCCACTTTTATCACAAATGATTGACTAAGTTTCCGAGCTATATGACTACGGGAAAAAACTAATAGCTGCAAAATAATATAATCCCATATCTTACCTATACTGGAGCTAGACAGGATACTGTACTAGAAATATTTAATCTTAGCTTTTAAAAGCTAATAAAATAATTTCATTAGAAAAGTAAAGTTAATGCCAAAGTAGCCATTTTTGTCCTTGGAGAATAATGTAAATCCTTAATTGTACAAACCTGGGGAAAAAGCAGGAGTAGTTTTGTCACTGCCTGGACCCAGGACTTTTACATGAGTAGCTGGAAACCATCCTTTCTGACGTTTTTTTCCTCTTGCCTGCAAAAGTATGTTTTTTGAAGATACTGAATACACTATTTCAATGAGCATCACAATAATCAAATACCTTCTCATTAACAAAAGAATCACCCTGATATATTTTTTCCACTTTTATATTGTTGGGTCTCTCTTCTTACTCTGTCATAATCAGTTCCTATTAGAGAGCTATCAATAGCCTCTAATTTTTCCCCCAGTTTTAATACTCGTAACCTTTCTCTTATTTTAAAGAGCTGCTTAACACCTTAACAAGCTGGATGTAGAATCCTTCAAGCTGCACCCAGTGCTATTCACTAGTCCAGTGTTTTTCAACCTTTTTTGGGCAAAGGCACACTTGTTTCATGAAAAAAAATCACGAGGCACACCACCATTAGAAAATGTTAAAAAATTTAACTCTGTGCCTATATTGACTATATATAAAGTAATTCTCTTGAATAGGAATCAAATAAACACAAAGAAAGTATTTTATAATTACTTTATTATGAAATATTAAGTAAACAGAATAGTGAAAAATTATAAAATACTTTATTCAGTGCGAAACCTGGGCCTGTTTGGCTGAACACAAAGCTGATATTCTGGCTGGAATCGAAGAAAGACACACACGTAGCTCTTCGTCAACAGCTCTCAGTCTCTCTCTGTATTTGGTTTTTATAGCATACAAAAATAGACAAATATACCCTCCATCCTTTTTATTAAACCACAATAGCAGTTTTTAGCGCAGGGAGCTGCGCTGAATGCCCAGCGCTGCTCTTGACGCTCATAGGCTCCCTGCGCTAAAAACCACTATTGCTGTTTAGTAAAAGGTGACCATATTGTAAAATATAGACAGCAGATATAAATTCAGAACTGTGCATAGTAAGTGAAGGGAAGTTTTCATCTCTGGGAATTTACCCAGTTAACTATTAAGTTATTTGGGCAAATTCCTTTGAAAACTGTGGTAATACTGCCTCCACTTTGCTAAATTTAAAATAAAATCATTTTTCCTACCTTGTCTGGTGATTTCTGGTTGCACTTTCTTCTTCTGACTGTGCATCCAATCTTTCTTCCCTTCTATCAGCCTGTATGCTTTCTCTCCTCCACAACTCATTCCCTCCCCCAACTTTTTCTTCCTCTCTCCCTGACCTTTCTTTCTTTTTTTCTGTTTCTCTTCTTTCCTTCTGTTTCCCTGCCTGCCCCCTTTCTTTCTTTCTCCCTGCCGTTCCCCAAGCCACTGCCGCTGCCATCGGGGAACAGGACCCACCAATGGATAACAGGCCCCAAAGCCGACGCCGACGCATGCTCTCCCTGACGTCAATTCTGCAATCGGAGAGGAAGTTCCGCCCAGCCAGGCAGCGATTGGCTGGCCCGAACTTCCTCTCCGACTGCAGAATTGACGTCGGGGAGAAGAAGACTTATCGGCTCGATAGATTAGATCGCCAAGGCAAAGTGAGTCCTGGGTGATCGACTCACTTTGCCTTGGCGAGCTACTGGCGCCCCTGCCTCGGGCCCCCTGTCAGCTCCGGGCCCCTGAATGCAGGACTGGTAGTACTGCCCTGATGGCGGCCCTGCGGCACACCAGGCAACATCTCGCGGCACACTAGTATGCCGCGGAACAGCGGTTGAAAAACACTGCACTAGTCAACTACTTTATTCCAGCATACTAGTGTTTTGTACTACTCATCTCCCTCTTTCCTTTGCCCTAACAGCTCTGTGAAGAATATAAAAAGTAACAAATTAAAGTACAAATGCAATCATTACAAAAGAAATTTCAAATGTGAAATACAATTGTCGCTATTTTTTTTTTTTTACCTGGCTGCTCAGTTGGAACCAAGACTTGATTAGGCACCATGGATTTTCATTAACTGCCTAGAGATTTTTTCCCTACTTTCTCTCTTTCCAACTTAATTTAAGTCCAATCATTGCAATGGCAGCCCTTAGCTAGAGGACATATACAGGGTCTTCTTCAAGGAACTTGGAATTATGGCCCTAAATCTAGTTATTAAGAACAACTCTGGTAGAAGCCTATTCTATAATGGAACCTAGGCACTTAGATTCGGTTTGGCATACCTAATATCTAGGTGCCCATGCTTATGCTATCCATAGAGCTGGCATACGTTTGGGTGCCTAATTGTGGTAGGAATCTATAAAATAAGTTGCATGAGATAAGTGGAAGTCCTGCCTATGTCTCATGCTCCACCTCCCTGTGTATACCCCCCTTGCAAATATGAGCTATTAAAGTTAAGCAGGTTATTTGCAAAATATTGGCATATATGCCTCTTTATGCACACATACTTGCATATGTCATATTCTAAACATTTATGTACATAATGTGCACGTAAATGTATGCGCCCAGGTTACAGAATTATCCATCACTGACAACTTGTTCTCCAAAGCAGCTGTGAATGCTGCTTCTACAGCATCCCAACTTCAGACAACAGAATGGAAACCAAACCCAGGTTCTTTTACATAGCACTAAACCACCAAGCTGGCCCATTATTTTGGGTTTAAAAGATTTTATATATGAATATTATAGTCTGCCTTATTTTATTCTGGTATTTATAAAATGTAAAGAAATATCATATTTAAAAAACTTGCTGCAATCTCAAACAGGTATCAAGAACATCAGAATTGACTTTCAATGTTATACAGTGGCAATATCATGTACCATCATTGTAAAAGTGCAGCACAGTATAGCACAGCAGGCAGCATAGCAGGCAGATATTCTCACGTGGGTGACGTCATCCATGGAGCCTGGTACAGGCAGTGGTAAAAGTGCATTGCCACTAAGTTTTTAGAAACTTCGTGACTGCCCCACCGCACATGCGCAAGTGCCTTCCCGCCTGACACCAGGCTCACAGTATCTCTGTTCCATAAGCAAGCTAAGAAGCCAACCAGGGGGGATGGGTGGGATATGAGAATATCTGTCTGCTGTCCCTGGATAACACCTGTTATGGTAAGTAACTGTGGCATATTCTCACATGTGGAACTCCTTAGCTTACTGTAATGGGATGGAAGGAGAGTTGGCCATTAAGAAGAAAATAAATTCTGTAATACTGTTTGGCCGAAAAGACCATATCGTCTGGAATAGGATTCTAGACAGTAGTGAGATGTGAATGTGTGAACTGAGGACCGAGCAGCTGCTTTGGAAATTTCCTCAATATGAGCTACTGATGCTGCCATAGCTCAGACCTTGTGTGCTGTAACACATCCCTCGAGCTGCAGCCTAGCCTGAGCATAGCAGAAGGAAATGCAGGCCGCTAACCATAACATAACACCAAATTTCTAGACTGTATAACCAAAAAGTTCTATGCGGTTTACAAAACTTTATCAAAAAGATACAATAAAAATATTAGATCAGAAGTTTTAGCAAGAGGAAAATTGTTCTGAATTATTCATAAGAAATTTTGAAAAAAGAAAAGTTTTCAGTTTACTAAATTGTTCATAAGAAGATGTACATATTAAATGCCAAAAATCTTTGTCATGATATGCTGCTTGATAGGCCAGCATATGGTCAAGCTATTTCTTACTTTTGCATCCTTTAACTGGTGGAAAAACGAACAGTGTGTGACTTTTTACTATTCTTGTAAGGTGCTATTAGGAATAAGTCAACTAAATATGATGGAGCTAATCCAAAGGCAACTTTATAACACAGACATCCCAACTTGAAACAACTCGTGCCTCCACTGGGAGCCAATGCAGCTCACAATAAAGTGGAGTCATGTGGTCGTATTTCTTCAGACCATAAATTAGTCTGACCGCAGTATTCTATATCAGTTTGAGTCTGGCCATATTTTTCTTGGTGTTTGACAAGTAGATGATATTACAGTAGTCAAGAAGACTTAACAGTAAAGATTGAACAAGAATTTTAAAAACAGAAATTTCAAAATATGGTCTGATAACACGTAATTTCCATAAAGTGTAATATCCCTTACGAATCACAGCATCAATTTGATTCTTTATGGTCAGATGTCGATCAAAAACTATACCTAATATTTTAATTGTTGAACATATGATATAAGATGATGAATTTATCTTAATTGAAATAGTGCTCTTGGTTACAGGGAGGCCCAATTTGTTAGGATCAAAAGAGAGGAACAGTTGAGATGAAGTCCTGTGTAGCTTAGTTCTTTGTATGTGGTAAGCCTAGGCATGCTTACAGTCCAACGTGTGTAGAACTCTTTTTCCAGGAAGAGAATTAGGCTTTGGAAAAAAACTGGAAGTACAATGGATTGATTCAGGTGAAATTCCATGACTACTTTTAGGAGTTAGGATGAGTCCTGAGAACCACCTTGTCATGAAGGAATATTGTGTATAGTAGATCTGAAACTAATGCTTGGAATTCGCTCACTAGATGAGTAGAAGTGATAGAGATCAAGAAGATCACTTTCCAAGTGAGAAACTGAAGATGAGTAGCTGCCAGTGGTTTTACTGGTGGCTTCATCAGACTAGCGAAGACTACATTAAGATCCAATACAAGAAACAAGCAGATGAGTGGCCAGAAGATTATTGTTGACAGGAGCATGGAAAGCACTAATAGCACTGAGGTGAACTCTGACCAAAGTGGTCCAGAATTGGATAAATGGAGAAGATAGTCTAGCACTGAAGGAAGAGAAGAGGAGGAAGCATCCTGATCACGGATATTACACCATGAATTGAAGTGTGTCCATTTCTGTTGATAACATTGCTGAGTATTAGGTTTTCTGGAACTAGCTATTATGGCTTGCACTGAGTCAGAAAGATTAAAATCTGTTAAAGTTAGACCAAGAGGTACCAAGCTGTGAAGTGCAGAGATTGCAGATTGGGATGTAAAAGAGATCCTTGACTCTGAGTGAGCAGAGATGGAAAGATCTGTAAAGGAATCAGATCCCTGGATCTCAGCTGAAGTAGAAGGAAGAACCAAGGTTGTATGGGCCACCGAGGAGCTATCACAATCATAGTTTTTCCATAGCTATGCACAAATGCAGTAGAAAAACTCATGCTCTGTTCAAAGGTTGTAAAAGCAAGAAATTCTTAAATCACTCTTTAGCATCTCAGGCAGCTTCTCTTGAAAAAGAATTTTGATCATTATTGCTCACAGCTGTTTCTTACAGACATTTTAGAGAACAGCTAAAAACCTATCTTTTCTCCAAATACCTGACTAGCTGACTCATTCAAATATACGATTATGTTTAATGTTTATAATCTTTTGTAAACCGCGTAGAACTTTTTGGTAACGCGGTCTATAAGTATAATGTTATGTTATGTTATGATTTGTGCTTGATCTTGACTAAAGTCTTGAGAATGAGAGGGATTGGTGGAAATGCATAAAGGAACTTGTTCGTGCAATACAGAAGAAATGCATCTACTTCAAGATGATGATGAGAGTACTTTCTGGAGCAGAATTGAGGCAATTTGTGCTTATGGGGAGATGCAAACAGGTCTATTTGAGGAGTCCACCATAGTGAGAAGATGTGGTGCAAGACTTTGGCGATATAAGCGATTCATAAATTTTTTAATAAACAAATAAATAGTCCACTCATATGGCTGAAAAAATCTGCAGAGCTTGTTGGCTAGAATATTCTGTTTATCTTGTACATATATGGCTTTGAGAAATATGTCTCAAGCAATTGCCCAGTTCCAAATGTGCTCGGCTTCTTGACACAGAGGAAGAGAGTCCATTATGCCCTGTTTGTTGATGTAGTACATTGCTACTTGATTGTCTGTTCGAATAAGGAGGACTTGATTGGAAAGACTGTCCTGAATGGTTTTTAGAGCATTTCGAATTGCCTGCTCTAACAGGTTGATGTGAAATGTATTTTCTTGAGCAGACCATCAACCTTGTGTCCTGAGACTCTCCAAGCATACACAGATGCGTCTGTGGTGAGCATTCGCTGATGTGGGGGAATGTGAAACAGCAACCCTCTGGAGAGATCTGTCAGATCCATCCACCACTGAAGAGATTTGTGAATAGGGGAGGTGATTGTGATCCATAGGGTTAAGGGATTGAGATGCTAGGGTCCATTGAGTTGATGAGAGATAAAGTTGTACGAAGGGGGTAACATGAACTGTGGATGCCATGTGAGCTATAAGTCGCATCATCTGTCTTGCTGAGATGGTTTGTAGAGTGGAAACCGATTGCAAATATGAAACAAGGTGTCTTGTCTTTGTTGAGGTAGAAAAGCCCTTAGAAGAGTGGTGTCGAGTAGGGTTCCTAGGAATTGCAGCACTTGAGAAGATTGAAGTTGTGATTTGGGAAAGTTGACTTTGAACCCAAGAAGCTGAAGAAAAGTGATTGTCATCTGTGTTTCTGAGTGTACTGCTTGAGAAGATGGAGCTTTTATCAGCCAATCATCCAGATATGGAAACACCTGAAACCTGTGGGTATATAGGGATGCTGCTACTACCAGTAGGCACTTGGTGAATACTCTTGGAGAAGAAGCTAGGCTGAATGGCAGAATTTTGTAATGGAAGTGTTGAGCTATTCGAAAATGTAGAAATTTTCTGTGATCAGGATGTATGGATATGTGTGTGTAGACTTCTTTGATGTTTAGAGAGCACAGCCAATCATTTTGTTCTAGAAGTGGATATAGGGTCCCTAAAGAGAGCATGAAAAACTTTTCTTTGACTAGATATTTGTGTAAGGTTCAGATATGAGAATGGGACGAAGACCTCCCATCTTCTTTGAAATTAGGAAATACCTGGAGTAGAAACCCAGGGGGAACTACTTCTTGGGAATTTAGTTGAAGTAGAGTTTTGATTTCCTGAAGAAGAAGGGATGTCTGTTGAGATGTGAAAGAGGACTCTCTTGGAGGATAGTCTGGAGGAATGTAATAAAATGGAGAGAGTAACCTTCCTCAATGACCTTGAGTACCCAGGTGCCCATGGTGATAAGAGTCCAGCGCCGATGACACAACAGAAGTTGACCTCTGATAGGTTGGGGAAGAGGCTGAGAAGGAGGAATTTTGGATATGCTCTCTATAAGCACATGAAAAAGACTAGGCTAGTTTCTGAGGAGCCGAAGACTGGGGCTTCTGAGGTTCCTATTGTTTTTGCCTGTTCTGTGGTGGAGAGGATGTTGTTGGATATCGTCTCTTATAGGAATAAGAAGTAGATTTTTGAGGAGGCTTAGATGGTTGAGCTTTAATTTTAGATCCTGTTAAAGAATTCTAATTCTGCCCTGCTGAGAAAGTTTTTCAGTAGTACCGACACAAGGGATGTTGGCTAACCAGTCTTCAAGATTGATATCCATTTTAGAGACTTACAGCCATGCAAGACATCTCATAGCAACAGAAATGGTGGATGCTCTGGATGTCATTTCAAAGGCATCAAATGCTGTTCTTGCCATAAATTTTCCTGTTTGAAGCAGACTGAGTAGTCTGTTGAAAATATGTTAGGCGGTCTGATGAAATATGCTGCTCAAAATCAGCCAACTTCTTTATGAGCTGATTAAGGTAAAAAGACAAGTATAAGTTATAAGAACTCAGTTGGCCAATATAGAGTTCTGGTAAAGATGGCGACCAAATTTATCCATAGTATGACCCTCACATCCTGGTAGTGCAGTAGCATAAACCCTGGAGCTTGAGGATTTTTTAAGAGTTGATTCAACAAGCAATGATTGGTATCTCAAAAATGATTATTCCATATAACTCCGCACGTTCCCTACGATCATCATTCTTAAACTTACTATCTATTCCCTCCCTAAAAATTATCGGCACTAGAAGAAATGACATATTTTCCGTTATGGCCCCTACATTATGGAACTCCCTACCAAACTATATAAGAAATGAAAAAGACCTATTATCGTTTAAAAAAATTTTAAAAACTTTTCTATTTCACGATGCATTTGATACGTGACATAACACACCTACATTTTTTACGTTTTATCACGACCATCAAACTTAACAACTCTCTCTGTCCCTTATTGTGCTTTCCCTTTTATGTAAATTTCAACAGATAAAGATATTGTAACTTTTCCCTCCTTTCCTGCCCATTCATGTCAGTCCCTATCCTAATTT
Source organism: Geotrypetes seraphini (assembly GCF_902459505.1). NCBI lineage: Eukaryota > Metazoa > Chordata > Amphibia > Gymnophiona > Dermophiidae > Geotrypetes > Geotrypetes seraphini. Next base: position 110,108,413 of record NC_047086.1, read on the forward strand.
ATCTTAAAATTAATGGATTTATAATGGCCGTTTTTTTGTTTTTCTTTTTTTCCAACTGTTATACTGCTTTATATTGTTTGTCTTTTGTCTAATTTGTCTAAATTGTATGTGAAACCACCACCTAGTGGCTTTTAAACTGTAAATCGCTTAGATATTTTTATAAGCGATTCATCAAATGCTAATAAACTTGAAACTTGAAACTTGTATGGTAGTTGTGGTTTATCAAAGCCAGGGCAAGATATTATTCTATAAAGAGAGACAATCTTTCTAGGAGCTATAGTGGCAGAAAGAGGATTCTCCCAATTCTTAAAGAGTGCCTCTTTGAGGAGATTGTGCAAAGGCAACTTAAGAAGCTCCTTAGGAGGCTCATCGAAATCCAAAGCATCAAGGAGCTCTGCTCTGGGCTCAGTGTCTGCCTTCAACTTGACAGAGTTTTCCCTGTCTGATATACTTGGTAAATGAAAGTCCCTCAGGAGGAGATCTTTTAGGAGTAGGAGGTGGAGATGGAGCAGATAATGTAGGCTTATGCTCTGTGTCAGTATGGTGACAAGAAAGGTCAGAATCAATGTCTTATATCCCAGGTGACACTCTGTAGGATGAAGATTCCTTAGGTGAAGGAGACCGATGAGTGTGAAAACATAGAGATGGACTTCTCTGATGACATCAGCACTGATCTGATGACAACGAGTGATGCAATGATCTTTTGGATCTGGAAGCATAAATTGTCGATGTACGTTGATGCTGAGGTGGGGAGCGCGGATGCTAAGGTGGGAAGCGCGGATGCTGAGGTGGGGAGCGCCGATGCTGAGGTGCAGCGCACCAATAAAATGTAGTGCGACGCTGCATCGATGCAGACCTAGAATCGGTACCATATGGCCTTGAAATGTTATGTTAAGGCTGCGCGGGTACCAAACGAGTCAATGTAAGCATCAGTGTTGAATGCAACTTAAGCTCCCTTCGAAAAAACTTGAGTTGTTCCTTGAAGATTTGCACCCATAACCTTGGCTCAACAGCCGGTAACATTGTTGCTGTAGTGTGTTAAGGGGTAGGAGACCTCGATGAGGATGCACGCACTGTAGGAGATACAGCCTGCACTGAAGGAGATAGATGGCATCGCCACTTGGCCTGCATCGAGGGACTCGATGCTGTAGAGGCCTGTGATGCTTGCTGGGAAGAGGATGGCTTTTTAGTGGACTTGCCCGATGGAGGACCAGCTTCCGATGTCAATGCCGGTACCGCCTGTACCAATGACTTGGATTTATCACCAGAGTTCATGGTCGAGCCAAATAGCTTCTCCTGCTGGATATGTCGAGCCTTTAATGAGCGTTATATACGAAAAAGGAGATTATCGCTGAAAAATAGCTGGAAAGCGATGACCACAAATGCTCGCAGTCTAAGCAACAAAGTTCATGATCTGCAAGCCCTGATATTAGAGGCAGATCTAGATATTGTTGCTATCACAGAGACATGGTTCAGTGAATCACATGGATGGGATGCAAACATACCGGGATATAATCTTTTTATGAAGGACAGAGATGGTCATAAAGGTGGAGGAGTAGCTCTCTATGTAAAGATCAATATCCAAGCGACCGAAATGCAAGGGACCTGGGGAGAGGAAGAAGCGATATGGATTGCTCTGAAAAGAGAAGATGGAACTTCTATCTACGTGGGTGTAGTCTACAGACCTCCGACTCAATCGCAGCAAATTGATAAGGATCTGATTGTGGATATCCAAAAGTTTGGAAGGAAAGAGGAGGTTCTGCTGTTGGGAGATTTCAACCTGCCGGATGCGGACTGGAATGTTCCGTCTGCGGAATCGGAAAGAAGTAGGGAGATTGTGGATGCCTTTCAAGAGGCTCTGCTCAGACAAATGGTGACGGAACCCACAAGGGAAAAAGCGATATTGGATCTGGTCCTCACAAATGGAGAGAGTATCTCTAATGTTCGAGTGGGTGCTCACCTGGGTAGTAGCGATCATCAAACGGTTTGGTTTGATATAACGGCTAAAGTGGAGAGCGGCCGCACGATACTTAAAGTCCTAGATTTCAAACGTACGGACTTTAATGCAATGGGAAAGTACCTGAAGAAAGAGCTGTTAGGATGGGAGGACATAAGAGAAGTGGAAAGACAGTGGTCTAAGCTGAAAGGAGCGATAAAAATGGCTACGGACCTTTATGTGAAGAAAATCAATAAAAACAAGAGAAAAAGGAAGCCGATATGGTTCTCCAACCTAGTGGCTGAGAAAATAAAGGCGAAAGAGTTGGCGTTCATGAAATATAAAAAAACCCAAGAAGAGGAGAGCAGAAAGGACTACAGGGTGAAATTGAAAGAAGCCAAGAGAGAAATACGTTTGGCGAAGGCACAGGCGGAAGAACAAATGGCTAAAAATGTAAAAAAGGGAGATAAAAAATTTTTCAGATATATTAGTTAAAGGAGGAAGATAAATAATGGAATTGCTAGGCTAAAAGATGCTGGGAACAAATATGTGGAGAGTGATGAGGAGAAAGCAAATGTGCTAAACAAATACTTCTGTTCTGTGTTCACAGAAGAAAATCCTGGAGAAGGACCGAGATTGTCCGGCAAAGTTACACGAGAAAATGGAGTAGATTCTGCGCCGTTCACGGAGGAGGGTGTTTATGAGCAACTTGAAAAACTGAAGGTGGACAAAGCGATGGGACCAGACGGGATCCATCCCAGGATACTAAGGGAACTCAGAGAGGTTCTGGCGAGTCCTATTAAAGACTTGTTCAACAAATCTCTGGAGACGGGAGTGATTCCTGGGGATTGGAGGAGAGCGGATGTGGTCCCTATTCATAAAAGTGGTCACAAGGATGAAGCAGGAAACTACAGGCCAGTGAGCCTCACTTCAGTTGTTGGAAAAATAATGGAAGTGTTGCTGAAAGAAAGGATAGTATATTTTCTTGAATCTAATGGGTTACAGGATCCGAGGCAACATGGCTTTACAAAAGGTAAATCGTGCCAAACGAACCTGATTGAATTTTTTGATTGGGTGACCAGAGAGCTGGATCGAGGACATATGCTAGATGTAATTTACTTGGATTTCAGCAAAGCCTTTGATACAGTTCCTCATAGGAGGCTGTTGAACAAACTTGAAGGGCTGAAGTTAGGACCCAAAGTGGTGAACTGGGTCAGAAACTGGCTGTCGGACAGATGACAGAGGGTGGTGGTTAATGGAAGTCGCTCGAAGGAAGGAAAGGTGACTAGTGGAGTCCCTCAGGGTTCAGTGCTGGGGCCAATCCTGTTCAATATGTATGTAAGTGACATTGCTGAAGGGTTAGAAGGAAAAGTGTGCCTTTTTGCAGATGATACCAAAATTTGTAACAGAGTAGACACCGTAGAGGGAGTGGAAAATATGAAAAAGGATCTGCAAAAGTTAGAGGAATGGTCTAATGCCTGGCAACTAAAATTCAATGCAAAGAAATGCAGAGTAATGCATTTGGGGATTAATAATAGGAAGGAACCGTATATGCTGGGAGGAGAGAAGCTGATATGCACGGACGGGGAGAGGGACCTTGGGGTGATAGTGTCCGAAGATCTAAAGGCGAAAAAACAGTGTGACAAGGCAGTGGCTGCTGCCAGAAGGATTCTGGGCTGTATAAAGAGAGGCGTAGTCAGTAGAAGGAAGAAGGTGTTGATGCCCCTGTACAGGTCATTGGTGAGGCCCCACTTGGAGTATTGTGTTCAGTTTTGGAGACCGTATCTGGCGAAAGACGTAAGAAGACTTGAGGCGGTCCAGAGGAGAGTGACGAAAATGATGTATGAGGAGAGACTGAAAGCCCTGAATATGTATACCCTAGAGGAAAGGAGAGACAGGGGAGATATGATTCAGACGTTCAAATACTTAAAGGGTATTAACGTAGAACAAAATCTTTTCCAGAGAAAGGAAAATGGTAAAACCAGAGGACATAATTTGAGGTTGAGGGGTGGTAGATTCAGGGGCAATGTTAGGAAATTCTACTTTACGGAGAGGGTGGTGGATGCCTGGAATGCGCTCCCGAGAGAGGTGGTGGAGAGTAAAACTGTGACTGAGTTCAAAGAAGCGTGGGATGAACACAGAAGATTTAGAATCAGAAAATAATATTAAAGATTGAACTAGGCCAGTTACTGGGCAGACTTGTACGGTCTGTGTCTGTGCATGGCCGTTTGGAGGAGGATGGGCAGGGGAGGGCTTCAATGGCTGGGAGGGTGTAGATGGGCTGGAGTAAGTCTTAACAGAGATTTCGGCAGTTGGAACCCAAGCACAGTACCGGGAAAAGCTTTGGATTCTCGCCCAGAAATAGCTAAGAAGAAAAAAAAAAAAATTTAAATTGAATCAGGTTGGGCAGACTGGATGGACCATTCGGGTCTTTATCTGCCGTCATCTACTATGTTACTATGTTACTATGTTTCTGTAATGTAGAAAAATGAATACAAGTGTCTACTCGATGCTCAGGCCCCCAAAACTGTAAGCAGCAACTGTGCGGGTCGGTGATTGAGAAACAGGGCACTGGTACCAATAGCACTTTCTGAAACTGTTCTGAAACTGTTCATGGACAGAAAAATCTCGGCAGTGAGATTAAAAATCTCAATGTTGTAAAACAAAAAGAACTGCCAAGGTAGGAAAAAGGGAAAAATATAATTTTTTAAAATACAGACCGAAGGATAAGAGAAAGTAAAACAATAAAGAAAGCTACAGGCCCAAAACAGAAAAACGTCGACGGGAAGGCAACTTGCTTCAGATAGAGTCCAAAAGAATAGTACATATTTGCTCTGAGAAAAACGAAGAATTGAGGTACTGCGAGCCAGCATCGGGTGGTAAGGCACTCACACATATCCGTACCAGGCTCCGTGGATGACATCACCTACATGTGAGAATATGCTGCCTGCTTGTCTTAGGATAAACAAATATATATATCTTACAGTTATAATATAGATACACCACCAATTTTCTGGCACCCCTAGTTCCAAACCCTTGCTGGATAAACATTTTTGCCAAACCAACAGTGGTCACCTTTAGAACACACTCTCCTTCTCTCCCTCCCCTGTACCTCTTTAAATCTTCACCAGTGGCAAGCAACATCTGCAACCTGCAGCTCACACCGGTCTCAGCTGTCCTTTTAATGTCACTTCCTGGTTGCAGGACCAAGAGGTCACATCAGAGGGAGAGCCAAGGCTGGTGCAAGCAGCAGGTTGCAAATGCTGCTTGGTGCCAGATCATCCGTTGCTGGAAAATCGGTAGTGTACCTTGCCTTCAGAAGGGTACTGTCTGCCTCATTCAGAAATATTTTAGTATCCCAAGGAGAGGTTCAGAGGTTAAGAAAACATTTATTTATAGAACCATAGAATACTTAATTATATGCAAAACCTTAGCCACTAATAGTTACCTGTAATTCTCCCTCCCACCATCCAGTAGGATTCTTTTTAAGAATTAATATCAATTGTCCTGGAGCCAAATTAAGTTGTTCTATTCCTGTTGCTGAATAAGCAGATGTAACTTGGGCAATTTCTGGAGGGAGAAGGAAAAGAAATTCAAATACCATAGCTTGCAAAAAACAAAAACAAAAAAAACAACCACCCACAAAGATGTGTATATAATAAATTTCATCCATACCAGGCTTCTTGTTTAAGGTTGCAGTTTTCCCAGCATTGCCAAAACTCTAAAATGAAAAAAGTATTTATTTAATAAATACTGCCTAGAACTCGAATTATGGAGCACTTTTACACACAAGCAAGAAGTTTAAAGGAATATGAAATATTCATAGGCTGTAACAATACAATTGGAAAAAATTGTGTGGAGAATGGCTCATGAAATTTTTTCCACTCCATGCGTTTGCAAATGTGCATTTGTGTTTATATACTTTAGTGAAGGACTGGGACAGTTTTGAACATAGTGGTACCCAAACACTGCAGATAAAAGGCTGTAAGTGGTATAGAATGAAGATTTAGAGTGGCCAAGTGTGAAGGAATATGTTACTCCATACAATCCACCTTCAGTAGCTCCTACCAAACGCCAGAACTGAGTTTTGTATTTAAGATTTCATATAGCCATAGTCTCGACTATTTAAAAAAATGTTATTTCTCTGTAAAATAGTAACAATAATCAAGCTGAATACTCCTTATAATAGATCAAACAATGTATTCAGGAACACACTAATACTAGAAGAAATAAATTGCAGTTTTCAATAACCAGTGGAGAAAAGACCTCAGTGTCACGTTGGATCAAAACTCAAAATCCTCCGGACATAACATCTTCAGATATTATGCTCGAGCTTTAGCTCTTTCCCCTGATGAAGCGTGTTGTAGCGAAACAGGGGCCCTGTCAGGAGATTATTGAGTATTGGAAGGGGTCCATTGGATAAACATAATTGAAGATGAAATAAACTCCAGACCTTACATTACCTTTAGCTTCTGCCTACATACTATACAAAGAAGATTTTTGCAGCAGATAAGTCCTTTAATTTATTTCTTTGTTTTGAGTTTTGTATGTTTTTGCTAACCAGCTAATTTGAACAACAGTTGATGAATGCAATATTTTTACTCAAACATTGAATGACTTAGTGTGGAGTTTTTAAGACCAAGGATGTGTTCACACATTCAGATTAATATCTGCAGATGTTATGTCTAGAGGATTTTGAGTTTTGATCCAATGTGACACTGAGGTCTTTTCTCCACTGGTTATTGAAAACTGCAATTTACTTTTTCTAGTATTAGTGTGTTCCGGAATACACTGTTTGATCTATTTCTCTGTACTATACATCTAAAAAATTATATTTAACTCAAGAATTAAAACTAGTCTTACTGATTAGAACATGTCATTTGCAACATGGAATAAGACCACTGTAGGAAAAGTTCACAATTATGGAACACTCTCCTAATTAGCTCTTCTGCTTCTTTTATAAGAGATAACTCCAATGTTTATTCAAACCTAAAAGCAGTATACCATATATACTCAACTATAAACCAAGATTTTTGGGCGCCAAAAACATCCAAAAAATTGAGATCTCAGCTTAAAGTTGAATCAAAAGAAATTTCTGTGCTTCTTCCCTCTCTCCACGGTCACGACACAGCATTTCTTATTGCTGGCACAAATGACAGGGTATCGACTCTCAGAGTTTCTGAGAGGGTGGGAGCCAGGAGGTCTTTAACGTGTGCAGATGCTCAAGGCCCCACAAAAGCCTAGCTTGCTTTATATGTCAGCAATGGCAGCACCAGCAGCTAGGAAGCAGTGGCAAGAAATGAAGGTCACTGCGGGAGAGGGGGGTAGAGGAGCGAGGAACAGGTTCTATTGCACCGAGTTGAAGGGCCCAGAGTTCTTGGTGAAAGAGAGACCTCTGGAGGGAGTTGAAGAGACTCTTTTGTTGGCTGGTTTGAAGGTGTTTTTGATCAAGTGGAGGGCGTAGTCTTGCGTGACAACCTGAAGTACCCAGTGATCTTTTGTGATGAGTCCAATGTAGGTAAAATAACAAAATAAAACCTAGAAGATCAACCTGCTTCTTAAGGGAAAATTATGAGATGAATCAGGTGAATATTGGGAATGCTCTTCAGAAAAGAATTAAAAGGATAACTGCTGTTTAGACTGAGAATGAGTCTGATTTCTGTGTCTTTTGTTGCTTTGCACCTGGTCATTGATGGCCTAGAGGACAATGAAGATGGACAATTGTAATGACGTTTCATGTTATAATAGTATAAGTATCTAGATAAAGCAGAATATCTTCTAGAAGAAGAGGATTGAGAGGTTTGTGTCTGTGTGTTTTATAATCTTATCTGCAAACCAAAAAAAACAACAACAACCCACCAAAACAAAACAGAGAAACACCTCTATGAAATATCACACTCAATCTACAAAAGTAGAGATGAAAGAGAGGCTTCAACTGGGACTTTATTGCATTAAAACAAACATTAGACTCAACACAGCCTGTGTTTCCACACCTTAGTGCCTTCCTCAGGAGTCAAACTGTTGATATATTCTGTTTGGAGAACGATATTTCATGTGAGTGTTATACCTCCTGTTAGCTTGATTTATTTGGACATAAGAGATTGATATTGCAGTGTTTGGGCTTTTTTGTGTACCATTATATAAAGTGTCATTCTCCAAACAACAGAATATATCAACAGTTTGACTCCTGAGGAAGCCACTAAAGTGCGGAAACATAGGCTGTGTTGAGTCTAATGTTTGTTTTAATGCAATAAAGTCCCAGTTGAAGCATCTCTTTCATCTCTATTTTGTGGATTGAGTTTAAATCTTATCTGCTACCTCTTCAATCTATCTCCAGACAAATCATCACCTTGTAAGGAACGTCAGAAAGGTGCTCTTGCACTGAAGTATCAAGCTCTGAGACCCTGAGCCAAGCTAATGGGCGCACTGCAATTGTCACTGTAGATATTCAAGCAGAGACATCAAATGCATCAAAAAAGCCTCTAGCCAAGTACTTCCATGCAGTGAACAAGTTTTTAGATAATTGTTGAAACTGCTTCAGTTATTCCGGAGGGAGCAATTCCTCAAATTATGGAAGTTGTTTAAGCAAGGATTTCATAACGTAAGAATACGTAGAATTGACTGTCCATTATTCTACTGACTAGTCTTTAAGCCCGTTACATTAACGGGTGCTAGAATAGATGTGTCTGTCTGTCTGTGTTTCTTTATCTCTCTCCTTGGCCGCTGTGTCCTTCTGTTTCCCCCCCCCGAGCAAAGCTGTCTGCCCCCAGCATACCCCTCCCCCAAAGCAGCCCCCTTTCCCTCTCCCTGTCTCTCCATGGCCCCTTGTCTTCCCCCAGAGCAAAGCTGTCTGTTCCCAACACACCTCCCACCCAAAGCAGCCCTTTCCCTATCCCTGTCTCTCCATGACCCCTTCTGTCTTCCCCCAGAGCAAAACTGTCTGTCCCCAGCACACCTCCCCCCAAAGCAGCCCCCTTTCCCTCTCCCTGTCTCTCCATGGCCCCTTCTGTCTTCCCCCCCAGAGCAAAGCTGTTTGCCCTAAGCACACCCCTCCCCCCAAAGCAGCCCCCTTTCCCTCTCCCTCTCCCTGTCTCTCCATGGCCCCTTCTGTCTTCCCCCAGAGCAAAGCTGTCTGTTCCCAACACACCTCCCACCCAAAGCAGCCCCCTTTCCCTATCCCTATTTCTCCATGACCCCTTCTGTCTCCCCCCCAGCACACCCCTCTCCCAAAGCAGCCCCCTTTCCCTCTCCCTGTCTCTCCATGGCCCCTTCTGTCTTCCCCCCAGAGCAAAACTGTCTGTCCCCAGCACACCTCCCACCCAAAGCAGCCCCCTTTCCCTCGCCCTCTGGCCCCCTGTATTGATCCCCCTGCTTACCCTCCCTCCATCCCGGCGTCTTCTGGCCTGCTCCTCTTCAAAGCAGGCTGCGATCGTGGTGGCCGGCCCCAGCGAACCTCGCAGGCCGCTCCCCAACCCGGAAGCATGCTCCCTCCTGACGCGATCCCGTGCGTCAGAGGGAACGTACCACCGAGGCCGGAAAGTGGCCTGCGAGGCCCGCCAAAGCCGGCCCCAAAGAAGAAGATCAGCGGCAGTGGCAGCAGCGGTGAGTGAGGGTGGGAGGAGGCTTGCTTCGGGTTGGTGAGTGAAGGCGGGAGGAGGGGAGTGGCCAGAGTGATCCGAGGCCCGCCAAAGCCGGCTCCGAAGAGGAGGATCAGCGGCAGCGGCCGCAGCGGTGAGCGAGGGCGGGAGGAGGCTTGCTTCGGGTTGGTGAGTGAGGGCGGGAGGAGGGGAGTGGCCAGAGTGATCCCTGGCCGGGTTCTAAAATGGAACACGGCCATGGATCACACATCACAGTGGCAGGGATCACGCTTTTTTAAAAGCGCATGCGCCACTAACGTTTTATTATATAGGATGAGCATAGAAGACTGCAAAATGCATTTTCCAAAAGGGAAAGGGAGAGGGATTGGGACTTATATGCTACCTTTTTGTAGTTTTACAACCTTTTTGTAGTTTTACATTCAAAGAGGTTTATAAACAGGTACCTCAAGCATTTTCCCTATCTGTTCTCGTGGACTCACAATTTATCTAATGCACCTGGGACAGTAGAGAATTAGAGCCTAACGTTCTGGCTTCTCTCTTCCTAGAGGAACAGAAGCATAAGATGTTGAACTGTGTTTGAGTGTTTTATAGCAGATTCCACAACTAAAAAATTATGTTGATGCTGTGCTCTCTCAAATCTTGGACACTTTGAATTCTATACATTGTGATTTTTTTTTTAGGAGCTACCTGAACTGACAGAGAGTTTTCCAAGTTCTTAAACAGAGTATCTTTCATGACCCTATGTAAAGGCACTTAATACATTCAGTTGGTGGTGCATTAGAACATAAGAACACAAGAATAGCCTTACTGGGTCAAACCAATGGTCCATCAAGCTCAGTAGCCTGTTCTCACATTGGCCAATCCAGGCCCTAGTACAGGGGTGGGCAAACTTTTTGACTCGTGGGCAACAATGGGTTCTTAAATTTGACAGAGGGGCTAGGCGATGGGGATGGGGGTGGTTCTGATGCTGCAGGAGGAAACAGCAACGATTAACAACACAGAAAAGAAACACTTTCTATGCCACCCCTCCTCAATTTATAATTTAGAAATACAGTACTTGTGTTTTTATATCTTTATCACTTAAAAAAATAAAACCAAAAAGAACATGTATATACTTCCTATGTATGCGGTTCAATACATAAGAAAATGGGAGAATGCTTATATTGACCATAAAACGACTGATCCATTCGGTGCAAATGTTAATTATGTTCTTACGATTTCAGTGTACAGTACAGAGTAAACAATGAGTCAAAAAATAAACTTCAATACCTAACTGGAAACATGATGAGTCTGGTTTGTTTGTTTTTAAGCTCAGATTTGTATATCTTGGAATAGATACTGATAAATTCCCTGAACAAATAAACTACCATAAGAACTGAAAAATAAAGGTCTCTGTTTATCAAGCAAACATGCTTAACCTTTTGTCCCTGTTGCCGCGTGTTCATGGAACTTATCTGGCGCAGAGGCTGGCTGGTTGCTACCATGAGAATCTCTCTGATGTGCCCTAGGTCTGGGTACTCTGTTATGACGTTCGTGTCAGTTGTTGCATCTTCTTCGCTGCCCCAGCCAACAAGAGCAGCATTTCACAGCCACCGCAGAAAGGGGCTGCCCGGCACTTTCCAGCAGCTGCCGTGCACGACACACAATGATGGTAAAAGAAAGGGCTAAAGCAGATGCTGTGGGCCATATTAAAAAACTAAAAGGGCCGGATATGGCCCGCGCGCTGTAGTTTGCCCATGTCTGCCCTAGTACCTGGCTAAAACCCAAGGAGTAGCAACATTCCATGCTAATGATCCAGGGTAAGCAATGGCTTCTCCATGTCTTTCTCAATAACTGTTCCTCCAGGAAATTGTCCAAACCTTTCTTAAAACCAGCAAGCTATCTGCTTTTACCACAACCTATGGCAATGCGTTCCAGAGCTTAACTATATCTGAGTGAAAAAATATTTCCTCCCATTGGTTTTAAAAGTATTTCCCTGTAACTTCATCAAGTGTCCCCTAGTCTTTGTAATTTTTGATGGAATGAAAAATCGATCCACTTGTACCCGTTCTACTCCACTCAGAATTTTGTAGACTTCAATCATAGCTCCCCTCAGCAGTCTCTTTTCCAAGCTGAAGAACCCTAAATTTTTTAGTCTTTTCTCATACGAGAGGCATTCCATCCCCTTTATCATCTTGGTTGTTCTTCTTTGAACCTTTTCTAGTGCTTCTATATCTTTCTTGAGATAAGGAGACCAGAATTGTGCGCAATACTCCAGATGAGGTCACACCATGGAGCGATACAGGGGCATTATGACATTCTTAGTCTTCTTAACCATCCCTTTTTTAATAATTCCCAGCATCCTGTTTGCTTTTTTGGCCGCCGTCGCACACTGTGCAGAAGGTTTCATTGTATTGTCTTCAATGATACCCAGATCCTTTTCTTGTGCGCTAACCCTCAAGGTGGACCCTAGCATCCGGTAACTGTGATTCAGGTTATTCTTCCCAATGTGCATCACTTTGCATTTTTCCACATTAAATTTCATCTGCCATTTGGATGCCCAGTCCTCCAATTTCCTAAGGTCTGCCTGCAATTTTTCACAATCTGCATGCGTTTCAACAACTTTGAACAGTTTAGTGTCATCTGCAAATTTAATCACCTCATTCGTCAATCCAATTTCTAGATCATTTATAAATCAGTTAAATAGCACCGGTCCCAGTATAGACCCCTGCGAAACTCCACTATTTACTCTCCTCCATTGAGAAAAATTACCATTTAAACCTACCCTCAGTTTTCTATCCGATAACCAGTTCCTAATCCTCAACTGGACTTTGCCACCTATCCCATGACTCTTTAATTTTCTCAGGAGCCTCTCATGAGGAACTTTATCAAAAGCTTTTTAAAAATCTAGATACACTACATCAACCGACTTACCTTTATCCACATGTTTATTCACACCGTCAAAGAAGTCAAGCAAATTGGTGAGGCAAGATCTCCTTTGGCTGAACCCATTCTGACTCTGTCTCATTAAATCATGTTTGTCTACATGTTCCACAATTTTATTTTTTATAATTGTTTCCACCATTTTGCCTGGCACTGAAGTCATTCTTACGGTCTGTAATTTCCCAGATTTCCCCTGGAACCCTTTTTAAAAATCAGTGTAACAATGGCTGCCCTCCACTCTTCAGACACTACGGACGATTTCAGCAACAGGTTACAGATTACTAACAGAAGGTCAGCGATTTATTTATTTATTTTTAACATATCTATACTTTTTTTTCAAAACGGTTTACAAGGAGTTCTTTTAGTACCCTAGGATGTATACCATCAGTCCAGGTGATTTATCACTTTTTAACTTGTCGATTTGGCCTAGTATATCTTCCAAATTCACTGAGATTTATTTCAGTTCTTCCACAACATCGCCCTTGAAAACCATTTCTGGTTCAGGTAGATCTCTTACATCTTCTTCTGTAAAAACCGAAGCAAATCTAATCTAATCTAATCTAATACTTGGTTTTATATACTGAGACTTCAATCTAAGAGTGCTCGATTAAGCTGAGAGGAACATATTAATTGGATCTTAAAAGAGTTAATTACCAAAGTGTTTGGCGAACAAAGTAGTTTTCAAAGCCTTGCGAAAGGAAGAAAGGGAGCTGAAGCGTCTCGGGAAAAGTGGAAGATCGTTCCAAAGTTGTGTGAACTTAAAGGACAAAGAGAGGCCAAAGATCTTGGTTCTTTTGATGTAATGTAATGTAATTTATTTCTTATATACCGCTAAACTCCGTTAGGATTCTAAGCGGTTTACAGGAAAAAATAGACAATAGGGTGCATTAAAATTATAAGTAAAATAGGTACTTAGATATTCCCTTACTGTCCCGAAGGCTCACAATCTAACTAAAGTACCTAGAAAAATGACAATTAGTAGAGTAATGAAAAAATAAAATAGAGATAGATGAGAGAAAATAAACATTCTAATAAGACTACAATGGTCTAAAGGACTTTGAAAGGTTGAAAAAGAGGGGAAATAGGAAATAGAAGCAGAAGAGAGAACCGTTGAAACTATAGAATTCTTGGGAAATTTAAATGAAATTTAAATAAAGTAGGAACCAAAAACCAAGTGGCAAAACAATGAATGAGATTTAAAAATAAAATATCATAAACTAATAAAGAAAGTGAAAAAATAAAAACAGTCAAGACTGAAGTCCAGCTTGAAATGACTTCACTGCTTTGGCTGCGAAACTTCTCCAGATGTCATCCGATCCTTGTCAGCAAACCGGAAGCCCCAAATCCAGTGTCTCCGGTCATCAACTCGTCTAAGATATTCATCACCTTTCTTGAGTGGAGTAGAGGGATACAAGCTTGTGGATTTGTGGATTTATAATCAAGTAAACAAAGTTCTTGATACCAGTCTTGTGAATAGCCAGACATTGAACAAGTGGAACCTTTTGTGGTCTCTGCTTTCATCTTCTTTCCACTCTTCCTTCCAGGGTCTGCCCATTCCATCCACTGTCTGGCCTCTCCCCCTTCCATATGTATCTGACTTCTTTCTATGCCCCTCTCCCCTTTCCATCCAGCCTGTGCCTCCTCTCTCCTTTTTACATCATTCATTCCAGCTTCACTGCTTTCTTCATTTGTATCTCTCCTACACCAGATCTAGCATCTTTATCCCTCTCTCATTTCTCTGCTGACCCCCTTTCCAGCATCAATCTCTCTCTACTTTCTCATTCCTGTCTCTCCCCTTTCCCTCCTCTAATCTCCCTGCCAGCTGTTTCCTTCCATTTTTCCTTCTCCCTTCCCTCCTCCCCCCTATCCAACAGTAGCTCTCTTCCCATCCCTTTCCCCCTCCCAGCAGCATCTCTCTTTCTACCTCCCTTCAGGTGCAGTAGCAACTCTCCCTTTATCCATCAGCTTCCCAGCCTCCAACGGTGGCTTCCTCTCCTTCCAGCAACTCTCAGTACTTGCCTGCAGAAGTGATTTCCTTAGGCAGCCTTGGGTCCGTTGCCGCTTCTGAGGAAAGGGGAAGTTGCCAAAGTGAATCACTGCCCTGGCAAGTACAGAGCTGCTAGGAGAGGAGACAGCCACTGTTGAAGGCTCCCTGCACATTCGTGACACCCCCCCCCCCCCCAAGCCGGCAAAAACAGCTTTGCACCGCAGGCCTTGCCGCCCAAGACGAGCCGGAGGCCCCTATCCGCCGCATTCTGCACGTGGGCAGGCTTTCAGCACAGACGCTGCTGATGGCCCCAATCCACACGCTGCCCCCCACCACGCACACTGACCATCTCCCTTCTACTTGCAGCTTCCCCGCAGCCCTCTTCGGCGACTCGGCAGGGGCAGCGATCAAGACAGGCTGCCGACGTCGGGATCTTTCCTCTCTGAGTCCCGCCTATTTTGATATCTTTACTGGATGGGCAGGAAAGCTTAAATTGTTGATCTCCTCTTACAAAAGAGAATCTATAAAGATTCCAAGATAAAGGAACTAAAGGGATGAAAATACCTAGAAGAATTTTAAAAACAACACAGGCGCACTTGAATTGGACTCTAAGATACAAAGGGAGCCAGTGGAGGTTGAAAAACAGTGATGTCACATGATCAAACTTACACTTCCCAAAAATCAGCCTGGCAGCAGTATTCTGGACCAATTGTAATCTGGAAAGACAAGTTTTTGTAATACCGAGGTAAAGGGCATTACAATAGTCAAGATGAGATAAAATAATCGATTGAACCAAAATGGAAAAGTGGTGTTTGTGAAAAAGGTATCTAACTTTTCTCAACATAAGTAGATTGAAAAAACATTTCTTAAAAACGGAGCTGATCTGGTCTTTAAAAGAAAGTGAGGAGTCGAAAAGAACTCCCAGGATCTTAGCAGAAAACTCGATTTGCAGAAGAGAACCAGATATCAATGCTAGAGAGCTAGGAAGGCAATCAAGTTTAGGGCCTAGCCACAATAATTTTGTCTTAGACGCGTTAAGTTTCATCTGAACGAATTGGGCCCACATTTGGATTTTGGAAATGCTAAGATTTTCTTTAGACGCTAAGTCAGTTATATCCTGCTCTATTCTAACAAAATAAAAATGTCATCTGCATAAGTAATTAAGGTTTCATGAGTGGACAGCTCGAAGCTAAGAATTGGGCCCACATTTGGATTTTGGAAATGCTAAGATTTACTTTAGACGCTAAGTCAGTAATATCCTGCTCTATTTCTAACAAAATAAAAATGTCATCTGCATAAGTAATTAAGGTTTCATGAGTGGACAGCTCGAAGCTATTAAGAGTAGTCATATAAAAAGATTAAATAATATTTGTGAAAGCAGGGAACCCTGAGGGACACTGCAGGAAGGTTGTCAGGAGGTAGATGTATTGCTTTTAAAATGTACTGAATAAGAACAGTAAAGAAGAAATTTAGTAAACCAGGCAAAAACGATTTGGTGAAGACCAATATCAGAAAGCAATTGAAGAAGAATATCATGATGGACAACATCAAATGCTGCAGATAAGTCGAACTGAAGTAGAATGGAGTATCTATTTTGGGATTGAATTTGTTGAATTTTAGAGAGAAGAGAAATCAGCAAAGTTTCTGTGCTAAAGTTGGAACGGAAGCCATGTTGAAATGGTTGAAGAAGAGAGAATTTGTCAAGATAATCAGTGAGTTGACTAGCTACGATAGATTCTAATATTTCTGTGAGTAGGGGTATGTTAGCAATTGGACGATAGTTAGAAGAGGAAGTAGGGTCTAGATCTTCTTTTTTAGAAGGAGAGAAAGCGATATTTGGCCCATAGAGTGTGAAAAGTGACCTGTTTCTAAGGAAAGATTAAGTAAGGCATTCAGCCAGGTAATAGCTTGAGAGGGTATGTTAATGAATAAATAAGATGGAAAAGGATCTAGGAGGCATTTACATTTACTCATCCTTTCACATAGTCTTGAAACTTGAAATTCAGAGACTGACGCAAATGTATGCCAAAAGCGGTAAGATGGAATTTCCTCTGTAGAATTTTTAAGATAAAAAGAAGAATGATTGAATTCAATTTGAGAAAAAGATTGTCTAATAGTAGCAATTTTATCTTGAAAGAAAAAAGCTAAGGTTTCTGAAGAGGGAGATGAAGAATGATCAGATTTGAAAGGAATAATAATCAAAGAACGCCAAGCTTGAAAAGAATGCTACTTTGGTTAGAAGACTTGACTATTTTACAACCATAATAAGATTTTCTTGCTTTCCTAAGTTCAAAATTGTAAGACCTAAGTGCACATCGCCATATTGACTTGTCCGAGTCGGAATGAGATTTTTTCCATCTCTTTTCTAACTTTCTATAATTTTGTTTTAGAATTCTATGAAAAGATGAGAACCATGGTGCTTTTTGGGTTACAGTAATCTGTTTAGTGATTATTGGGGCTAAAGAGTGATCAATGGACTCTGAAAGAGAGTTCCATTTAGACCAGATTGCATCAATAAAGTCTTCCCTGGGAGAACAGGGGAGGGTAGATAAAACTTGAGACCAGAAGAGTTCTGGACAGGCTTTCTTTCAAAAAGTAACAGTTTTCTTCTTTGGTAGTTGAGTCAAGATAGGGGACATAAAAATAGGGAGTGAAAACTCACCAAGATAATGATCTATCCAGGGGACCAGTTGCCAGCGAACAGAATCAATAGAGATCTGTTGGGAAGAGTGATCAAAAAAACTGACAATATCTAAAGAGTGCCATTTTTCGTGAGTAGGGGTGAAAGGTGAACATGTAAAACCTAATGATTGGAGGAAATTAACAAAGTCAAGAGTATCTCTGTCAGTAAGGTCTTCTAGGTGTAAATTTAAATCACCTATGAGTGGCGTCCTAAGAAAACCTATTACAGTTACTTCCTTGAGATTATTATTTGGGAAACTGGCTTAATATGGAGCCCCTGGGAAGGTGTTTACTAATCCTTGTGCCCTTAACACACAAAGGGAATTACCAATTATTTGTCCTGGAGGTGAATGCTTTTCATAGTCTAATGCTTCTGGAGGCCCAAGATGCTAGTCTCATAGTTCCTGATCCGGAAAAGATACATTCAAATTTTGGCCCTAGAGCACAAAGTAAGATATTTAATGAGTTACAAGTAAAGACCATAAATGTTTTCTGGTGTTACCTACACATGAGGGGAAGAGGGAGGGGACTTAATAGGATTGGGCTTTTTGGGATTTAAGGAGTTATAAAACTGAACTTTAGGGGTTAAGATGGGTTATGAGCTAGTGCAGGGGTAGGGAACTCCGGTCCTCGAGAGCCGTATTCCAGTCGGGTTTTCAGGATTTCCCCAATGAATATGCATTGAAAGCAGTGCATGCAAATAGATCTCATGCATATTCATTGGGGAAATCCTGAATACCCGACTGGAATACGGCTCTTGAGGGCCAGAGTTCCCTACCCCTGGGCTAGTGGAAGGTCGTAACAGCCTAAACCAGGGGCAGGCAACATCGGTCCTCGAGGGCCGTAATCCAGTTGGGTTTTCAGGATTTCCCCAATGAATATGCATTGAAAGCAGTGCATGCAAATAGATCTCATGCATATTCATTGGGGAAATCCTGAATACCCGACTGGATTCTGGCCCTCAAGGACCGATGTTGTCTGCCCCTGGTCTAGGCTGTCTGCAGATGCTTTAAGAGTTTGACTGTCATTGATTAAGGTGGAAACAGGGAAGATGACATGATAACTTTTCAAGGTCACATTATGTTTTAGATGGATAAAAATATAGTATTTTAATGCTGTGGATGAGCAGACTGCATGGGAAATATGGCCTTTATCTGCTATCATCTATAATAATAAAACGCTAAGCGCATGCGCACTCCTACCTGCGTGATCCGTATGTCCGTGGTAGGGAGAAGGCCTACTGCTGGACACGGGGGAGGTAAAAGGAAGGGAGTAGGGCTACTGCTGAACAGGGGGAGCAGGCAAGGGACAGCCGAGGAAAGAGAAAGACAGAAAGAAAGACAGACAGACACACACATCTATTCTAGCACCCGTTAATGTAATGGGCTTAAATACTAGTGTTTCTATGTTTAATTAAGACTATTTCTAGGGCAGGGCTCTATTGGATTACGATGAATTACGCTTTTTTAGAAAAGGCTCTTAGAAGTTCAAAACCTATTGGACACATAGCTTTAACCCAGGCCTGATGTGTCACCAACCCTTTTCCCTCCCTCCCCACCCAGAACATTCTGATCCTCACACATGCCCATCCAGAAGAACACGCCCCCCATTCTGATTCACTCTCCCTTCCTCCAAACACCCATGTGGCAAGATCCCTCCCTCCCATTCCCAGGTTCATACCCACTTCCTCCAACACACTTGGGCCTACCAAAAGCCCTTGGTGGTCCAGTGGGGGTGATGGAGGTAGAAGGAAACTCTATTTGCTCCTGCCCCTAGTGGCTGCTTCTGGAAAATGGTTGCTACAACTTCTCATAGCAGCCTTGCGGTACCACTGAATATTGGCTGGGACCCACATAAACTCTGGTGACCAGCACATAAGAAATTATCCCCAGATATTCAGTGCTGGTGCCTGTACATGGCTTGGTATTGAATATCTGGGGCTAATTCTTCCTGCAGTGATGAGCATTAAAAAACAAAACAAAAAAAAAAACTGACCACCACCTGCTGAATATTGACCAGAACATTAAAACATACATTGTAATACTTCAGATGTGCCAGACTATTTGCATATCAACTTTGAGTATAAAATAGTAAATAGTGTAATAGCAGTGAATACAATATATATAAATCTTACATCTAGATCCTTTGGCTTGACATAGTTGGAAGGGAAGATGCCTAGCCTGCCATCAATACTTCCTGTCCACCACTCTGCATTTTTTTGAGTCACTAGAATTACATCTCCTTGAGCAAAAGTCAAATCACCAATTTCCGAGCTTGAATAGGGGTAAAGTGCAACATATTCTGTAGAACAAAAGGAAACATATTTTTTTATATTGGTCTTATCAAAATAGTTAAGCGAACCCAATATGCCCCTTCAGCTTACTGTCCCATCTCTTCTCCCTTTCAAAACCAAGCTACTTGACGGTGCTATTCACCTTGATATCTTAACTTTAATTCAGCTCAAGCTGTTCTTTATTTATTACGATCTGGCTTTCACCTTCTATAACAACAGGCCATGTCAAACTCTCCAGTGACTTGTTCCTCGTCAGATCCAAGGGTCTTTACTCAATTCTTGCCCTTTCTGACCTACCAAAACTTTAAACTCTCTTGATCACTACCTATTCCTTGATGCATTATCCAAACTAAGATTTATACTGTATTAGAAGCAAGAGGCCAGTAAAAAATTCAGTTGGACTGCTAGATGTCTGAAAAGTAAAAGGGGCACTCAGGGAAGACAAGACCATAGCAGAGCGATTACATGAATTCTTTGATTTGGTCTTCATTGAAGAAATTGTGGGAGTGACACTAGTATTGAAATGGTACTTAATGCTGATGAGTCAGAAAAACTAAAATAAATCTCTGTAAACCTAAATGTAAAGGGGCAATTTGACAAACTGAAGAATAGCAAATTGACTGGACTGGAATACTGAGAGAATTGATAAATGAACCTGCAAAGCTATGGTTAGCAATACTCCAAATGTCTCTTAAGTTTGTTTTTTTTCTCCAAATATTCAGATATTAATTTGTACCTCTTAGTAACCTGATGCCATTGAAAATCTGTCTGGAAGCATAGACCCAGCAAGCTGTACTGATTTTTTAAGTTGTGCCAGTCAGGGAACCCTTTTTGAATGGCCTGCTTCAACTGCAACAATTTATAACCTTGAGACTTTGATATACCAAATGATTATTGTAATTGTAATAAATTTAGCATTTTCCTATTCAGAATTACATCATTTAGAGCAGTGATTCCCAACCCTGTCCTGGAGGACCACCAGGCCAATCGGGTTTTCAGGCTAGCCCTAATGAATATGCATGAGAGAGATTTGCATATGATGGAAGTGATAGGCATGCAAATTTGCTTCATGCATATTCATTAGGGCTAGCCTGAAAACCCAATTGGCCTGGTGTTCCTCCAGGACAGGGTTGGGAACCACTGATTTAGAGCGCTGTTCTGCAACTGCTGGTCCGTGGACCGGTGTCGGTCCGCAAAAAATTTCTGGCGGTCTGCAAAGGACCGGCGAGATCGAGTCGGCGGTTAAATTTCCTGCCGACTGCGGTAGTGTTTGAAGGCTTCTGTTCAGCCCAGCCTCGGGCGATCAAGACAGGCTGCCGACGTCGGGACCTTCCCTCTGCGAGTCTCGCCTGTTCGGAAACAGGAAGTTGAAACAAAATAAGCGGGACTCAGAGAGGGAAGGTTCCGACGTCGGCAGCCTGTCTTGATCGCCGCCCCTACCAAATTGCTGAAGAGGGCCGCAGGGAAGGTGCAGGTAGAAGGGAGAGAGCTGCAGGTACAGATGCAAGTGGAGGGAGATGGTCAGCGTGCGTGGGAGCAAGATCCTGGGGAGCCTTCAACAGTGGCTGTCTCCCTTCCTAGCAGCTCTCATACTTGCCAGGGCAGTGATTCACCGGCAACTTCCTCTTTCCTCAGAGGCTGCCTAAGTAAATCACTGCTGCAGGCAAGTACTGAGAGCTGCTGGAAGGGGAGGAAGCCACTGTTGGAGGCTGGGAAACTGCTGGATAAAGGGAGAGCTACTACAGGACCTGGAGGGAGGTAGAAGGAGAGATGCTGCTGGGAGGGGAAGAGGGAAAGGGATGGGAAGAGAGTTAATGTTGGATAGGGGGAGGAGGGAAGGGAGAAGGAAGAAAAGGAAGGAAACAGCTGGCAGGAAGATTACAGGAGGGGAAAGGGGGTCAGGGTGGAATGGAGAGATCAGATGAGGGAAAGGGGAGAGACAGAGGAATGAGAAAGTAGAGAGAGATTGATGCTGGAAAGGGGGGTCAGCAGAGAAATGAGAGAGGGATAAAGATGCTAGATCTGGTGTAGGAGAGATAAAAATGAAGAAAGAAATGAAGCTGGAATGAATGATGTAAAAAGGAGAGAGGAGGCACAGGCTGGGGAGAGGGGCATAGAAAGAAGTCAGATACATATGGAAGGGGGAAATGGCAGGACAGTGGATGGAAGGGGCAGATGCTGGATTGAAGAGACAGGGCAGACGCTGGAAGGAAAAGAGTGAAAAGAAGATGAAAGCAGAAACCAGAGACAACAAAAGGTAGAAAAAATTAATTTTATTTCTATTTTGTCATTAGAATATATCAGATTTGAAATATATATCCTGCTAGAAACATAACTGGAGACTGCAAAGCCCAGACAGTTCTTCTTTAGCTCTCAGTTGGCTTAGGGCTCTCTCTGACCAGGGGGCATCCCCCTAACACTATTCCTGTCGTGTGACTGCAGTATTCTGTTAGCATGATATTTCTGTGAAGCATTCTGTAATAATTTGGCTTATTCAGTTTTCTTGATAGTAGAGGGGATATATGTGAAGGGGAGGAGAGACAGGGATTTTGTTGGTTCTTGCTCTGTATATTTATATTTATAAAATGACAATTGGACAAGCTTGTAAATGAATTTCAAGAATTGATTATTTTTTTGTTTCAGATCATTTAATTCAACAGGATACAAAAGCCAACATAGATCCTATCATTTTGTCGGATCATGCTGGAATTTGGATAGAATATCAGTTCACTGAAAAAGATTCTAATAGATCTGTTTGGAGGTTCAGTAATACACTGCTTGCAGACTCAAACTTTCTTGAGGAAATTCAAATAAAAATGAACATAAGAATTGCCACTGCTGAGTCAGACAAGTGGTCCATCGTTGTTATGTATATTCCAACACATTCATTGCGATCAGAGGAGCAATATAAGACACAATTGCCTTCACTGTAGGCTTTTAGATTAGCAACTTGGAAAAGATCACTAGAAGGCATGGGGTCAGAATACTGAAATATACAGTACTACCATTTAAGTTATTTGCAGTTAACTTTGCAATCAATGCATTAAAATTCACAATTAAAAATATTAATCATGTTGCAGCATTTCCTGTCTTCTCCAAACATCTCTTCCACTCCCATACCCCTGTCCTTGGTGCAATGTGGCATCTTCCCCTCACCACCACCACCACATGTTGCCTGTGACTTGATTCAAAGCTTTCCCTCTGACCTGTCTTACTCATGCAGAAACAAGAAGTGATGTCAGATGAGGTGGGATGAGCTATACAGAAAGCTTTGGATCAGGTGATCAGGTTGCAGACAGCATTATATACAATTCTGCCACTGTCAGGGACCAACAGAAGACCATCTTTAAAGTAGACCTGGGGAGGGGGCAGGTGCTGAATCCTTGGGGGGGGGGTGAGTTGCAGATCCATGAGCAGAACTGGAGGTGCCACTGATGGACTCTATGGTTGAGGCAGTAGCCATGAGAAGAGCTTGGAGCTGCTCACCATAAACATAAGAACATAAGAAATGCCTCTGCTGGGTCAGACCCGAGGTCCATCGTGCCCAGCAGTCTGCTCACGCGGTGGCCCAGCAGGTCCAGGACCTGTGCAGTAATCTTCTATCTATACCCCTCTATCCTCTTTTCCAGTAGGAATTTGTCTAATCCTTTCTTGAACCCCAGTACCGTACTCTGCCCAATCACGTCCTCTGGGTAAAAAAGAACTTCCTAGTATTTGTTTTGAATCTGTCTCCTATCAACTTTTCCGAGTGCCCTCTTGTTCTTTTATTATTCGAAAGTTTGAAGAATCTGTCCCTCTCTACTCTCTCTATGCCCTTCATGATCTTATAAGTCTCTATCATATCCCCTCTAAGTCTCCTCTTCTCCAGGGAAAAGAGACCTAGCTTCTCCAATCTCTCAGCATATGACAGGTTTTCCATCCCTTTTATCAGACGCGTCGCTCTCCTCTGAACCCTCTCGACTAACGCCATATCCTTCTTAAGGTATGGCGACCAATATTGGACGCAGTACTCCAAATGCGGGCGCACCATTGCCCGATACAACGGCAGGATAACCTCTTTCGTTCTGGCTGTAATACCCTTTTTGATTATACCAAGCATTCTATTCGCTCTCTTAGCGGCCGCTGCACACTGTGCCGTCGGCTTCATTGTCATGTCCACCAATACCCCCAAGTCCCTTTCCTGGGTACTCTTATTCAATAATATCCCTCCCATTGTATAGTTGTACCTTGAGTTTCTGCTCCCCACATGTAATACCTTACATTTCTCAATGTTGAACTTCATCTGCCATTTCGTCGTCCAATCTTCTAGTTTGTTCAAGTCCCTTTGCAATTCTTCACATTCCTCTGTAGTCCGAGCTCCATTAAATAGTTTAGTGTCGTCCGCAAATTTTATTATCTCGCACTTCGTCCCTGTTTCTAGATCATTTATGAAGATATTAAATAGTAGCGGCCCGAGCACCGAGCCCTGTGGGACACCACTCGTGACCCTCCTCCAGTCGGAGTAGTGGCCCTTCACTCCTACCCTTTGTTTTCTACCCTCCAACCAGTTTCTGATCCATCTATGTACGTCTCCTTCCACCCCATGGTTCTTTAGTTTCCGGAGTAGACATTCATGGGGCACCTTGTCAAAGGCGTTTTGGAAATCTAGATATATGATGTCAATGGGGTCTCCTTTGTCCATCTGTTTGTTAATCCCTTCAAAGAAGTGCAATAAGTTTGTTTGGCATGATCGTCCCTTGCAGAAACCATGCTGGCTGGCTATCAGAAGTTCGTGCTTTTCAAAATGTTGATCGATGCTTCTGCCATTTTCCCAGGAACTGAAGTCAGGCTCACTGGCCTGTAGTTTCCCGGATCACCTCTTGATCCCTTTTTAAAGATGGGCATAACGTTGGCTATCTTCCAATCCTCCGGGACCTCGCCTGTTTTCAGGGATAAGTTGCAAATTTGCTGCAGTAGTTCCGCTATCTCCTCCTTTAATTCCTTCAGAACCTTGGATGTATGCCATCCGGACCCGGGGATTTCTCAGTTTTTAGTTTTTCTATCTGCCTGCGAACGTCCTCAATGCTCACTTCTATGAATGTTAATTTTTCTGCTTGACTTCCGTTGAAGAATTGCTCAGGCTCCGGCATGTTGGACGTGTTTTCGTTAGTAAATACAGACGAGAAGAACATGTTAAGCCTTTCTGCTACTACCTTCTCCTCCTTCACCACTCCCTTCCTGTCTCCGTCGTCTAGCGGTCCCACTTCCTCTCTAGCTGGCTGCTTCCCTTTAACATATCTGAAGAACGGTTTGAAATTTCTTGCTTCCCTGGCTAGCCTTTCTTCATACTCTCTTTTAGCTTTCCGAACCTCACGGTGACATTCTTTTTGATACTTTTGGTGCTCTTTCCAGTTCAGATCATTACAAAAAAACACACGGGGGTAAGAAGGGAGGGAGGGAGAGACTGAATGGACCCCAAGAAAAGAAAAATAATGGACCTGGAAGAAGAGGAAAGGGAGAGAAGGAGGAGAAAGGAAGGGAAGGAAGAGAAAGGGAGAGGTGTTGAATCTGGAGATGAGATGTAGGGAGATTATCAGTCCTTTAAGGAAGAGAAGGGAATGGGATATAACAAACTACCTTTCTTGTAGTTACAACAATCAAATCAGTTTATTTATTTTAAATTTTTTTTGCCTGCCTAACACCTAGGCAGGTCACAATTATATATACACAATGTATACATATTATATACAGGTACTTATTTTGTACCTGGAACAATGGAGAATTAAGTGACTTGCCTAGAGTCACATTCAGCTGTACTTTAATTTTGTGATCACCTGCAATTAATTGAAATGCAGCCCTAAAAGAAACACTGTATACAGTTTTGTCACTCTTGGTAATTATTTCCCTGAATGTGTGCATTTTCTAGCAAACTATATTAGTCTTTAAATGTGTTTTTATGTAATGATCTGAACTGTTATCTGCCCTGAGTCACTGTTGTGGATGAGATGATTATAAATGCATGATTAAACTACATTACATAACCATCTGTTCTTACCCTCGCCTTGTGTACAGGAACTGGTGCTGGGCTTCTTGTTTACAGATGCATAAACAGCTTCTGTCCTGAAGACAAAAAAAATGAACAAAGTTTGTCTATGCTGCACACAAATAGCTATATTTAAATTATTCCTCATTTTAAATTTTAAAATAAGAGTATGGCCAAATGGTTTATAGATGTGTGTATTCTTTTTGTTTTCTTCTTGATATTAAGAACTTGCTTTCCCTTCGCAATATTAATATATCAGATTTATGCAAAACCTGAAAATAATTTTCAGTGGCTGAAAGGGCTTCTACTTCATGATAAGCTAAAAAAAGATACTAGTCCCAGCATCTTTACCCTCTTGCAAAGTAATTCCTACATACATTGTCATACATGTTCTAATGCACACCAAAGTCTGTCTCTATTTGTGCCTTAGTATGTTGTCCCTGCTGCCTGGACCCATACTAAATGAAACCTTGAAATGTCATGCTCTCCTGGTAGTAGGAGAATATAAAGATTGTCTTTAAAAAAGATGTCTTATATATAAAACACATACACACACAGATAGGATCGTGAGAGGAAAGACTGAATTGCTCAATCTATCTAAATATTTTAGAAAGTCTGTATTAAATCAAATTTTGGCCACAGTTACTAATGTGGGCTACCATTAATAGAAAGAAACATGTCGGAAGATAATGGTCATATGGCCATTCCAGTTTGCCCATCCACAACCCTTTCTAAAAAAAATTATTTCCTTAGATTACTCACAAGTCTTCAATCTTTTAACTTCACCCCATGCATTCTCATTCCATTTCTCCTTCATTTGACATGGACTCACCTCCTATACGTTAATACCACTAGGATATTTATATGTCTAACATATCCCCTCCCACCTTTCTTCCAAAGTATACATATTGACAGTTTATGTCTCCATATACTTTAACCCAAAGCATTTAACAAGACTCTTTCTTCTAAATTAAAGCAGATAAATAAAAGATTTTTTACTATCATACAAAGTAATGGACATTAGCAAAACTAAACAAGTGCAATGATTGAGAGTCCAGCCACATACGCATAACAGCTTGGGTATGACCCGAAGTTTGGCCCAAGATTCAAAACTCTGAGCACTGTTTGAATCAGATTATTTTGAGTTTTATTTAGCCTATTCAGAGTATATATATTGTGCAGGGCAGGGCAAGCAGGTAGGAGAAAGTCGGGAGGCAGGCAAACAGGAGACAGGACAGAATCGGGAGCTGAGAGAGAGGAGTAGGAGGGGAAAAGAACAGAGAAGCAGGGCAGGCGAGAATGAGGGGCAGCGGAGAGAGATAGCTCCGACCACCCCTCTGACGTCAGCAAGGCACTAATCCGGAGCTCCATCTTAAAAGTGGAGGAGCCAAAGGTGCTCAGCCGTTCAGCGTGCATCGAAGGTGAGTGTTAAAGGTGCTCGCCTTAGTGAGAGCACCTTTGCGAAGGGGCGAGTCACTGCACAAACAGCAGGACAACTACAGCAAACACAGAGAACAACCGCAGCATTCACAGAGGACAGCCACAGCAGACATAGAGGGGCCTTAAGAAAGGGCGAGCCACTGCACGAACTGCAGAAGGACAACCACAGTAGTCACAGAGGAGGTAGCCTGGCAAGCGGGCAACAATAGAAGCAGAAGACAGAAGCAGGAAGTTGAGCTACCCAGTTTTCTGCACTGTCTGCCATATGTATGACTACTTCCCCTCTGGGAGGCGGTCTTATGTATGAACTCAGTGCGGGGAACTGGAGAGCCTGAAGAAACAAGTCAGACTCCAGGAGGGCAGAATACTAGAATTGGAAGCACTTCAATCAGTGGAGGAGGAGAACGTCAAGACAGAGGAAACCATTGAGGAAGAAGTCCGGGAGTTAGAGAAGTTCATCAAGGAGGGATTCAGGGAGGCCATGGAAAATCACCAGCAACAGTGGAACTGCCGAGATATACCTATGCAGAGTGAGGACCACCTGGAGGACAACCACAAAAAAGAAATGGATGACACAGCAGCGAGACCTGAAAACAGCAGAAGGAACCCACAGGAAGATGAGTCCGGTGCAAGCCAACGTCAGGATGAGGGAAGATGGAAGTGCACAGAGGACACGGATCTACAGCTGGAGAGATGGTCATACACCAGGGACACGGACCTGAGGCAAGAGAAGATAAAGAGGACAGCGATCGTCGTGGGGGACTCCATCATCAGACAAGTTGACAGACACATAGCAGGAGGAAGACAGGATTGACTGGTGGCCTGCGTACCGGGAGCCAAGGTAGAAGACATAGTGAGCCGCATCGATAGGATCATCGACAGCGTGGAAGAGGAAGATGCGGCAGTAGTGATCCATGTGGGGACAAATGTGAGCAACAGGAAGTACTGAAGGACCAGTTCCGGATGCTAGGAAGGAAGCTGAAGACCAGAACGCAGAGGGTAGCATTCTCGGAGATCCTGCCAGTACCCAGGGCTGATTAGAAGAGGCATACGGAGCTGCAAGCAGTCAACGCGTGGATGAGGTGCTGGTGTGAGGAAGAAGGATTCCACTTCGTGCGCAACTGGACGACGTTCTGGGGGAAGAGCAAACTATTCAGGAAGGATGGACTCCACCTCAGCGGAGACAGAACGAGGCTACTTGTAGGCAACATCAAGAGAGAAATTGAGAAGTTTTTGAACTAGGAAGAAGGGGAAAGCTGACAGTCGACCGTGCAGAAAGATAGCAGGGAAGACTCACCGGATCATGGGCAGGACAGAAATCCTGATGGATCGAAAGGGACACAAGAGGGAAGGAATTGCAAGAAAGTAACAGGCTGCAAACTCAAATGTATGTACATGAACGCAAGGAGCCTAAAGAATAAGATGGGTGAATTAGAAGCTATGGCACAAAAAGACAACCTTGGCATCATGGAAACATGGTGGAACGACGAAAACATCTGGGATACTGTGCTACCGGGATACAAGCTATACCGCAGAGACAGAGTGAGTCAAAAAGGTGAAGGCATTGCCCTATACGTCAAAGAGGGAATTGAGTCTATGGAGAACACGAAGAATAAGTTAGAGTCTCTATGGGTCAAAATTCTGGGAACAAATGGAACAGAAATGAAGATCAACATCTACTACTGCCCCCCAGGGCAGTCTGAAGAAATTGATGGAGAAATGACGGACGAGATTAAACGCAACTGCAAGGGAGGCAACGCAATTATCATGGGGGACTTCAATTATCCAGGGATAGACTGGAACCTAGGCATCTCCGGCTGCAGCAGGGAGAGCAAGTTCCTGGATGCTGTAGGCGATTGCTTCCTGGAACAACTTGTAAAGGAATATATGAGAGGAAACGCAATTCTGGACTTAATTCTAAATGGACTATGAGGACTGGCGCAAGGTCTAGAAATAGAGGGGACGCTGGGAACTAGTGATAATAATATGATCCGCTTTGACCTGGACACAGGGGCAAAACATCGATCCAGAACGACGGCCATGGCGCTGAACTTCCGAAAAGGGAATTACGAAGGGATGAGAATCATGGTGGGGAAGAAGATTAAGAAGAGGATAAGCACTGTAAAGATGTAGAGCAAGCATGGTCCCTTTTTAAGGACACAGTCAATGAGGCACAAAATGTATATATACCACGTATCAACAAGAGTTCCAAGAGGAAAAAGAACAAGGAACTGGCGAACTTGAGTACTAGAAGGCCAACAGTTGCAGCAGCCCATGCAGTGAAGACATCTAATATAATGGCAGATGATCCTGGGGGGATATCCCCCTTCAATCTTGGCTGAGGCCCTTTTCTAGCAGATTTGCTCCAAGACTTAAGATGTGCTATTTTCATAACTCATTTCAGACAATTACCTCACATATTTAGAAGTCAAGGATTATGAAATGAGATGCAAATCAGAGTAGCTGCGTGCATACAATAAAATTGAAAGTCTTGTAGTTTGAGAGTGACTTTAGTAACTAGGAACATGTGTAAAAGGTTTTTAAAACACTTATTAAACATAAAGAAGATTGCACATACTCAATTGTCTTGTTTTCACTACCAGGTATGATCTTGACATAGGATTTAGGAAACCATCCCCTTTGTCCATGCACTTCTCCAAACCACCAGTTTTCTTGCTGCTCTAGCACAGTAATGGTGTCATTTTTGGAAAAGTTCAAGTGGTTGTCTTTTTTTGCAGTCCAGGAACAAAGAGCTTGTGCTTTCAAGTTCTCTACAGCTTGTCCCTGTTAAATACAATAAAAATACAATAGGGTTTGAATGATACTGGATTAGCTTGATTTAGATCATATTTGAGTGGGTGGACTATGCAGGTAAATTTTTCATCTACGCTGATGATATTCTCTTGATGTATCTATGTTCAGCATTCCACTCTGACTCGTCTCCCTTACAATTTTGACTTACAGCATCATGGTTAACTAACAACCAGCTTGTCCTCAACCCTGAAAAAATGGTGGCATGTTGCATTACAGGTTCTCTCTCTCCTCCATCCTTAACCCTAATTTTATTTTATAGACTTTTAACAGTGCCTTCATTCTGCTACCTACGGGTTATACTTGATTATCAACTGAAAGAAATTTTGGTGAATCAGGAAGATGTACGAAGCCAAATTAACAAGTTAAAAAGTGATAAATCATTTGGACCGGATGATATACATCCCAGGGTACTGAAAGAACTCAAACATGAAATTGCTGACCTGCTGTTAGTTACTTGTCGCTAAATCATCTGTAGTACTTGAAGTTTGGAGGGTGGTCAATGTTATGCTAATTTTTAAAATAGGTTCCAGCGGAGATCCATGAAATTACTGACTAGTAAACTTGACTTTAGTGCAGGGCAAAATAGTGGAAACAATTATAATAAATAAAATTGTGGAACATGTAGGCAAACATGATTTAACGGGACAGTGTTAGCATGGGTTCAGCTGAGAGAGATCTTGCCTTACCAATTTGCTTGACTTCTTTGAAGGTGTTAATAAATGTGGATAAAGGTGAGCCGATTGATGTAGTGTATCTAGATAATTGGAAAAGGCTTAACTATAGTTTTTGGTGGAGATCATTGTGTCATATATATAAAATGGAAAGAGCATTAGCCATTCAGAAAGGGAATTTTTAAAAATTTCAGGAGACCTGGGAGCCATTAGCAAAATATTGTAATGTCTAATTATTGTTTTCCCCTATAAACATGCACATCCGGGAGGGGGGAGGTTGGGGGTCTGATAGGATAATAAATTTGGATATATTAGATTGAGGGTCAATATAGACATTTTATATGTTGAACATTGTGATTGTTTAGGAGGGAGGGGGGAATTAATTCTGAAATAGATATTAATAATTAAGTGTGATATTGAAGAAAATGTTGTATTTTATTGTTACATTTATTGTAAGTTTTGAAAATAATAAAGAATTGGAAAAAAAAAAGAAAGCTTTTGATAAAGTTCCTCATGAGAGACTTCTGAGAAAATTAAACAGTCATGGGACAGGAGGCAATGTTCAGTTGTGGATTAGGAATTGGTTAACAGATAGAAAATAGAGGATAGAGTTAAATGGGAATTTTTCTCAGTGGAGGAGGGTAAATAGTGGAGTGCCGCAGGGATCTGTACTGGGACCAGTGATATGTAACTTATTTATAAATGATCTGGAAATTGGCTGTGTAAGGTATATGATTATTTGGTTTATGACTTAATAATAAACTACAAATTTTCTCCATACTACACTTGGTTGTCCATTCTCATTCTGACCGGTGTCTTTTTTCAGATTCACCACTTTCGCAGTGTTACCTTTCTCATCAAATTATGGGACCCCTTCACACCACACAAAACATGTTAGTAGCACTTCTTGAAATGTCGGTGAAGTGTAATAACTGCAATCCTGCTGTCTCTCTTCGGTATTTTATATTTAGAACTTT
The DNA here is from genome assembly GCF_902459505.1 of Geotrypetes seraphini. NCBI lineage: Eukaryota > Metazoa > Chordata > Amphibia > Gymnophiona > Dermophiidae > Geotrypetes > Geotrypetes seraphini. The sequence continues at coordinate 110,139,755 of NC_047086.1, forward strand.
TTTCCCTAATGTTATAACTTTTCATTTATACCTGAAGTTAAGCAACATTAAAAGGGCAGATCAGACATACACACACCCTTGCCCAAGAGGAATGTTTTTCTCTTTCCTCTCTAATATTGGAGGGTGACCAATGTTATGCCGATTTTTAAAAAGGGCTTCAGGGGAGATCCAGGAAATTACAGACCAGTAAGCCTCACTTCAGTGCCGGGCAAAATGGTAGAAACTATTAAAAAAAAAAAAAATTGTGGAGCACATAGGCAAACATGATTTAATGAGATTGAGTCAGCATGGGTTCAGCCGAGGGAGATCTTGCCTCACAAATTTGCTTAACTTCTTTGAAGGTATGAATAAATATGTGGATAAAGGTGAGCCAGTTGATATAGTGCAGGGGTCTCCTTGAGGGCCGCAATCCAGTCGGGTTTTCAGGATTGTAATCACATCATATGTCTTATTGTATTAATAATTGGGAGGAGGGTAGGAGAAAATGATTATTTTATGTATTACTTGTGTAGTTAATAGTGCGTTTTATGTTCAATTAATTGTATTGCACTGTCAAAGTTTGAAAATCAATAAAGATTAAAAAAAAAAAGTATTTCCCCAATGAATATGCATTGAAAGCAGTGCATGCACATAGATCTAATGCATATTCATTGGGGAAATCCTGAAAATCCGACTGGATTTTCCCCTTAAGTCCCCTTAAGGAGGGACTTTGAGACCCCTGATATAGTGTATCTAGATTTTCAGAAACCTTTTGATAAAGTTCTTCATGAGAGGCTCCTGAGAAAATTAAAGAGTCACGGGATAGGTAGCAAAGTCTAGTTGTGGATTAGGAACTGGTTATCAGAGAGAAAACTAAGGGTAGGGTTAAATGGTCATTTTTCACAATGAAAGAGAGTAAACAGTGGAGTTCCGCAAGGGTCTATACTGGGATCGGTGCTATTTAACTTATTTAAAAACTAGTCTTTAAGCCCGTTACATTAACGGGTGCTAGAACATATGTGTGTGTGTCTGTCTTTATTTCTTTCTCTCTCTCTCCTTAGCCGCTTTCTTTCTTTCTGCCTTTCTTTTTCCTTGGCTGTCCTCTGTTCCTTTTTCTTCACCCCCCCTGTCCATCAGCATCTCTTTCCTTCTCCCCCTGTCCAGCAGTAGGCATCCCTTCCTTTTTTATCACCCCTCCTCCTTCTTATCCCTATGATACTCTTACCTTGCTCTGTCCCTGATCAGAGGTTCCCGACAGCCGCCCAGTTGCACCCATTGGAAAAGTTCCCACTGACGCATCCCGCACCCCTCCTGACTCGGCTCCCGCTGTCCTTTATGTCTGTCTCTGTCCCTGGCCCCCTTTGCCTGTCTGTCTTTCTGTGTATCTCCCTGCCCCTGTGTCTTTCTTCTTTCTCCCTCTGTCTGTCTGTCCAAACCAGCATTCCATCCCCCTCCATTTCCCTCCCACCACACCAGTTCCCTGTGCACCTGCCCTTATGTCTTTCTTATTTTCTTTGTGTTTCCCTTCCTCTCTCTGTCTGTCTGTCCAAAGCAGCATTCCCTCCCCCTCTATTTCCCTCCCCCCCACCCGTTCCCTGTGCAGCAGCATTAGCGTTTCCTCTACCCCCCCCTTTCCCTTCCCACGGTCCGGACTACAAACGTGATGATTCCAGCAGCACTTGCATCAGTCTCCACACGCTGCTTCGGGTCCTTCTACTGCCCTGATTTACTCTGGCACGTCCCTGATGACATTATCAGAGACGCGGCAGAGCAAATCAGGGCAGTAGAAGGGCCCGAAGCAGCGTGTGTAGACTGATGCACACGCTGCTGGAATCGCCATTCGGGCCCGCGGGAAGAGAAGGGGGTGGGTGTCAAAGGAGGAACGGAGATCGGCGGCGGCAGGAGGAACGGAGATCATCGTCTGGTTGCGGTTGGGCTTGTGGAGAGCAGGGAGGCTGTGACGTAGAAAGCAAGTAGGTGGTGACATAAAACCTGCGCATGCGCACTTGTATTTTTGCGACCGATCAGGGAACACGTTTTTTTAGTGTGCATGCGCCCCTATCATTTTATTATATTAGATGATCTACATCTCCAAGAGACATGGTGAAACGTTATATGATGCAAATATTGGAAATTTCCGAAGATATTTTGTCACCACTTACGCAGGTTTATTACCTACCTATTAAAAGAGAGGAACAGCAGCAATTACAAGAAAAGGACCAGCAACCGATAAATGTTACTGCAATATTGGAACATTCTGATATAGAAATGGCTAAGCCAGCAACACTTTTGATTACAGTAGCCTTAGCATAAGATAAAAACTGGTTGCTCAGGCTTTTCTTCAAAAATAGACATAAGAAATTTATGGGACTTAAAATATTGATTTTTCCAGATCTGGCTCGAGATACACAAAGAAGGAGACGTGAATTTCTTCTTTTAAAACCAGGGGTTATAGCTTTGGGGGTGACTTTTTATCTTTGACATCCTTGTAAATGTATGATACAATATCGTATGAAAAAATATGTCTTCTTTGATCCAAGCCAGTTGACAACATTCTTGTCTACAGCACCTCAGGTTTAAGGGGAAATAAGAGGATAATTGATTTTTGTTAACCCATCTCAGCCTAAAGGGTCTATTTTCTTTTATATAACAATTTAGCTTGTTAATATTACTTTAATTTTCAGCTATGTATACTTTGGATCCTTATTGTGGACTAGAGCTGAAGTTAAGCTATAATGATTTTCTTTGTAATAAGTTTGGGATGTAGAATGATTATATTAGTGCTTTATTGGCTTATCTTTATTTTTCTGTACAAGTGATACTTGAATTGTAAATTGAAAATTATAAATTAAAAAAAAAAAAAAAAAAAGATCTAGAAATTGGAACGACGAGTGAGGTGATTAAATTTGCAGATGACACTAAACTTTTCAAAGTTGTTGAAACGCATGTGGATTGTGAAAAATTACAGGCAGACCTTAGGAAATTGGAGGACTGGGCGTACAAATGGTATAAATGCAAAGTGAATCACAGTTACCGGATGCTATGGTCCACCTAGGGGGTTAACACCCTAGAAAAGGATCTGGTATCATTGTAGACAATACAATGAAACCTTCCACCCAATGTGCGGCAGTGGCCAAAAAAGCAAATAGGATACTGGGAATTATTAAAAAAGGGATGGTTAACAAGACTAAGAATGTCATAATGCCCCTGTATCGCTCCATGGTGCGACCTCATCTGGAGTATTGCGTTCAATTCTGGTCTCCTTATCTCAAGAAACATATAGTGGCACTAGAAAAGATTCAAAGAAGAGCAACCAAGATGGTAAAGGGGATGAAACTCCTCTCATATGAGGAAAGGCTAAAACGGTTAAGGCTCTTCAGTTTGGAAAAGAGACGGCTGAGGGGAGATATGATTGAAGTCTATAAAATCCTGAGTGGAGTAGAACGGGTACAAGTGGATCGATTTTTCACTCTGTCAAAAATTACAAAGACTAGGGGCACTTTATGAAGTTACAGGGAAATACTTTTAAAACCAATAGGAGGAAATATTTTTTCACTCAGAGAATAGTTAAGTTCTGGTAAGATGTGGTAAGAGTGGATAGTGTAGCTGGTTTTAAGAAAGGTTTGGACAAGTTCCTGGAGGAAAAGTCCATATTCTGTTATTGAGAAAGACATGGGGGAAGCCACTGCTTGCCCTGTATTGGTAGCATGGAATATTGCTACACCTTGGGTTTTGGCCAGGTACTAGTGACCTGGATTGGCCACCGTGAGAACGGGCTACTAAGCAAGATGGACCATTGGTCTTACCCAGTAATCTATTCACTGTTTTCTCTCACTGCTTTAAAAATACAGAATCAAAATAACTGTGCAAGTTTGCTTTGTCTTGCTTGGTTTTCTTTCTGAATGCAAAATTAACATTCAAATAAATACAAAATTAAAAAAAAATTAAATGTACAACAGATTCTATAAAAAACAGAATGTACATCTGCAGAAAACTACATCAGTATAGAGATACAGCCTATTTGTATGGAGAAATGTTTCCTTCTGTGCACACTCTTGATGTGTCTAGCCTAGAAAAAAAGAGAGACTGGAGGCAACTAAGAAAGCTCCTCCAGTAGACAAGGTGGTCAAGTAATACAGAGCTGGTATAGTAACAGAAGAACAATTCTAAGCTATAAAATTCACTTGCAAAACATGTTTTACTATGTTAGAAGAAAAACTGAAAACTGATCCAAAACGGCAATATTAGATCCAAAGGAAAAAATTTAGGTGCTCTTCTACGAAGTCATGGTAAAAATGACATTTGCCGCAGCTTTACGTGGGACTTTACAATATGATAGCTGCAATTTTAATGCTGAAAGTATTGGAAGCATTGCCAATATCAGCCCTTTTAGGTCCTTTGTTAAAATTGCAGATAGCATTCCATACTGTCCATAGATTTAATGCCTCTTATTCAGGAGGCAGTAAGTGGTTCCACATGAACTCTGCATTAATCAGCATGGGCCTGATTCTATAAATGGTACTCTAGTTAGGTGCCACTAGGCACTGTAATTGAGGCTGCCTAACTAAAATCCGTGTCTAAACTAAATTAAATCAATTAGCGTGCCATTAAAGTTAATTGAATAATTAATGTTAAAATATTAAATTTAAAAGTTAGGCACGGAATTCCACACAGTGCCTAGAACGCCTTTTGGGGCGCCTTCCAGCACCTACCTGAAAAGTAGGCATGGTTGACTTAGATATCACTAGGTGTCCGTGTTATGTGCCATAAAACCTGGCCTAATATGCCAGTACCTACCTCCAGGACACCTAGCAATACCTAAGCATGCCTAAGCGCTGCTAGGTAGGATTCTATAAATGGCTCCTAGCAGTTGGTTGAGAACCATGCTGCTCGGAGTCATTTATAGAATCTGACCTCATGTGCTAAATGCTGTGCTGTCAAATGCCTGCCCATACTATACCCTCTACCATGATGGTCACGTAACATGAAGTTTACTACACATTACAAATTTACTGCAAAGCCCCTTAACACAGTACTGCACTAGAAATTAACACTCAACGAATTGTATGTTAAGTGCCCAATGCAGTTCAGTAGAAGGGTCTCTTAAATGGAAATGTAAAGTGTTTCTTCTGATTTTTGGAGGCAAAAGTCAGTGCAACTTTGCCAACCTGTCAAGACAGAAGAGTAACTACGAATCATTTATAGTAATAGATTATTTTCCATTTATTCAAGAATAAATCTGACTACATACCACAGTTAGATAAACCAAATCAGTAAAATACAACAAAATAACTTTGTAAATGTACCTGACCACGAATGGGGGAGATGGATCCTGGGGATACAGTCCGAGTAAAGGCAGAGATATTTTGCCATGTCGTGTTTACATTTAAGGTGGAGAAAGGTGCATTTTGATACTCAGATTCTGTTTCAGCTGCTGATTTACTGGGTGACAATGGCCTAAAAATTGAACATTAAAATAATTATGCAACTTGTTCATTAGCCAAATTTATTTCATAAATGTACAAAGAAATAGCAGTAATGTCAAATTAAAGAGGCACATAGGAATACATTGAATATACCTACAAACATTCCTTTTACACCCTCCTTTACAAAGCCACGCTAATGTTTTTAGCGTCGGCCGCCAGGTAACATCTCCAACACACAGAGAATTCCTAGATATTCATAGATTTTCAAATAACCATTTAACAGGTACAGGCTATAGATATAAGACAGTACTTGAGAGATTCATTTTATAATGCTTATTCAAAGATATGAGATGTGAACAATAACATAACAAGTGAAACAACATATCTAGGGCCATTGTACAAGACCAATAGGTAGTATGGAGAGAAACATTATACTAGCTGCTTTCACTAGGGTCCACAGGAACTGATGCGCTCTACACAACAGATTTGAGTGATTGAGGTGATTAGAGATGTACCGATTAAAAAGCCCCAAACCCTCATCTCACTCACCAAAAACAACTCAGTACCTGTGCATTTACAGGGTACATAACCCTCAAGTATTTGGTAAACTCAGGATACAGAAGTGAAAAAGCATGCTAAACTATCAGGCTACAAAAACAGCCAGAGTATTCTGCTTTTAAACTAAAAAGGAAACCCTAGCTATGAAGGGGAATGAAACACTTATTTATCTCTCCAGCCTACTACATGTAGATTTTAAAACTGCTGCTAATAAGTGATCTTTTCCTTCCAAAGCCAATCTTTGACTCTTGCATATTAACCAATGGCACTTGGAAACAGCATAGCATATGCCATAGGTAACCATCATTCTGCATACTTATTTTGAAACCAGATTGTTCAAGAAGCTTCATATGGTCTTGATATAAATATTTATCATATAACTTTTCAATTATTGTACTGCTTCCCATATGCTCACCATTATTCTTCATTCAAATGTACTGTATTCAATGCACTACAGTGATGTGAAAAAGATTTGTCCCTTTCCTCCTCATTTCCCCTATTACATATGTCATACTGAATGGTTTCTAATCTTTAAACAAAATGTATTATTAGAGAAAGGGAACAGAGGTATACAAGTAACACTATTTGGTATACACATAACACTATTTTTACTTGACTACTATATTTATTTAATGAACAAAATTATTCAACATTCATAACACCTATGTGAAAAACCAATTGTCCCCTCAATCAACCAACCTGCATCAGGGGTCACTCAATACAATCCTGATGCAGTGAGACATCAATAAAAATAAAAAAAAACAACCAGTCAAATGAAACCGAGATAAAGACTTCAGCGTTGCTGAAATGAAAGTCTGCACAAACGTGCTGTCCATTCAGTGTTTGAAGTGTGATCCCCCATCGTAATTAGTTGTTTGGGAAGTTGCATTAAGTTCATAGTTTATATCCTATCAGCTAAAAGATAACTTACTTAGATGCTGGTGAGGTAGGGAACACAGATATTGTAGGAGGAAGTAAGGCCTTCTTAGGAGATAAAACATTTTCACTTTCTAGCATTTTTTCAACATAATTGGATGGGAACCAGCCAGTATTTCCTTGAATACTGCCATACAGCCAGCCTGCTTCTCCCATGTTGCTTTCATCCACCTGAAAAAACAATGTTAAAAAAACCCCTCCAATCTCAGAATGTGATGCAACTATAACTGGAAACATTTGTTAATTAAAATATTAGACATTGATATTTAAAGTTATAATAGGCCAAGATGCAAAGAAAGTAATAAAAAATGTTTATCAAACTGTTTTTGAGAATTACATAAGTTCATTTCTGAGATAAGACTATCAACTCACTGTGTGCTAGCAAGCAGAGCAAGGTTTGTTTCCCAGCTGTTATTTACATGGATGGAAAGCAGTGGCTTAAATTTTATCCACTATGAAGATTGTCTACTGTCTGCTGAACAGAAGACAATTTATAACTTAACTCTGAGCTTACCGTATATACTAGAATATAAACTGAGATTTTTGGGCCAATAAAATGACCCAAAAATAGAGGTCTTAATTTATATTCAAGCCCCCTTCTGATGATGGTGCTTTTTTTTCTCCCCTCCCCACCCAAAGACCAATATTGCTATCTTCCACTCCCCTAGATGACCAGCACCGCTATCCTCCACCCCTTTCAGATGACTGGCACTCCTATCCCTCCCCCGATGAATGGCACTGCTATTCCCCCCCCCAGTGACCAGCATTCCTATCCTTCACTACCCGCTCTCCCCAGACTGGCATCATACTTACAGTCCTATTGCTCAGAAAGCCGAAGTCAACATCAAAGCTCTGTGCTGGGCTGGTGAGTGGCTTTGAGTATCTGTGAATGCTCAAGGCCTGCTGGCTCCCACCCTCTCCAGGATTCTCACAGGGAGTCCAGCAAGACTTGAGCATGCGCAGATGCCCAAGGCCCTGCACCAACCCAGCACAGAGCATTGGTGTCTGCTTCCTGAGTACCAGAACTGTAACTGCAATGTTGGTCTGGGGCGGGGAGGGGGAGCATTTAGTAGAGGATAGTGCCTAAGTGAACAGGATCAGTCTTCACCATTTGGTTTTAAAGCAGGCAGTGAATATTATGTTTTCAGTGCAGTTTGGTAAGCGAGGGATGTTGTCATTGTACTCTGATGGTTTTTTTTAAGTAATATAACCTCAAATAAATTGATACGTCTGTGTGGAATCGTATTCTTAAATAATCAATTATGTTGTCTAGGGCAGGGGTAGGCAATTCTGGTCCTCGAGAGCTGGAGCCAGGTCAGGTTTTCAGGATCTCCACAATAAATATGTATGAGATAGATTTGCATCTCAAGGAGGCAGTGCATGCAAATCCATCTCGTACATATTCATTGTGGAGATCCTGAAAACCTGACCTGGCTCCAGCTCTCGAGGACCAGAATTGCCTACCCCTGGTCTAGGGGAAAAGCTAGTTTGTAGTATATATTTAAAAAAAACACTTTATTTGTTCTGAAGTTACACATTGTAAAATAAAGTATGTTTATACTCCAATCAACAGTAGGGCTATCATATTTTAAAAAGACAGGATATCTTAAACTTAATCTTATCTTAAGATTTTTTGTGGTAGAAAGCATAGTAGCATCACCACTGAAAATCCAAATATAAAACTTAATTACATAACCATTTATAAAGTTATGCCTACTTATTTGCCACCTATATACAGAGGGGCCCAAAAAATGTATACACACTTCAATAGTGGTTATCTATGCCCTTTTTCAAAATCCGAATCAAATTATGGTGGCGATGTACAGTATTACGTTGTCGCTAAAGATGGCTAAAGCCACCATGTGGCTGTAAGAAGAGTCATAAAATTTTATGCAGATATTTTTCATGTATACATTTTTTTGGGGCCCCTCTGTATTTAAAGCTCACCCTTACCAATTCTTACCTTTTTTTTATAACAGTATAACTTGGGCTGTTTTGGATTAAACAGCTCAAACTATACATATGGCCCAGATCTTTTAAATTAAAAAAAACCACTTATGCAGTCTTCCTTACCTGAATGACATCCCCAGCATGAAAGCTAAGCTCATCATTATTCCTTGCATCAAATGGGTACAAAGCTCTATAGTTCACGAAGGTAGTTGTCGACTTGTATTCTGTTCCGCTAACAGTGTTGTCTAGAGATGATAGAAAAAAAATTAGATTATTATTTATTTATTCTGATTTTTCTTGTTAAACCGTGCCTACAGACATCATTTTAAATGTTTTTCTCCTTGCAATCTTTGTTCAAGTTTCAGTTTTCTTTTCTGGTTTTTCTTTTTTTTGTCTAGTTCCTATGAATAGCTTATTTGCCATATTCTCCTTTTTAGTCTCAAATTAGAAGAACTATCCTCAATCATGTGTCAAGCTTTATCTGAAATTTAATGGAGCTTGGTTAGAACAAGAGAAAGCCTGGTTCAAATCCCTCTTCATCTACAAATTTTCCTTGTGGCCTGACCCCGAATGGAATGAGCCTTGATAAATTCCAGAACAGGCTTCTTTTGAAGTAGGTACGCCAAAGTGATAGTCTCCTTGATCCAGCGCACAATGGTAGACTTGGAATCACCATCCCCCTTATGAGAACCCACTAAGAGGACAAAAAGCCAATCTGATTTCCGTGAAGCGTGAAGGACTTTACAGACATCCAACTTGCGCAACTGCCTCTGCTACAAAGAGCCCTCCAGACTACCCAAAACCGGGAGGACCACGGACTGGTTGACATGAAAAGGCAAAACCACATTTGGCAGAAAGGAAGGAACAGGCTGCAGCACAACGTGCTCCCTAGAAAACTCTTGGAAGGGAGGCCTACAAGAGAAAGTCTACAGCTCGGAAACACGTCTGGCAGAAGTAATGGCCACCAGGATGAACGCCCTTCAACGAGCAAGAACCTATGGGCTCAAAGGGAGGGCATACAAGCATGGACAGGATGAGATTGAGATCCCAGGCCAGAACCGAAGGCCACACTGCTGGCTGAAGCAATTTGGCTGCCCGCAAAAACAAATCATGTCCTGAGAAGATGTCAAATGCCTACCATGCAGCAAACTATGAAATGCAGACAAAGCTGCAATCTGAACCCAGAGGGAAGGCCAGGCCAGACCCCTATCCAGACCATCCTGCAAGAACTCCAAGATGTGAGGCAAAGAGGCACAAATGGAAACCACTCCACGTGCAGCACACCACTCCTCAAAGATATGTCAAACACAAACATAAGCCTGAGAAGTGTAAAGTCTCTGGGACCCCAAGAGAGTGGAGATCACCTTATCTAAATAACCTTTCTTACTTAGGCGTTCCCTTTCAAGAGCCAAGCCGCAAGACAAAAGGGACCCGGATCGGGCCTTGAGTCAGAAGGTCTGGTGAGAGGGGCAACGGAAGAGGATCTGCCACAAGATGACAAACCAGATCTGTGAACCACGGCTGTCGGGGCTAGTCCAGCACCACCAGGATCGTGCAACCCAAAGAAGGACTCTCCCCACCATCGGCCACAGAGGAAACACGTACAGAAAGCCCTCTGACGGCCAAGGCTTCACCAGATCATCCAGCTCCTTGGCCTGAACATCCCTGCGCCGACTGAAGAACTGGGGCGCTTTGGCATTGATAATTGTGGCCATCAGGCCCATGACTGGCTGACCCCAAGCCTGCACAATCAACTTGAAGGCTATGGGACCGAGACACCACTCTCCAGGTTCTAGCATGTGACGACTGAGGAAGTCTGCCTGGACATTCTCCCATTATGTGGGAAGCCGAGATGTCCAGAAGATGAGTCTCTGCTGAGGCCATAAGCACCTCCTCCTGTGCCACCTCCTGTGCCACCAGACGACTCATGGTTTCCCCCTGATGATTGACATAAGTCACCACTGTGGAGTTCTCCGAGAGAACCCGGACCGATGTACCCATTAGCAACATCTGGAATGCTAGCAATGCCAACCGGATGACTCTGATCTCCAGAATACTGATCGACCAAGACGCCTCCTCTGGAGACCAGCTGCCTTGAGTCAAGCGACTGAGACACTGAAGTCCTCAGCCAAGGAGACTGGCGTCCATAATAAGCACTGTCTATTGGGGGTGATCCAGACTCACTCCATGCACCAGGATTGGAAGACTTTAGCCACCACTGGAGGCTGCAACGAACCAACCCCCAAAGAGGAACGGGAGAGTCCAGATTGTGCAACTGAGGGGACCACCGCTGAAGCAGAGCATACTGAAGTGGCCACATGTGAGCCCGAGTCCACCATCAACCTCAAAACCTGGAGAAAATCCAGCACCCAAGGAACCCATCAGAAGGCGAATCTGCAACTTGTTCAATCGGGCCTCTGGGAGGAAGACCACCCATCCCAGCGACTGCAGAAACTCCACAACCTGAGCCATAACCTGGGAACTCTCCTGAAAAGACTTTGCTTGGATCAAACAGTCATCCAGATAGGGATGAACCAGAATTACATTACATTACATTAGTGACTTTTATTCTGCCGTTACCTTGCGGTTCAAGGCGGATTGCATAAGAGGTTATCTGGACATTTCCAGAAGAGTTACAGAGTTGAACGGGTTACTTCGGGGAATTGAAGAGCTTCCTGTGGTGTTAGTTTGTTTTGATGGATTTCCTCTTTGCGCAAGGCCGCCGCCATGACTACCATAATCTTGGTGAACATTCACGGAGCCATGGTGAGGCCAAAGGGAAGTGCGCAAAACTGATAGTGCTGTCCCAAGATCACAAAACGAAGGAACCTCTGATGGGAAGCGCAAATCAGAACATGCAAGCAGGCCTCCGTTAGATCGAGAGAAGTCAGGAATTTCCCCGGTTGGACCACCAGAAGAACAGATCTCAGGGTCTCCATGTAAAAAGAGAGAACCCTGTTGACTCCCTTCAGATCCAGAATGGGCCGAAAAGACCCCTCTTGTTTGGGTACTACGAAATAAATGGAATACCGGCTGGTGCAAAACTCCTGAGGAGGCACTGGAACTACTGCTTTGAGGTCTAGCAACCTTTGCAGCGTCTGACAAAAAGCCCGCTTCTTCCATGCCGTCTGACAAGGAGAAGATAGGAAGCGATCTGGAAAGGGCCGGGAAAACTCCAGAGCATAACCATCCCGAATCACCTCCAGGACCCAGTAATCCATAGTGATCTTGGCCCAGCCCTAGTAAAACAGAATAAAAAAGGAAGCAGAAACGAGAGGCCCATGCACACAAAAGCAATAAAGAATTTCAAATAACTTTAGGGTCCTGCAAACTGATGTGAGGCCACAGGTGCTGCATGTGAATGGTAGAACCAAAATAAGCATTTTAGAAAACTTCTAAACAACAGAAGCTATTTCATGTGTGGGCTTTTTCTAATAGATGTGAGGACATGTCATTTTGCTTATCTTCAGAGAAAAAGATCATCCAGAGTCAAAACAGAGCAGGATATTATTCATACTCCCTATATTAATCCCTTCTCTTGCTCATCTTCCACACCCTTTTTAAACCTCCCAAGTCCCCTCTGTTCCCCTGATCCTCCACACAATCTTATTCCTCACCCACTCTCTCTTTCCCCACATCCATTCACTCTCCTCTCTTGCCCTGCCCCCTCCATTCTCATGACTCCTTCTTTTTTGTCACATACTCCTCCATCCCTCACTCACCCAATCATCCCAGCTTGTATACAGCAGGTGGGACCAGTAGTGCTCAACTTTAAGATATATCTTTCTCCCTCTCTTTCTAGTCCAGAAAGCACAGTTACTTACCGTAACAGGTGTTATCCAGGGACAGCAGGCAGATATTCTTGACTGATGGGTGACGGCACCGACGGAGCCCCGGTACGGACACTTTTAGAGTGATTGCACTCTAAGAACTTGGAAAGTTCTAGAGACCGCACCGCGCATGCGCGAGTGCCTTCCCGCCCGACCCCGACGCGCGGTCCCTCAGTTAAGATAAGCCAGCTAAGAAGCCAACCCGGGGAGGTGGGTGGGATGCAAGAATATCTGCCTGCTGTCCCTGGATAACACCTGTTACGGTAAGTAACTGTGCTTTATCCCAGGACAAGCAGGCAGCATATTCTTGACTGATGGGTGACCTCCAAGCTAACTAAAAGAGGGATGGAGGGAAGGTTGGCCATTAGGAAAACAAATTTTGTAAAACAGATTGGCCGAAATGTCCATCCCGTCTGGAGAAAGCATCCAGACAATAATGAGATGTAAAAGTATGGACTGAGGACCACGTAGCAGCTTTGCAGATTTCCTCAATAGGCGTGGAACGGAGGAAAGCTACAGATGCTGCCATAGCTCTTACTCTATGGGCCGTGACGGAACCTTCCAGTGTCAGTCCCGACTGAGCATAGCAGAATGAAATGCAAGCCGCAAGCCAATTAGATAGCGTACGCTTAGACACAGGACGTCCCAATTTATTCGGATCAAAGGACAGAAAAAGTTGGGGAGATGATCTGTGGGGCTTAGTACGGTCTAAATAGTAAGCTAAAGCCCGCTTACAGTCCAAAGTATGAAGAGCCTGTTCTCCGGCATGGGAGTGAGGTTTGGGAAAAAAAACAGGCAGTACAATAGATTGGTTGAGATGGAACTCAGAGACAACCTTAGGGAGAAACTTTGGATGTGTACGTAGAACCACCTTGTCATGATGAAAGATTGTGAAAAGGGGGTCAGAGACTAGTGCATGGAGCTCACTGATCCTCCTGGCAGAGGTGAGAGCAATAAGAAAAAGTACCTTCCAAGTGAGAAATTTGAAAGAGGCAGTAGCCAAGGGTTCAAATGGAGGTTTCATCAAGGTGGAGAGAACCACGTTCAGATCCCAGATTACAGGAGGTGCTCTGAGAGGTGGTTTCATATTGAAAAGACCTCGCATGAATCTGGAGACTAGGGGATGAGCTGAAAGGAGTTTCCCCTGGACCGGCTCATGAAAGGCCGTAATGGCACTGAGATGGACTCTGACGGAAGTAGATTTAAGACCAGAGTTAGACAGAGACAGCAGATAATCCAAAAGAGTCTCCACTGCAAGAGACTTGGGATCATGATGATGAAGGAGACACCAAGAAGAAAACCTTGTCCACTTTTGATGGTAACATTGTAGAGTGGCTGGCTTCCTGGAGGCGTCCAGAATGGAGCGAACAGGCTGAGATAGAATAAGATCAGTTGAAGTCAGCCCGAGAGATACCAAGCTGTCAGGTGGAGGGACTGCAGGTTGGGATGGAGAAGGGTTTCCTGATTCTGTGTAAGCAGAGAGGGAAACAGTGGAAGTAGAAATGGATCCCTGGAACTGAGTTGAAGTAGAAGGGAGAACCAATGCTGCCTGGGCCACCGTGGAGCAATCAGGATCATGGTGGCCCGTTCCCTCTTTAGTTTGAACAAGGTCCGAAGCATGAGAGGTAGAGGAGGGAAAGCATAGAGGAACAGATTGGACCAATCCAGAAGAAAAGCATCCGCTGCTAGACGGTGGGGAGAGTAAAGTCTGGAGCAGAATTGGGGCAACTGATGATTGTGAGGAGCTGCAAAGAGGTCCACTTGAGGAGTGCCCCATTGAGCAAAGATGGACTGTAGAGTCGATGGGTCGAGAGTCCATTCGTGGGGTTGGAGAACTCTGCTGAGCTTGTCCGCTAAGTAATTCTGTTCTCCTTGAATATAAATCGCCTTCAGGAATATGTGGCGAGTGGTTGCCCAGGACCAGATTTTCTGAGCTTCCTGGCATAAGAGGCGAGAGCCTGTTCCACCCTGTTTGTTGATGTAGTACATGGCTACCTGGTTGTCTGTGCAGAGTAGAAGGACTTGAGGAAACAGAAGGTGTTGGAAGGCCTTGAGGGCATAGAACATTGCCCTGAGTTCTAGGAAATTGATATGATGCTTCTTTTCCTGAGGAGTCCAAACGCCTTGAGTTTGATACTCGTTCAAATGGGCTCCCCATGCATAAGGGGAGGCGTCGGTGGTGATGACCAGTTGATGAGGAGGCAGATGGAACAGAAGGCCCCTGGAGAGATTTGAGGATGTCAACCACCATTGTAGAGACTGACGAAGAGACGATGTCACAGATATGTGTCGTGAGCAAGAGTCTGTCGCCTGAGACCACTGTAGGGCCAGGGTCCATTGAGGAGTGTGCAGGTGAAGACGAGCCAGAGGTGTGACATGAACTGTGGAGGCCATGTGACCCAAGAGAATCATCATCTGCTTTGCAGAAATGGAGTGCTGGGGCAGCACCTGCTGACAGAGCGACTGGAGGTTGTGAAGACGGTTGTCCGGCAAGAAGGCTCTCATCTGGACAGTGTCCAGCACCGCTCCAATGAATTGAAGTCTCTGTGTAGGAAGAAGGTGAGACTTGGGTACATTGATTTCGAACCCTAGAAGTTGTAGAAAAAAGATGGTCTGGTTGGTGGCCAGAAGAACAGCTTGAGATGAAATGGCCTTGATCAACCAGTCGTCCAGGTAGGGAAAAACCTGAAGGTGGTGGGAGCGCAGGAACGCTGCCACCACTACCAGACATTTTGTGAACACTCTTGGAGAGGAGGCAAGACCGAAGGGGAGTACTCTGTATTGATAATGACAGTGATTGATCATGAAGCGAAGGTACTGTCTGGAGTCCGGATTGATTGGAATGTGAGTGTAGGCCTCTTTGAGATCGAGAGAGCATAGCCAGTCGTTGTGATCGAGGAGAGGATAAAGTGTTGCTAAAGATAGCATCTTGAATTTTTCTTTGACCAAGCATTTGTTGAGGTCTCGCAGATCCAGAATGGGTCTTAGGTCCCCTGTTTTTTTGGGAACTAGAAAATAACGGGAGTAGAATCCCTGCCCCCTTTGATCCAGAGGAACTTCCTCTATGGCATTCAGAAGGAGGAGGGATTGAACCTCCTGACGAAGAAGGGCAGATTGAGGAGTGTGCAAAGCAGACTCTTTTGGTAGACTTTGGCCTGGAAGGGTGTGAAAGTTGAGAGAGTAGCCGTGGCGGATGATGTTGAGGACCCATTGGTCCGAAGTGATAACTTCCCACCGGCTGAGAAAGAAAGAGAGTCGTCCTCCTATGGGTTGAGGGAGGAGAGGAGATGTGTGAACACTGGCTATGCCCTCGAGGACTAAGTCAAAAGGGCTGAGTCGATTTTTGCTGGGGAGGCTGCTTGGCTGGTTGTTGCTGCTGAGGTCTAGGCGTTTGCCTCTGTTGTTGACGCTGCCTCCGAGGTTGCTGAGTGGACGGCTGCAAGGGGCGAGCCACAAAACGCCGCTGATAGGCCGATTGCTGTCTAAATGGCCGTGGAGGTGGGGGTTTCTTCTTGGTCTTAAGAAGGGTATCCCAGCGGGTTTCATGAGCCGAGAGCTTCTGAGTCGTCGAGTCCATAGATTCTCCGAACAGCTCATCCCCTAAACATGGGGCATTAGCCAACCGGTCTTGATGATTAACATCAAGCTCGGAGACTCTGAGCCAGGCCAAACGTCGCATGGCTACAGACATGGCTGTTGCTCTAGAGGTAAGCTCAAAGGTGTCATATATAGACCTTACCATGAATTTTCTGAGCTGGAAAAGAGATGAGGAGCACTGATGGAAAGCCTCACGATTCCCCACAGGAAGGTACTGCTCAAAGGAAGCCATGGTGGTAAGGAGATGCTTTAAGTAAAAAGAAAAATGAAAAGCATAGTTACCAGAACGATTAGCAA
The DNA here is from genome assembly GCF_902459505.1 of Geotrypetes seraphini. Classification (NCBI taxonomy): domain Eukaryota; kingdom Metazoa; phylum Chordata; class Amphibia; order Gymnophiona; family Dermophiidae; genus Geotrypetes; species Geotrypetes seraphini. The sequence continues at coordinate 110,156,328 of NC_047086.1, forward strand.
GCATCGCATTCTGGTAAAGTCGCTTACCAAATTTGTCCATGGCTTTTCCCTCTCTGCCAGGAGGAACAGAGGCATAGACACTAGCTCCTAAGGACTTCTTGAGGGTGGATTCTACAAGGAGAGACTCATGAGGGAGCTGTGGTTTATCGAACCCAGGAATAGGGATCACTTTATATAGGGAATCCAATTTGCAGGGAGCTCCCGGGACAGTAAGAGGAGTCTCCAAATTATTGTAAAAGGTCTCCCTCAGGATGTCATGTAAAGGGAGTTTTAAGAATTCCTTTGGAGGCTGGTCAAAATCAAGAGCGTCTAGAAAAGCTTTGGACTTTTTAGACTCAGCCTCCAGAGGAATGGAAAGAGATTCACACATATCTCTTAAAAAAGAAGAGAAAGAGGTGGAATCAGGTTTGGAGGAAATATCCTGAAGAACAGGCTCGTCCTCCTCTGACGAACACTCCCCTTCTGACTGAAAAGGTTCTTCAGAGTCGCCCCACAGATCAGGGTCTCGAACATGGGGACCACGGTCCCGAGACTCAGGGGTGGATGGTTCCCGGTGTCGGGACTTCTGTACCGACTTACCCGACCTCATCGACGCGGTACCGGGTGATGTTATCGGTCGCACCGGAGCCGAAGTCTGTACCGATTGGTGATGAGACCTGGGCTCCGGTGCGAGGACAGGCATCGATGCCGATGAGGCCAAGTGTACCGGTACCGAAGGAGTGGATGGTGACAATACAGACTGTTCCACGATCGGTACCGGTTGCTCAGTGGGGACCGACACCGGAGGGCTCGGTGTCAGGAGAGCTGGAAGGAGTTGTTTGAGTTGTTCCTTCAGCTGCACCTGCAAGATGGCCGCAATGCGATCATCAAGGGAGGGCACCGGTACCGCTTTTTTCTTCTGCGGTACCTGCGGTGCCGCTCGACGCCCTGGAGATGAGGAGCCCGATGTCGAGGGACTCACCTCAATAGGGGCGGAGCGCTTCCGCTGGCGCCTCACGGTCGGCAGGATTGGACTCTCTGCAATGGAGACCAGAGGACGTTCCAGCGGGGAAGGCTTCTTAGCCGGCTTACCTGCATGCTGCGACGCCGACGCGGTATCGCGTGGCGTTGATGAGGTGGGTGCCGACGAAACAGGTACCGAGACCGGCGCCGAAGACGTGGGGTCGGACATGTCGGTGCCGAAAAGCAGTCTCTGCTGTATTTCTCGATTTTTGAGAGTCCGCTTTTTCAAAGTGGCACAGTGGGTGCAGGTAGAGGCCTGATGTTCCGGACCCAGACACTGAAGGCACCAGTTGTGTGGGTCTGTAAGGGAAATAGGCCGTGCACACCGCTGGCACTTCTTGAACCCGGGCTGAGGGGGCATGAACGGAAAAACGGCTTCTGCCAAATCGAAGGCCGAGGCCTCGATGATGGCAGTAGGCCCCGCCGGGGCAAATCAAGAAACTTGACAAAAAATAATTAGATTTTTTTTTTTTTTTTTTTACAAAAGAAAGAAAAAAGGAATTCAAAAAAAAAAATCCGAAAGGTTTACGCGAGCGGGAAGGCGAATGAAAAAAATTTTTCAACAGCCGTTGAAAATGCGACTTCTTAGCTCTGCGGAAACTAAGAAACTGAGGGACCGCGCGTCGGAGTCGGGCGGGAAGGCACTCGCGCATGCGCGGTGCGGTCTCTAGAACTTTCCAAGTTCTTAGAGTGCAATCACTCTAAAAGTGTCCGTACCGGGGCTCCGTCGGTGCCGTCACCCATCAGTCAAGAATATGCTGCCTGCTTGTCCTGGGATAACTGTTGTACTTCAAACTGCATGCTTTAGAGACAGACAGAGAAGGATGCAGCGTAAAGTAGAGTGAGTGAGTATGTGTGAGTGAGTGAGTGAGTGTGAGAGAGAGTGAGTGTTGGGGTTAGGGTTAGGAGTGAAAGAAATGGGGCAGCGGCTATGATCAACAATGCTAGCTAGCACTCTGATACATCATCTCTTCTGGACATTTTGCACAAAATGAGAAATTACACAACAGAGGATCATTATGCAGCCCTGGTTATAATATTCACATATGTCCTGTAAAGCTACCTTCTTTTTTCCACTCAGCCATAAGACTTTTATGCCCAATCTGTTTCTTTTTGTCCACAAATTTCTCATCCAAAGTGAATTTGGAAATGCCTTTTTCTGCCTCTCTCTGGTTCTCAGCATCTTTTCTTTTTTTTTCTTCCGCTTGCTGTTTTCGTCTCTCTTCTGCTTCCTTAATCTGCTGCTTTCTTTTTTCTTCCTCCTGTTGCCTTTGTCTCTGTTCTGTTTGCCTCCTGATCTCAGCTTGTCTATTCCTCTCCTCTTCACGGCATTTCTCTTCTACAAGCTTCTGCTGTTGAGCTTCCCTCTCTCTCTGTCTGGAAGCCTCCTCTTCCATTCTCTGCTTCTCAGCTAGGACCTTCTCTTGGAGTCGTTCTTCTTGGAGTCGTTTCTGTTTTTCTTCTTCTTCCTGTCTGACTTTTTCTTTCCAGATATTTTCTTTCTCTTGCTTTGCTCGCCTTAAAGAGAGAAAACAGACAGCACCATACATAAGGTTACAAATTTTAAACCTAAACATTCATTATTGTCAAATGCGATTATTTTTTCCCTAGCAAAATAATAAACTTGTAGTTAACCCTCTCCAGAAAAAGTGATGATGATGTTTGTACCATGATGTTTGTTTTCTAACAGCAGCTTAAAATGACAAATCACATGATCTTCCTCTTCTTCTGTGCCAACCCCCCCCCCCCCCCAACACACACACACACAATTCCAAAGTTAGAGCATGCCAGGAAGGGACTTGTATGCCAACAGACAAAGAAAGGAGTCAATTTTGATTTGACACAATAACCTGAATAATTTAAATACAAGTTGCAACATTAATTTAATTCATATATTTAGCACTGCAATCCATATAGGTAGCATGAAAAATGATAATTCTTTTTAGTCACCTTAGCCTATTCTTCATTCTTATAGTATTGAGCCTACGTTGATTTAAACATCCCAATATTATCTGTAAAACAGACAGGCAAGCTATGTGTTCACTAGCACTCATTGAATGTACCGGTGGAAGAAGAAGATACAGCAGTGATGATCCATGTGGGGACGAACAACGTGAGTAGCAGGAACTACAAAAGAGAAGCACTGAAGGACCAGTTCCGGATGCTAGGAAGGAAGCTGAAGACCAGAACACAGAGGATAGCGTTCTCGGAGGTCCTGCCGGTACCCAGGGCCGACGAGAAGAGGCAGATAGAGCTACAAGGAGTCAACGCGTGGATGCACCGCTGGTATGAGGAAGAAGGATTCCACTTCGTGCGCAACTAGACAATGTTCTGGGGGAAGAGCAAGCTGTACAGGAAGAATGGACTCCACCTTAGCAGAGACGGAACGAGGTTACTTGCAAGCAACTTCAAGAGAGAAGTTGAGAAATTTTTAAACTAGGAAGAAGGGGAAAGCCGACAGTCGACCAAGAGAAAGAGTCAATGGTTCGGGAACCGGTATACCCAGAGGATCCCGTGCAGGAAGATATAGGGGAAGACTCATCAGATCATAGGCAAGACAGACCGATAGGGACACAAGAGGGAAGAAAGTGAAAGAAGGGATCAGGCCACAAATTCGTGTATGTACATGAATGCAAGGAGCCTAAGGAATAAGATGGGTGAATTAGAAGCAATGTCACAAAAAAATAACGTTGATATCATCAGAATCACGGAAATATGGTGGACTGAGGAAAACGTCTGGGACACTGTGATACCGGGATACAAGCTATACTGCAGAAACAGAGTGGCTCAATAAGGTGGGGGCATTGCCATATACGTCAAAGAAGGAATTGAATCCACTAGAGAGAGCACGCCACAACTGACGGATAAGTTAGAGTCTCTATGGGTCAAACTTCCGGGAACGAATGCACTGGAAATGAAGATTGGCATCTACTACCGATCCCCAGGGCAGTCCGAGGAAATTGATGGAGAAATAACGGACGAGATTAAATGCAACTGCAAGGGAGGCAACACAGTTATCATGGGTGACTTCAACTATCCAGGGATAGACTGGAACCTAGGTACCTCCGGCTGTGCTAGGGAGACCAAGTTCATGGATGCTGTAGGCGATTGCTTCCTGGAAAAACTTGTCAAGGAAAATACTAGAGGAAATGCAATACTGGACTTAATTCTAAAGGGACTACGAGGACCGGCACAAGGTGTAGAAGTAGAAGGAACGCTGGGAAACAGCGATCACAACATGATCCGCTTCGACCTGGATACAGGGGCAAAATATCGGACCAGAACAATGGCCACGGCATTGATCTTCCGTAAAGGGAATTACGAAGGGATGAGACTCATGGTGGGGAAGAAGATTAAGAAGAGGATAAGCGCTGTAAAAACGCTAGAGCAAGCTTGGTCCCTTTTCAAGGACGCAGTCACCGAGGCGCAAGATCTTCATATACCACGTAGCAACAAAGGATCCAAGAGGAAAAAGAACAAAGAACTGGCGTGGCTCACTGTTGAGGTGAAGGAAGCGATCAGAGACAAGAAAACCTCATTTATGGAATGGAAAAGGTCAAAAATGGATGAAAACTGGAATAAGCACAAACATCAACGCAGGTGCCATAAGGCGGTAAAAGGAGCCAAAAGAGGCTACGAGGAAAATATAGCCAAGGAGGCAAAAAACTTCAAGCCATTCTTTCGATACATTAAGGGGAAATGATCCGCAAAGGAAGTGGTGGGGCCGTTGGATGACCATGGAATAAAGGGAATACTAAAGGAAGATAAAGAAATCGCTGAAAAACTGAACACATTTTTTGCGTCTGTATTTACCGAAGAGGATATACGCAACATACCGGAACCCATCAGGCTCTATGCTGGAAACGAAGACGGGAAACTGACATGGCTGACAGTCAGTCTGGAAGAGGTATACAGACAGATTGATAGGCTAAAGAGCGACAAATCCCCAGGACCGGATGGCATCCATCCGAGGGTTATCAAGGAACTGAAAGGGACTATAGCTGAATTGCTTCAACTAATAGCCAACCTGTCAATCAAATCGGGGAAGATTCCGGATGACTGGAAGGTAGCAAATGTTACACCGATCTTCAAAAAGGGTTCGAAGGGAGATCCGGGAAACTACAGACCGGTGAGTCTGATCTCAGTACCGGGAAAGATAGTAGAGGCACTGATAAAGGACCGCATCATTGATCACCTTGATGGACACAGTCTGATGAGGACCAGCCAGCATGACTTCAGCAAAGGCAGATCTTGTCTGACAAACTTGCTGCACTTCTTTGAGGGGGCAAACAGGGGGATAGACAAGGGTGATCCAGTCGGCATTGTTTATCTGGATTTTCAGAAGGCGTTCGACAAGGTTCCACATGAACGACTACTTCGGAAGATTGCGAGTCATGGAATCGAGGGTGAAATACTCACTTGGATCATATACTGGCTGGAGCATAGGAAACAGAGAGTGGGGATAAATGGACAATACTCGGACTGGAAGAGCGTCACTAGTGGGTGCCGCAGGGCTCGGTGCTTGGACCTGTGCACTTCAACATCTTTATACATGATCTGGAAATTGGTATGACGAGCGAGGTGATTAAATTTGTGGACGATACTAAGCTATTCAGACTAGTGAAGATGCAGGAGGATTGTGATGATCTGCAACATACTTGAGAAATGGGCTGCGACACGGCAAATGAGGTTCAACATGGATAAGTGTAAGGTGATGTATATTGATAACAAAAATCTCATGCACGAATACAGGATGTCCGGGGCTGTACTTGGAGAGACCTCCCAGGAAAGAGACTTGGGAGTTCTGATCGACATGTCAATGAAGCCGTCTATGCAATGTGTGGCGTCGTCGAAAAGGGCGAACAGAATGCTAGGAATGATTAAAAAGGGGATCATGAACAGATCGGAGACGGTTATCATGCCGCTGTACCGGGCTATGGTGCGCCCTCACCTGGAATACTACGTCCAGCACTCGTCGCCGTACATGAAGAAGGACACGGTACTACTCGAAAGGGTCCAGAGAAGAGCAACTAAAATGGTTAAGGGGCTGGCGGAGTTGCCGTACAGTGAGAGACTGAAGAAACTGGGCCTCTTCTCCCTTGAAAAGAGGAGACTGAGAGGGGACTTGATCGAAACGTTCAAAATACTGAAGGGAATAGACTTAGTAGATAAAGACAGACTGTTCACCCTTTCCAAGGTAGGGAGAACGAGAGGGCACTCTCTAAAGTTGTAAGGGGATAGATTCCGTACAAACATAAGGAAATTCTTCTTCACCCGGAGAGTGGTGGAAAACTGGAACGATCTTCCGGAATCTGTTATAGGGGAAAACACACTTCAGGGTTTCAAAACAAAGTTGGACAAGTTCTTGCAAAACTGGAATATACGCAGGTGAGGCTGGACTCATTTAGAGTACTGGTCTTTGACCTGAGGGCCACCGCGTGAGCGGACTACTGGGCAGAATGGACCACTGGTCTGACCCAGCAGCAGCAATTTTTATGTTCTTATATCTTGTTTTAAACACTGGCCCAAAGATTTTCAAGAAGGAAGGCAAGTTTATACTCAAGTGTGCTGCTGTTAGCAAAGAACAAACATTATGAGTAAGTAATTTCACTTTTCCTGATGACATGGACACTTGATGCAGGCACATGCAAGAATAGTTAGCAAAAGGTCTAATAAAGAAGACAGACAACTAAAATGGCATACACAAAATATATAATTTTATCAATTAAACTGTTTTGTCATTTTTTTCTATCAATGAAAATTAAACTCCAGACACTGAAGACAAGATGGTAAGACAACCCAAGAAACCAATATAAGTGTCCTTCAAAGGATAGGAGCTGGATAAGACAAATCTTCATTCCTAACAAGAAATGCAATAACTGGAACATGTAAGGCCTCAACACAAAGCCATGCCTTTGCCTTTTGTTTTGATATTATTCCTGATGGTAATGATGGAGGGAATTTTTATCTTTTGTATAGATACTGATTGATTATAAGTGCTTGGTTGATTATCATTATTTGTATATAAATTGTATTGCACTTTTTGTTGGCATTAAAAATTAAATAAAGTTTAAAAAAATTCACAAGTGGTTCCAGACTTTTTGCACACCACTGTAAGAAGCCAAATGTTTTCAAAGTGATGTATAAAACTTTAAAATCAATTCTAGTAAGAAATGGAAGCCAATGTAATTGTTCTAATAAAGGGATAACCCTATCAAATTTTGATTTGAATGAAACAATTTTAGCAGCCACATTTTGTAAAAGTTAAACCCTTTTTAGAAGCTTTTTCAAGAGGCTTAAGTACAACACATTACAATAATCTAAGTGAGAAAAGTATAATGGACTGAGCTATTCTTTGTAAATCATCTATAGAAAAATAGTTACAAATTTGACAAAATATGCAATTTATCAAACATTTCTATGTAAGGGCCCTTTTTCTAAGCTGCATTAAATGCTAACAAGTGCTTAATGCAGGAAAATGATCTAATGCAAGACATGCTAAAGCTTTCTGTGTTAGTTTTTATATTTGCACACTAAGACCTGGATTCTGTATAGGACGCCTGGTCTCAGAAGCCGATGGGCGTCCTATATAGAATTGGGCCTAAGGCCGCCTAAGGTAAACCCAATTCTCTAACTGAACCGGGTTATTGTAGACACAACCGCTAAGCTTATCGTGGCAAGGGATGTAAGCTATATCAAGGCTGTCTCCGTGCATTAGTGCTAATACATGGGGACAGCCTTGATACAGCCTGCACGGTGAAACATGTCAGCAAAACTCCCCAGTCGACTACACTGAATATAAAAGATAAGTGGCTTTTAAATATATATATCTACATAAGTAAAAGCACTATAAAAAAATAAATATAAGTAAGGATAATGTTAAGGATGAATGACGAGTTTAGTAGTACTTCATAAAGTATGTTAATGAAGTTTTACTGCACCTATCTGAAATCCTTAAAATAAAGAATGCTGATATAATTGCATGATATGTGGTCAGTTTGTTAATGGAAAGAGCATGTTTGCAAAAATAAATCCGTACTGGGATAAACTAAAGCACAAATAATTACTGCTCATTTTAGAGAACAGTTTTACATAATAATGCTATCACTGCTGTGGTGCAGTTTTCATATTTACCCCCCCCCCTTTTTTTTTTCCAAAACCGCAGAAGCAGTTTTTAGCACACACCTATGCGCTGAATGCTCTGCGCTGCTAGGGCGGTACTTGGAGAGACTTCCCAGGAAAGAGACTTGGGAGTTATGATTGACAAGTCGATGAAGCCGTCCACGCAATGTGTGGTGACGGCGAAAAGAATGCTAGGAATGATAAAGAAGGGGATCACGAACAGATCGGAGAAGGCTATCATGCCGCTGGACCGGGCCATGGTGCGCCCTCACCTGGAGTACTGGTTGCCGTACATGAAGAAGGACACGGTACTACTCGAAAGGGTCCAGAGAAGAATGACTAAGATAGTTAAAGGGCTGGAGGAGTTGCCATACAGTGAAAGATTAGAGAAATTGGGCCTTTTCTCCCTTGAACAGAAGAGATTGAGAGGGGACATGATTGAAACATTCATGGGAATAGACTTAGTAGATAAGGACAGGTTGTTCACCCTCTCCAAGGTAGGGAGAATGAGAGGACACTCTCTAAAATTGAAGGGGATAGATTCCGTATGAACGTAAGGAAGTTCTTCTTCACTCAGAGAGTAGTGGAAAACTAGAACGCTCTTCTGGAGTCTGTCGTAGGGGAAAACACCCTCCAGGGATTCAAGACAAAGTTAGACAAGTTCCTGCTGAACCAGAACGTACGCAGGTAGGGCTAGTCTCAGTTAGGGTGCTGGTCTTTGATCAAGGGCCGCCGCGTGAGCAGACTGCTGGGCACGATGGACCATTGGTCTGACCCAACAGCGGCATTTCCTATGTTTTTATGAGTGTTGGGAGCAGCACAGAGCTGGCCTGTGCTAAAAACCACTTTCACGGTTTTGTAACGGGGGGAAGTTATTTATTTGTCGCTTCCATTTGTCTGGCAGTCAATCAGTGTGTTAAATCTATTTTATGCTGACTGTGTTTAAAAGATAGAGCAATTAGCTGAAAAGGTCTTCAAATGTTTATATACATATTCAAACCCACAGACCTCAGAAGAACCGTGCTGTATGTCTAGTTTCTTCAAAGAACATACAGACCAATTACGGCATCCATGGTCGTCATAGGTCTCTATAACATTTTTTATTTTTAGTTTTAATTTTTAGTAGTTATTTGACTTAACATATCAAAAAGTACTTATCTTTTATCTACGCGGGTGGGGGTAGGCACTCCGACATAGACTATGTTTCGCCCCGAATGGGCTATATCAAGGAATCCCCCTTATATCAAGCGACTCATGCTTCCCGCTATAGATTTTTAATCAGGAACTTTTATAGATTTTTATAGAGACCTATGACGACCATGGATGCCGTAATTGGTCTGTATGTTCTTTGAAGAAACTAGACATACAGCACGGTTCTTCTGAGGTCTGTGGGTTTGAATATGTATATAAACATTTGAAGACCTTTTCAGCTAATTGCTCTATCTTTTGATTTCTAAAGAGGTCTAAAACCTTTGAGTCTGATATAATAAATTTGTATTGACTGTGTTTAAAGACAGTCGACTCTCAGTTAACCGGCACCCATGAGGATTGATAGATGCTGGATAAATGTAGTTTCTGGTTGCTTGAGAGTTACTATTAAAAATAAGCCTACCGTAACTAATACTATACCTCATACTATGCCATACCATAAACTGTTCCAGACAAACTACCAGACATGTGGTAAGCAAAGCGTGGGTGTACTTAGGTGTGGCATGCCAAATTTAAACTTAAATTTCTGCCAGAAATTGATTTTATTTTCACTTTTATTTAAAGTATTACAGTATTTCTTAGATTGTTTTTGCTGGTTGCTTGAGAGTTCTGGTTGCTTGAGTTCTGGTTATCAGAGAGTCTGCTGTATATTATTCTTTCATTTTAAATTGATGTTACCTTATAGCTTCTTCCTCCTGTTTCTTTTTTTGTGCTAATTCAGCCCTCTTCCTTTCAATCTCTCTCAGTTTGTCTTGTTTTATCTTCTGCAGCTGCTGAAGGGCTACCTGCTGCTTGTTGTAACTTTCCCTCAGTTCCTATTGATAAATCACAGTAATGTTTAAGGTTAGTGAATAGAACAAAGGCATTTGTGAGGAGAACATTCAAGGTTTATATAAGGGACTTCAAAGTTCATTTTAGACCAGCAGGATTATAAAAAATAAAGTCAGGGCCAGTGCAAAAATATTAGGCAAACCTTCAGCATAGCTGGCCTGCTCTACCCATCACCCCCCATATTCAGACCCCTAGAAAAGTGATTCTCAATCCATCTCTATTGTACCTCCTAGCCTGTTAGGATTTCAAGATATAAATAATACATATGATGAGATATACTTCCATCCAATGGTTGTAACACATCCAAATTTCTCACATGCATATTCACTACGGATATCCTTTAAAGTGAACTGGGTAGGAGATATGCCTGGAGGAGCTTGAGAAAGACCACCATCCCCGACATTTGACAATTAAACTCAAAAATAATGATAATCCCAATATCAACCTTCCCAGAATAATTCTGTAAAAATGCATAGCTAGATGTCCTAATTTTAAATAAGAACATTTGGATTTAGTTCATGACTTTTATTAGTAGTGGTTCAAGGTATTCAGGTATGCTAGTTTTGTAGCTGAGTTTCCAGGTTTATTCATTTTTTGATATACCACCAATGGCAATAACGTCATGGGGTTTACAATAATAAAATTTACAATAAAATCTTAGTAAAGAAGCTATATCAAGATAAAAGAAAAATTAAGAATAAAATTAAAGATAAGACACTATTCAAGTCCTCTAGCTCTGGTACGAGATACTTATCCACCAAATGTATCTGTAAATGTGTTATCTATAGACTTCCAACACAGAGAAGCTGAAGAACTGGTCAAAGATATACAAAGATGGGAATGAAATGAGAGGTGCTGCTGTTGAGAGGTTTCAACTTGAGGGATATGGATTGGAACATCTCATCTGCTGAAGCAGAAAAAAATAGAGATTGTGGATCTGCTCAAATAGTGACTAAACCCATGAGGGAAGGAGCAATGCTGGATCAATGTCCTGGTGAGGCCCAAGTGAGCAGTAGTGATCACAGATAAGGATTAATATAAGTGTTATAGTGGAGTGCAAACACACAAAACTCAAGTCCTGAATTTCAAACATACTGATTTTAGCAAAATGAAGGAGCATCTGGGGAAAGAGCTGACAGAATGGGATGAAATAAGAGAAGTGAAAAGACAGTAGTTCAAGCTGATAAGAAGCTATAAAAATTTCAGCGTCTTTATCCTCCACCACGGTAACAGCTCAGACGCTCCTAGGAATTCTATAAGTGGTGGAGAATGTTGGAGAGCATCGGAGAGTATTACCGCGGCAGCTGGTAATACTAGCACAGCTTTGTAAAGGAGGGGTATGTATAAAAGGACATAAAAGCAAGAGGAAAAGGAAACCAATATAGTTCTCCAAACAAGTGGTTAAAGAACTCAAGGCAAAAGAGATGGCATTCATGAAATACCGAAGGACATAATAAAAGGAACACAGAAATGAATACCAGGAAAAAAAAACCAGAGAGAAATATGGCTGGCAAAAACACAAGCAGAAGAAAATGTAAATTAAACTAGAAATGTAAATTAAACTAAACTAAACTAAACCTTAAGTTTATATACCGTATCTTCTCAATGAAAATAGAGCTCGGCACGGTTTACAAAAGTTTAATAAAGGAAGAGAATAGCACATTGAGTTTAGTGGATTGAGAATAAGGGGGGAGGAGAGCGTTACGTTTTTGTGAAAAGACTGGTTTTCAGATGCTTACGGAATAGTTGGAAGGAGACTTGAGTCCGCAGTGGGGTAGTAAGGTTATTCCAGAGCCCTGTAATTCTGAAAAAGAGATTTTCCCAATTTTCCCGCATAGAGGATACCTTATCAGTGAAAGGGGGAAAACTGGAAATGAAATGGAATTGTAAGAATAAAAGATTCTATATGGAGAGCGATGAGGAAAAAGCAGATGTGCTAAATATATACTTCTTAAGAAAGTGGCTGACAAAAGTATATATGGGAGTAGATTTTGCACTATTGACAGAAGAAAGTGTTAATGAATACCTGAAAAAAAAGCTAAAAATGGGTTCAGCCAAGGGAGATCCTGCCTCACCAATTTGCTTGACTTCTTTGAAGGTGTGAATAAACATGTGGATAAAGGTGAGCCAGTTGACATAGTGTATCTAGATTTTCAGAAAGCTTTTGATAAAGTTCCTCATGAGAGGCTCCTGAGAAAATTAAAGTGTCATGGGATAGGTGGCAAAGTTCAGTTGTGGATTAGGAACTGGTTATTGGATAGAAAACAGAGGGTAGGTTTAAATGGTCATTTTTCTCAATGGAGGAGAGTAAACAGTGGAGTGCTGCATGGGTCTGTACTGGGACTGGTGCTATTTAACTTATTTATAAATTGGAATGATAAATTTGCAGATGACACTAAACTGTTCAAAGTTGTTAGAACGCACGTAGATTGTGAAAAATTGCAGGCGGACCTTAGGAAATTTGAAGACTGGGCGTCCAAATGGCAGATGAAATTTAATGTGGACAAATGCAAAGTGATGCACATTGGGAAGAATAACCTGAACCACAATTACCGGATGCTAGGGTCCACCTTGGGGATTAGCGCCCAAGAAAAGGATCTGGGTATCATCGTAGACAATACAATGAAACCTTCTGCCCAATGTGTGGTGGTGGCCAAGAAAGCAAACAGGATGCTAGCAATTATTAAAAAAGGGATGGTTAACATGGCTAAGAATGTTATAATGCCCTTGTATTGCTCGATGGTGCAACCTCATCTGGAGTATTGCGTTCAATTCTGGTCTCCTTATCTCAAGAAAGATATAGTGGTGCTAGAAAAGATTCAAAGAAGAGCGACCAAGATGGTAAAGGGGATGGAACTCCTCTCGTATGAGGAAAGGCTAAAATGGTTAGGGCTCTTCTTCTTGGAAAAGAGACGGCTGAAGGGAAATATGATTGAAGTCAATAAAATCCTGAGTGGAGTAGAACGGGTACAAGTGGATCGATTTTTCACTCTGTCAAAAATTACAAAGACTAGGGAACACTCGATGAAATTACAAGGAAATAGATTTAAAACCAATAGGAGGACATTTTTTTTCACTCAGAGAATAGTTAAGTTCTGGAATGTATTGCCAGAGGATGTGGTAAGAGCAGATAGCATAGCTGGTTTTAAGAAAGATTTGGACAAGTTTCTGGAGAAAAAGTCCATAGCCTGTTATCGAGAAAGACATGGGGGAAGCCACTGCTTGCCCTGTATCGGTAGCATGGAATATTGCTACTCCTTGGGCTTTGGCCAGGTACTAGTGATCTGGATTGGCCACTGTGAGAACGGGCTACTGGGCTTGATGGTCCCAGTAAAGCTATTCTTATGTTCTTAAAGCCAGGGGGCTAGATGGGATCAATCCCAGAATATTGAGGGAGCTTAAAATGGTCCTGGCCGGTCCTCAGAGATTTGTTTAATAATTCCTTAGATACAGGAGACATTCCACAGGATTGGAGATGATGGCATGCGATCCATCTTCACAAAAATGGTGACAGAGAAAAAGTAGTACACTACAGACTAGCAAGTAATGGAGGTGCTGCTAAAGGAAAAAAAAACCCCCCAACAACGAGTGAACTTTCTGAAATACAATGGATTACAAGATCAGAGCCAACATGGTTTTGCCAAAGAAAAATTGTGCCAAATGAATCCGATTAATTTCTTTGAGTAACCAGAGATTTGGATCATAGACATGACTTAGATGTAGTCTACTTGAATTTAAGCAAAGCACTTGGCATTTTTCCTCATAGAAAGCTCATAAATAAAGCCGACAGGTTCAACTTAGAACCTGAAGTGGCTAACTGGATTAAAGTGGAGTAGAAACTGGTTGATTGACAGATAAGAGGGTGGTAGTAAACGGGAATCACTCAGATGAAAGAAAAGTGAGCAGTGGAGTGCCTCAAGGACTGGTACTGGGGCTAATTTAATTCAAAACATTTGTGAATGACACCGCAGAAGGGTTAGAAGGAAAAGTTTGCGTTTTGGTGGATAACACAATTACTTGCAACAGAGTGAACCACTGGAGAGAGTGGACAATTTGAGAAGTGATCTATACCGTGCACAGAAATAGAACCGATTACAGGAAAGAAGCTAAAAATAGAAAGAACTTATAGACCGAATACACTGCGCGCCCCCCATACATTTTTTAATGATGGTGGTCCAGCGCAGTCTCCTGGACAGCTGCCTTTATCTTAGAAGAGCGATGCACAATGCAGGAGTGCAGCCTTTGTGCTTCTTGCCAGTTCCTGCGCTGCTCTGTGATTGGCTGCAGTCAGTAACTGACTTCAGCCAATCACAGAGCAGCACGAGCAGGAAGCGCAAAGGTCGCATTCCTATGTTGTGCGTCACTCTTCTAAGACAAAGGCAGCTGTCCAGGAGACTGCGCTGGACCTCCGCCATGAAAAAAGGTACAGGGGAGCACGCACAGTATATTCGGTCCATAAGACGCACTCCCTTTTCCACCCCCTTTTTGGGGGTGGAAAAAGTGCGTCTTACGGTCCGAAAAATATGGTAAATTAGCTACCAATAAACAAATACAGTTCAAGATGACCTGCATGATCCACAAAGCCATACATGATGAAAACTCCTATGGTTCACCACAAACATCAGGGTCACACCCTCATTCCTCAACTCAGGATCAACACAATAGTTAAAGATTTCTTTCCCATCCCCTCAACAAGTCCACTGAAAAAGAATGTTCGAGTCAACCTTTGAATTCCAAGTTCCATACATTTGGAATAAATTCCCAACATATATATGACAGATCTCCTCATACTTCTGCTTCTGACAGACACTTAAGACATATCTATTTTTCTTATAAGATAATATGACTCTGGTCTGTATAGATGTCTCTATCAATCTCTTGTGCCTCAGGAATTGTTCCTACTAGCCACATTGAATCCTTGAAGAAAAATTGTGAGATATAAGACCTGTATAGTATAGTATCTAGAAAAATGGTCTAATGCTTGGCAGATAAAATTAAATACAAAGAAGTGCAGAGTGATGCACTTGGGAAGCAGACATACAAAAGAGTAGTATATGCTAGAGGGCGAGGGGCTGATACCTACGGACTGGGAAAGGGACCTTGGGATAACAACATCTGAGGATTTCAAGGTGACAAACCACTGGGACAAAACAGTGGCCCCAAGCCTGAAAGACATTAAATAAATTGAAAAGGCACACTATCTTGATTTATTCTTTAGAGAAAACATACTCATATCATATACATTTCCAGTAATAAATACAGCATGATTTTTCTTCATTTTGTTTTACTTTTATTTATTTTTTTATTTATAGTACTTTTCAAATACATTCTAATAAAACAACTTGAAATCACGAAATATATCAAACAATTAGAAAATAAATATAAACAAACAAAAATTATAGTGATCTCTATAAGCCCACAATATTTGAAGGAACCAACTCAAAGAAAGTCTGAACTGGAAAATGACAAGGGGACAAATTTTCCCCATCTCCACAGGATCTCTTATTTCTAATCTTAATGTATATTTTCTGTAAACCGCTTAGAACCTAACGGATGTAGCGGTATATAAGAAATAAATTACATTACATTACATCTCTCTATCCCCGTCCCATTCTCGTGAGCTCTCTCCCTGTCCCTGCCCCTGCCCCATTTCTGCAAGCTCTGTCCTCATCTGCACAAATCTCAAACGCTTTAAAATCATAAGTTTTCAAGGCTTGTGCAGTTAAGGCAGAGCTTGCAGAAATGGGACAGGGACAGAACTCGTAGGGACAGGACAGAGATATTGAGATCCTGCGGGGACATACCATTCTCAAGTCTGATCTTTCAAAATAATAGCCAAATAAAATATAAGAAAAAGTTTTGGCATTTGAAACACACATTATACAAATTAGAAATATCCATGGAACTTAGATATCCCTTTGTAAACATAGTAGTAAATGATGGCAGATAAAGAAGACCTGTGTGGTCCATCCAGTCTGCCTTAAGTCACATTCATTTTTGAGACAATGTTAAAACCACAAGCCAATAATTTTACTTGCTAAGTTCCATTTTACTTACTAAGTTCCACTATAAAATGTTTTTACCCTCTCCCCTGAGATAGACAAGACCTGTACTCCAATTATATGAATGTGGTAAAAATGTGCATTCTTGTTTCTGATCCATTTTGCCACACACAGGACACAGGCTATAGAAGTCCACCCTGCATCAGCCACTCTACCCCACCACTGACATCGCTGTCAAAGTTAACTCCAGCCTTCAAGAAAGTTCTTAAGTTGCTTAGGGTCATAAAAATATGCCAAATTTCTTTTTTTTTTTTTTTTTTAGTACCTTATTTCTGAAAGTTTTACAAAAGATGAGAACTGGTTGAGTGGGCCAGTTTGACCTTTGTTCTATGAGTTCAATTAATTGGCTCATTCGGAATAGCCTCTAAAAGCATTTAGGATCAAAGTAATACTTTCTGACTGGTGTCTTTGCCACCTTGTTGTTAATTACTAACTGATAAAAAAAATGTCCATCAGAACACCTATAAAGAATATAGAATTAGAACGGTGGCACCTGATTATAAGTTTCATCTAGCCAGTTTTCTATTTTTGATAAAATCTGCAGAATTTATTTAACAGTAGATGTTAATCTTCGTGTCAGAGCTAAGAATTTCCCACGTTTAACCTGTACAGTTGATTTATGTATCCAGTTTGGTTATTGGTGCTGTGTTTGTGATAGTGAGGGATTTTTATGGGAGAATCAGGGTTTCTAAAAAAATTAGCTAATTAATTTTTCCAAGTTATGTTGTGAATTGCTTGCTGTGTCTGCTTTGTAACTCATTTTGGGTACTCTCAGAATCCTCTATTATTATCCTAACTTTTCTAGATTTTTGTTGCTGTTTTACACTCCTTTCCCCATTGGATAGTTGTTCCATTAGTCTATCATGTCTTCTCAGAGGAAATACTAACATGCTATTCCCTTGGTCTACTTCCTTCATGTTTCATACTATAACTTCTTGTTTTTTCTACTGAAACGATTGCTGCTTGTGTTATTTTTTTTTTATTAGGTATTTATATACTGCTTATCAAGATTATCTAAACAGTTTACAATCAGGTACTCAAGCATTTTCCCTATCTGTCTTGGTGAATGAATTTGGATGTCTCTAGATTCAGATAAGCATGCCATTAGATCTTCCATTAGCTTTTTGGTGTAGTTGATGAAATCTCCTATCCTGTATTGCTGAGGCACGGATCAGTGATAAAGGTCCTAGGGTGGCTAACCAACTTTTTCAGATCAAGTTTTTTTGGATCTCTGCTAAGTCTCTGAATTCTCCTCCCAGTACCCTTTAACATTACATTAGTGATTTCTATTCCACCTTTACCTTGTGGTTCAAGGCAGATTACACAAGAGTTGTTATTGTAATAAGGACATACTGTTAAGACATTAAGAAGTACTTAAGGAATAGTTTGAGCATTTTCTAATTTGTTAATGAGTAGTTGGAATTGGAGGACGAGTTCAAAGCCTGTTTGGATGTGTTATATTGGTTTTATGTATTTTTTGAAGAGTATTTTTGTTTTTTTTTTGAAGGTTTTGTAGTCTGAGGTCGAAGGCAGCTGATTGGTGAGCTGTCTGTCCAGTTTAGCTGCTCTGGTGGCTAGTAGGTTGTCATACATTTTACTTCTTTTGACATTTTTGGTTGGTGGATGTATGACTATTGTGTGGGTTCTCCTGTGTCTGGTTGAGGTGGATAGGGTTAGTCGGTTGTTCCAGTAGATAGGGCTTTCTCCGTTTATAGCTTTTTAATGAATTTTTTTGCTAATGAACTTATTTTTTGCAAATGAATTTATTTTTTGCTAATGAACTTTTTCAAATGAAGTATTGAGGAACTGTTTGAAACATTGATTGGAAAGCCATTGGTTTAATGAATTCAAGATTGCCTCAACAAAAACAAAAAAAGAGTTGTTTAGGCTAAAAAAAAAAAAGAAAATTCTTATTCTGATAAGAAACATTACATGTTGCAGGATACTTAACAATAAATGTAGCCCCCAGAGCCAGAATCCTTGACCTCAAGGTCAAGAATTCTTTCCTATGTCTCTGGGTTTTTTGTGCCAAACAGGAAAAATTCTAACATTTGAGCCTAAAAACTGGTCATTCATATGATGGAAATACAGATGAAGAACAAACTCCCTGTCACTTTCCAAAGCTAGAGTTACAAGCATGGTAGTTCTATCAGTAACCACTTCTAAAGAAGTTTCCAAAAATGAAGATAAGTTCATATCCGCCTGTTTATCTACAGGCAGTTCCGCTGGAGTAGATTCCCATTGAGAACTCCTAATATTTAGGTAATAAGCTCCCACAATTGGGGATAAATTTTCCTAACCATCTCCACCGGTGAGATGATATGGCATTTGGGGAAATTCACGAATCTTAAATTATTCTCTCTCAGCCGATTTTCAAAGTTTTCCATTTTATGCGAAATGATCTTTCTTTAACCATTTCTACTTCTACAGCTTTCAGTTCTTTTAATTTAACTTCTTGCTCCACTTTAGATAAGACAGTACCATAATCAGTTTTAATAGTAGAAAGAGTCAATTTTAGGTTGGAATCCATGACAGATATGGCTTGACAGAGCGCTTCTAAATCAATCTTCTCTGGGTTTTTTCAACACCCCAAAACTGATAACATTCTCACCTGAAGCGAGTCTCAGTTCTTCCTTCATTGTGCTGGGAGAACATTGACAAAAATAACCTACTCCTTCCTCCAAAGAGCCCAGTGAAGGCGTACCTTTCAGGCTGGAGTCCACTCTTCCCTCTTGGGGTAACAGGACACCAGCAGCTCCCTGTATTGAATCGCTTCCAGGTTGGCAAGGAACCAGTCTATGCTCCGGACTTAACGACGCCCAGCTTGCTCCCATGCTGAGGTCTCCCAATGAATATGGGATAACCCCTGAGGTAGGTCTGGGATCTTCACCCGAACGGGCAAAAGCGCTCATAAACATCAGCTGTGTCATCCGCTGGGGGGGGTTCCAGTCGCCAGAGAGTTAGGGTGCACAGTCCCTTTCCTTTTTCCCATATTTCACACCACACACTGAAACTCAGCAAATGATCAGCGCTGTCCGCTCAGGTGTCCATTCTCAACGTCATCTTGATCCCCCCGGGTCACAGATTTGTGTGTATTGGGGCAAGAGGGGTAGACAGGCAAAGAGTCTACTTTATACATACTTGTTGTTCCTGTCTGTACACAGTAAAGCACCTTTTATCTGGAATAATTGGAACAATTCCATTTCAAACAATGGGTATTTCCAATTCCATCTATGTTAAAATGTTTAAAAAGACTGCACATGAAGCAATAGAAAAGTAGTAGTGTTTATTAAATACAAAGTACTTAAAGATGACACCTCTAAGCAGTGGGAAGCTTCACACGTAGAGGGCAGTTTGTATGTGTTTGAAACGAAGGGCCCAAACAGGCAAGGACTTCAAGCTTTCTGGTATTTGGTTAAAGCGGGGTGGGGAGGTTAAGAAGAAAAATTTGCCTTTATGCAGATAACATCTTGATCTGTTATAGGCAGTCCAATAGAAAGAATGAAAAATAGTACATAAAAAAGCCTAGAGACATTGTAGACTGCTTGGCAGTTGAAATTCAATACAAAACAAATGCAGTCATAGATGGTGAGACAATATGCACCAACTAGGAGATACACTTCAGGGCGATTATATTAAATGATTTCAAGACAATGAAGCAGTACAACAAAGGAAATTGGATGCAGAGGGACAGACATGGCCAGAAAAAAGGAAGTGATAATGCTTCCATGAAGGTCACTGGTGAGACTTTATCTAATATATTGTGTCTACTTCTGAAAGCTGTACCTCGGCAAGAATGCAGGCAAGCTGAATGATGCTTTACAGAAAGTTTGCTAAAATGGGAATAAATCTAATACCGTAACAGCTATGACTTAAAGACCTAACCATGTATAACCTACAGGAGAGAAAGAGAAGCTGATAATTGCATTTGCATACCTGAAAAGTTTAAATCAGGTACAAGCAGCATATCTCTTTCAGAGGGAAAAAAGACTCTTAAGAAGATGCACTTGATAATGGATTGTTAGGTATCAACTACATGGTAACTGAATTATCTGCTAATATTGAACATATTAATAAAAATAGTTTAGAGTTGCTCATACAGAACAATTTTCTTACTGTGAGAAATATAATTTCTTAGCATCTTTTTTGGGATCAAGGAAATTGAAGATAAGAAGAAAAGGGAGGAAACTCAGGACTAGATTTACTGAAAATACTCATCATGCAAGTACGCTAATATAGTTAATTTGTGTTATTATTGAATAGATTTCATTGCATAAAATGGGACCTGTGGTAAATAAAATATGTTAATGCAATAGTATCATTCAATAAAATATAGCCCTTAGATTATAAGCCCTTTGGAGACAGGGAAATACTAATTGTGTCTGAATGTAACTCACCTTGAGTTACTAATGAAAAGGTATAAGCCAAATATAAATAAAATAAAACAAAAGAACTGTAAATAAGCAGGCTTCACTTTGCTTTTTATTCAAATTTTATGAAGCTGAATTTGAAAATGAGATTAACAGGTTTTTTCAATGTATTTATCACAGCTGCAATTTCACAGAGACAGAGACCAGCTAAACCTCACTGAGCAAGAGTTAAGTGAAAAGAAAACAATCACACACAAGCTGGACATAAAATATTTTTTGCTAATTCCACCATTGCATAGATTTCTGTCTTATATAGAGCTGCTAATCTTATTTTAGGCAATGCAAATGCTGACTTTTTCAACATCCTCTCAGAAGCCCATGCACACACATACAGACGTCTCCAAGGATATTTTTAGCTGTAAGCTATTAAGTGTGAAATACAAATTATCAGCAAGGAAGAAAGCACAGAAAGTTACTAAAGAACTCAAAATGGGAGCAGGAAAGAGAGGAAAATAACCTTAAGTAAGAGGAAGAGGTTGTTGAGGCAGCTTAGCAGAGACAAAAGGCACTGAAGAACAGATTCATCCATATTCTCACACTGCAAAGTAAGGCAGATAAAATTTAAAAAACACAAAAAAATACTACAAACTTCTGCACTCAGCTTTTTAAAATTCCCTGTAAGATTAAACTATAAACAGCCATAAAATAATTTAATTACATAGCTTTTTATACAAATGACATCAGTCAGTACTCACATTTACAAGTCACTATAACCATGCTATTCACTCTCCTCCCCACTGACCATGAATCTTTTGCTGTTCCCTTTTTTTTTTTTTTTTAAAGGCAGTATATAGCTAACCCTCTGTTGAATGCAATTTGAATGATCCCATCATTGTCATGGAACAACTAGCCAGAGATCAAGGCTCATGGTTTCTTTTTGTCACCATTAGTAAGTAAAAAAATGTTGTATACCTGTAACAGATGTTTTACATAGCAGGACTGATAAGGCACCATCACCCTATGGTTCCAGACTGGAATTGCTCTCCCAGAGCTCAGAACTTAATGTAAAGTTCTGAGCATGCATGGCCCATACTTCACACAATGATCTCTTCAGAACTTCAGTTAGTTCCAAGCGCAAAGATTCAGCGAACTCTCAGAGAGCAGTATAATATGGTGGTGTAGCACTAGTCTATAACATTACAAAAATCCAACCTCTTCTCTCCAAGCACACTACCAAAACCGTTATCCACACTCTCATTACCTCTAACTTAGATTACTGCAAATTGTTTCTCTCAGGTCTTCCACTCACCCATCTCTCTCCCCTTCAATTCTGAGGCACAATTTACTGTATATTCTGCGAGAGCAGCCATACTCACATTATCCCTTTCCTCAAATCACTTCACTGACTCTCCCACCCATTCCAAATATAGTTCAAACTCTTCTTATTGACCTACAAGTGCACTCACTCTGCAGCCCCTCAATGTCTCTCCACACTTATTTCTCCCTTTGCTTCTCCCCCATGAACTCCGTTCTTTGGGCAAGTTCCTCTTATCCATACCCTTCTCCCCCACTACCAACTCCAGATTCCATCCTTTCTATCTTGCTGCACCTTATGCATGGAACAGACTACTTGAGTTATTACATCAGGCTCCATCTCTTATAGTATTCAAATCCAAGCTAAAAGACCACTTTTTTATGCTGCTTTCAACTCCAAACTTCCACTCACCATACAATTACCTTTGTCCATCATATCATTCTCTCTGCAAGAAACTCCCCAACCCCCATATGTCCTGTCTGTCCAAATTAGATTGTAAGCTCTTCGGAGAAGGGACCATCTATTGCATGTTAAATGTACAGCACTACGTATGCCTTTCAGTGCTATAAAAATGATAAATAGTAGTAGAGGCAGGACAGACTATGGGTCTTGCCAATCCTGTTGTCAACAGAAAGCACCTGCTACATGTAAGCAACATTATTATTCCCATCTACAAGCAGAGTCAGTCAGGCACACAAGCAGGTGACTCCAAGTTTCAAGTTTATTTTAGGATTGTTTAATCTTAAATTGTCTTAAGTTTTTTGAGCAGCCTGCACCATCACAATAAGCCAGCACTACACTGAGGTGTACTCTAATAGAAGAAGTGTGGAAGTCAAGATGTTACAAACGTGGTATACACAATATAGGAACTTTAGAGGAAAATACATGATAGGACTGTCGGCAGTATGAAAACAGCTTGAAATCTCCTAGAACATAAAGGCATAAAAGTTGTCCTATTGGGTCAGGCCAAGGGTCATCTAGTATCCTGGTTTCCACCTGTGACCAGTCCAGGTCACAAGTACCTAGAACAGTTCCAAAAAGTAGCAAGGTTGCATGCTACTTAACCTTAAGGATAAGCAGTGCTTTTCTCAGGTTTACTTTCATAATGGTTTATGGATTTTTCCTCCAGGAACCTGTCCAATCTTTTTTTTAACTCACTACTTTAACTGCTTTTACCACTTGCTTCAGCAACGAGTTCCAGAGCTTAACTATACACTGAATGAAAAAATATTTGTATGATGTAGTATGACTCCTCCTTAGAGCCGCAATCATTAGGATAGAGATAGCAGCTCTAAAGGAGAAGCCATCCCAGAACATGAAAGGACACCTTCAGTGGACACCTTCATTGCCTTTCTTTAGTAACCGTGGCAATACTGGCATTGGTAAGGTCCTGCAGCTATTTTAAAAGCAAGTTTGGCTAAAATTAGAGGTGCAGTCAATTCCTCTGAAGCAGGCAAGTCAGTAAATCAAGGAGCTCTTCTTGTAGGGAAATATTCCACTGGCTTGGGTAATAAGTTTTACAGTCAAGTATTTTTCTGTGAGATTATGGAATTATTTTCTCCGCATAAGAACAAGGTACAGTCCGTTCTCATTATTCACGATAATACGGTCCATGAACCACAAAATCATGAACAATGAAATGTTGAGTCTATGGGAAAATAGAGGTTAGGATCCAGCAGAACACACTGTGGCTGAAAATCATGGAAAGTGAACAGTGGATCCTACTGAGAAACTAGGGTTAGGTTCCTGCATGGAACAGCACTGTAGATGCTTGTAATTCACTTTCTAGACACCTGGGGACCATATCTGGAAATGAACGCAAAGTAATAATGAAAGCAAAGAAACTGGGGTCCGTGAAACGCAAACACAACAGCACGAATGGGGAATATTGGTCACAATAGATGCAACCGTGAATATGAGAAATCATGCATCAGGAAGCACAAATAAAGAGAAGCAGTAGTAACAGACTGTATTTGATTCACCTAAGGTGATATTTCATGCTGAATGATAAAGTGATCCCCTTATGGCTGAGGTGGTCTGATACACCATGATTGCAGACAGGAAGTTACTAAGATAGTCTTGATAAAAACAGAAATGATCTAGCTTGTTTTGATACACTACCAACAAGACCAGGCAGAACATACAGCTTTCCATGTCATGGTTAAAAGTCACAACAGCCGAGGCAGAACAAAAGCAGATTCACTACTGTAGATGGATGTTTGCCCCACTAGAGGGCACAACTGAAACATCTACCGTACATTCTGGAAGAAAAAAAATACTCGCTGAACCCCCAAAAATTAATGTGAAAAAACTGACTGTATAAATGAAGATGAAAACAAAACGACGTCGCTGGGAGCTCTTCTTTACATGTCTGTTTAGATGAGAGGGAAAAAAAACACTAAAGAGCCAAGGAGACCACACATACTCAAAACTTTACACTAAATTCTGAGCCCTGGGACAGCAGCCCAGCACCATCGACTGTTGTTAATCACCAACTGTATGTGCCTCACTTAATCATGCTTGTCTGTGGAAAACAGTTTGTACATTTCCAGAGAAGCCAGAGATGGTTGATATAATTTTAAAATATTTAAAATTGGATTTGACACAGTAACATGAGTAAGTATCTAAATATCTATTTTTTAAAAGTGTTCTCAATTTAAAAAGATGCACACTAATTGTGGGGAGTGAATCATGGTTTGATGGACCAATGAATGTAAGACACAGGGTAGGGTGGGCAGTGAACCCAGAATTAGGCTTGAGCTCCAAGTATGGATCACAGAAAAATAAAAACAAATGTCCTTGTGTTATTTCTCCCAACTTAGGGCCCCTTTTACGAGAGGCCACTGAAAAGTTCTCAGCCAAGCCAACACAGTTGAGGCAATCTTTGTCGAGGGCTATATACTTAGTCCAGTGATTTTCCACTTTTTTTTGATCCGCTTGAAAAATACGGAATGAAAAAAAGTGGAAAAATCACTGGACTAAACGTATAGCCCTCAATGAAGACTGCTCTTTTGTTGGTTGAGCTGAGAACATTTCAGTGGCCCCTCATACAATTGCAGTAGTGGGTAAATGCACCGAAGCTCATAGGAATTGAATGGGCTTTGTTGTATTTATGGCAGCATTGCTATCACGGCTCTGTAAAAGGGGCCCTTAATATGATTTGTTATTTATACAACACCACTGTTCTAAACCAAAGTTCAGCATTCCAACATAGCTTGCTATTTATTTGGCAGTTATGAAATAACCTTTTTAAAATGTCTCTCAAGATCTTTTTCTACTTTTTACCTTAAAATTGGTGCTAATTAAACACTTGCTGATACACAACAAATAAATAGGGTCCTGAACTGTTTATCCAGCATTTTCAAGGTGTACCTCAAAATGCTATCAATGTTGGACCTAAATGAAAGGAAACCATGGAAGCAAAATTTTACCTCGATGACACGTGGGATCTATTCACAGAGAAAGGTAGGGGAGGGTTTTGGGGTGGGCAGACTAGATGGGCCATGGCCCTTATCTGCCATCTGTTTCTATGTTTCTATATCCACATCCTATCATTTATGATGCTATTCTAGTTAGTACTAAAGATCTCCTGAAACTATTGTGGCAAGTCTTATATTGCACTCTTTGTTTCCAAAGCGCACTATCAAGAGCTCGTCTATTGAAAGGGTAATCCTACCTTGAGCTGACCATTGAAAGAATTCATCTCTGACAGTTTAGCTGCTGTTTCCTTTTCCAGTGCATCCAGCTGGTCTCGGAGTCTTTGGCATAATCCTTGTTTTTCAGATGATTTTTTGTAAATCGAATCAGTGCCTATATCTAAAAGAGAAAAACCTTCTAGAATTTTTCCAGTGATTTCAACAAGAGATCCTATGCCTACTTGTTTATAGCAATCAAAGAAGATTTTGCTTGTACAGTATGCATATTATGTTACTATAAGGCACATAATCTGTCCTGCTAAAGTATTTCCAACTGTTTAATATTTATGAAAATATAATGATAATCAAGGTAAAATCGCTACCAAAGTAAAGCAGAAAGTTTAAATAAAATCAAAGCAGCTGATACGCCACATGAAAAAAAAAATGCCAAGCTATCGGCGAAGGAAAGCAGACCAAATACAGTTCATTAAATTCTCATCAACTGATGAATATTTCGAATATCAAACTTTCTGAAGAATTTATTTCAAATATACTTTAAAGCTCATCAAGAAGATACTTGGTGGCACAAAACAGTGAGCAAGCTCACTACTTTGAAAGGACAGAGTAGCAGTAATTGCATATTACAAACCACTGATCACTAGATTATTTTTAAATTATATTTATTGTATAATGCAAATATTTGGCCATGAAAAATATCACTTACTACTACTATTAATCATTTCTGTAGTGCTACCAGACACATGCAGTGATGTACATTAACACGTAAGAGACAGTCCCTGTTCGAGAGAGCTTGCAATCTAATTATGACAGACAAACAGGACAAAAAGGGTGAATCTATACACACTGCTCAAGTAGGGAGTTACAGAGGGAATGACAAGGCAGATAGGGTAGGGAACTATAAAAAGAATGACAAACAGATATGGTGCTTTACATGTGGGTTGGAGTTAGGACTTAAAAGCAGCTTTAAAAAAAGTGAGCTTTTAGAATGGATTTGAATATTGCCAGAGTTGGAGCCTGACATACCAAGTCAGGCATTGTTCTTGGCATATGGTGCAGCAAAGCAGAAGGGACCGAGTCGGAAGCTAGCAGTAGAGGAGAAGGGTACAGACAAGAGAGACTTACCCAATGAACAGAGTTCCTGGGGAGGAGTATAGGGAGAGACAAGAGAGGAGAAATTCTGAGGAGCTGCAGAGTGAATAATTTGTAGATCAATAAGAGGAGTTTGAATTGTTTGTGGAAATGGACAAAGAGCCAATGAAGTGACTTGAGGAGAGAGGTAATGTGAGCATAACAACACTGGCAGATATGAGGCATGGAGCAGAATTCTGAACAGACTGAAGGGGAGAGAGATAGTTTAGCACCGTGAGAAGTGAGTTGCAGTAATCTAAGAAAGAGGTGATGAGACCATGGATGAGTGTCTTAGCAGTGTGCTCAGAAAGGAAAGGTCAGATTTTAGCAATGTTGTAAAGAAAGAAATGACAGCTTTTGGCAGTCTTTGGATATGTGAAAAGAAGGAGAGAGATGAGTCAAAGATGATGCCGAGGTTGCGAGCTGACGAGACAATGAGTATGAGAGCATTATCTACAGAAATAGAAAATGTTAGAATAAGAGACATAGGTTTAGGAGGAAAGATGAGGAGCTCAGTCTTGGCCATGTTTAATTTTAGATGGTGGTGAAACATCCAGGTGGCAACATCAGACAGGCAGGCTGAGACCCAGGCCTGGATTCCTGTAGAAATTTCAGGTGTAGAGGTGATACCGATAGCTTTGGTGAAAGAATGTAAACCGCTTGAATCCTTTTGGCAATATACGCGGTATATAAAGATTTTTAATAAACATAACAACAGCGGTAAACAGCAAGATACATCTCTCTTCTGCTCTGTAAATTATGACAAAAGAACAATAATTAACATGAACTTGAACTTAGGAGTATCTAGGAACTAACCTGCTATGTGCAATTATCACTATCATATAACCCCCCCCACCATACACACACACACACACACATTTTATTTATTTTTTACTCATTGAAATGAAAGAAGTAGTCCCATGACGGACATTAGCAATTTCTGAGGCAGTAAACATGTGGATTGGAAGTCTGCACAGGGTGGGCCATACAGAAAGCTATGGGGCTCATAATTGAAAGAGAAAAACGTCTAAAAACCGGCCTAAGTCGGCACTTGGACGAACATTTCTCAAAAACGTTCAAGCGCTGATAATAAAACCGGGTTTTCGACGTATTTCTAAACGACATAGGCCTTCATAGTGCCGCTCAACGTCCAAAGCTAAACGGGGCGTTTCGGGAGGCGTGTCAAGGGCGAGAGTTGGGCGGGATGTGGGCCAGCTTAGACTTAGTTGTACAGCATGTATAACCGAAAGTTTAACAACAGAGCCTAGACGGAACTTGGACGTTGTGACTTAGACCAGTGTTCTTCAACCTTTTTACACCCGTGGACCGGCAGAAATAAAATAATTATTTTGTGGACCGGCAAACTACTAGGACTAAAATTTAAAAACCCCGTTTACGCCCCATCTCCGTGAGCTCGGTCCCCGCAAACCATCTGATCCCATCTGCACAAGCCGCAATTATGATTTTATATTGAACGTATTTTATTAAAGTATAAAAAGAAACAATATTCTGAACAATTGTAATTTTATAAATACAAATATACAGAGCACGGACCAACAAAACTCCTGTCTCCCCTCCCCTTCACATATATCCCCTCTACTATCAAGAAAACTGAACAAGCCAAGTTATTATAGAATGCTACATAGAAATATCATGCTAACAGAATACTGCAGTCCCCAGTTATGTCTCTAGCAGGATATATATTTCAAATCTGATATATTCTAATGACAAAATAGAAATAAAATTATTTTTTTCTACATTTTGTTGTCTCTGGTTTCTGCTTTCATCTTCTTTTCACTCTTTTCCTTCCAGCATCTACCCGTTCCATCCAATGTCTGCCCTCTCCCCCTTCCATATGTATCTGACTTATTTCTATGCCCCTCTTCCCTGTCCATCCAGCCTGTTCCTCCTCTCCTTTTTACATCATTCATTCCAGCTTCACTGCCTTCTTCATTTTTATCTCTCCTACACCAGATCTAGCATCTTTATCCCTCTCTCATTTCTCTGCTGACCAGCATCAATGTCTCTCTACTTTCTCATTCCTCTCTCTTCCCTTTCCCTCATCTGATCTCTCCATTCCACCCTGACCACCTTCCCCTCCTGTAATCTCCCTGCCAACTGTTTCCTTCCTTTTTTCTTTCTCCCTTCCTCCTTCCTTTTTTTTCCTTCTCCCTTCCCTCCTCCCTCTATTCAACATTAACTCTCTTCCCATCCCTTTCCCTCCTCCCCTCCCAGCAGCATCTCTCCTTCTTCTCCCTTCCCTCCTTTGTAAATGGCAGGTAGGACTAGAAGCAGCAAGACTTCAATCAGAACGGGCAGTTCAGTCACAGAGAGTACCCAGGAGATGGCTATGGTCCGAGTACAGATGGAAGGGGAACCAGGACTGAGGACAGAGGTCTCTGTACAGACCGAGGCCATCCCCTCAAAGATGTCTACAGTCTCAACGCAGACAGAAGTAATGGACCAGCCGGACAAAAGCCTTTTGCTGGAGCTGAGGAGCCTGAGAGAGGAGGTTCAGCGCTTAAGGAACATCCGAGATGACGAGACCTTCATCGATGGAGTCATCCAGGAGCTGTCTCAGATCGCTGATCAGGAACCTGACAAGACCACCCTGGGAACACCCAAAACATCCAAACCTGCTAACTTGAGACAAACCGCCGGAATGCAGGAAGTGGCTGGAGACGCTGACTCCTGGCAGCTAGTGACTTCCTCCACAGGAAAACGCAGAGGACCTAACTCTGTCTCTTTTTCTCACATACAGGGCAGCTCTACATCGACACCACAAATCGCCCTGAGGAACAGATATCAGCTGCTACAGGAAGGTCCTGAGAATGAGGTACAAGAAGTTGTCCAGCAGACGGTTCCAACTCCGGAATCAACAGTACGGCCCACCCCTAAGAAGCGCAGAGTGGTGGTCATCGGGGATTCGCTGCTGAGAGGCATCGAGGGATCAATTTGCAGATCAGACCTACAATCAAGAGAGGTCTGCTGTTTGCCAGGGGCCAGGATCTGGGATGTAACCGCTTGCCTTGACAGACTCATCAAGCCCCGAGACCACTTCCCCATGATTCTAATCCACGTCTAATAACGACACCGCCAGGAGCACCCCGGACAGCATACCTGAAGACTTCAGGGCCCAAGGGGAGAAGCTGAGGAGGATGGATGCGCAGGTGGTCTTCTCCTCGATTCTCCCAATGAGGGGTAAGGGCAGAGCCAGAGAGGATTGAATACAGAGGGCGAACGACTGGCTGCGAGGATGGTGCAAGGAGATGAACTTTGGGTTCCTGCACCATGGAGAAGTTTTGCAAGGACTACAGGGACACGACGGTCTACCCCTGACCAGAAGAGGGAAGAATGTCCTTGGACACCGTCTAGCCCACCTACTTCACAGGGCTTTAAACTAGGTAAGTCGGGGGAGGGTACAGGTACAAACAACATACCTGGCGAACTAAACTGCCAATACATTTTTGAGGATGAGGTAAGTAGTCACCGAAATTCTGGGTCAGGGGCGAATACACACACTTTCGAGTCGGGGGTAGGTTCACATCATAAGTATGGGCCACATTGTAATTCTGGGTCTAGGGGGAGTACACATTGTAATTCTGGGTCTATGGGGAGTACACATTGTAGTTCTGGGTCTAAGGGGAGCACAAATAACGCAAATAATGCTAAAGGTGTTCAAGCAGCTCAAGCAGGAATATCCCCACCGAGACGTAACAAAAATACAACATGGAGGGCTATGTATGTCAACGCACACAGTTTGGGAAACAAGATCCTGGAATTGGAAACAGAAATAAGGAATGCCGACCTAGATGTGGTGGCGATATCTGAGACCTGGCTCACAGACTCCCACGGGTGGGACATGGTCATACCGGATTACAACTTGCTTCGCCGGGATAGGGAGAGCAGAATGGGAAGAGGTGTAGCATTATATACTAAAGATGACATTAAGGTCACAAGAATCTCAGATGTCCAGTACACTGGGGAATCCCTTTGGGTTAATTTGGCTAGAGGGAAGGACAAATGCTTGTATCTTGGTGTAATTTACAGACCCCCCAAGACAACAGGATGACCTGGATATGGAAATAATCGGAGATATAGAAAATATCACCTTGCGTGGGGACACAGTATTGTTAGGTGACTTCAACATGCCTGATGTGGATTGGGATACATTTACCTCTGCTTCCGGCAGCAGCAGGAGGCTATTAAACTCTATGAAGGGAGTTGGTCTCAGGCAACTGGTGTTGGAGCCAACAAGGAATCAGGCAATACTTGACCTATTACTTACCAATGGAGAAAGTGTCACAGAGGTCTCCGT
Organism: Geotrypetes seraphini; assembly: GCF_902459505.1. Classification (NCBI taxonomy): domain Eukaryota; kingdom Metazoa; phylum Chordata; class Amphibia; order Gymnophiona; family Dermophiidae; genus Geotrypetes; species Geotrypetes seraphini. The sequence continues at coordinate 110,187,341 of NC_047086.1, forward strand.
GGGTGACACATTGGCATCCAGTGACCACAACATGGTATGGTTTAATCTTAGGAAAGGTTTCACTAAATCTACCACGCTGACCAAGGTCCTCAAATTCAGGGACACAAACTTCCAAGACATGGGTTCCTTTGTTCACCAGGCGCTACAAAGCCAAGCAGAAACCGATAGCGTAGAAGAAATGTGGTCGTCTTTGAAAGCCACCATACAGGAAGCGACAAACCGCTATGTTAAATTAGTAAGTAAACGGCGAAGGAACAATAAGCCGCAGTGGTTCACTGCGGAGATCTCAGACCTCATCAAGGAGAAGAAAAAAGCATTCATCTCTTACAAACAATCGGGGAAACAGGACTCCAGAGCAGACTACCTGACCAAGTCAAAAGCCGTCAAAACAGCGGTCAGGGAGGCTAAATTCCATATGGAGGAGTCTCTGGCAAAAAACATCCAGAAGAGAGCTAAATCTTTCTTCAGGTATATCAGTGACAGAAGTAAATTGTACGTCTTAGGAAACCAGAAGGAGACTATGTGGAAAAGGATTCCGAAAAAGCCCAACTATTAAATGAATAGTTCTGCTCAATCTTCTCCCGAGAAGCACCGGGGCTTGGCCCTCAGCTACAGACAAGGGCTGTCTCAGTTGACCCGTTTAGTAACTTTGAGTTTACGCCCAGCAGTGTCTACGGTGTGCTGTCGAAGCTCAAGGTTAACAAGGCAATGAGGCCTGACAATCTACACCCCAGGGTGCTTAGGGAGTTGAGTGAGGTCTTGGCAGAGCCACTGTCAGCACTCTTCAACCTCTCCCTTAGTACAGGCAGCGTCCCGTTGAACTGGAGGATGGCTAACGTCATTCCACTCCACAAAAAAGGCTCAAAGATGGAGACAGCAAACTACAGACCAGTGAGTCTAACATCGATAGTGAGCAAACTAATGGAAACTCTAATCAAACACCAATTGGATAAGATCCTGGATGAGGAGAATCTACGGGATCCCCGTCAACATGGATTTACTAAGGGGAGATCATGCCAATCCAACCTGATCAGCTTCTATGACTGGGTAACGGGGAAGCTGGATGTTGGGGAGTCCCTGGACATCATGTACCTGGACTTTAGCAAAGCATTGATAGCGTACCACACCACAGGTTGCTGAGCAAGATGAGTTCTATAGGATTAGGTGACACATTGACGAAATGGGTTGGGAACTGGCTTGGAGGTAGGCTTCAAAGAGTAGTGGTGAACGGCACCCCCTCCGAAATGACGGAAGTGATCAGTGGAGTGCCACAGGGCTTGGTCTTGGGCCCGATCCTATTCAACATCTTTATAAGAGACTTGGCAGAAGGGCTTCGCGGTAAAATAACATTATTTGCCGATGACGCCAAACTAAGTAATGTAGTGGGCAAATGCACAACGGACGAAGATACAATGCCCGACAACATGATGCACGACCTACTCCTACTAGAGCCTTGGTCTAGGACCTGGCAATTCAGCTTCAATGCCAAAAATTGCAAAGTTATGCACCTAGGCAGCCAAAATCCATGCAAGACTTATACTCTTAATGGTGAGATCCTAACTAGAACGGTAGCAGAACGAATCTTGGGAGTGATTGTCAGTGAGGACATGAAGGCTACCAGTCAGGTGGAGCAGGCTTCATCCAAGGCAAGACAGATCATAAGTTGCATACGCAGGGGTTTCGTCAGCCGTAAGCCGGAAGTCATTTTGCCGTTGTATAGATCCATGGTGAGGCCCCACCTGGAATACTGTGTGCAATTCTGGAGGCCGCATTATCGCAAGGATGTGCTGAGACTGGAGTCGGTTCAGAGAATGGCCACCCGGATGGTCTCGGGACTCAAGGATCTCCCGTACAAAGAACGGCTAGACAAATTACAGCTATACTCATAAGAACATAAGAAGTTGCCCTTGCTGAGTCAGACCAGAGGTCCATCTTGCTCAGCGGTCTGCTCCCGCGGCGGCCCATCAGGCCTAGTGCCTGAACAGTGGTCCCTGATTAATTTTGTAACTTACCTCTAATCCCATCCCTATAATCTACCTCTACTCTTATCTGTACCCCTCAATCCCTTTGTCTTCCAAGTATCTATCCAAAGCTTCTTTGAACCCCTAAAGCGTGCTCCTGTTTATCACATCCTCCGGTAGCGCGTTCCATGTATCCACCACCCTCTGTGTGAAAAAGAACTTCCTGGTGTTTGTTCTAAACCTCTCCCCTTTCAATTTCTCTGAGTGCCCCCTTGTACTTATTGATCCCCTTAATTTGAAAAATCTGTCCCTGTCTATTTTTTCTATGCCCTTCATGATCTTGAAGGTTTCTATCATGTCTCCTCTAAGTCTCCGCTTTTCCAGGGAGAAAAGCCCTAGCTTTTTCAGTCTGTCAGTATATGAGAGGTCCGCCATGCCCTTTATTAGCTTAGTTGCTCTTCTCTCGAGGAGCGCAGAGAGAGGGGGGGACATGATCGAGATGTTCAAGTATCTCACGGGCCGCATCGAGGCGGAGGAAGATATCTTCTTTTTCAAAGGACCCGCGGCAACAAGAAGGCATCCGTGGAAAATCAGGGGCGGGAAACTACGAGGTGACACCAGGAAATTCTTTTTCACTGAAAGGGTGGTTGATCGCTGGAATAGTCTTCCACTGGAGGTGATTGAGGCCAGCAGCGTGCCTGATTTTAAGGCCAGATGGGATCGACACATGGGATCTATTCACAAGGCAAAGGTAGAGGAGGGTCATTAGGGTGGGCAGGCTGGTTGGGCCGTGGCCCTTATCTGCCATCTATTTCTATGTTTCTATCCAACATTAACTCTCTTCCCATCCCTTTCCCTCCTCCCCTTCCAGCAGCATCTCTCCTTCTTCTCCCTTCCCTCTTCCCTCTATCCAACATTAACTCTCTTCTCTTCCCATCCCTTTTCCTCCTCCCCTCCCAGCAGCATCTCTCCTTCTAACTCTCTCCAAGTCCAGTAACAGCTCTCCCTTTATCCAGCAGCTTCCCTGCCTCCTACAGTGGCTGTCTCCCCTTCCAGCAGCTCTCAGTACTTGCCTGCAGGAAGTTGCCGGTAAATCACTGCCCTGGCAAATAGGAGAGCTGGTGGGAGGGGAGACAGCCACTGTGAAGGCTCCCCAGGATCTTGCTCACACACGCTGACCATCTCCCTCCACCTGCACCTGAATCTGCAGCTCTCTCCGCGGCCCTCTTCAGCAACTCGGCAGGGGCGGCGATCAAGACAGGCTGCCGACGTTGGGACCTTCACTCTCTAAGTCCCGCCTATTTTGTTTCAACTTCCTGTTTCCGAACAGGCGAGACTCAGAGAGGGAAGGCCCCGACGTCGGCAGCCTGTCTTAATCGCCTGAGGCTGGGAGGAACATTAGTCAGCAGGAACCGTAGTTGGCAGGAAATTTAACTGCCGACTTGATCTCACCGGCCCCGCGCAGACCGGCAGAAATTTTCTGCAGACCGGAGGTAGAAGAACTGTGACTTAGGTCATGTAAAACATGGTCTAAATCACAAAAACCCACCTGAACTGTGTAGAGATAGGTGGCATTGTTGGAGAATACTCTGACCACTTTTCCTGTCAGGAAAGTTCCAGTGCTTTTAATGCCAAATGAATGGCTTTCAGTTTCAGACGATTTATGAACCACTTGCCTTCCGATGGCATCTACTTGCACAGTATTGGGATCTCCAGCCGCTCAGGCAGGTTGTCACCAATGAGGTGATTCTGAGGGGCATGCCCTTCAACAAGGCATCCCCCTGGAGCCACCAACGTAAGCTGTTCCTTGCTCCCCATGACCAGGGAAGCTGCATTTGTAGAGAATCTCATTGAGGGGGGGGGATGGGACCATCTAGAGAGAAAGGAATCCTGGAGAGGACACATATGCGCTCTTGTACAGGGAATAACCTCCAGGGTGGCCAGCATCAAGCCCAGTACCTGCAAGTAATGCCATGCAGTGGGGTTCTGCAATACCAAGATCTCTATCACAATGGCTATCTGCTTTGGCTTTAAATATGATACATAACAGTTTAAATAAGGGTGAGGTCCCAGTATGCTGGAAAAAGGCAGTTATTAAACCTATTTTGGAGAACAAAGATCTAGATATATTTAATTCAGCTAGTTATAGGCCAGTTTCAAATCTTTGCTTTTTAGCAAAACTAACAGAGCGGATAGTTTTAGAGCAATTGGTCTTTTATATTGAGTCAACAAAGGTTCTAAATCCAAAACAGGCAGGATTTTGAACTATACACAGTACTGAGACAATTTTAGCAGGTTTCCTTAGTGAAGTTTACTCTATCTTGGATCACGGGAACTTCGCAATGGTAATATCTTTAGATCTGAGCTCAGCATTTGATCTAGTTGACCATGAACTTCTATTGAGATTGCTCCATGAGATAAGTTTAATAGGAGTGGTTTGGGATTGGTTTGCACCCTTTCTCTGGGATCGTACTTTTAGAGTAGTTACGGATGAATCAACATCCAGTGATAGATTATTGGACTGTGGAGTACCACAAGGCTCAGCCCTTTCACTTATTCTGTTTAATATATTTTTGAGTCCTTTTGCAAGACGAATTCAGGAATTAGGAATCAGTACATATATCTATGCAGATGATATTTTGTTGGTATATGATTTATCTCCTTAAACATTGGATCTGAGCCCTCTTTTGGATGGTTTGGATAGGATAGAAGAATGTTTGGGGGAACATAGACTAGTATTGAATATGTCAAAAACAGTAACATGTTGTATTTCCGGTGACAAGGTAACACCACAACTAGATCTTTCACTACACTATCAGCATATAGAGATAGTAGATAGTTTTAAGTATTTGGGAATTATAATTGACTGTCATTTGAATTTTGAGAAGCAGGTTTCATCTACAGTTGCAAAAGGATTTGGGGCATTAAGACAACTTAGAGCTATTTGAGATTTCATGGATGAGAAATCGTTACATACTTTAATCCATGCTTTTGTTCTATCTAAATTGGACTATGGCAACTTGGTATATGCGGGAATAACAGTAGGGCAACTGAAATGTTTACAACCAGTACAAAATGCAGCAATTTGGGTGTTAGGTCGCGCACACATCTATGATCATGTAACTCCATTATATTTGAAATTCCATTGGTTACCAATGGAATTTAGAATTAAATTTAAAATCCTGATACTGGCACATAGGGCATTATTTGAGATCTTTAAATGACAACAGAGTAGCTGTTCCCCATATCTCAAAGGCTCACCTTGCCTCAATCAGAAATGGTGCATTTTTCTACTTACCCCCTCTTCTATTAAACTGCGCTAGCAGTTTTTAGTGCCGAGAGCCGCGCTGAATGGCCCGCGTTGCTCCCGACGCTCATAGGAACTCTATGAGTGTCTGGAGTAGCTGGGGCCATTCAGCGCGGCTCTCTGCGATAAAAACTGCTAGTGCAGTTTAATAGAAGAGGGGATTAGTTCCTATATTGTGGAACAATTTACCAGTAGAGTTAAGGAAGGAAGAATCATTTCAAAATTTTAAGAGACATCTAAAAGCACTTTTTTTTCAAATGGCTCTCCCGAATTGAATAATGGCATGGGGACCACAATCTGCTTAGATTTGTATTAATTTGTACTGATTCATGTTGATTTGGATTTATTTAAATCATATAACAGTTTTAGTGGATATGTTTTAGAAATGTTAATTTCTTTGATGCTCTCAAGTTCTGCCAGTTTTTATGATATTGTACACTGCCTAGAAGGCTGATTAGGCAGTATAAGAAATCTTAAATAAACTTGAAACTTACAGATCTGTGAAGTGTTCTATGCCGGGAGTTGTATTAAGACCTGCACTAAAATATGACTGTTTGCTATCAGGCTGCTTCAGAGACTTTTCTATCTCTTAAATTTGTTTTATTTTATTTTTAATTTTTTATTGTCTTTCATTATTTCTATTTTCTATCTCTTTGATTTTGGAAATGTATTATATGTTGTTATTACATATTTTTAGTTTATCAGGTACTTTAGCTAGATTGTGAGCCTTCGGGACAGATAGGGTAGTTTAGTTTGATACATTGCAAACCGCTTAGGTCAGTAAAATGCAGGAGCGGTATATCAAATCTTAAATAAACATAAACATCTCTGTGATCTGATCTGCTTCCTGAGTTTCTGTTTGCATGGCTTGGGAAGGAAGACACGGACTCTTGCTGTGTCGAAGTGGACTCCCAGATATTCCAAGCACTGAGTCAGATATAGTTGACTCTTCCTGAAATTGACTATCTGAGTTTCTGGAGGAGATCCACCATCTGCAGCACTGTGTGCACGCCTTCCTGCCTTGAGGGGGCTCTGATAAGCCAATCGTCCGGGTATGGGTGAACCTGTATGCCCATCCTGCAAAGGTGAATTGCTACCACAACCATCACCTTGGTAAAGGTGTGTGGGGTGGTCGCCAATCCGAAAGACAGTGTCACAAACTGAAGTGCTTCTGGAAAACATGGAATCTCAGATATCTTCTGTGATTCGGAAAAATGGGAAGGTGAAGATATGCCTCCGTTAAATCCAGCGAGGCTAGGAATTCCCCTGGAGCCACGGCCATGATGACTGATCAGACCGCCTCCATACGGAAGTGTGAAATTCTCAGTGCCTTGTTTATTGACTTTAGGTCCAGGATAGGCCTCCAATCTTCTGTGCCTTTCTTGGGCACTATGAAGTATATGGAGTGTCTGCTGGAGCCCAATTCATCTTCAGGAACTAGCTCTATGGCATGAATGTTCAAGAATCATCGTACCGTCACTTGGACCCTTAGCTTCTTTTCTGGCCTTCCAGCTGGGGAATCGAGGAACAGATCTGATGGGGGGGTGAGAAACTCGATCTTGTGCCCCTCCCGAATAATGTCCATAACCCAGCAGTCTGATGAGATCTGTTCCCATTCCCTCTAGAAAGCTGACAGTCTCCCTCCAATGCGAGGAGGCGTGATAGTAAATCTGGCATCATTGTTGCTATTTGGTGGCTCAGCCGCCGTGTGACCCAGAGGGTTGTAGGTGTCTATAGCTGTCAAATCTCTGTCTGGACCCTTGGAAGGGTCTCTGTGAACAGGAACCAGAAAACTGGCAGGATCTTTGAGAGGAGTGAATATTGCCTCTGCTGCCCCCAGTGGAATGTTGAATTCTGCTGTCTGGTACAGATTTGGGATGGCGATCTGCCACATTGACCATAAGATCATCCAAGCCTTTGCCAAAAAGCATCTGCCTCTCAAATGGTAATCTGCTTAGAGTAGCCTTGGAAGCTGAATCAAACAGCTACTGCCTAATCCAGGATTCTGAGGGAGGAGACTAAGGCCCCAATTGGCTTGACCAGAAAAAAGTTTACGGTGTAGGCATAACCACAACAATCTCAATGAAAACAGGGGCAAAAAATGCTTCTTTTTCTGCTATTAACTTATCCATCCTTAGAACTCCTTTTACCCCTTAGCTGTCCAGTGATCCAACAGAAGTTTTATGAGTTTTTTTTGCTTCAGATATACTTGAAAGAGTTTTCAGGTATTCATTCTTCCCTCTAAAACAGTGGTCTCAAACTCAAATGCTTAGTGAGGCCACATTTTGGATTTGTAGGTACTTGGAGGGCCGCAGAAAAAATAGTTAATGTCTTATTAAAGAAATGACAAACTTTCCATGAGGTAAAACTCTTTATAGTTTATAAATCTTTTCAAAGCCTAGAGTATTCTGCCTTATTACTTTAACATATAACTTGCCAGGCATTGTGCTCATCCCTATTTTCTTCATTAAGGTCTGCTTTTCATTTTTCAACAGATGCTCTTTTGGCTTTCACTGCCTTTTCCACCTCACCATTAAACCATCCTGGCCATTATTTGGCCTTCTTTCACTCTTTTTTGATGCATGGAATACATTATCTGGACTTCCAAAATAGTCTTTTTAACTAATGCTCATGCCTCAAGCAAACTTTTGACCCTGGAAAATGCTGCTTTTAGGGTTTTTTTTCCCCCAATTAATCTCATTTATCATTTTTTTTTAATTATGAGCAAAAGCAGTATTTTTTTCCCCTTTAGTATTTCCCTTCCATTGATGAGAAATATGATTGCACTATGATCACCCAACTACTATTATCCCTTTGTACCAGGGCCTGTGTACCAGTAAGGACTAGATCTAAAGTACTTTCTCCTCTGGTCAGACTTTTCAAGAAGCAGTCATTTATAACATCTAGAAATTTTACTTACCGTATTTTCACGCATATAACGCGCGCGTTATACATGATTTTACAAATCGTGCATAACCATGCGCGTTATAGGCGTGAACGCGTTTTACAACTTTTTTTTTACATAGTCCCCCCCCACGACATCCGATTCACCCCGCAGGACTGCTCGCACCCCCACCCCGAAGGACCGCTCGCACTCGCACCCCGAAGGACCGCTCGCACCCCCACAGCCTCCCCACCCCCCAAATCATGGAGAAGCTCCTACCGTTATCCTGCTGCTTCCTCTGCCGGCGGTCCCGGCCCTTCTGTGAGCCCTGCGTCTGCTGCTTCCTCTTCCGGCGGTCCCGGCCCTTCTGTGAGCCCTGCGCTGCTTCCTCTTCCGGCGGTCCCGCCCTTTCTCTGTCAGAGAAAGAGGAAGCAGCGCAGGCGGAAGAGGAAGCAGCGCAGGTGCAGGGCTCACAGAAGGGCCGGGACCGCCGGAAGAGGAAGCAGCAGACGCAGGGCTCACAGAAGGGCCGGGACCGCCGGCAGAGGAAGCAGCAGGACAATGGTAGGAGCTTCTCCATGATGGGGGGGGGAGGCTGTGGGGGTGCGAGCGGTCCTTCGGGGTGCGAGTGCAAGCGGTCCTTCGGGGTGGGGGTGCGAGCGGTCCTGCGGGGGGGTGAATCGGACGTCGGGGGGGGGGCATCAGGCTTTCAGGGTGGGGACAGGACTTCAAGGGGGAGGGGAGAGGAAAGTCGGGGCGGGCGAAAGGAGAGTCGGGGTGGCCAGAGGAGAGTTGGGGCGGGTGAAAGGAGAGTCGGGCGGCGACGGGAGTGTGGGGGCGGCATGCGCGGTATACGGGTGTGCGCGGTATATAAAAATTTATTTACATAAATTTGTGTTCCCCGCGCGCTATACCCGTGTGCGCATTTTACACGGGTGCGCGGTATATAAGTGAAAATACGGTACTTGGGTAAATGTCCCAACTGAACATGCCACTGAAAATGGGGTAACTGAAATCTCCGTTATTTTTTCCAAATTTGTTAATCTTCCTAGTTTGGGTTAGCATTTCAATGTTTCTTTATCATGTCCAAGTAAATGCTAGTATATGGCGATACTCGAGAGGGTTCAGAAAAGAGCGATGCGATTGATAAAAGGTATGGAAAACCTTTCATATGCTGAAAGATTGGAGAAACTGGGACTCTTTTTCCTGAAAAAGCGGAGACTTAGAGGGGACATGATAGAGACTTACAAGATCATGAAGGGCATAGACAAAGTGGAGAAGGACAGATTCTTCAAACTTTCGAAAACTACAATAACGAGAGGGCATTTAGAAAAATTAAGAGGGGACAGATTCAGAACCAATGTTAGGAAGTTCTTCTTCACCCAGAGGGTGGTGGACACCTGGAATGCGCTTCCAGAGGGTATGATAGGACAGAGTACGGTATTGGGGTTCAAGAAGGGATTGAATAATTTCCTAAAGAAAAAGGGGATAGAAGGGTATAGATAGAGGATTAATATATATATTATAGAAATCCTAAAAACGTGACTGGGTAGCAGCCCTTGAAGACCCTGTTCATCCTGCCCTAGATTTATAATTGAAACAGCAAACCAACACTATACAATGCCACTTGATGGAAAACACATAGATTTTGATTCTGCTCCAGTTAAGGAGCAAATCAGCGAGTTATGTTGCCTTAGGTATATGTGCTTACCTAATGAGTTGCCTAGCTGTATATGCTTAATTCTTTCATTTAAAGCTTGTTTTTCAGGAATAAGATGATTTAGTTTATTCTGATATTCCTGTAACAAAAATAATACAACATTTTTAAACAACAATTCTCTAATTGCAATATTTTGCAGATAACAGCAAACTTATTTTAGAATGTAAATATACAGCAAGATTCATTGACAGATACAGATATATTAGGTAAGCAGGGAGAAGAATTAATATAGAAAGCTATAAGGTAATGCATCTGTAGCACAAGAACTGCCACATATAATCAGGCCTGCCAATGCACAGAAATAAAGTTACCAGGGAAGGGGGTGCTGCTGCTACTGCATATGGTCCAAAAGAGCCACCCAGATTTCCCGTCTCCCAAAGGACAGTCCTGGGTATAAAACTTTCCAAAATTACCCTGAAAAAAGACCTATGTATATTATATCATTGAACATATTTGTGAGACTTGCAGAGGTACAAGATCTTCCAGTTGTGCTTTCTGAATTACAAATCTCAAAGATCCAAAGGTTTAAATCAGTGTCTCAAACTTTTTTTTAAGCTCCAGCATACTGAACTGAACAAATGTTTTTCGCAACACATTATAATTGAAATCATAAAATTGCAAAACCAACAAAAAATTAAATTTGAAAGTTATTTATTTAAATTCTTTAAGCTATGTATGGGTAATTGTAACAACAGTGAAACTAACTGCCTCTTTTACAAAGCCGCACAGCAACAGCCCCAAAGCTCTTTAAATCTCTATGGTCTTTGGGGCCGCTAGGGCGGCTTTGTAAAAGAGGCCGTAAAGTAGATAGACTAGAATTGCTAATCAATGCGATGGATGTGCTTGTTTTTGAGTGCAAATTAACTCAAAATGTGGCTCAATAGTTAACAAACAAACATGCATTTCATCATTCACCATCTGCAGTCATTGTCTTTTTTGACTATTTAATTTCTGTCAGAGCTGAAAATCCAAGTTTGCAAAGATAAGAAGATCCAAACATTAACAAGGCCTTGATTGCTTTGTTGGATAACTACTGCATTTTTAAAAAAAATTATATATATATATATATATATATATATATATATATATATATATTACCGTTAGTTTTCAAAAACCAATCACATCAAAGAATGATGCCTGTCTTGGTGGTTATATTCTTACACACACACACGCAGACACTTATAACATTGAAAATCTTTTGCATATGTGATATACATGTCATCTATTCTAGTGTATACTTATGAAGGGACTTTTTTAAAATAAAGTAAAATTCTGGAATCTCTCGAGGCATACCACTGAAATGAAAAGTGTCAAGAAAAGTGTGGAATAACTTGTAAGTTTCATGGCTCCACATCATTCTCTTCTTGGTCGGGCTGAAAACTGCTCAGTGGCCCCTTGTATCTATGGGGTATTGTTATTGGAGAACTTATGTATTATTTATTTTTGTTCAAATTGAGTTTTAAATAAAGAACTTTAAAGTAAAATAAATATTGCATTCTCTCTAACAATCACCCAGGTTTTCTGTGTAGGGTGGGCAATTAATGGAGGTATCATTCTCTCCTACGGCTGTCCTCCCTATGAGGACCATTTCTGTTCTCCATTCCTTGTCTCTGTGATGAGCATTTATTTCCTCTACTCAGCCCCCCCATGATGACCACCAATTCTGTCCTCCATACTGCCTCCTGCAGTAATTGGGCTTTGCTTTCCTCCCTCCCCCCACCCTGGACTAACAGATCTTTCTTCTTACTTTGCCTTGATGTTATGCTGCTGGGCTTAAACAGGTCCTTGAGTATCTGCGCATCCTAAGGCCCTGTACCGGCCCAGCATATGACCTCAAGATCAGTTAAGAAGAGAGACTCGATTGTCTTTTTTTTTTTAATTACAGTTTTTCATTACATATCTACAAAAGATGTAGGAATATTAAAAAAAAAAAAAAAAAGGAAAACATATATTCCAGTAAGAATATAAAACATTTAGACCCTGACTCCGCAAAGCGCGTCTAAAGTTAGGCGCAGTTTGGGCGTCCAAGATAAGTGTCCTTTGTAGAATTGTGCTCAGCGATGCTCAGCACTCTTTAGATATCCAAATTTTGAGACGTCCTTTAGAGAATTGGGTTTTAGGCAAGAGATAGACATCCAAACAATGTCCTTAATGTTATATTTTATTATTATGATTTTATTAGAATGGCGATCTTAAGCTATTTTTCGTTATAATTATGATACTGGGAGTTGGATCTGGTTTAATGCTTTTATTTATTTCTCTTCCATCAGAGAATGACTAGGATTCGAATCAGCAACATTAGAGTAGAAGGCTGTAGGTTTAACCAGTGTGCTACACAGTGAGCTAGCAAGTTGCATAGCAATTGTAAAACTAGGTCCTATAGGCATTGTAAAGGAAGTCTACTTTTCAGCATAGTTTGGGCTTCAGATAGACCTGAGTTCTATGGACGGAACTTAGGCACAGTTTGGATGTCTTTAATGCGATCTGTTAAATAACTCTTTGGGTTTTTATTTTTGCTTTATTAAGCTCAAAATACATTTAATAAAGCACCACATAAAAAGGGCACATCAAAAAAGATAATATTGCATGCAAAACCTTCTATTTTTGTGGACAAACAGCAATGTTATTTGCTAATTAGAGGAAAAGATCCATTAACTGAAGAACAGCACATGAAAAATACACCGCTTTAGGTTTCTTGCTAAAAAGCTACCCTTTTTTTCTGATTAAACAGTGCTCCCATCAGCTCATTACTGAAAGCAAGGAAAGCACATGAAGAAAAAATATATAGATTGCATACATAACTTCATTTGCAAAAGCTTAAAAGCTGAAAAAGAAAAACAGATACAGACCTTAGCATGGCTTCTACTTCATTGCAAATGGAGGTGTGAAGTTGCACAATGCTGACCTCATTGTGAGATCATCAAGGTGCACCTGCAAGGTAGAATGCCACAATTAAAATATGTGCTGGGATTTGAACCCATGACCTCTTGAAGATGAGCATAGGGCTTTTACCCAGTGAGACACAGCTCCTTCCTTTCAGTCATGGGGGTTCCTACCATGAGACCTTAGTGATACTAGCTATGTGAAACTACATGAGAAGATCATAGCTTAGCAGATTCCTAAGCTATCATATCAGATGTGAGGAAGAAAGACATTAGTGGAAGCTGCTGTGGCTCAGTGGGTAAAAGCCCTGGTTCCCATCTTTCAGAGATCATAGGTTCAAATCCCAGCTCATATTTTAATCATGGCATTCTACCTCACAGGTGCACCTTGATGATCTCACAATGAGGTCAGCATTGTGCAGCTGCATACCTCCATGCAATGAAGTAGAAGCCTTGCTAAGGTCTGTATCTGGTTTTTCTGTTTTTAAGCTTTTGCAAATGAAGTTATGTATGCAATCTACATATTTTTTTTCATGTGCTTTCTTTGCTTTAAAGAATGAGTTGATGGGAGCACTGTTTAGTCAGAAAAAGAGGGTAGCTTTTTAGCAAGAAACATAAAGCCGTGTTTTTCATATGCTGTGCTTCAGTTAATGGATCTTTTCATCTAATTAGAAAATAGCATTGTTGTTTGTCCAGAAAAATAGAAGGTTTTGCATGCAATATATCTGTTTTGATGTGCCCTGTTTATGTGGTGCCTTATTAAATGTATTTTGAGCTTAATAAAGCAAAAATAAAACCCCAGAGAGCTATTTAGCAGATCGCATTAAGGACGTCAAAACTGTGCCTAAGTTCCATCCATAGAACTCAGGTCTATTTGAAGCCCAAACTATGCTGAAAAGTAGACCTGGTTTTCAATCGCCTAAAATGCAGGCATGAGATGGACACCCTAGGTCGCTCAGCATTATGCACATGAATTGACGGACACCCATATTAAAGACTTGCCTATTCCATACCCACGCCTATTCCGTTAGACATATGTTTTCCCAATGGGCGTCCATGAAATTGTGGAGGCGCCTACAAAGTGATGTCCTCATCCTTTGGACATCCATGTGCCAATTATCGCTCATTAAAACCCTTAAATGGCTCATTAACCACAGTTTGGCGCCTAAGTCCCACTCAGAGTTAAGTGCCCTTTAGGCGCCCTTTATAGAATCAGGGCCTTAAAGTGTCCATCAAGCCCTTATTATGAGAGGAAGGTGCTCAAAAATTAAAGAAAATATCAATAAGAAATCATATGATAATCAGTGTTCCCTCTAAGCGGGCGGGTGTTGTGAGCAAACTTTTTTCACCGTGAGCCAAAAATATCGGGCGCCAGCAAGTTATGAGCCAACTCGCCCGATTCTCCTCTCGCCGCCCTGCCATCTGCCGTACGCCTCTTCCGATCGTGCGCTGTGACGAGAAACGTGTGCGCTGCGATGTAATATTTTGTGCGCCAGCGCACGCCAGCGCAGCTTAGCGGGAACACTGGTTCAAATGGTTTTATTTATTTCCCCAAATTTATTTTTGTTATACGCATTGAAAATATTTGATATTGCGTTTAAATCAAAATCTCAATAAACTTGAAACGAGTGCCCGTGAGATTGTGGGAGGGTTAAATACTCAAAACTTAGAAGTTTTTGCTACGCCAGCTTTCTGGTATCTTTACATACAGTGGCGTACCTAGCATATGTAACATCCGGGGCCCATCATTTTTTGGCACCCCCCCCCATCTGTAAGAAAAACATGATTTTTAGTAACAAACCACACGTCACACATGAGTACCTAGGAAAAGGCAGCATCTTACATATTGCAGTGAGCAGTACATCAATACACCCATTGTAAAACTAAACAAGCCAGACCAGCACAGATCAATCCTACACCGTCAATCCTAACAGAAAACCATGTCTTTCGAACACACAGAACACAGAAAACACCTTCGCCTAGTAAGGAATATGTAATCACAAACTAACCCCTCCCTCTTTTACAAAACTGTAGTGTGGATTTTAGCTACGGAGGTAACAGCTCTGATGCTCATAAAATTCTGAGCATCAGAGCTGCTACCACCAAGGCTGGTGCTAAAAACGCTTCACAGTTTTGTAAAAGGGGGGATAAAATAAAAATACATAGACAAAGGTTAAATTGAACCAGCAAGAAGCTGGACTCTGCATACAATGCTTCACAGAAACAGTGACACATGTCTCCTAAAGCAATAAATAAATAGAAATTTTTTTCTACCTTTGTCTTCTGTGGTTTCTCCTTTCCTCATCTTCTTGTAACTCTCTTCCTTCCATTCACTGTCTGCCGTCTCTCTTCCCCTATATGGCATCTTCTCTCCTTCTATGCCCCTTCCAGAAACTGTATGCCTCCCCCTTCCATCTCTCCTTTCACCCCATTGGTCTGGCATCTCTCTCCTCGCCTTCCCTCTCCCACACCTCTCCTCATAGTCTGGTATCTCCCCTTCCCTGATTCTCTGGCATCTCTCTCCTTTCCTTTTCTTCCATCTTTCGTTCCCCCTCCATGCTCTCACATCTCCCCCTTCCTTTTCCCTTAGACTGGCATACCTTCCTCCTATGCTCCAAGCCCTGGCATCTCCTTTAATTCCCTCCCTCATCTTCCTTCTCCCTCCAGCTGGGTACCGCAACACTCTTCCCTGCAGCTCTGCACTTCCCCACAATTGCCATGCTTCGGTTCCTCTTCTTCCTTCCTTCCTCCCCCCCCCCCGCGGGACCCTGCGGCACCATCAACTCTTACTCCCTCTAATGTCGGCCCTGCAGCTCCAGACTTCCTCGCACCTTCTCCCCTCCCCCTTTGGATCGCTATTATTTTAAATGTTATAGCCGCGGAGCTGTATCCATCAGTGGAGATGTCTAACCTCGGCCTGCCCCGGAACTCTTACTGCAACAGTGACTTCCTGTTCCTGCCTAGACGGGCGGCTGCTGCAGTAAGAGTTCCGGGGCAGGCCGAGGTTAGACATCTCCACTGATGGATACAGCTCCGCGGCTATAACATTTAAAATAATAGCGATCCAAAGGGGGAGGGGAGAAGGTGCGAGGAAGTCTGGAGCTGCAGGGCCGACATTAGAGGGAGTAAGAGTTGATGGTGCCGCAGGGTCCCGCGGGGGGGGGGGGGGAGGAAGGAAGGAAGAAGAGGAACCGAAGCATGGCAATTGTGGGGAAGTGCAATCCCCCCAATGCGTCCCCTTACCTTACCTCCCCTTACCTTTGCGACGCGTGTGTGCGCTGTGAAGAGAAACTTTGCGCTGCGATGTAATATTTTGTGCGCGCGCGCAGGCCAGCGCACCTTAGCGGGAACACATAATAAATCCTCTTGGGAGGAAATGGAAGGTTGAGGAGAGCAATGCCAAGGGGGGTGTGGGCGACTATTGGGGGAATTTTTATTTGATTTTAAAACTACATTGGGGTGGGTGATTATTAAGAGAGAATACAACATACATAATACATACATATATAATAAAATGCTTTGACTGAGCATTTTATTTTTCTAGTCACTTTGGTCCTATTATTTCTTTTCTGCTTTTCTGTGTTTTTCTTTTTTTATTGCTTAATCTCCTGTCCATTTGATATTTCTTCGCTCTCCATGTCATCCCTTCCATCTCTCCTCTATCTGTTCCTATCCTCCCTTTCTCCACAATGCCCTTCCATGTCCCAATTCCTCCCCCTTGCCTAACATTGCCCCTCTATGTTCCTATCTCCTCTGTGTTCAGTATTGTCCCCGTGTCCTACTATCCCTAACCATCCAGCCATTTTCCCTCCGTGTTCTGGTTCTATGTTCTCTCCCTACCTAACCCTCACCTCTCTTTTCCAATCTTCCTCTTCTTCCCTCCCAAGGTCAGCATCTTTCCTCATCTCCTCTCTTCCCCCAGTTCAGTCTCTCTTTTTCTCACTACTCCTCCCCCCCGTCCTCTAATTTGACTTCAATGGCCAGCAGCGATTAAGACAGGCTG
This sequence comes from Geotrypetes seraphini, assembly GCF_902459505.1. NCBI lineage: Eukaryota > Metazoa > Chordata > Amphibia > Gymnophiona > Dermophiidae > Geotrypetes > Geotrypetes seraphini. The sequence goes on from NC_047086.1 coordinate 110,204,098, forward strand.
CCTCCAGCTAGGCATGGGACCTTCCCTCTGCTGCCTACTGCCCATGTAGAAACATGGACTGGCCACTGTTGAAAACAGAAAACTGGGCTAGATGAACCATTGGTCTGACCCAATATGGCTGTTCTTATGTTCTTATCAGACATGGCAGAGGGAAGGCCAGAAGCAGTCTGTCTTAATCACTTCCAGCCACCAAAGGCAAGCTTAAGTGACCACAGGGAAGAACAGATGCTAAAACCAAGGGGAGAGGGGGGTTTGGAACAGAAGTGAGCAGCGAGTGGAAGAGGGAGGCAAGGAGAAAGAGAGATTGAACTTGGAACTAAATTTACTACTGGACTCTGGTCATGCACTGCCTGAAGATGTCTTGCTTACCCCTTGGGGTATGCATACCACATCCTGAGAACCAAGGCGCTATCAGACAGAGTTCAGTTAGACTTGTATGCCATGAGAAGAGAGGATTCCCTATCAGGATCTTAATATATTCCATGCAAAATGGCATACACTTACTATAGAAAGACATTAAAACACTATAAAAACATGATTGCAATTACATTGCTTCTGATCTTCACTCCAAGTACATGGTATATGAATCAGGAACTATGGTTGATGGATAAATGAGGATGAAATACTGAGGATTTTGGATTTTCCTATAGAAGTTCTATATATTTTTACATACTAAATTTTTGGGCAGACAATATTTTTTTTTAAATCATTTTCCATATGCTGTGCCATGCCATCTGAAGGGTCCAATGATGTGCTGCACTTCTAAACAAATTGTATAAGTATAGATGGTGAATAATCCCTGCCTAGGGATAAATGTAAAACATACATACCTGAAGTTGCTGTTGGAGTTGTTTTATTGCCATAATTTCCAGGTCACATTTCTTATCTACAGTTTCCAGCTCATTTTTTTGAATCAGTTTTTTGTTTTCAATATCCTTCAGACGGCCAGAGATTTGCTGATGTTTACCATCCTATAAAATCAGAACTTTACACTATAATATTTCCACATGTTTCTGTAATCACAGGTTACTTCATAATGTACTGGAATTCATTTTACCACATTTTAATGAATGGTAACTATAAACAACACATCTGGTAGAAATCTGCATAAAAAAGCTTTTGAGAATATTAAATTTATTTTTTTGCATTTTTATGACTTATGTAGTTTTAAGAATTTGAATTAACATTTGAGAACAAGGCCAGAACTAATTCTACAAATAAAACATGAAACAAGCAGGGGTTGTTTTTCAACTACTGTAATGAGCTTTTAATCAAGCTGTTTTTACAGAAAAAAAATTCTAGCTGTTTCAATAACCTATAACTTTTGTTCAATTTTATTTCTACAAAATCAAGTGCTTTAACACATCAACTGCATTGCTTTCATTGTGGCTTGCCAGAAAATGTGCACTATAGTGCAAGAGACCTGAAGATTAATACAGTATTTCACAGACAAAAGAAACAAAAAGGTGTTACAAAAGGAATGTGGATGACTGGCATTTATGTCTTATGTTGCATCATCATACAGTCAGTCAAATCTCCAGAAGCGATTTCCATTCACACTTTTTACTGGGTCTTCATAAATGTATTTTGAACATGATTCAAAAACAGGGAATTTCAGAGAATAAAGGTGACAGAATAAAAGAAACTGAATTTAAAACATAAAAGAAGTTTTTATGGCACACACTGTGGCATAATACAGTAATATCTAAGCTCGTATGTCTAGCCTACAACTATTCAGATGTGCTTTGCATTCTCAGCTATCCAACAAATAAACTGCCTGTAGGACGCTTTTTGTGTCAGGTATTCTATTAGCAAGAACTTACTGCTGCACATTTGGAAGTGGAAGGCTTATCAATACAATTAAAATAAAAATATTTTAAATATATATTTTCTTTTTTTTTTTTGAAAATATGTTTATTAAAGGATCAATGCATACGAGAATATACAGAGTATGACCATACAATAGGGACATCATGTACAATAATCAAAGGTGCAGGCAGAGAATGAACAAACATGAATAAATCCACAACATATCAACTCCCATGCAGATCCAATTTTGAAATGAAACCCTCCCTTCCAACCCCTCCCCCCTACCCTGTGCACCTGGGATCTCTAACCAGCCTTAAAAGGAGCTCCAATATTCCAAATAGGTTCTAGATTTCCAGCTCGCTGCCCCCCGGCGATGCTGCCGTTCCCACCCAGCCATCAGAGACATATGAGCCCGCCACTGTTGCACTGTTGGCCGCGTTGTACCAATCCAGTGGCGAAGAATTAGTTTCTTTGTGATTCCTAAGGCCACTAAAAGGAAGCGCCGACCAGGGTCGCTAACACCCGCTTCCACCAGGGGACCTGTGACACCCAACAGCAACGTCTTGTAAGACCAGTCTATAGATAGTCCTATAACGTTTTCCAGCTCCCGAAGCACAGAAATCCACAGGGGCCCTACATGTGAGCATTCCAAAAACTGATGTACCAAGGTGTCCCGACGAGCCGGACATCTGGGGCAGCAGTCATCAGGCCATAGCCCCATCTTTCGTCCCTTACATCTCGTTAAATAAGATTGGTGCAGAATCTGCAGATGTACTTCCCTCAAACTCACATTAGGGGAGGCAGAGGCGCATTCCTGAAAACACCGAACTAATTCATCAGCAGTGACCTGCTCTCCCAATGCTGAAGTCCAATCCGTTGCCATAGCATCAAGAAACCTATCAGACCGTCTTTCCCTCCCCACTTTATACCACTCCGAGAGCGTGTTAAGGTCAGATGGGGCGGACAAAAATTGGTGATCCAAGGAAGTGAAAGTGGGCAAGCTGCCCCCCGGCGAACGGAGCGCCAAACAATAACTACACATCTGCAGGTATGCAAACATAGACCCTGCGGTCCAACCCCAGCAGTCCCGACATGCCAAAAAAGAGGGAACCGATCCTGACCCCACTTCAACCACCTGTCCCACAAAGCGACACCCAGACGTCCGAACTGAGGCAAAAAATGCATGCAACGAACCAGCAGGAAACTTAGGATTACCCACCAGTTCCGTAAAAGGCGAAGGACCCACCGCGCCCCCCAAGGAAGACCACCACCAGCTCCAGGCCATTCGTAAGGGTCGAAGCATAGAAGGGCAGGGTCCCGCCCCATGTCACAGGAGGTTAAAAACTGATACCGGAGCTGACAAAATGTAACAGAATCCAACTGGGCAAACCTGGCAACTCCCGTATATAATTCATGCACCCATCTCAACAAAGCAGCCACATTGTAAAGACGCAAATCGGGCAAGTTCACACCACCGTGCTCTCGCCCCCTAATCAGTTTATAGCCAATTTTCACCCGGCGGGAGCACCATACAAAGGACGAAACGACCCCCCGATAAGCCTGCACATCCTTCTGTTTAACCCAAAGGGGCACCATTTGTAGTGGATACAGGAGTTTCGGCAAAAGGACCCTTTTAATAAGGGCAACGCGTCCCAGGGGCGAGAGGGGAAACTCCATCCATCTCCTACAGAGAGCTCGGACTGCATCTAATTTATCAAGTACATTCTTCCGATATACCACCCCCGGATCCGCATGCAGATATATTCCCAAATATTTGAGCGTACCCTTAGACCATTGCAACGAAAAGGAAGGATCATGCTGCAAAACACACGGGGGGCGGACCGCCAGAGCCTCTGACTTATCAAAGTTAATTCGCAACCCAGAAAAGGCTCCAAACCTCCGTATAAGATCAATTAAACGAGGAACCCCCTCTTCAGCATCTTCCAGAAAGATGAGCATGTCATCCGCAAACAAATTAATTTTAAATTCTTGGGAACCCAACCGAATACCACGCAAGTCGGGGCTCTGACGGAGCTTAGCCGCAAGAGGCTCCAGAGCCAAGACAAAAAGCATCGGAGAGAGGGGACAGCCCTGACGTGTCCCCCTCTCAAGTTCAAAAGAAGAGGTAAGCTCCCCGTTAATCAGGATTTGGGCCGTAAGATGAGCGTATAATGATCAAATCCCAGTCAGAAAGCTCCCCATAATGCCGAACTGAGAAAGAACCCAAAAAAGATAATCCCATAACACTTTATCGAACGCTTTTTCCGCGTCTAGACTGACTATAAGGGCATTCTTCTGTCCCGGGTGTTGCCCAACAAGTTCAGGATTCTGAAGCACCGAAAGCGCCCTCAGCACATTAGCAGATGAATAGCGGCCCGGCACAAAACCTGCCTGGTCCGAATGAATTAAATTAGGCAAAACCCAACCCAGGCGAGCCGCCATAATAGCAGCAAACAACTTGATATCTTGATTGAGCAGAGAAATAGGTCTATAGGATCCCAGTTGATCTTCCGCTCGACCCGGTTTCAGTAGAACCACAATATTAGCGTGAGTTAGTCTATGCGGAGGCAGTTCACCTCTACTAAGAGCCCCACACAGGGCTTGAAAGGGGCCCACCACTCGTATCCCCAACAACTTATAATATTCAGAACCCAGTCCATCAGGCCCAGGGGCTTTAGCCAATTTTAAGGCCCGAATAGCTTGTTGGATCTCCAACCCTTGCACCGGGGCATTTAACACCTCCCGCTGCTCATGTCCCAGGGACGGAAGCTGTAGGTCCTTAAAGAAAGTCGTCCTCTGTTCTGTGTCACAGGTCCCCTTATCATATAGAGCCCTATAGTAGTTAACAAAACTCTGCTGTATCCCAGCTTGGGCAGTTATCTCTCTACCATCAGGCGCCCGAATCTTTGAAATTATTTGCTTCGGAGCCCTGGAGGTAACCAAAGATGCAAGCAGTTTCCCCGCTTTGTTACCCCAGCGGTGGAGGCGATATTTATACAATCTGATATCTCTGAAGGCTCTTTCCGCCAGTAAGTCATTAATTTGCCTACGTAGGTCAAAATATTGAGATCGAGCTGCTGTGGCACCCGGAGCATGTAAACTCCCACGCAGCGCGGCCAAACGTTGCGTTAAGTCCAACAGTGTCTTATCTTGGGCTCTGCGCTTGCGGGCAGTGTACTCTATAATTTTACCCCGCAAGACCGCCTTGCTCGCCTCCCAAAACACCACCTCTGACACATCAGAAGCAGGGTTGTCGTTCACAAAGAAATCCCATTGTTGTTCCAGAAAATCCTTAAACTCATCATCTTCATATAACGCCAACTGGTAGTCGACCCCTGGGGCCCCGGCCTATCAATGAGCTCCAGCCAAACCAAATGGTGATCTGACAAAACCCCGTCTTCAATCACCACTCGTGGAATACCCGCCAGCAGAGAAGGAGCCACCAACAGGTAGTCCAAACGACTATGAACATCATGCACTAGAGAGTGAAAAGTGAAGTCAGATTCAGTAGGATGCAGTGTGCGCCAGACATCAATCAGACCCAGTTGGTGCATCACAAAGTTCACCCCCTTGTGACCGCCTCCTTTCAATCGGGGCTTAGGCGGCTTGCAATCAACAAGTGGGTCAGCAGTGATGTTAAAGTCCCCACCTAGTACCAATTGGTATTCAGAAAAAGGCGTCAGAGCCGCTACTAATACAGAAAAAAATCTATGAGAGTATACATTAGGTGCATAAAGAGAACAAAACACATATTTCTTCCCCAAAAAAACTCCTGCCCAGATCACATATCGCCTCTCAGGGTCCTGTATTACTTTGTGCATAGTACAAGGATGCTTTTTATGAAAGATGAGAGCAACACCTCGCTGTCTGGAGTTATAGGAAGCAAAAGCTACTTCCTCTACCCACTCCCTCTTCAGTTTAACATGTTCTGTCACGCTGAGGTGCGTCTCCTGAAGCATTAAAACATCTACTTTTAATTTCTTACAGTATTGAAATAATTTGCTGCGCTTCACCGGGGAATGCAAGCCATCAATGTTAAAGCTGGCAATCTTAACAGAACTCACAGTAGCAGTTAGTAAGAAGTAAGTTCCCCCAGAGACAACAGGCCTGTGGGGCAGCAGCGCCGGCCTCCCAGCCAAACCGGCACGCCACCCACTGAATTATCAGAACATTGCTGGTCATAGACCCCTGGGTGCTCCCAAGATACAGCCCACCCTCCCACCCCTCCCCCAACAAAACTTCCTGTTCCTTCAGATAAACCCCCCACCCCCCACAGATATCTCCCTTATCCAGTCCCCCTTTCCATAACTCCTCCCCAACCCATAACCACACTCTCGTCCACACTCTCATAACACCAACCCCAGCAGCAAGCAAACACAGATACTCTCACTCCCCTCCCCAAAGCGCCCCCTCCCCCCATCTACCCCCGTAACCTTAAAACAAATACCAGAACTGTCCAGAACCTGCAAAAAAAAAAAAACTAAGATATGTGCAGGGACATATAACTAGAGACATATAACTGGAGACCTGGAAGGACAACAACATAGTCCCCCTCAGAACCAAAATAAGTTCCCGGGGAGGGGAGGCAATCCTACCGTAAAGATCCCCGTTGCAAGTGCTCCCCGAGAGGTCCCTTCCAACCAAAAAACAGAATCAAAAAACACAGTCTCTCACAAAAAGTCCCACACGCAGAGACCGGAGACCTCAGCAGGGACCCCAAGGGGCCTCTCCCCTCGAGATAGAAACATAAAGATGAAGAGGGGAACAACACAGCTCCGTCAGGTCCAGATCATCCAGAAGGTAAAGATCGGTCGAGTCTTCAGAAGAGGCCTACTGGCCTTGAGTTCCTCCGCCTGGGACATAGTGAAGGTGCGATTTTCATGGGTCAGGCGCACCTTAGCTGGATATAAGAAAGCAAATTTTATTCCCCTTGCGACCAGCTGCGAACAATATGATGTGAAGGTTCTGCACTGTTCAGCCACCTTAATAGAGAAATCTTGGAAGATCAAAATCTTGGCACCCTCATATTCCAGACGCCGGGACTTCTTAAATAGCTCAAGCAGACGGGCTTTGATAGCATAATTATGAAAGCAGGCCAGCACAGCTCTCGGTCTACCAGCGCTCTCGTGCTCTCGTCACCTGGGGACGGGGCCTGAGGCACATGGGCCCAACCCGACCATGTGCCCAAGGCCCCGCCCCCAGGAGGGACCTAAGGCTCCCGGGCCTATTCTGATTGGCCCAGGCGCCCTAGGCCCCACCAGTAGGCGGAGCTATGGGACGGATGGGCCAATCCGGTCTCATTCCGTCGTTGGCTGCCTGCCGGACAGGCGGGTTTGGCTCCCGTCTGTCCGGCCAACTACACAAAGGTACGGGGAAGGGGGGTGGGGGTCGGCCAGGGGGGTCGCGGGTCGGCTGGGGGGGCGGTCGGAGGTTCTTGGGGAAGGCGGTCGTTGGGGGGGAGGGGGGTTTGCGTCGAGGGCAGGAGGGCCTGGGATCCCTCCTGCTCGTAATGTAGTGCGGGGTGGGGTCGCCATGGCCAGGAGGGTTTGGGCTCCCTCCTGGCCCGAACAACTAGCGGGGGGGGGGGTCGCCAGGGCCAGGAGGACTTGGGCTCCCTCCTGGCCCGATATTGTCGGGGAGTTGGGGAGTCGGCAGGGCAAGAGGGCTTGGGCTCCCTTTTGCCTCGATCGTGTCGGGGGTGCCGCGGTTGGCTGGGGCAAGAGGGCTTGAGCTCCCTCTTGCCCCGATCGTGTCGGGGGTGCCGTGGTTGGCTGGGGCAAGAGGGCTTGAGCTCCCTCTTGCCCCAATTGTTTCGGGGAGTCGGGACGGCCAAGAGGAAGCAGCAGGACATCGGTAGGAGCTTCTACATGATGGGGGGGGTCGGGAGGCTGTGGGGGTGCGAGCGGTCCTTCAGGGTGGGGGTGCGGGTGCGGTTGGGAGTGCGTGCGAGCGGTCCTTCAGGGTGGGGGTGAGGGTGCGTGCGAGCGGAGTGGGAGTGCGAGCGGTCCTGCGGGGGGGGTGAATCGGACGTCGGGGGGGGGCATCAGGCTTTCAGGGTGGGGACAGGACTTCAAGGGGGAGAGGAGAGTCGGGGTGGCCAGAGGAGAGTCGGGGCGAGCGAAAGGAGAGTCGGGCAGCATGTGCGGTATACGGGTGTGTGCGGTATATAAAAATTTCTGTACATAAATTTGTGTTTTTCGCGTGCTATACCCGTGTGCGCGTTTTACACGGGTGCGCGTTATCTACGTGAAAATACGGTAGTAGTAAAAAAGAAAGTTTAGGGAGGGAGAGAACTAGGAAGAGGCATCCTATCCTTGCAGGGGGAGTGGGGAGATCGAGCTAAGTTGGGGAAAGAGAACTGGGGAGAATCAAGCTTGAAGAGGAAAAAAGCTGGGCCAGGATGGAAACAAGCCTTATAATGGGAAAATTCTGCAGAAAAAAAAATTACAAAATAAAGTATGTAAAACTTTTAAAATATTATATGCAGAACTTTCAATACTTCTGCACAGAATTCCACCAGAAGCATTACCCCCCTAATTCAAGAAACGGCACACAAATTTGTATGTGCAACTTATATAATAAGATCGTTGTGTGCATAACTTTATGAATTGGCTATAATTGTTCATTTATATACACATCAGGACTATATCTATATTAAATGCCATTGCTTTATGAATAAATTAAGATTATTACATTAGTGCCCAAGTGCTAAATCCACTGAGTAATCTGCAGCACACCCTTACATCACTGCATTTCCTTTCCTACATACACCCTACTAATGAAACATCTGTAGAAATGTAAAGTTTTCACTTACAGTCATGTGAAAAAATTAGGACACCCCATGAAATATTCAATTCTTTCTTAAGAAATGTTCACATATCAATGTCAGATCTTTTTTTATTTATCTCTGGAAAAGAAAGTGTTGTATTTGCAGGTAAACAACAACAATTTTCCTTGATTTACTCATGAAACAAAAGATATCTACAAAATTGTGTATAAGGAATAAATTAGGAATAAATTAGGACACCCTACACCCTAATAGCTAGTGTTACCCCCTTTGGCTAAATAACTGCAGTGAGATGCTTCTTGTAGCCATCTACCAGTCTGTGACATCGGTCTGAGGAAAGTTTGGCCCACTCCTCAATGCAGAATTCTTTCAGCTGTGAGATGTTTGAGGGTTTTCTTGCATGTACTGCCCATTTCAAATCACCCCACAGCATCTCAATGGAATTAAGATCAGGGCTTTGACTCGGCCACTCCAGGACACTCCATTTCTTAATTTTCCATCAGTCCTTGGTAGATTTACTGGTATGTTTTTGGATTATTGTCGGGTTGCAGGTTCCAGTTCCGCTTCAGCTTTAATTTTCTTACATATGGTCTCATATGTTCCTCAAGCACTAATGCACGGTAAAATTCATGCTGGATTCTATGATGGTGAGTTGGCCAGATCCTGCTACAACAAAGCTTCCTCAAACCATGACACTTTCACCTCCATGCTTCACAGTTGGTATGAGGTTCTTTTCCTGGAATGCTGTACGCCAAACATGTCCTTTTTTCTGGTGTCCAAATAATTCAATTTTAGACTCATCTATCCATAGAATACTATTCCAGAAGTCCTGGTGTTTGTCTACGTTCTCTCTGTCAAACTTCACTCTGGCTTTGATGTTTCTCGTAGAAAGCAAAGGTTTCCTCCTTGCACACCTCCCATGCAAGTTAAATTTGTGCAGTCTCTTTCTGATTGTAGAGGCATGCACTTTCACATCAACAGTAGCAAAAGCCTGCTGTAGGTCCTATAATGACATTTTAGGGATTTTGGAGACTTCTTTTAGCGTCTTGCAATCTGCTCTGGGGGTCAACTTGCTTGGACGGCCAGACCTGGGCATGTTGGCAGTTGTTTGGAAAGTCTTCCACTTGTACACTATTTTCTAGACCATTGAATGGCTAATGCCAAATTCTTTCAAGATCTTTTTAAATCCCTTACCAGACTTATAAGCTGCTACAATCTTCTTTCTGAAGGCCTCAGAAAGCTCTTTTGATCTCACCATGGTGTTCACTCTCACCGCAGCAGTCATGAGCACACCAAACAAAATGTTTGAGGTTTAAGTAGGGCAAACCTCCTTCAAAATGTTGAGTAACGATGTTCTAATCATGTGCATCTGATGTGATACACCTGTGTGTGATTGGAGCCACTTTAAGTGGGAGACTATGTGGGAGTGTCCTAATTTTTTCCTCAGTTAGAATATACATTTTTGTGAACATCTTTTGTTTAATGAGTAAATCAAGGAAAATTTTTATTGTTTACCTGCAGTTATATCACTTTCTTTTCCAGAGATAAATAAAAAGATTTGACATCGATATGTGAACATTTCTTAAGAAAGAACTGAATATTTCATGGGGTGTCCTAATTTTTTCACATGACTGTATCTGTGTGCTTGAAATCCAATCTTGCACCACTCCACAATTTATAAATCCCAAAGCGGTATATGAATGATCCAATATAAGTGAGAAAAATGTTCTGTCGTTCAATAAAATACTGTTGAATTTATCCCTCTTACTTGGAATTTTTCTAACCCTAATACCATCAGACCCCTCCACAAATTGAAACTTTCCTTCCCCTCGCTAAAAGGCATTTCCCGTTCAGGAAGGCTAGGATCCTCCCTCCCCTTCAAAATCACTGACCTCTGGAACAACCTTACCTCCCCTCTTCGGAACTTGAGCTCTCTCCAAATTTTCCGCAAACACCTGAAAACCTGACTTTTCTCAAAAATGTAAGCCTCTCTCGAACTCTTGAGCCTCTCCCCTTTTCAGAACTTGAGCTCTCTCCAAGTTTTCTGCAAATATCTGAAAACCTGGCTTTTCTCAAAAATTGTAAGTCTCTCTCCAACTTTGATATTCCAAGTCCTCAAAATCTCTTCATATCTGGCTTCCCTAGTCCTCTAATTATTCTTCAGTCTTCGACCTCTAACCCTTTATTGTAGTTCCTTCTTATTACTTCTCCTGTAAACCATGCCGAGCTCTACGAACGTGGAGAAGATGCGGTATACAAACCTAAGGATTAGATTAGATTAGATGAATTAAATCTAATTACCAATGAAGTCCTAAAGACTCTTTGTATTTGTAACTTTGCTCCTGAATTTTCCATCTTGTTGTAACTTTTCTCTCAAGCTTGCATTAGTAGGGCTTAGGTATAGAAATGATAAGTAGGAGAAGGAGGAGGAGGAAGAAAGTGCAATGATGTAAGAGTGTGCTACAGATCCCACAGTGGATTTAGCATTTGAGCTCTTACATTAATATTAAGCATAATTTATTCATAAAACAACATTTAACATATAATCCTTATGTATATATAAATATATATTAAGTTGACTAGGAGAAAAATATAATACCCCCAGGAGTATAAGAATAGTGCAAAATTGTTAATTGCCAGTAATTGACAATAACACACAAACTGCCCTTAGTTGGTATTCTACATGTTGCATGCTCCAATTCCACAGCATGCTACTCCAAGGGGGCATGGACCTAGGAAAGGCATAGATAGGTCAGAGGAATGTCAGGCAGTTACAAGCATGGCTTATAGAATACTAGCATTCATGTGCCTAACTGTGTCTTATTGCTGACCTACAAGTGTGTTCATTCTGCTGCCCCTCAATATCTCTCCTTATACACCTCCCAGAGAACTCCCTTCCTCAGATAAGTCGCTCTTAGGTTTACCCTTCTCCTTCACTGCCAATCCCAGACTTTGTTCCTTTCATCTAGCTGCCCCCTATGCCTGGAATAAATTACCCGAGTTTGTCCGTCAAGCCCCTTCCCTTCCGTTGTTTAAAAGTAGACTGACAACCCACCTTTTTGATATAGCTTTCAATCTTTAACCTTACTCCTTTGCCCTCCAACCCAGCTAGCTGATTAACCGTTCCCCTTAACTGTATCCATGTTTGTCTTTGAGAAGCAGAGCTAAGATTGTGATGTCATAATGCCTCCTTCCACCAATAAGACACAATCTCATCAGTGATGTCACAATGGCTTGATTGTCCTGTACTCTCCTCTGCCCTCCAACCCAGCCAGCTGATTAACCGTTTCCCTTAACTGTATCCATGACATCCTGTTTGTCTGTCTTGCCCATTTAGATTGTAAGCTCTTTCGAGCAGGGACTGTTTTCTTACTCTTTGTGACTGTGCAGCGCTGCGTGTGTCTGGTAGCATTATAGAAATAATTAATAGTAGTAGTAGTAGTAATAACTGCCATAAGCATTTAAGTACTCACGCCTAAAGTTAGGCATGTAAATCTGAACTAAGCACAACTGTTATTTTAGAATTTGTGCAGATGATATTACAGTGATAATACAAGTATCCTCATTTTTAAGAGATACAATTTTCAATATAAAGATCTGTTTTAATATTATTGAAAACAGGACTTCTATGCAACAACTTAAAACTGAATAAAAATAAAACAAAGTTTCTGTGGCTTGGTGCCCAGAAAGACCCAAGATACGCTCCTGCAATTTTTACAGATGGGAATAATTTTCCTCTTGAATTACATTCATGAATACTAGGAGTAGAATTAGATAATAACTTGTGTTATCAAGTACAATATGTAGTTAAACAATGTTATCTGATCATGAGAAAACTGAGAACTATAAGGAAATATTTTGTGATTGAATCTTTTTGGATTTTAGTGCAGCCCTTGATTTTGTTCAGAATCAATTACTGCAACCTAGTATTGGCCATCTGCTCTAAATCTTTTAGTGATTACAGTTGGTTCAAAATTCAGTAGTAAGGTTAATATTTGGTATATGGAAATTTTAGCACCTACAACCATATTACAGTAATAATAATAATAATAATTTTATTCTTATATACCGCCAAAGCCATGAAAGTTCGAGGCCGTTTACAACAAGATGTGCTGGCCAATCAGCGAAGAGTTTACACTACATTGTTATCAAATATAAGCCAGGATGATTCAAGGCAGTTTACAACGAAAGGAGCTGAACAAACAGTGAAGTGGTCACAATACAAAGACATCGCATACAAGCTTACAGAAAGGAAGAAAAGGAAAGTTTCGATTAAACAGATTCATTTTTACAGATTTTCTAAAATTGAGGTAGGATGAGGAATGTGTGATAATTTTACCCAGCCAATCATTCCATTTGCCTGCCTGGAAGGCGCGCGTTCTGTCTAGGAATCTTTTGTAGTGGCAGGCCTTTATTGTCGGATAGGTGAACAGATGAATTCTACGTGCGAGCCTAATAGAACTATCCAGATTAAATTGGGAAACCAGGTATATGGGGGCCAGACCAAATATTGATTTGTAACAAAGACAGAAAAATTTAAACAGAACTCGTGCTTCGTTGGTTACCTTTGGAAGCTAGAATAAAATTCAAGTTAGGAGTTACAGTTTATAAGATCTTAACAGGTAATGTTCCTGATTATCTGACAAATCTAATGTCCTTATTGTATAACCATCTTTCTAAATATCAAATGAAAACTTATTTTCAATTGAGATTTCCTACAGTTAAGAATGTAAAGTCTATTAGTCAATTTTCTTTGCCAATTCAATATCAACTGGTTAGTTTTTGGAACCAACTTCCTTTGGGATTACTTATCTGTGAGCATTATCTTCAGTTCAGAAAATGTTTAAAATCTTTTCTTGGGCTTAATTATGCCACGTAAGTTTTATGTTTTAAATTTGTAATTCCCAGACAAATTGGTCTGGTTCTTTTATTTCTGTTATCCGTTCTTGAACTATTTAGATAAAGACAGAATAGAACACACTTGTTAAGATAAGCTTAACTTTAGGCAATCTATAAAGAATTGCCTCCTAATATACAACTAAGCAGGTGTGCGTCTTCATTTAATCTTTGCTTACCAGTGCCTCTAGTTCCAGCTGAAGGCTTTTCTTTTTAGATTTTAACTTAACAATTTCTTCCTGTTCCCTATTACGTTGATTGAGAAGATCCTGACGTCGAATCCTTTCCCATTCCAGCTGGCGCTGGCGCTCGAGCTCTTGTTTCGCAGCCTGTGGATACAAAACTGTCACTTCACTATCATAAAACCATATTCTAGTGAAAATGTACATATTTTATGCATAAACTGGGTTGAAAAACGCACTAGCAGCAAACCACATTCATCCAAAATAATATTGAAAAAGAGACACAAAATCATAAATACATAAAACGGAGCAAAACAGACCTCATAAACGGACAGCCGGGACTGCACTGTACCCTAAGCTGTCCGTATCATCACAGGTCTGAAAAAAACTCCATATAACAATGACATATCAATCTCTCATCAATTTAAATAAACATATTTTTCAAAACTTTTTTTCTCTTTCTTTTTAAGCTGGGTAGAGAAGTGGTTCACACTGCATGAAACTTTGCAACATATTTTACGCATGCCATACAGACTCTCAATTGCTTCAAGTTTAGAAGTAGAAGAAATTGGATACATAGAAAACAGTAAAACATCAACCATTTAAGTAGCTCATTTAACAGATCGCCCCTTCAATATATTTTACAAAGTTGACTAAATTATATTCTACTCTAAAAGCAAGACTGCGGCATGGCTCTTTATGTTTATGTTAAATTCTGTATGTTTGAGAGACATGTCTGAAGATGGAGAGTGAGCATTCCTGTGCTAATCAGTTTAGTGCATCTACTTTACTGCACACTAACTTGTTAGCACAGGATTACCACTTGAGCTCTTCTTCTTATAAAATAAATGTAAATGCTCACATAGCAAATTTTTTATTTTTTAATGACCGCAAGCTAATGGCTACAAAAAACTTGAAAACCAGCCAGTTTTTGTTGAGGCTTAGTAAAATGACCTCATAGATATACTTCTAAATTGGCCGCTCTGAAAATTTACTAAGGGCTGAATCTCTAAACGTACACTCATTTATGAGCATAAAAGAGTGGCAACATAAGGCCAGTACTGGGCAGACTTGCACAGTCTGTGTCTGTATATGACATTTGGTGGAGGATGGGCTGGGGAGGGCTTCAATGGCTAGGAGAGTGTAGATGGGCTGGAGTAGGTTTTAATGGAGATTTCGGAATTTGGAACCCAAGCACAGTACTGGGTAGAGCTTTGGATTCTTGCCCAGAAATAGCTAAGAAGAAGAAAAAAATTTTTTAAAAATTAAAATTGAATCAGGTTGGGCAGACTGGATGGACCATTCGGGTCTTTATCTGCCGTCATCTACTATGTTATGTTACTATGGGCTGGAGAGGGCTTCATTGGCTGGGAGGGTTTAGATAGGATGGAGTAGGTTTCGATGGAGATTTCGGCAGTTGGAACCCAAGCACAGTACCGGGTAGACCTTTGGATTCTTGCCCAGAAATAGCTAAGAAGAAAAAATTTAAATTGAATCAGGTTGGGCATTCGAGTCTTTATCTGCCGTCATCTACTATGTTACTATGCTTCCAATGGACAAACTCCCAGAAGAGAAAGAAGGCTCAGAGCCCTGCAGACAATTTCTCAGATACTGATCAAAACAAAGCTTCCTAGATAGTTTTCTTTTGATTATTGTTAAAAGCTTCTAGCTTTTTATCAAATTGTTTTCTGAGCTTCCATTTGTTCCAGAGAGTATATTTTGAATTCCATAATTTAGTATAGTACAGTACGTGTATCATTCTAGTACCTCATCTCTAAATTGTTTCCATCTCAACGTTGCTAAAAACTGAGGCCCGGATTCAGTATAGGGCGCCCGTTCTCAGAAACTGCCTAAGCAGCTTTTGAGAACTGCACACGGGTGCCCTATACAGAATTGCCCTAAGCCGCCTAACCACCACTCTAACCAGTGCCCATATTACAGGCGCTGGTTAGAGAACTGCATTGCGGTTGAAGTGATGGCGGCAATGGATCTCCCTGCCACAATCAGTTTAGCGGCCGCGGCCTGTCCCCCTGCCTCCCGCACAAATATACAGACCTCTTTCACAGTCACAGGAGGTGGACAGAGATTTAGTTGAAGGCATTCGAAATATATCTATGAAGGTGCATTCCTTTTGCAGGGTCTTCTTAAAATAGGGTGATCCTGAATTCTCTATAGGTGAACTGTGCCAGCAATTGGTAATTGAACCTATGAGAGATGGGGACTGGGTCCTACTGGACCTTAAGTGTTTATGAATGGGGAGAATGTTTCTGATGTTACAGTGGATGATCATCTCACATCCAGCGATCTCAAAATGTATACTTTAGAAGAAAGATGGGAGAGGGGAGATATGATAGACATTTAAATACCTCCATGGCATAAATGCAAACAAAGCGAATTTCTGTCGATTGAAAGGAAGCTCTGGAATGAGGGGCATAGGATAAGCTGAAAAATAACAGAATCAGGAATAACCTGAGGAATTTACTTCTTCACAGAAATGATAGTGAATTTGTGAAATAGCTCCCTGTGGAGGTGGTAGAAACAAAGACCGTATCTGAATTCAAGCAAACTTGGGAGAGGTTCATTGAATTTCTAAGGAAGAGGAAGGAATAATAGATAGCATGGATGAATAGACTAATATGGTCTTCATCTGCTTCATTTTTTATCTGTGTATCTGGTGTCAGGTCAAAAGCGCACTGGGACAAAGGCGCGCGCAGACAATTGAGCACAGCGCGGAGGTGCGTGCCACAGAAAATTACTGTTTTTAGGGCTCCGACGGGGGGAGCATGGGGGAGGAACCCCCCCACTTTACTTTAAAATAGAGATCGCGCCGCGTTGTGGGGGCGTTGTGGGATTGTAACCCCCCACATTTTACTGAAAACTTCACTTTTTCCCTGTTTTTAGGGAAAAGGTTAAGTTTACAGTAAAATGTGGAGGGTTACAACCCCCCAAACCCCCCACAACGCCGGCGCGATCTCTATTAAGTAAACTGGGGGGGCTCTCCAACAAAACCCCCCGTCGGAGCCCCTAAAAACTGTAATTTTCTTCAGTGCGCGCCTCCGTCTTGCGCTCAGTTGTCGGCGCGCGCCTTTGTCTTTCGCGGGGTTGTCTATGAACCCTGTGTATCTTATGCACTTATGTTGTTAGCTTTTCTGTTTCTTTATTAGTCTGAATCACAACATTCACATCATGATTTCTCATTCCAGTTCCCATACTCCCAATTAATTATTGGCTAATAGGGTTTTACATACCTGCACTTTTTCATATCACAATACAACTTTCCTAACCTAAACCATTCTAATCCTTCAAATCACTGTTCATTTTACACTGCTCTCAGTTTTTCTACCTGCTTATGATCCTTGCTCTAAGCAAACAAGTTAACATGAGTTTAAAATTTAAGAATCACTTTCCCAAATCAGACAAATGTCCACCAAGCCCAGCATTCTGAACTGGACACAAGTACACAGAAAGATCCCATAAATTCGAAGTCTACTTTGTTAATAACGGTTTATGGGTTTTTCTTTAATCTCAAGTAGGTTATTTGCTTTTAGCACAGCTTCTGTAACAAATTCATGTTCTTAATATGCACAAGCCTTCTTAGCTGTTTTTAAATGCACAATATGATACAGATAAAGGATTGATTCAATTTTCTTCCACTACATTAGATTGTAGAAGATCCTCATATTTCTAAACATCTAGCTTATTAGTTTAACTAGTTTCCTTAAATAAATTCAGCATGTTATGTTTTTCATCAGGTTAATAAACAGCAGTACACAAAATTGATTTAGAAAGCACAATGACCTCACGTCTTTCTATTTCTTTCCTCCTTTCTTCCTCCTTCTGCCTTTCCAGGTCTCGCTGTTTCTCCAGCCGTTTTTCCATCTCAAGTTGCCTCTTGCGCTCTTGCTCCTGGCGCTCCCGATCCTTTCTCTCTTGTTCCTCTCTTTCCTTCTGGGCTTTGCGCTCTGCCTCTCGCTGCTGTTGCTCCAGAAGCACCTGACGGCGCTTCTCCAATTCCATGTTGCCTCGATCATAATTTTCTTTCCTTTTGTCTTCAAACGTGACTATAAAAAAAAAAAGAGGACAGAAGGAGTTTAAATACAAGAATTTATTATAGTTGATTTATAATGTGTCTTCTAAGTACATAAATGACAATTTGATAAACTAGTCACCCATATTTATACACCCCTTGCATGGAATACCAGCACATAAGCATGGAAGTATCCCTTACCTGTAAAAGTGGCAGCAGTGTACCAAAGCACTATTCTAAAACAGTATATATAACTTACAAAGCACTTAAATACAAGGAGGGTGTATACAAGCAGGGACACAGGCAGGGCTCAGACTTACACACATAACTTACAGAATGCATAAGTTATACATTTCCTGAAGTTACCCGTGTTCTTGCTGCATTTCGACGTGAACTCTCAGGCCTTGAGCATGCGCACATGCTCAAGGCCCAGCACAGGAAGCAGATCTTCTGGCACCGGCACCACGCACAGGACATGCTGGTGCTGGTGCCGCTGCGGAGGCTACAGCAAAGTAAGAAGAGGGTTCAAGTGGGTTGGGGGGACCTCAGGTCGCGGCGGGGGGGGGTGCCGGATCGCGGGGGGAAGGGCGCCGGTTTGCAGGGGGGGCGCTCGCAAATCGAAGTGCGCTCGCTTTTTGCGAGGCGCCGATTTTGCGAATGTTTTGCTCGTCTTGCAAAACACTCGCAAACTGGTGCACTCGTAAACCGAGGTACCACTGTATTCCAGAAGTGATCTGTGTACAATTCTGGAGACCACACCTTCAAAAAGATATAGAAAGGATGGAGTCGGTCCAGAGGAAGGCTACTAAAATGGTGCGTGGTCTTCGTCATAAGGCATATGGGGACAGACTTAAAGATCTTAATATGCATACTTTGAAGGAAAGAGGAGATATGATAGCTATGTGGCTTAAATGAGCGTGAGTCGAGTCTCTTCCATTTGAAAGGAAGCTCTGGAATGAGAGGACATAGGATGAAGTTAAAAGGTGATAGGTTCAGGAGTAAACTAAGGAAATACTTTTTTACAGAAAGGGTGGTAGATGCGTGGAAGAGGGTGGAGACAGAGACTGTGTCTGAATTCAAGAAAGTGTGGGATCTCTTAGAGAGAAGAAGAAATAATGGTTACTGCGAATGGGCAAACTGGATAGGCCATTTGGCCTTTATCTGTCACCATGTTTCTATGTTTCTATTAATCTCTGGAATTCATTTTCCAAAGAACATGGTAAAAGTGATTAACAGACAGGGTTTAAAATAGGTTTGAATAAATTCCTGAAAGTAAGTCCAAAATCCATTATAAAGCTGGACTTGGGAAAATCCATTGCTTATTCCTGGGATAAGCAGCATAATTTTAGTCTTTGGGATTTTGCCAGGTACTAATAACTTTAATTGGTCACTGTTGGAAATAGGTACTAGACCTTTGGACTGTCCCATTTTGGTGATGCTTATATACTCTATTAGGGCAAGAATGTGTGCCCTAATACTGAATAGAGCTCTAAGATATTCTATGCACTGATTGGGTTGCAACTTGGTCTTGAGAAAGTTGACTTTCCAACCCATGCACTTCAGAAACTAAAGCATTTGAGCCCTTAACTGACACCTCTCCTACTCTGACTTCACACTTAACAGCTAGTTGTTGAGATACAGATGAACCAACAGATCTACTTTGCATAATGAAGCTGCTGCTACAACACCATGATTTGGCAAACATATGGAAAGCTGTATCTCTAACACTGTAAGATATCTGCTCCAATCCCCCCCCCCCCATGATGTTGCTATGTTCCACTGTATTCCCAAATAACCCATTCTGAGCTTTCTGGGAAAACGGGATATAAATCTAAATAAATAAATAATATGAGAAAGCCTTAGCTATTTTTGATAAAGAGGCTAGACAGGAATATGCAAATTACACACATTAGTGATTTCTATTCCGCCATTACCTTGCAGTTCAAGGCGGATTACAAAATAATTATCCAAGATGTATTACAACAAGAACTTACAAAAAAAAAAAATTGGTCATTTTCAAAAAGAGTAAGAAATGGGTAAGGTTATTTGTTTGGGGTAGTTGGCTTTAGTGAGAGTTGGAGTTTGAGACTTGCAATATTATTTCTTTTTTCAGAGTTTTCTTGAAGAGTATGGTCTTTATTTCTTTTCTAAAAGTCTTGTAGTCGAGGGATGCCGTCAGTAGATTGGCGATTTGGTTGTCTAGTTTGGCTGCTTGAGTGGCCAGGAGGCCATCATATAGTTTTTTCCGTTTGACCTCCTTAATTGGGGGGTATGAGAATGGGGTGTGTTTTCCTATGTCTGGTTGCGGTGTTGTGGATGAGGCGGTTATTCAGGTAGTTTGGACTGTCTCCGTATAAAGTCTTAAATAGTAGACAGTAGAATTTAAATTGTATTCTTGCTGGGATCGGAAGCCAGTGCGATCGGAGATATGCTTCTGTAATGTGCAAATATGATCCCGAGATTGCCTAACCACTGATATGGATGAACATTAGGCCTCAATCCTAAAATACAAATTATGTAGTGCCCTATTCATATTTTTCAAGTCGAGAATTGGACAAAAAGAACCTTCTTTCTTTGATACCAAAATAAATTGAATACTGACCCCCTCTTCACACTATTGTGCGAATTTGCACAAGCAAAAGGCACAATAGTGTGAAGAAGAGCGGTGTCAGGAAACCCTGAAGATGCGGTAGTATCCATGAAACGTTGGTTTTAAAGTGACACCACGTTTACACTTCAACACTTACAAGAGTTTTGCTACATTAGCGATTTTTGCCCCGTGCTGGAATTTATCAGCCTAACGGCTAGAGCAAAGCCTGTACGGAAGTTTTTTGGAGCCAATGATGTGGGTGAAGGAGGTTTAAGCACGTTTGCTTAACCTAGAATAGATCTGAGGCTTTTTCTTCCATTCAAGGCACTGCTCTTAGCCAAAAGAGTGGAGCATTTTTTGTTGCTGTGTAGAAGGATACAAAATCAATTCATTTATGAGTGTTTTGCAAACATGTTACAACTTGCAAATATTTCAGCACCCTGACAGATTCCTAACAAATATTTCACAAGTATATGCATAAGCACGTAATTCATTCGGGACACATAATAGCCAATATTTTCCTGTAAATTAAAAATTATATTTAAAAAATATTAAGCATCTATAAAAGATAAAATCAGTATGAACCTGATTCTAATTACAGTGCTGTACCTAATTGGTTTAATTGTTTTTAATCGCCACGGTAATTGATTGATCATTTAAAAACTATTAAAAAGTAATTATAAAATAAAAATGTAGGCACCCGCCAGCGTCTCCAAAAATGGTGCGGTGATCACATCTACGGAGGTGTCTAAGGTCGACATAATCACGGTTAACACCAGAAACAACTTTGGGCGCCTCTGTAGATGTGAGCCACATAAAATATAGGCACCAGAAATGTAGGCCTACATTTTCGGAGCCCATGTTTGAAAGTGGCGGAGATTTTATAAACGGTGCTGTTGCATGACTGACATGCAACCAGCACTGTTTTTGGAAGCACCGGCCAATAACAGCCTATAGAATCCAGTCCTATGTATGTCAGTAGTTTTTTTTTTTTTTTTTAATTTATGCAATTTTCATTCAATATTTGCATCAATTATCAAAACCTTGAAGAGAAAGTACTAATCATCAACTTAAGAAACATGGAGTTCATACTTTCCCTCCTACAGAATAAAAATGAACCTAAAACTCAAGTCCACAAGATAAAGGGAGAAAAATAGCCATGTCAGTTCAACCAAAAATTTGGAAACCTCCCCACCTCACCATTTCAGAATTGATAATAATCTACCAGAATAGAGACCAATATGCAAGATGAAAAACTTTCAAACTTCTAGCTTCAACAGTTTTCAAGATAACAGCTTTTTATTCAACATGGGGATTGGTATAGTTTGCAGTTGACAAAGTTTGGGCACCTTTTAGGTTTTAGTAACTCTGCCGTTATGTGTTGTACAGCTGTAAATTTTAAACCACTTATTCAGAATTTTGTGTAGATTCAGATACTGCAAACCATTTTTAGCTGGGGCTCATATATTCTGATATATTAATGATCAAAATTGGGATTTTATTCAATCTTGTGTAACAAAATGCCACTTTCAGCAAACTACTGTGCCAAAGATATTAAAAGAAAAGCTTTATTTTCTCTGTTAGTAACACTAGTTAAAATGAGCAATATGTGTTAATTTTGTGCAGCTAGAAGCTGTAGTTTTTCTGATATGCTTCAATGAAAAATGGAATACTCCGAGTCCAATTTGGAGACAATTTTCATCATGTGGGATAGGTAGTGTAAAAATGAGCTCTATATCATTAAAAAATGCAGAAAAATCATTTCATTTGATGCCAGTTTCATTATGCCTCTCCCAAGCTATCCATAACATAAAAATTTGTATCGGAAACTTGTACTGAAATTATGGCAAATTTAGTGTAAATTGTAACCTGTTAACTATATACTATGTATGTTTAACCTATAACCCGTTCTGAGCTCTTTGAGGATAACGGGATAGAAATAGAAATAAATAAATAATGGCAAAAATTCCACCTCTGACCAATTGTCTTCAGCAACATCTTTGAAGGCAGGTTTATTTTAACAGACATCATGAGCAACTTCATCAGTTCAAGAGTTTCATAAGAATAAGTGTTCAGCTTTAAAAGTTCCAAAATCTCCCTTGTTCAGATTGTACTGATGACTGGTTGTAGCTAGATCAACAACACTCATAAGTGTAGTCAGAAGGATGCTAGGCTGTACAGAAAGAGGAGTAACCAGTAGAAAAAGGGAGATGTTGATGCCTCTGTACAGGTCGTTCGTGAGGCCACACTTGGAGTATTGTGTTTAGTTTTGGAGGCCATATTTGACAAAGGATATAAGGCGGCTTGAAGCGGTCCAGAAGAAGGTGACAAAAATGGTAGGAGGTCTGTGCCAAAAGTAATAAGAGAAGAGACCGGAAGACCTGAATATGTATACTCTGGAGGAGAAGAGGGACAGAGGAGAAATTATACAGGCATTTACATGGGGCATTCAATAATTTACCTCAGTAGGAAAGGAAGTTTTCTAAAAAAAAGTTTGTTTTATTTTGCCATATATTCCCCTGATAACTCCATACATTTCATCCAATTTTCCTGCAATTACTTTAACCCCTTTGAAAAGAATTCTGTTTGATCTTCAAACCAGGACGTCACAGTTTCTTTGACATCTTCATCACTTGAAATCACTGCCATGGAGAGATTTCTTCAAAACTCAGAACAGGAAATAATCAGAAGAAGCCAAGTCAGGACTGTAGGGTGGATGGTCCAACTGCTGAAATCCACATTCTCAGCAGTCTGTGATTGTCGTGACATTTGCACTGGCACATTATCATGAAAAAGCAGCACACTTGTTTTGCGTTTTCTTTGTCTTTTCTCCTTGATTGACGTAACTCTCCCTAGTTATGCTTGTCTTGTGTGGCATGAACTCGAGAAGTAAAAAGTCCTTCATCATCTCAGAAGACAGCTGCCATGACTATGCCTGCAGATTTTTCTGTCTTGAATTTTTTGGGATGGGGGATGACTTGTGCTTCCTCTGTATTGACTCCATTTTGGACTCAGGATCTCTGTAATAGACCCAAGTCTCATCTCCAGTCACCAAACGATGAAAAAAAGTTAACTTGGTCTTCACAGAGCATCTCCAAGTTTTCTTGACAACAACAGAGCCTCATGGCCTTCTGACATGGTGACAGCATTCTTGTAACCCATCTTGCACTAATAAGAATATAAGAATTGCCACTGCTGGGTCAGATCAGTGGTCCATTGTGCCCAGCAGTCTGCTCATGTGGTGGCCCTTAGGTCAAAGACCAGTGCTCTAAATGAGTCCAGCCTCACCTCCATACGTTCCAGTTTAGCAGGAACTTGTCCAACTTTGTCTTGAATCCCTGGAGGGTGTTTTCCCCTATAACAGACTCTGGGAAGAGTGTTCCAGTTTCCTACCACTCTCTGGGTGAAGAGGAACTTCCTTATGTTTGCATGGAATCTTTCCCCTTTCAACTTTAGAGAGTGCCCTCTAGTTCTCCCTACCTTGGAGAGAATGAACAATCTGTCTTTATCTACTAAGTCTATTCCCTTCAGTATCTTGAATGTTTTGATCATGTCCTCTCTCAGTCTCCTCTTTTCAAGGGAGAAGAGGCCCAGTTTCTCTAATCTCTCGCTGTACGGCAACTCCTCCAGCCCCTTAACCATTTTAGTCGCTCTTCTCTGGACATGCCCAACTTTTCATGAATTATTTTCCAAACTGTACCTCCAGAGATGCCCATTAATTTGTCTGTCTGGCAAAATTAAATCCTGGACTTTCTTGCACATTTCTGTAGAAGTTGCTTCCACAGGCCATCCAGTGTGAGGGTCACCTTCAATGGACTCCCTACCCCACTTAAACTGCTTGCTCCAAAATTTTACTTTGTAGGATGATGGGGCAGACTCATCAAACTGCAGTCATGTTAGGAAAATCTTTTACATGGAGAGGGTGGTGGATGCCTGCAATGTCCTCCCAAGGGTGGTAGTGGAAAGGAAAATAGTGACAGAATGCATAAAAGAGTGGGATAAACACAGAAGATATTTAATTAGAAAATTAATGGTATATATTGAAGAACTAAGGCCGATACTGGGCAGATTTACATGGCCTGCCCCATAAATGGCAATTCGGTATAAGATCGGCTAGGGAAGACACTGATGAGAATTCCAGTAACTTGAAACATGAAGACATTGCTGGGCAGACTTTACAGTTTGTATCTGCAAATAACAAGATGGTTGGATGAGCTGCGGTTAGCTTTGGCAGCAACTCCAGTAATTGGAACCTAAGGACAGTACCAGGTGGAATTTACGGTCAATGGCCCAAAGAAAAAAGACAAATTAATTTAATCATGAATTTATAATGCATGTAACTTAAGGACAGACTGTTTGGACCATTACCATTCAGGTCTTCATCTGATGTCATTTACTATGTTACTATCATTATTATTATTACAACAGATTTCCAGAAAGACTTCTCAAGAGAGACTTCTTAGGAAGTAATAGAAATAGACGGCAGATAAGGGCCCACGGCCCATCTAGTCTGCCCACCTTAATGTCCCTCCCCTACCTTTGCCCTGTGAAGAGATCCCATCTGCCGATCCCATTTGGCCTTAAAATCAGGCACGCTGCTGGCCTCAATCACCTGTAGTGGAAGACTATTCCAGCGATCAACCACTCTTTCAGTGAAAAAGAATTTCCTGGTGTCACCTCGTAGTTTCCCGCTGTGACAGAGCCGGTACCTGTATTTTCCGGAACCCGGTCTCTGCTCACCCGAGCGCAACTCCGGCGTGCTTCCGATGAAGGAAGGAAGTCCTGTTGGTATCTTTACTTGTCAGGAATCAAAAAATCCAAAAAACAACAAATCAGCTTTACTGGTTCAAAGTCACTTTATTCAGTGAAACGATGTTGGGAGCACCGTCTCCCTTAAGCATTCAAAGAAAAATCAAAGTCCAAATAGAATGCTTTAAACAAATATCAAAAATAAAGTATGGAGTGGACCCACCGGAATGGGTTTACCACTGCTACCTTCAATCAGGCAATTCAGGTCAGTAACAGTTCAATAATGCAATTACTAACAGAACTCTAGAGGGGTTGTCTTTATCCTAAGAAGGTAAAGGAACCTTTTTCCCTCTCACACAAGTTCTGGGCCTCCAAGCTCAGCAAGTCTTAAAGCTTGGCTATAACCAACAGAGAAGCTGTTGGTGGGGGAGGGGAGTAAAGGAATTCACTTATTACTTTTCTGATACTTCAGAATGCCAATAATGGCCCCACTATCCCAACCTGGATCTTAAGTGAATTCTCCCCAAAATCATAACATTTACTTCCCTCACATTCACATAAATGAGTCCCCAATTCAGGCCAATTGAGTTACCAAAAAAAAAAAACGTGTTTTTTTTTTTTCCTTAGCACAAGTCTATGCAGTTTCACACACGCAGCACTACTGCACAACAATACTCTTATCAACAGAGAAAAGCTCCTGCCTGCACAAACCTCCAGACCTGCCACTTATCCTCACTCCAGGAGCATGTCTTCAGGCAGTCCAAGGTTTTCTCCCCAATCCATGGGTTCAGGCAGAGCTGGCTGGTTGGCAATAGGGTCAGTGTCAGCTTCCTGCATTATCACATCCTCACAGTCAGGAACATAATCAGGAGAGACCCTTCCCTGAGCTGGCTCAGGGCCAACTAACTTTCCTCTCCTCAGAGCAGCCTCTATATTGTTCAGCCGAACACACCCTGCTCTCTGAGGGGGAGGAGTTACCTGCACTGGTTGCCTAGCTTGTCTTGGGTTTTTCCTTATGGGTTTCAGCTGGGAGTGAACAGGAGGAGGGAGGTTCCTCTGGAGCTCTTCTGAGCTGTTCTGCTCCCCTTCCTCTACTCCCTGCAGTTCAGCCTGCTTTAAGTTAAAGGGAAATACACATTTTTCCCTGGGACTAGTCACAATCCTATCCCCGTGGTTAGCTCGCTGTATGACCGGATAGGGTTTAGTCACCGGCAGCTCTGGGATGAGCGGAGCCACAGGGGACGGATTGTGACATACCCTCCCCCTTAAGGATTGATTGTCCCTATTTTCCAGGGGCAACTCACTATCCTCTTGCATTCGAGACAGAGTGTCAACATTCACACTTAACTTGCCAGGGCGATGCAAAACCTTGAACCTAAACGTTTGCAGAGCCAAGTACCACCGTGTCAGCCTTGCGTTGTTATTTCGCATAGTGTTCAGCCACTTCAGGGCTGCATGGTCGGTTACTAAGGTAAATTCTCTTTCCTGCAAGTAGTGTTCAAGGGTTTGCATAGCCCATTTGGCTGCCAGACATTCCAACTCCACCGTCGCATAACTCCTCTCATTAGGATGTAACTTGCGGCTGAGGAAGAGGACTGGATGTTCTACCCCTTGAACCTCTTGGCTTAATATCGCCCCCAGCCCCGTTCCAGACGCATCAGTTTGTAAAATTAATGGTTTCTTAAAGTCGATTGCTATGAGCACTGGGTTAGTGCACAAAGCTTCCTTTAATTCTGTTAAGGCCTGCCTTCCCTCATCCTTCCAACGCAAGGTGTCCGGACTATTTTTTTTTAGCATGTCCGTGAGGACTGCGGCCTTGGTGGAGAATGCTGGAATAAACCTGCGGTAGTACCCTAGGAGTCCCAAAAACCCCCTCAACTGTTTTTTCGAGCTAGGGATGGGGTATTCCTTTATACAGTGTACCTTGTCCACTAAAGGCCTAATTTGCCCTCTGCCTACTACATACCCTAGGTATTTCACCTCCTTTTGCCCTAGATAGCATTTTTTTGGGTTGATTGTCAACCCTGCCTTTCTTAGGGACTCCAGTATCGCTTGCACATGCACCAGATGTTGGGCCCAATCCTTAGAGAAAATCACGATGTCGTCAAGGTACGCCTCTGCGTAACTATGATGCCCCCTTAGGACCTCCGTGATTCCTCTTTGGCAAGTCGCAGCTGCCCCATGAAGGCCGAAGGGCATGCGCCTGAATTGGTACAGCCCGTGGGGTGTGCTAAAGGCTGTCTTTGGTCTGGCCGATGGGGATAGCGGGATTTGCCAATACCCTTTCGTTAGGTCTAACGTGGAGAGAAATTGGGCCTGACCCAATCGGTCCAAAAGGTCATCCACCCGGGGCATGGGGAAGGCATCAAATTGCGAGACCTCGTTTAACTGACGGAAGTCGATGCAAAATCTGGGTGTGCCATCAGCCTTTGGAACAATAACAATCGGGCTGCTCCAAGGACTTTGAGATGGTTCGATCACCCCCAGTGTTAGCATCTCCTCCACCAGCTTGTGAACCAGTTCTTTCTTTCCCTCTGTGAGTCTATAAGGCTTCACCCGGATTACCTTCCCTGGAGTAGTGACTATCTCATGGGTGACTACTTCGGTCCGCCCCGGGATTGGTGAGAATACATCCCCAAAAGCCTGTACCAAAGTCTCCAGCTGTCTGGCCTGACTGGTGGACAATTCAGTCCCAATATTGACCCCTTCAGTTTGGGCCATGTCCGCTATTTGTGGGCCCAGGTCGTCATCGGATTTCTGCTCTGCCATCATAGTTAACGTTTCCCTATCCCTCCAGGGCTTCAAGAGATTTATGTGGAAAGTCTGAACGCGGTTTGCTTCATCCCTGACTTTATAGTCCACTTCATTCACTCTCTCTATCACCGTGGAGGGCCCCTTCCACTCTGCTAGGAACTTATGAGGGTCTGTGGGTATCAGAACCAGGACCTTATCTCCTATTTCCAAGTGGCGAACCCGAGTCCCCCTATCATAATACTTTTTTTGTTTTTCTTGAGACCACTCCAAATTCTGTTTGCCCACCTGGGCCACCTGCTCTAATCTTTTCCTTAGTTGGGCTAAGTAGGACACTACATTCATATCCTCGCTTTCCTGCGAGCCCCACTGGTCCTTAACCACATCCAGTATTCCCCTAGGGACCCTCCCAAACATCATCTCAAAAGGGCTTACCCCCAAGGAATCCTGTACTCTCTCACGCGCTGCAAACAAAACCAATGGCAGGAAAAGATCCCAATCTCGCTTTTCGGAGCCCGCCACTTTTTTAATCATTTGCTTTAATGTTTGATTGAACCTTTCCACCATCCCGTTAGCCTGGGGATGATAAGCGGCCGTTCTAAGGTGGCGGATCCCGAACCCTTGCCAAAACTTCTCCATTTCTTTTGACAGGAAATTACTTCCTTGGTCGGTTAAGACCTCCCGAGGGAACCCCATCGTACAAAAAAGATTCATTAATTCCCTCATAAGTATCGAGGACGTTGTTTTCCGTAACGGGAAGGCCCAGGGATAACGAGTGGCCACGTCCATCACCACCAAAATGTAGCTATATCCCCTTGGAGTCTTCTCTAATGGTCCCACAATATCCATAGCCACCCGGGCCCAAGGTTCTCCTACTCTGGGTATAGGTATTAATGGGGCCTTAGCTGGTCTATTCAATGAGAGCTTTTGACATGTGGGACAAGATTTGCAAAAACTTGCTACATCCTGAACGAGGCCTGGCCAAAAAAATCTTTGGGAGACCTGAGTTTCCGTTGACTCAGTCCCTTTGTGACCAGAAAGCGGATGATCGTGAGCTGTTTCTACTATTATCCTCCGGAAACCCTGAGGAATTACTAGCTGTTCATTGTTGCAATTGGAGTCCTTCCCCAATGTGAGTCTGTACAGTAACCCTTGTTTCACCTTAAAGCCCACTGGGGACCTAGGGGTTTGGGAAGCTTGTTTCCAGAACTCTGCCAGAGAGGCATCCGCTTTCTGCTCTGCTGCGAAGGTAGGAAATACCTGTGTCACCTCCTTGGGTAACCAGGGAATATCCTTGCCTGTGCTAACCTGTTTCAGAGCCTGGCTCCGTTGTTGCCTTTGTCTGCGGTTCTGTGCCCTAGAGCTTCGATTCGGCCTCTGGGTTGCTTCCCCTATTACCTCCCCACTAAAGGGAAATATCTTCCCCAGTTCCTCCTCTCCGGCTGAAGAAAGGGGGCCCTGGGATCGAGTGCTCACTAGGCCTTGTTTAGGTTTGAGATACTCCTCTAAACCCTTCCAATCCCGACCCAATATGAGGTCGTAGGGTGCGCCGGGTACTATGGCTATCTTGACCCGATCTACCCTATCCTTATTCAATATGGTCGTGGTACGAAGAGGATACCTTACCCTGTCTCCATGTACGCACTTAATAACCACTGATTCTCCCCCCTTATGCTTGGCTTCGGAGGGAAACAATTTCCTATAACATGGGGTAGACATCATGGATTGATCCGCTCCTGTGTCTACCAGAGCAGCCACCATTCTCCCTGCAACTGAGACTGTAGCTCTATAAGCTTCCGGAACCTGGGTATGTATTCCCTGAGTTACCATCAGCTCCCTTTTAGAGTTGCAGAACTTCTGGGTATGCCCTATTTTCCCACAACGATAACACCTCGGGGTTTTCTCAGGGACAGGCTCCTTCGCCCTAGGATACCCTGTAGTTTTCCTAGGCGGGTCCTGACCTCGGCTGCCCTTAGCTTTTCCCAGGCCTAGTAGGGTGGTTGTCTTTTCCTCCTCATAGGCGCCTTGAGCGTCCAAATAGGCTTCTGCCACCTCTAAGGTCTGGGCTAGGGTTTTGCAGCCCTGTTTCTGCACCCAGCCCCTCAAATTCTTTGGAGCGGATTGCAGAAACTGCTCCCTGATCAACTCCAATACAATAGCCCGGTCATCCCCAAGCCATGGACTAAGCCACCGCTCAGCCAGTTTAGACAGTTTTTGAGCAAGTGCCTTAGGCCTTTCCTTATCTTGCATAAGGGTTGCTCTAAACCGCTGGCGGTAATGTTCCTGGGTGTAGCCTAAGTACTCTAGGATATGTGTTTTCACCATTTGGTAATTGTTAGCTACCTCAGGGGCTAGTGTCTGATAAGCAGACAGGGTTTCTCCTGCAAGGCATGGGAGTAGCCTTACCGCCCACTGACCCTGAGGCCAACCAGCAGCAGTAGCTACCCTCTCGAATGCGGATAGGAACTCATCCGGAGCATCCGCTGGTGTGATCTTGCACAGATTCAGCGTGGCTAGAGGGTTAGCTGCTCCTGAGGGTTGTGGTAAACTACTATGTCCAGGCTCACTGCCTGCAGATGTCGATGGGTTCTGCAAAATTCTAGACAGTACTTGCGTTTGCTCCCCCATCGCCAGCACCATCTCGTCGTGTTGCCGCCGAGATAGCTCCTGGGACCGATACCATAACTCTTGGTTGGTTTTTAACACTGCTTGTAAGTCCTCGCTTTGCTTCTGTCGCTCCGCCGTCAGGAACGCTATCAGCTGTTGCTGGTCCATCGTGCCGGATAACCTACAAGAAACAAAGAGAGAGACCAACCCAAGTGCGGTACCACTATATAAGGGTAGTCAACCTCCCTCACCCCCCTGGTTAAGCAGCTTACCAGAGAGCAAGGTGAGTCTGAGCCTTTTGATTGTAGGCCTCCTTGGCCCCCAGTCGTTACTGCGTTTTTGTCCTCTTATTATTTACACAGGTTCTCCAGGTCTTCCTCGGCCTCCGATTCACCACGGTCAGGCAGGATCCCTCTGTTCACCCTCCACAGGAACGTCTGGACACCGGATCCTCCAGGACAGGAACCAATATAATAAACTAAAATAACAAGCTAAAACAACAAATTAGCTAAAGTCCAAAAACTCTTTTTTTTTTTTCCCAAAAATCTTTTTTTTTTTTTTTTCAACCGTTCCCAGAATGTCCAGCAGGAGGCACACTATCCCACTCCTGATACCATATGTGACAGAGCCGGTACCTGTATTTTCCGGAACCCGGTCTCTGCTCACTCGAGCGCAACTCCGGCGTGCTTCCGATGAAGGAAGGAAGTCCTGTTGGTATCTTTACTTGTCAGGAATCAAAAAATCCAAAAAACAACAAATCAGCTTTACTGGTTCAAAGTCACTTTATTCAGTGAAACGATGTTGGGAGCACCGTCTCCCTTAAGCATTCAAAGAAAAATCAAAGTCCAAATAGAATGCTTTAAACAAATATCAAAAATAAAGTATGGAGTGGACCCACCGGAATGGGTTTACCACTGCTACCTTCAATCAGGCAATTCAGGTCAGTAACAGTTCAATAATGCAATTACTAACAGAACTCTAGAGGGGTTGTCTTTATCCTAAGAAGGTAAAGGAACCTTTTTCCCTCTCACACAAGTTCTGGGCCTCCAAGCTCAGCAAGTCTTAAAGCTTGGCTATAACCAACAGAGAAGCTGTTGGTGGGGGAGGGGAGTAAAGGAATTCACTTATTACTTTTCTGATACTTCAGAATGCCAATAATGGCCCCACTATCCCAACCTGGATCTTAAGTGAATTCTCCCCAAAATCATAACATTTACTTCCCTCACATTCACATAAATGAGTCCCCAATTCAGGCCAATTGAGTTACCAAAAAAAAAAACGTGTTTTTTTTTTTTTCTTAGCACAAGTCTATGCAGTTTCACACACGCAGCACTACTGCACAACAATACTCTTATCAACAGAGAAAAGCTCCTGCCTGCACAAACCTCCAGACCTGCCACTTATCCTCACTCCAGGAGCATGTCTTCAGGCAGTCCAAGGTTTTCTCCCCAATCCATGGGTTCAGGCAGAGCTGGCTGGTTGGCAATAGGGTCAGTGTCAGCTTCCTGCATTATCACATCCTCACAGTCAGGAACATAATCAGGAGAGACCCTTCCCTGAGCTGGCTCAGGGCCAACTAACTTTCCTCTCCTCAGAGCAGCCTCTATATTGTTCAGCCGAACACACCCTGCTCTCTGAGGGGGAGGAGTTACCTGCACTGGTTGCCTAGCTTGTCTTGGGTTTTTCCTTATGGGTTTCAGCTGGGAGTGAACAGGAGGAGGGAGGTTCCTCTGGAGCTCTTCTGAGCTGTTCTGCTCCCCTTCCTCTACTCCCTGCAGTTCAGCCTGCTTTAAGTTAAAGGGAAATACACATTTTTCCCTGGGACTAGTCACAATCCTATCCCCGTGGTTAGCTCGCTGTATGACCGGATAGGGTTTAGTCACCGGCAGCTCTGGGATGAGCGGAGCCACAGGGGACGGATTGTGACACCGCCCCTGATTTTCAACGGATGCCCTCTTGTTGTCGTGGGACCCTTGAAAAAGAAGATATCTTCCTCCGCCTCGATGCGGCCCGTAAGATACTTGAACGTCTCGATCATGTCCCCCCTCTCTCTGCGCTCCTCGAGCGAGTATAGCTGTAATTTGTCAAGCCGTTTTTCGTATGGTAGATCCTTGAGTCCCGAGACCATCCGGGTGGCCATTCTTTGCACCGACTCCAGTCTCAGCACATCCTTGCGATAATGCGGCCTCCAGAATTGCACACAGTATTCCAGGTGGGGCCTCACCATGGATCTATACAATGGCATAATGACTTCCGCCTTACGACTGACGAAACCCCTTCGTATGCAGCCCATGATTTGTCTTGCCTTGGACGAAGCCTGCTCCACTTGATTGGCAGACTTCATGTCCTCACTGACGATTACCCCCAAGTCTCGTTCTGCTACCGTTTTTGCTAGGATCTCGCCATTAAGGGTATAAGACTTGCATGGATTCTGGCTGCCCAGGTGCATAACTTTGCATTTTTTGGCATTGAAGTTGAGTTGCCATGTCCTAGACCATCGCTCCAGTAGGAGTAGGTCGTGCATCATGTTGTCGGGCACTGAATCTTCGTCTGTTGTGCATTTGCCCACTACATTACTCAGTTTGGCGTCATCGGCGAATAATGTTATTTTACCTCGAAGCCCTTCTGCCAAGTCTCTTATAAAGATGTTGAATAGGATTGGGCCCAAGACTGAGCCCTGTGGTACTCCACTAATCACCTCCGTCATTTCGGAGGGGGTGCCGTTCAACACCACCCTTTGGAGCCTACTCCAAGCCAGCTCCCAACCCATTTCGTCAATGTGTTACCTAATCCTATAGAACTCATCTTGCTCAGTAACCTGCGGTGTGGTACGCTATCGAATGCTTTGCTAAAGTCCAGGTACACGATGTCCAGGGACTCCCCAATATCCAGCTTCCCCGTTACCCAGTCAAAGAAGCTGATCAGGTTGGATTGGCAGAATCTCCCCTTAGTAAATCCATGTTGTCGGGGATCCCGTAGATTCTCTTCATCCAGGATCTTATCTAATTGGTGTTTGATTAGAGTTTCCATTAGTTTGCTCACTATCGATGTTAGACTCACTGGTCTGTAGTTTGCTGTCTCCATCTTTGAGCCTTTCTTGTGGAGTGGAATGACGTTAGCCATCCTCCAGTCCAACGGAACGCTGCCTGTACTAAGGGAGAGGTTGAAGAGCGCGGACAGTGGCTCCGCCAAGACATCACTCAGCTCCCTAAGCACCCTGGGGTGCAGGTTGTCCGGCCCCATTGCTTTGTTAACCTTGAGCTTTGACAGCTCACCGTAGACACTGCTGGGCGTAAACTCAAAGTTACTAAACGGGTCAACTGAGCCAACCCTTGTCTGTACCTGAGGGCCGAGCCCTGGCGCTTCTCGGGTGAAGACTGAGCAGAAGTATTCATTTAATAGTTGGGCTTTTTCCGAATCCTTTTCCACATAGTCTCCGTCAGGTTTCCTAAGACGTACAATCCCGCCTGAGTTTTTTCTTCTATCACTGATATACCTGAAGAAGGATTTATCTCCCTTCTGGATGTTCTTTGCTAGAGACTCCTCCATGAGGAATTTAGCCTCCCTGACTGCTGTTTTGACGGCTTTTGATTTGGCCAGGTAGTCTGCTCTAGAGTCCTGCTTCCCTGATTGTTTGTAAGAGATGAATGCTTTTTTCTTCTCCTTGATCAGGTCTGAGATCTCCGCAGTAAACCACTGTGGCTTATTGTTCCTTCGCCGTTTACTTACTGATTTTACATAGCGGTTTGTTGCTTCTTGTATGGTTGCTTTCAAAGTCGACCACATGTCTTCCACGTTATCGGTTTCTTCTTGGCTTTGTAGCGCCTGGTGAACGAAGTCTCCCATTTCTTTGAAATTTGTGTCCTTGAATTTGAGGACTTTGGTTAGTGTAGTAGATTTAGTGAAACCTTTCCTGATATTGAACCATACCATGTTGTGGTCACTGGAGGCCAATGTGTCGCCCACCGAGACCTCTGTGACACTTTCTCCATTGGTAAGTATCAGGTCCAGTATTGCCTGATCCCTTGTTGGTTCCAACACCAGTTGCCTGAGGCTTGCTCCTTTCATAGAGTTTAATAGCCTCCTGCTGCTGCCGGAAGCAGAGGTAAGTGTAACCCAATCTACATCAGGCATGTTGAAGTCACCTAGCAATACTGTGTCCCCACGCAAGGTGATATTTTCTATATCTTCGATTATTTCCATATCCAGGTCATCCTGTTGTCTTGGGGGTCTGTAAATTACGCCAAGATACAAGCATTTGTCCTTCCCTCTGGCCAAATTAACCCAAAGGGATTCCCCAGTATACTGGACATCTGAGATTCTCGTGTACTGTTCTGTTCTGTTGTGGATTAATAACTGGTTATTGGATAGAAAAATGAGGGTAGGGTTAAATGGCCATTTTTCTCAATGGAGGAAGTTAAATAGTGGGGAAAAAAAGATGGAATAAGACTGCTGTGTACAGGAAGGGCCACATATTCAAACTTTTCTGAGCTCTGCTCCATCAAGGCACCATGTGATGGGATCATTCATTTGGTGCCTGACTCAATCTTATTGATATAAAAATGAAATTCCTTTGAATTATTTCTCTATGTATATTAAACAAAATAAATGGTTGCAATTAACAAATCATTTCAGCAGCAAAAATATATAAAAGTGCTTGGAAATGTACGAAGTTCACTGCAGACATCTTCAGAATCTTCTCATACCTGGTGTTTTCTTCTGGGGTGGCTCCTCTTCTGGCATTTGTTGGTATGATGGTAAGATTCCATTGAGAGTATCCATATGTTTTACTCCCCTGCCAACACAAACCAAATGTAAAGAGTTGCTTTAGAGATAATCTGTCAGACAAATCTTAGGCATGAAATAATCTGGAATGTTCTCTTGTTAATAATGTATCTACCTGAAAGAAGGTGGCACAAAGTCTGGAGGCAAGGTTAAAGGAAGAGGTTGCCCTGCTTTTGCCATGTCAATTAAATGCATGGCTAAAACATACTCATCAGCTCTTAGCTTTCCATCCCCATCAATGTCGGCAAGAGACCTACAGAAAGCAGAAAGTTAATTGCATTAGTAAAGATGAACATCTAAGTTCTCATATCTTTTCCTAAGCACCATTTTATGTACCACCTTAATGATCTTGTGCAGATGTACCACTGTAAAACTGTCTGAAAATAGACCAGTGCAAGGTTATTTAGGACTTTAAATGCCACAATCAAAAAACTTTTAATTTTATGCAACCTTCTACTGGCAACCAATGACGATGAACTAAATATCAGGCAATAACATATGTTTAAATATCAACCTGGCTGCAGCATTTTGAACAAAATTTAGGCTTTTCAGGAGTTTGACATGCTTGTTCTACAGTATGCTTGTGAGCACAGATGGACAACCCTATGGTTCAGCATACATCCCTATTGCACTGGAAATGATCAATATTCTCAACAGAGACGGGTAAAAGGTGGTGGGGTTCCCAGGGGGAGGGGGGTTGGGACCACTACTTTTTAGCATGTTTATAAGCCATATTTATTTATTTAAGACTTTTTAAATACCATTTACAAAAAAAACTAAACGGTTTACATATGGAATAAATGAAAGCAGGAATAAGAAGTGAAGTGATTAAAATTTGCTGATGACACAAAGTTACTCAAAGTTGTTAAATTACAAGGATTGTGAAAAATTGCAATAGGATTTTACAAGACTAGGAGACTTGGCATCCAAATAGCAGATGACATTTAAGGCTTCTTTTACTAAGGTGCGCTAGCGTTTTAAGCGCGCGCTAAAGATTTGCACGTGCAAACCACGCGCTAAATGAAAAATACTGATGCAAGCTCTATGGAGGCGTTAGCGTGTAGCGCGCACTAAGGGCGCGCTAAAACCACTAGCGCACCTTAGTAAAAGGAGCCCTTAGTGTGAGCACGTGCAAAGTGATGTATGCAGGAAAGAGAAACCCAAACTATAGTTATATGATGCAAGGTTCCACATCAGGAATCACTGCTCAGGAAAAGGAAATAGGTGACATTGTTGATGATACACCTAAACCCTCTGTTCAGTCTGTAGCAGATGGTCTCTCTCCTTTTCAATCCGTTCAAAATTCTGCTGTATGACAGATTTCTTATAGCATCTTATAAGTATAGTAGATCACATGTCTTGTTCATTTTCCCATCCGTTCAGGGTTGTAAAAGCAAGAAATTTCTTGATGATACACTAGCATTTCAGGCAGCTTTCTATGATAAAGAATTTCGATCGTTGCTGCTTACAGCTTGTCCTTATAAACATTTTAGAACCCAGTTGAAAACTTATCTCATTTCAAAATACTGTACCTGGCCAAACAGTTCTATTGTGTTTCTCTTGTTACTTTTATTTATAATCTTTTGTAAACCGCGTTGAACTTACGGTTACGCGGTTTAGAAGCACGATGTTATGTTATGTTATTCTGCCAGAGTTGCTATGCTCACATCACCCCTCTCCCTCAAGTCATGTCAACTGGCTCCCTATCCATTTCCGCACAGTTCAAACTCTTATAGATTTACAAATCCATTCACTCCACAGCTCCTCACTATCTCTCCTCTCTTGTCTCTCCCTATAATTCTCCCAGGAACTCTGTTCATCAGGCAAGTCCCTCTTATCTGTACCCTTTTTCCAGACTGCATTCCTTCTCTCTTGCTGCACCATATGCCTGAACAGACTGCCTGAGCCGTTTTGTCAAGCTCTGTCCCTGGCAGTATTCAAATCCAGGCTAAAAGCCCACTTTTTTAGGTTGTTTTTAACTCCTAACCCCCACTTACTTAGAAAGTACCCATGACTGAGAAACTCCCTAACCCCCCCCACCTGTCCTGTTTGTCTGTCTGATTAGACTGTAAGCTCTACTGAAAAGAGACTGTCTCTTGAATGTTTTAATGTACAGTGCTATAGAAATGAAAAGAAGTAGTAGTATAATCTTGCCAGGTACTAGTGACCTGGATTGGCTACTGTTAGAAACAGGATACTGGGCTTGAAGGACCTTCATTCTGTCCTAGTATGATAATACTTGTGTTCTGAAGTTACAAGCTATACAGTATGCATAACAACAAATAATTAAATGAAAATTAAGAAGTTACAAAGTAACAAAACCTGGTATCATAGGACAAAGACAAAACACCACTGCAGAACATAACCAATATATCCAGATCACACCTTCACTCTTCCCCCAAAAGCAAAACAAAATAAATATGGCATGATGTGACACTAGATAAGCAACAAGAACTAGAGGACACTCAAAAAAATTGAAGGGAGATAGTTTTAGAACAAATGCTAGGAAGTTCTTCTTTACCCAGAGGGTGGTGGACACCTGGAATGCGCTTCCAGAGGGGGTGGTTGAGCAGAGTACGGTTTTGGGTTTCAAAAAGGGATTGGACGAATTCCTGAGGGGTAAGGGAATCCAGGGGTACAATTAGAGGGTTACTATACAAGACAAAATGCTCTTGAGTAATAGATCACTACAGGTCATTGACCTGGGGGGCCGCCGCGGGAGCGGACTGCTGGGCATGATGGACCTATGGTCTGACTCGGCAGAGGCCATGCTTATGTGCTTATGTGCTTATATGTGCATACTTGATTTGTCCCTGCTATTTTCACAGCACAGACCGTAGAAGTCTGTCTGTCATTTCCCCATCCGTTCAGCCAAAATCAGGACAAAGAAGTCTGCCCAGCACTGGATTTTCTTCTCAATTACTAGTGTTGCCATCTAATCACCGCTAAGCTGGTTTGGTTCCTTGCCTTCCATATAGAATTCCTTTATGTTTATCCCACACATAAGAGAATTCAGTTATCATTTTCATCTCCATCACATCCCAAGAGAGGGCATACCAGGCATCTATCACCCTCTCATGAAAAAGTACTTCCTAACATTATCCCTGAGTCAACACTCCACTTGGGAGTATTGTGTTCAGATTTGGAGACCGTATCTGGCGAAGAACGTAAGACTTGAAGCAGACCAGAGGAGGGCGACGAAAATGATAGGAGGTTTGCACCAGAAGACGTATGAGGAGAGACCGCAAGCCCTGAATATGTATAGCCAAGAAGAAAGGAGGGACAGGGGAGATTTGATTCAGACGTTCAAATATTGAAAGGTATTAACGTAGAACAAAATCTTTTCTAGAGAAAGGAAAATGGTAAAACCAGAGGACATAATTTGATGTTGAGGGGTGGTAGATTCAAGAGCAATGTTAGGAAATTCTACTTTACAGAGAGGGTGGTGGATGCCTGGGATGCGCTTCCGAGAGAGGTGGTGGAGAGGAAAATGATGATGGAGTTCAAAGAAGCATGGGATGAATACAGAGGATCTAGAATCAGAAAATAATAGTAAATATTGAAGAACTAAGGCAGTACTGGGCAGACTTGTAGGGTATGGGTCTGTATATGGCCTTTTGGTAGGGGATGGGCTGGGAGGGTGTAGATGGGCTATAGTGAGTTTTGATGGAGACTTTAGCAGTTGGAACCCAAGCACAGTACTGGGTAGAGCTTTGGATTCTTGCCCAGAAATAGCTAAGAAGAAAAAAAAATTAAATTGAATCAGGTTGGGCAGACTGGATGGATCATTCAGGTCTTTATCTGCCATCATCTACTATGTTACGTACATCACTCTGCACTTCTTCACATTAAATTTTAACTGACAAACCTTTGAACATTCTTCTAATTTTTGAAGATCTCTTGTCATGATTTCTATTCCCTTTGGGGTAGCCACTCTATTGGTTATATTTATGTCTTCCGAAAAAAAGCAAACTTTTTCTTCTAACCCTTCAGCAATTGGCCTGAGAAATTCCATTGCTCACCTTCCTTTCCTCCAAATGAATCCTATTTACCACCATCCTCTGTCGCCTGTCAATCAACCAGTTTCCAATCCAGTTCACTACTTGGGTCCTAACTTCAGCCCTCTCGCTTATTCAAGAGGCTTCTGTGAGGAACCATATCAAAGGATTTGCTGAAATCTAATGACATCTAATGAACGTCCTTTATCCAGTTCTTTAGTCAGTCAGTCAAAGAAAATCTAACAAATTTGTTCTTTTAGTAAATCCATCTTTTCCTTCAGCAGGCAACCCATTAAAGAATTACCTCTTAAATGTCAGCAGAGGTCCATATGAAAAGACAATTTTGATCCGTAGTCTACAGGAACAGCAAATCCTGCTTCACAAAGTCATCAACCTAGAGCAGTTTCCTGCAAACTTTTTTTTGCTCCGGGACACTAATAGAACAAATGTTTTTCTGTGGCACACTCCCAGCCCTGCCCCGTTCCGCACAAACCTCGTCTCGTTTTTCCTGAGCTCAGGGCTATGTCTGGAGGGCCTCTGAGCATGTGCATTTGTTGATGCGATGACATCGCACACATGGGTGCATGTGTACCTCATCATAATGCTAACGTCTGCGCATGCTCAGAGGCCCTTCAGACATGGCCCTAAGCTCAAGGAAAATGAGACAAGATTCATGTGGGGGCAAAGGAGAGATGCCGACGCCAGAAGTGACACTCAGTATTTGTCATGTGTCCTTCAATCCCTGGCGGCACACCCAGAATCTCGCCATGGCACACAGTTTGCGATTCACTGACCTAGAGGAATTTGAAATATGATAAGCTAGAGGATGTCTAAGACTGCAGTTAAGCATCATGAAGCAGGACCCAACCAGTTATCAGGCATAATTAAATTATCATCTTGTGCAGCAACTTGGTGGGGGGGGGCATCAAATTGCTGTCTGAGTCGAAGCAATAGGTCCCAACAACCACAAAAATTCAAAGAAAGTGAGCAATTTTCAATCAGCCCATTTACCAAGATTATTCTGGGAGGGCTGATGTTGGGAAGCCAAGGGGACAAAGTTAATTGGAGAGAATTCAAGGCTGAAGATTTGTGTAGGGTGTCTTAATACCCTTTCATACACCCTATAAGGTGCTAATCTCCATCAGCATAAAATGCAGCCCTTTTAGTACAGGAAACAGTCCATCCAAAATAAAAACTTACCAAATAGTAGCTAGCTGAGTCTGTGACAGGTTTGATTGCCCAAGGGCATTTTTAACTTGAAAACCTTGATAAGAGAAACAGAAAAGAAAGACGATTATTAAATATCTTTTTCTAGGCAGTGCACTTATGACCTAGCAGTGCAGATACCAGTATCTGTAAGCATCCCAGTAAGATATGTCATTAGAATATTATGCTTTTGAAGTTGCTTAGCTTTATTGCTAATCGTACATTACCTACTTTCTGGCTAGATACTGAAAGAGATGAAAAATTGGAACAAGAACTTAAGGCACTTAAGTCTGACAAACAGTACTTCAATATGTGCAGACCAAATAATTCTATAGCAGTGCATCCCCTATAGGTGCTGGTTATGGTGCTTATTTTATAAAGAAAAATAGTCAACTACTTTTCTTTATAGAATACTAACACAAATGGCATACAACACACACATGTAAATGCCTACATTTAGATGTTAGGAACTATATGCATAAATGACAAAATTTTGGGATCCTTTTACAAAGCCACAGTAGCAGCTGCTGCCGTGATAATCGCTCCGACACCCATAGGGATTTAATGGGTGAAGCATTTGCGGTGCAGTAGTTGCTACCACAGCTTTATAAAAGGTTGGTTTTTTAAAAAAATTATTATTATTTATGCATGTACCTGTACACTCTTCCCACACACACACCTACCAGCAAAAGTACACACTAGAGCAAACAACCCCACATGGCTAGATATTTTAAACAGATAGAAGATATTTGCAATCATGCTACTTTCATAAGCTATGTGTTATGAATTTTCTATTTTGGTAAAACATTTATAGTGATAAAAAACATTTTATAAATTAAAGGAACTGAATTAAATATACTACAACAATTTTAAATGTTCCTCACTACAAGACCCAAAAGCTTAGAACTTAATAATAATAAAAAGGGTAAGGATAAGTAGTTCTTTTCAAGTCCTAGACTAGCTGCTGATTTCCTAGGAAATGAGACATTTAGTGAACTTTTCACTAGATACATTACCAGTGACTCAATATAAACCATGTTTTTCAGTTTGCACATGCTGTAAAATGCATTTTGATTAAGACATTCCTTATTTGAAGATAAGTAAGATATCTCCAAAATTAATAAATCAGGGATCACAAAGTCCCTCCTTGAGGGCCGCAATCCAGTTGGGTTTTCAGGATTTCCTCAATGAATATGCATATTTATGTGCATGCACTGCTTTCAATGCATATTCATTGGGGAAATCCTGAAAACCCGATTGGATTGCGGCCCTCAAGGAGGGACTTTGAGACCCCTGTAATAAATGGATAGTGCATTGTAACTGCCTGCCATTCAATATACATATACATACTTAATAGTGGTAAAGAAAGATTAGGTTCTTACCTCAGTAATTTTTCTTGTAGATATGTCTAGTGGTCCTGAACGCTAGGGTCCTGTATCTGAACTAGCAAATTACTTGCAGAAAACTGCCAATCCATGTTTTCCAACTCCATTTCCTTCCCAGGGAGCTCCTCCTGCCCCCTCAGTTTGTATAAAAGCAATCTAGTAGCACCATAATAAAAGACATAACAGGAAGGAGGAAAATGGGGAAGAATCCCCAACACTATGATTTTGTTCTGCTCTATAACAAACCACAGAAAGCAACATTATAACATCCAAAATTGTGCAACCAGCACTAATTATGTATAAAGCTTGTAGCTATTCGCATGACCTGCTAGCAAGCAGACACTTAACCAGACTGTATGGAAAAGGCAGCTGGCCTCAGCCACCACCCACAGGCTGCTCTTAGCCGTAGGTAGCCAGAGGAGCAGCTGCTTGTAGCGAATCAGACTTTCAAAACCACCAACTCACCTTCCTCCTTGGACAGAGCTCTGATAAGCCAATCATCCAAATATGGGTGCACCTGAATCCCAGCTTTGTGAAGGTGTGCTGCTACCACCACCATCACCATGGTAAAGGTGCGAGGTGTCATGGCCATGCCGAAGGGAAACGTGGAAAACTGAAAATGTTTCTCCAGCATATGAAATTGTAATTATCTCCTGTGGGCCATGAAAATGGGAATGTTAAGATAGGCCTCCATCAGACAGAGGGAGGCAAGAAATTCCCCCGGTGCCACTGCCGCTATGACCGACTAAACGGTTTCCATGCGAAAGAGCAGTATCTTCAGAGTTGCATTGACCGACTTGCGATCTAGAATTGGTCTGAAGTCATCTGAGCCTTTCTTTGGCATAATGAAGTATATCAAGTATCTGTCCAAGCCCAAGTCTGCATCTGGGACCAGCTCTATGGCACGAGGAGCCAGTAGCTTTTTCACTGCAGCCTGAACTTTTGAGGACTCTCTCTGGCCAGCCAGAGAGGTTACAAAGCAGTCTGGTAGGGGTGTACAGAACCCAATTTTGTACCCTTCCTTATTTCATCTAGAACTCAGAAATATGCACCAATCTGAGACCAGACCAGACCAGCCAAAGGGCTAACAGTCTGCCCCCTTATCTGGGGGGAGCTCAGCCCCTGGCCTGGCATCACTGTGCTTTCTTTTTTTTTTTTTTAATCTTTATTAAGTTTCAAGGCCGACAAAAAGTGCAGAACATTATTCATACATTAATCATCAAAGTAAGCACTTATAATCAATCAATAACAATATACAAAGAATAACCCCCCCATACCCTTCCAATACATTCAATCAAGGATTAAAACAAAGCAAAGAGCTAGCCACCCCTCCCTCCCAACCTTCCCTGAATGTGTGTACAAATCAACAAAAATTAAAACTAAAAGATCACTATTTCGAAGTAACAAAAGACATCAATGGGCCCCAAATCAATTTGAATAAATTATTATGCCCCAACATGTCAGCGTTCATTTTCCCATTCAGGTAGCATAAGCATAAATTCACCCATCAAAAAGGAAAACTAAGGCGATCCCAATTTTTCCAATTGCGAGTAACCACTGTGCTTTCTTAGTGGCTGGTGAGGGGTGAGAGCCCAAGGCTTGCTGTCTCCTGCCCTCACTAAAACTCCGACATGATCCCTGAAAGGGTCTTTGAATCATTTGGCCTCCCAAATACACTCAAAATCTTTGGGAGCCTTGAAAATTGCCCCAACCCGAATTCCAGGCCATCCAGGATCTGCTGTCCAGTAAAGACTTAGGGCTATGGTTGGTCACAA
This sequence comes from Geotrypetes seraphini, assembly GCF_902459505.1. Taxonomy (NCBI): domain Eukaryota; kingdom Metazoa; phylum Chordata; class Amphibia; order Gymnophiona; family Dermophiidae; genus Geotrypetes; species Geotrypetes seraphini. Next base: position 110,247,645 of record NC_047086.1, read on the forward strand.
TGGCCATCAGGTCATCCTGACCCTTGCTAAAGAGCATCTGCCCCTAAAATGGAAGCCTGCTTAGTGAAGCTTTAGAGGTAGCATCACCTGTCCTCCGCCTGATACAGAGTATCTGTTGGACGGAGATAACAAAGACCGAGACCTTGCTCATAACTCTAAGATCATACCGATCATCCACAATATAATTCACCCCAGAGAGAAGCTTTTGGGAGTCTTCCCCATCTATCGGGTCTGAGGTCCAAGACAGGCAAATATGACAAGCAAATGCCACAAAGGAAGACAAAGCTGCTGCCTTAATCCCTAGGGCCAAAGCTGCACATTGACGTTTGATGAATAAGCTCACTTTGCAGCCCTAAGGATCCTTTAACATAATTTAACGGGACAGAATCAGCATGGGTTCAGCCACGGAAGACACTGCCTCACCAATGTGTTTGACTTCCTTGAAGGTATGAATAAACATGTGGATAAAGGTGAGCTGGTTGATGTAGTATATTTAGATTTTCAGAAAGCTTTTGACAAAATTCCTCATGAGAGGCTCTAGAGAAAATTAAAGAGTCATGGATTAGGAATTGGTTTTCTCCTCTCTTGGGTTTCTTTATTAACATCAGGGTAAATCCAAACGCGTTGTCCCATGAAAGGAGTCTGTGCATTCCTGAAGTTCATTTTCATTATAGCAGAGAGGAGAAAACTTTTTCTAAATATGAGGCAAGAAGTGAAGGATTTGGGGGCAAATTTTCAACTAGCATACCCATGTAAATGCCTCATTAAATATGTTGGACTGAAGTACACTTTCTTTGTTCCAGACCATTTGCACACATTTCTGGACCTAAAGTAGATCACCAAGGGTTAGACTGGTCATCAAGCTGATATAGAGGAGTATTCCCATTAATGCCTATTAGTTACTATGATTTTCCTCTTTGGTAATAAATCCTTTTTGTTTGGGGTCACCACACTGCACTTTTGTTGGGGTCTAAGAAGAAGTTTATATTGATGTTTCAATTTGTAAAATGTATTACCTTGTATTTTGTTTCCTTTCATCTTACTTAAACAAGCGTTTTTGCTTGCTCTGTATTTCAAAATTTAATAAATATAAATTAAAAAAAAAATAAAAAAGGAATTGGTTATCGGATAGAAAACAGAGGATCACAAACAGATCGGAGAAGGTTATCATGCCGGGCTATGGTGCGCCCTCACCTGGAGTACTGCGTCCAGCACTGGTCACCGTACATGAAGAAGGACAATAGACTTAGTAGATCAGGACAGGTTGTTCAGCCTCTCCAAGGTAGGGAGAACGAGAGGGCACTCTCTAAAATTGAAAGGGGATAGATTCTGTACGAACGTAAGGAAGTTCTTCTTCACCCAGAGAGTGGTAGAAAACTGGAATGCTCTTCCGGAGCCTGTCATAGGGGAAAACATCCTCCAGGGATTCAAGACAAAGTTAGACAAGTTCCTGCTGAACCAGAATGTCCGCAGGTAAGGCTAGTCTCAATTAGGGTGCTGGTCTTTGACCAGAGGGCCGCCGCATGAGCGGACTGCTGGGCACGATGGACCACTGGTCTGACCCAGCAGTGGCAATTCTTATGTTCTTATGATAGGGTTAAATGGCCATTTTTCTCAGTGGGGGAGGGTAAATAGTGGAGTGCTGCAGGGATCTGTATTTGGACCAATGCTATTTAACTTATTTATAAATGATCTTGAAATTGGGACGACAAAATCGCAGATGTCAAGTACACTAGGGAATCCCTCTGGGTGAATTTGGCTAGGGGGAAGGACAAATGCCTGTATCTTGGTGTAGTATACAGACCTCCAAGACAACAGGAGGACATGGATATAGAATTAGTCGAAGACATTGAGAATATCACTTTGCGTGGAGACATGTATTGTTAGGAGACTTCAATATGCCTGATGTGGATTGGAACAATCTTTCTGCTACAACCAGCGGCAGCAGGAAGCTATTAACCTCTATAAAGTGAGCGAGACTCAAACAAATGGTATTAGAGCCCACTAGGGATCGGGCGATACTAGACCTAATACTCACCAAAGGAGAAAGTGTCACAGAGGTTTCGGTAGGCGATACGTTGGCCTCCAGTGACCACAACATGATATGGTTCAACCTCAGGAAAGGTTTCACTAAGTCAAGCACATCAACCAAGGTCCTCAACTTTAAGGGCACAAACTTCGAAAGCATGGGAGATTTTGTCCATTGGGCACTGCAAAACCATGCCGAAACAGATAATGTAGAGGTAATGTGATCAACTCTGAAATCAACCTTACACGAAGCAACCAACTGCTACGTCAAATCAGTAAGTAAACGGCAAAGAAACAATAGACCACAGTGGTTCTCTGCGGAGATTTCAGACCTCATCAAAAAGAAAAGAGCGTTCATCCTCTACAAATAATCAGGGAAGAGAGAATCCAAGGAAGACTATCTGGCAAAGTCAAAAGCGGTCAAAACGGCAGTCAGGAAGGCCAAACTCCGAATGGAGGAGAACCTTGCGAAGAACATCAAGATGAGCGATAAATCCTTCTTCCGGTATATTATTGACAGAAAAAGAAACACAGATGGGATAGTATGCCTTAGGAAACCCAACAGGAACTATGTAGAATCGGACTCCGATAAAGCCAAACTTTTAAATGAATACTTCTGCTCGGTCTTCAATTGTGAGGCGCCGGGATCCAGCCCTCAGCTGCCAACGAGGGAAAAAGATCTGGTAGTCATTGTGGACAATACGATGAAACCTTCCACTCAATGTGCAGCAGCAGCCAAAAAAGCAAACAGGATACTAGAATTATGCAACCTCACCTTGAGTATTGAATTCAATTCTGGTCTCCTTATCTCAAGAAAGATATAGTGGCGCTAGAAAAGGTTCAAAGAAGAGCGACCAAGATGGTAAAGGGGATGGAACTCCTCATATGAGGAAAGACTAAATCGGTTAGGACTCTTCAGCTTGGAAAAGAGACTGCTGAGGGGAGATATAATTGAAGTTTACAAAATCCTGAGTGGAGTAGAACGGGCACAAGTGGATCGATTTTTCACTCTGTCAAAAATTACAAACACTAAGGGACGCTCGAAGTTACAGGGAAATACTTTTAAAATCAATAGGAGAAAAATTTTTTTCACTCAGAGAATAGTTAAGTTCTGGAACGCGTTGCCAGAGGATGGTTAAGAGCGGATAGCATAGCTGATTTTAAAGGAAGGTTCAGATAAGTTCCTGGAGGAAAAGTCCATAGTCTATTATTGAGAAAGACATGGGGAAAGCCACTGCTTGCCCTGGATCGGTAGCATGGAATATCGCTACTCCTTGGGTTTTGGCCAGGTACTAGTGACCTGGATTGGCCACCGTGAAAACGGGCTACTGGGCTTGATGGACCATTGGTCTGACCCAGTAAGGCTATTCTTATGTTCTGCCTTAACTGAACAAGCGCCAAACATTTATAATTTTAAAGTGTTTGAGGCTTGTGCAGATGAAGACAGAGTTTGCAGGAATGGAGCAGGGGCAGGAAAATGAGTTCCCATGGGGATGGGGAAAAATTTGTCTCCATGTCGTTCTCTATTTGATATACCACCTAGCCTACCAGGATACAGGCAGTTTAAAAACTAAAAGCAAAATTCATAAACAGAAAAGAACCCTATAAAATACAATAATAAAGACCTACATCATTCATACAAAGGGGAGGGGAAAAAAGGAGTTTGTACACCTCCAGTGTTCTCCCCAGAAATTTTTTCCAGCTGGGTGGCACAAAAAAGTAGACGAGTGGGGCAGGATGAGGAAATTTGGTGGTGGGATGTTAGCCATTTTAGTGCAAGCTAAATGCTAACGTATAGTCTATGGCAGTGGTTCCCAACCCTGTCCTGGAGGACCACCAGGCCACTCGGGTTTTCAGGCTAGCCCTAATGAATATGCATGAGAGAGATTTGCATTTAATGGACGTGGCAGGCATGCAAATCTGCTCCATGCATATTCATTAGGGCTAGCCTGAAAACCCGATTGGCCTGGTGGTCCTCCAGGACAGGGTTGGGAACCACTGGTCTATGGACGCGTTAGCGTTTATTTGCACTAAAACGGCTAGTGTGCCTTAGTAAAAAGATCCCTAAAAGTGCACTAGTTTTATTAGGTAATTGTTATTATTTTCCAATACTCAATATGACTTTCTTTTTTAAGGTTTGACACTTAGGCAATGTTCCAGTAGCATTTAAGCCACCCTTGAAAAAAAGTAATGCAGATCCTCTTATTCCGAATAACTACTGGCCAGTATCAAACCTTCCATTTCTTTCAAAACTACTGTACTTGAGAGAGTGGTATTCAACCAACTTCAATCTCATGTTGAATCAGTTAACGCTTTGCATCCCTGGCAATCTGTTTTATTAAGACATAGCACAGAGACAATAGTTCCTGCCTTAGGGCTCCTTATACAAAGTTGTGATAGCAATTCTGCCACAGCAAATGCACTGAAGCCCATAGGAATTGAATGGACTTTGGTGCATTTGCCATGGGAGAATCACTACTGTGGCTTTGTAAAAGGGACCCTTACTGAATGAACTCCATAGTCACCTAGAGACCAATGTTTCTCAACTTCTTCAAACCAAGTACCCCCTAAGTCTAACAAATACCAACTAAGTACCCCAACCCAAGCTCTGTCCCTGACCCCACCCCCATTATAATATTACTAATTGTAATGCAATTTCTTCCATTCATTTTTCATGTACACACAATATAATCTTATTAATTCATAATGGTAACCACAAAATAAAAAAAAAATACAAAACACTGTATGCAAAGAAAATGTTAATTATCATTTATATTTGTTTTAATTTTGAAAGAGGTCAAGGCAGATGATTTTAAAATATGCAATGTCACCTCAGTAACAACTATAGAAAAGTAGACAAATATAGTGCAAAATATAGACAGCAGATTATCAATTCTCAAAACTGGCACATTTCGATCACTAAATTGAAAATAAAATCATTTTTCCTACCTTTGTTGTCTGGTTGGACTTTCTTCTGACTGTGCATCCAACATTTTTTTCTTTCTGCCTCTGGCATGCTTCATCTCCTCCAGACTTCATTTCCTTTCCCAACCAACATCTCTTTCTGTCCCTCCATGAGTCCAACTTTTCTTCCTCTCCCCTCCATCCTTCTGGCAACATGTCTCCCTCTCTCTCCCTCTTCTGTTATAATCTTGCATCTCACAGTTCTTCCTCATGGTCTCTCTCCCCCTGCCCCTGTCTCTTCAGTCTGCACCTCCCACAGTCCAACATCTGCCTCCTGTCTTTCCCCTTTGGTCCAGGCCTCTCTCTCTGTGTTTCTTCTGCTTACAGCACACACACCCATCCCACATCCAGCATTTGTTCTCCTTTCTTCCAGGTCTTTCACTACCTCTCTCTCACTTCCTCCTTGGTCCAGAATCTTTTCACCTCTCTGCAGTCTATCTCTTCCCTCTATACACCCCCCAACTCCAACATCTGCCCCCCTCTTTTCTGCCTCCCCTTTGTTTCTAGTTTCTCCCTCTCTCTATTTTCCTTCTGCTAACATTTTGAGTCCTCCCACTTTTGATCCAGATCTTTCTGTTTCTCTCACTCTCTTTGTCTTCCTCCTCCCCAGGGCCTGGCATCTCTCTCTCCTGGGTTCAGGGTGTTTCCCCTCTCTACCCCCTCTAGTCCAGCATCTGCCCTGTCTTCCCCCTCCCTTTTGGTTCAAGTTTGCTTTCATGCCACTCCTAAAGGTCCTTTTCTGACACCGCCCAAGGTGTCCAGAGCCAGCATCTCTATGAGTTTTCCATTTGGTAGCTTTTTTGACTGATTTGCTCAGCATATTGGGGTGGGGGGGCTATACTCACAATCACAGTAGTCTCTCTTGTAGACCAATAAATGCAAAAGGGTTAATTACTTGCCTCAATCCAATTTCACAATCTATCAGGAAGAATTGTGCTTTTTTGTCAAATCCAGTTTAATGGTTTGAAGATGAACATTCCCTACATATCCATCTTCCTGGTGCATTTCCTGTTCTCTACTTTTATAGGCTCTGGGATTCACAACTGTTAACGCAGAGGCTAATTGTGTCCTCCAGAATGCTGAATCCTTTTTTTTTTTTTTAATTTAAGTATTTTTATTGATTTCAATATATTATCATGTATAACTTATACAGAAAGCAAATTTAACCAAATCAAATTAATCATTAAACAATAAATCCTTACTTAACAAAAGCTAAGTAAGATTACAAGAAAAATTATTATGGTGAAATTAGCTCAAATCCTCTTTAGATCCAAGAATAATGCTGGCAAGCTAAATAGAAAGAGATATAATCAATACATCAAAGTAATGCTGTTCTATACATCGGGAACAGTGCTACTATTTTCCTTTCAGAGCTCAAGACTGAAGTTTTTCCTTGTCCAGACGGGACATAGCCACAAAATTAGTCAATTGTTGAGGCTCAAAGAATACATATTTAGTTGAGTGACACCGAACAATGCACTTACAGGGGTGTCTTAAATAAAATGTAGCTCCTAGTGAGATGACCCCTGGTTTTAAAAGAAGGAAATCACGCCTACATTTTTGCATTTCCCTTGAAACATCAGGGAACATTTGAATTTTACAACCAAGGAATTCCTTCTGTTTATTCTTAAGAAAGTCTCAATAGCCATGACTTATCAATAGAAAGAGCCAATGTAACAACTAATGTTGCTGGTGTTGCCACCTCCGTGTCTGATTTCTCCGTGTCAAAATTTCAGTAATATTCAATGCTTGTACTTCAGTAGGTTTAGGTTGCTGTTGATGCAGAGTTTTGCTAGGGAGATAATACACCTGAGAGAATTCCCTCTGGAAATTCCAAAATTTCTGTTAAATATCTCCTTAGCATGTCTCTAGGTGTAAGCATAGTTACTCTTGGAAAGTTTATCAGTCTCAAGTTATTAATACGCGCATGGTTCTCTAATGACTCTACTTTTCTTCTAAGATTCAAGTTATCTTTAATTATAGTTTCCTGAAGTTGTTTTACTGAAACCATATCCTGCTGAGTCTTTTGAATTTTTTTGAAGAAGTCATGTCCATTTTTAATTTTTCTAGCTCTTCTGAGTGGTGAATCAGTTTATTTTCAATTTGTTGGAAATTGGGGCTAATTGTCTTCCCAAAATTTGCTACCAGGTCCCAAAGGGCTTCTAAGGTCACCTCAGCAGGCCTATCCCAAAAAGAAACGTGTATTGAAGTGCATAGTTTCTCACCTTCCTTAAGATATCGATGGCTCTGTTCCTTCTGAATCAAACCTCCTCCTGCTGCTGTAATTTCCACAGAGTCCTCTTCAGAGATTACCCAAACTGGGATCTCCATTCCCAGGCTCCCTGGTGTTGAATCATCTGCCTCTGGGGATAGGACCGCCCCTTCCTTCGGGGTTTCCTCGTCCCTGGGTGAACTGGCTGACTGTGGTGGAGGAGGCGGTGCTCTAATCTCCGAGCTGAGAGTGTTATCTGGCCCAAGAGAAATCCCGCCGGTCTCACCCACACCCGGGATCCTCAGCGGGCTGACCTCCGGAGTTATAGACGCAGCTCCTTGCATCCTCCAGAGCAAGTCCTCGATGTTGCCGAGAGTCGGCCCTCTTGAGCGCCGCGAGGCACCAGCAGTGCTCTGGTCTCTCCTCTTCGGCATTGCGTCCAGGTAGGAACGTAGTTAGGCTGGAAACAATTGTCACCAGCAAGAAATCAATAATCAGCGATCTCAGGTTGGATGCATGTTACCCGATCGCATAGGCAGCGACCATCTTGGATCATTTCAGTCAGTCACTGAATCCTAATGATATTGCTGAAAACTTGAAAATCTGTTTTGCTGGGCTTCTCTTTGCGGTAAACCTGGCTTTGATCCAGGACCTATTCCCTCTTCCTGATGTAACTTTGATGTTGCAGCCTGCTGAAAATTCCTACTTGTAGTAGACTAGAGCATCATCCCACTGGGGCCCTCGTGATGGGCGGGGCCTTACCTCTGCTGCTTCCCCGCCCCTACTCCTTCACCATCAGCAGAGAAGGGTTATTTGCATAGCGTTCCAGGCTGTGCACCAACCCTCTTCCCTGCCCCTATTCCTTCATCGTGAGCATGGAGGGATAATTTGTATAGCGTTCCAGGTCGTGCACCACGAACGCTATGCAAATTACCCCTCCCTGCTCACAATGAAAGAGTAGGGGCGGGGAATAGGATTGGAGCGCAGCTTGTAGATCTGTGGATGCAAGATGACAGCTGGGCGCTCACCTAAATTAGCCGGGCGGAGAGCCCAGCTAAAACTTGCTAGGGAAAACACTGACCTCTATGAGCTTCCCAGTGTGCCAATATATCTTCCACTCCATTTTGGACAGAATATTAAATGCCAGCTCAAAATATACGTCTTCAACAAAATCTTAAATTTCTTCAATGTCATCTCAGCCTGATTAAAATCTACATAGTAGGAGCAATCCATGCAAATGCACTTGCACAGGTGAAATCCCAATAAGCGCTGGAGACAGTTGGTATGACCATTCAACAGTCTTGAGATGATCTTAAAACTCTCAAAGGAATAAAAGGAATAGTAAAACTACAGAAGTAGCTAGGGAACTTTTCATAAAAAGCCCTTTCAGCCAATAAAACAGTTTTAAATCTAATCCTGTAAAAGGCAGGCAACCAATAAAACTCTTAAAAAAAATAAAGAGAGGAGTAATATGATCATATTTCTTAATACCACTCAATTTTAGAGCTGCATTTGGATTGTTTAAAGGCTTCTAATATTTGTTTGTGTTATGCCAATATAAACCACATTCCTACAATCAAAGCAAAAGATTACAAAAGAACGAATCAATGAGTATAAAGAAGGTTCTTCAAGTAAATAGTTAATGGATCTCAATTGTCAGAGTACAAAATTCCTCTTAACTCATTTGTTCATATAAACATAATTTGAAGCCAATAATAGTTCCTAAATTGCAAAAGCTGGTATCTGTCGGGATTGGTTTTCCTGAAAAGATGGTATTAGATTTGGTTGACCTTCTTAACCTGTTGGGAAACTTTATTCTTACTGGAAATGTTTTGATAGCTCTAGCAATGCTTAATACAAATACAATCACGCAATGGAATATAAAAAAAGAATCTAGCTCAAGTGTAATAAAAAGTTCAGTATTTTGTGCTTTAGGATGGTAAAACACAAAGGCAAAATAGAGAATCGTACTCAGCAGAGTCCAGCACATCTATATAGTTAGGCGTCCTTTATAGAATCGCCTTTTAGGCATTATATAGATGTCCTGACAACGTCTATAACGTTATCTCGTTTTAGCATTATGACATCATTAGAATGGTGATTTTATGCTGTTTTTTACTTTAAAATTGTATGCAGTAAAATGGCATGCAGAAGGCAGCCCAATTTTACAGAGGGGGACTCCAGGCTACTGGCCAGGCTTTTCTCCCCCCCCCCCCCAAGAAGCACTACTATTCTATATTTTTTATTTATCTTTTAATTATTTATATACCAATTATATCCTAAGTGGTAATTACATTTGGATACTTTAGCATATTTCCATTCTAACCTGGTGAGGGATTTAAATCCCCATACATCATGATGCTGAGGCTGTAGCTCTAACCACTGCGCCACACACTCAGGCATTAAACCACATATGAATTCAAAAGCTAAGCTTATATTCTCTTCATTCACAAGCAGTCATTTCTTTAGGATAAATATCAAACATATACTTTCAACCCTTGCCCAGTTCCTCTGCTGTTTAAAAAAAAAAAAAAAAAACACCTCTTTTGGTCTTTGTGTTCCTCAATCAAAGCACATGAAAAAAATATATATATTGCATATTAAACTTTCTGTTTTTTGGTGTAAAGAGGACTCCTCTTTGATAATAATGGAAAAAGATGTTTAATAATGCATTTCTCAATCAAAGCATACTAAACATCAAGCCCAAAGTTTAAAAGAATAAGAAGAGAAATCCTACTCACAATGACTGTGGTTCAGAGCAAGTTAACATGTCTGACACATAATCTTGATATCACTGTGATATCATCAATATGCACCTAGATGGCAGATTATCACAAAAAAAGGAATATGTGCTGGGGTACCTGACAATACTAGGGATTTAAACCCACCATCTTGGGAAGATGGAAGAAGTGCCTTCAACCACTGAGCCACAGAAGCTTCCTTTTAGGCAGGGGTTCCTGCCATGTGAGATGATACCTTAGAACAGGGATGTCAAAGTCCCTCCTCAAGGGTCGCTATCCAGTTGGGTTTTCAGGATTTTCCCAATGACTATGCATGAGATCTATTTGCATGCACTGCTTTCATTGTATGCTAATAAATCTCATGCATATTCCCTGGGGAAATCCTGAAAACCCGACTGGATTGCAGCCCTCGAGGAGGGACTTTGACACGCCTGCCTTAGAAGATCATAGCCATCTCAGGGTAAAAATAAGTTTCTCTCTGGAGCTGAAACAATAGAGTGCAAATGTAAATGGCAAAGTCATCTTGATACCTGTCCACAACCATACTCTCTTATGAGACCAAAAAGAAGCTGTTAGGGTTGTGTGGATTTGCTCCCACAACCTGTAGAAGATGGAAGAAGTGCCTTTAACTACTCAGCCATAGGAGCTTCTTTTCAGGCAAGGATTCCTATTATTTTTTAATGACATTCTGCCATCTAGGTGCATATTAATGATGTCATAATGATGTCAAGATTGTGCATCAGACATGTCCACTTGCTCTGAACCACAGCCATTGTGAGTAGGATTTCTTTTCTTTTTTTTTAACTTTGGGAATGAGGTTTAGTATGCAATACATTTGTTCATGTGCTTTGCTTGAGTAATGCATTCTTAAATATCATTTAACCTTAGTATCAAACTGGAGTATTCTTTACCTCCAAAACCAAAACTAATACCACTATATCTGGACGCCTCCAGCACGCCTAACCAGCACCCAACTCATACCCAAAAGTAGACCTAGTTTTGCAATTCCTACATTTTAAGTGAGAATATAAATGCATTAGGACGCTGAGCGCTATTCGATTCTGTAAAAGGACATCCATATTAAAACCACGCCTGCACCTATCGTGTTAGGCACAGCTTTTTCCGAAGGGCATCTGAAATTCTGGACACATATTCTATGAAATCGCGCACAACCTTTGGACGTCTAACTTTCAATTATTGCTTGTTAAAGTCATTAATTGAGCTTATTATTCAATCTATTTGGACGCCTAAGTCTTTGGACGTCCACATTGTGGATGACTAACTTTAGGCGTCCTTTACAGAATTTGCCCCTTTGTGTATACCATGTGCAAGAAATTAAAAGAAGTTAACAATGCTTGGTTCAATAAATATTTTACAAAAGAAAAGGTTTATGTCTGGTGCAAAAAAGAGCAATGTATTGTTTATCAAACAAACCTCCTGCCACCAAAAATCAAACCATGAGAAATATCAGGAGTCTATTTGTACAAGAAGTCAGTGTAAGAAATGTTCTTGGCAGATCAGATGTTTGTGTTATACACAGAGTCAGCCATATCAGGAAAATGTACCATTGCTCAAAGACAATCTGTGCTAGCAGTAAAATTCAGATAATGTACTGTATTTCTCTATTAGCAGAGTGAAAAAAAAAATCCATGCAATATAGATACATGAAGTAAATTTGTAAAGTGTTTTCAATGTTCAAAAAGCATGTTTTACATGTGGAAAAAAGCTCCTAATATATTGAATGTGGGTGTACATGTGTCAAGTAGGAGCTCTGCACTCAGGTTTTATGCAATCTAAACACAGGCATTCCATACGGGAGGTGTCAAAGTCGGTCCTCGAGGGCCGCAATCCAGTCAGGTTTTCAGGATTCCCCCAAAGAATATGCATGAGATCTATTTGCATGCACTGCTTTCATTGTATGCTAACATATCTCATGCACATTCATTGAGGAAATCCTGAAAACCCGACTGGATTGCGGCCCTTGAGGACCGACTTTTGACACCTGTGAAGTCTAGGGCAAAGTTGCCATTTACATGCATGCTTCCTAAAATCAACATTTATATACAGAGAGCACAGCAAGTGTAAATTTGTACAAAAATATTTATACACAAATGGGGGATCAATGTAGAAGTCTATTTTGTCAAGCACATAGACCTATGTTGCTTTCATAAAGCAGCTTAAAATAAGCACCTTTGAATTTTATACACACGTGCTCTACTATAAAATTATTGCTATTATCATATATAATATAATAAGGCATGGAAGAGTAGTCTAATGGTTACAGCAGCTCCTTACGGTTACAGCTGCCCCTTATGATCTAGAAAAAGTCATTTAACCCTCCATTGCTCAAATACATACTTAGATTGTGTGCCCTCCCATGACAGAAATACCTACTGTACCTGAATGCACATTGCTTTGATAACTTTTGAATTAGGGGAAAGGGAATGGAGACTTGTATACCGCCTTTTTGTTGCTTTGGCATTTCAAAGCTGACATTGAAAGCTGAGGATCGAGTCGGTTCAGCGAACGGCCACCAGGATGGTCTTGGGGCTCAAGGATCTCACGTATGAAGAAAGATTTAAAAAATTGTGGCTGTACTCACTTGAGGAAAGAAGAGAACGGGGAGATATGATTGAAACATATAAGTACATCATGGGACACATCGAGTCAGAAGATGATATCTTCTGGCTCATGGGACCCTCGACCACCAGAGGGCATCCGCTGAAAATCAGGGGAGGGAAGTTTCATGGCGACTCCAGGAAGTACTTCTTTACCGAAAGAGTAGTGGATCATTGGAACAGACTCCCACTCCAGGTGATAAAGGCCAGCAGCGTGACGGATTTTAAGAGAAAATGGGATACTCACGTGGGATCTTTAAGGGAGTAAATTCAGGGGAGGGGATACTTGGAATGGGCAGACTTGGTGGGCTATAGCCCTTTTCTGCTGCTTTTTTCTATGTTTCTATGTTTCTATTCAAAGTGGCAGGCAATGGAGGATTAAATGACTTGCCCAGACAATATATAAGAAATAAAATGAAATAAATTAAATAATAACATGAGGATATTATCATTAAATGCAGAAGTCTAAGAGCAATTTCATTAAAAATTGCTATTAACTTTCACTTAATAATCTTGTATTCTTTCCTTCTTTTCAATACACAATTGCTCATATAGCTCAGGTTGAAAGTGAAAGCTGCACTAAACACCACCACCTACACATGAGAGATTCATGAGGTTTTCATAGCAAGGTAACACTTCTTGCTGAAAGTTTAACACATAATAGAGGTAATTTTACAAATGCATGCATACTTGCATGAAAAGCATGTGCATAGTTCACCCTGTGTGGGCTTCAATAATAATAAAAAAAAAAAAGTATAAACGTACTCCCATTTCAAATTTTACCTAGAGAATGTATATCTTTACACCTGCTATATGGATTAAGTACAAACAACCATATTTTTAAAAGTCTGATCATAAATTCAAAACCCTCTCTAAATGCACCCCTAGGAGAGCTTTCAGTTAGTGCAGATAAAATTACACATTTACTTGCTGTTCACATATACTTCTAATAAAATTTCTTGCCTGATATGTGTAGAAAAGCTTATTTTTACACATAAAGCATTGCTCTATTCATAGAAATACATATAAAAATTCTCAATGTATCAGTGTGTTATTTCTTGCAAATTGGGCCTAACAAAAGTGCTCATCTAGCCAGACAATAAGCAGTACCTATCCAAGGAATTAATTTAAAGCAAAAGTCAACTCCATAGCCCTTCCTCTCATCGTGATCGCCAAAGCATGACTGTACCTGGCATACCAGACATAGGATTCAGATATGTAGCTCCAATGAACATAAGAACATAAGAACTGCCATCTCCGGATCAGACTTTCGGTCCATCAAGTCCAGCGATCCGCACACGCGGAGGCCCAGCCAGGTGTATACCCGGCATAATTTTAGTCACCCATATCCTTCTATGCCTCTCGTAAAGAGATGTGCATCTAGTTTGCTTTTAAATCCTAGAACGGTGGATTCCGCAATAACCTTCTCTGGGAGAGCATTCCAGGTGTCCACCACTCGTTGCGTGAAGTAGAACTTCCTGATATTTGTCCTGGACTTGTCCCCCCCTTAGCTTTAGTCTATGTCCTCTTGTCCGTGTCACATTGGACATTGTAAATAAATTTTTTTCCTGCACTATTTTGTCGATTCCTTTCAGTATTTTGAGAGTGTTGTGGTGCCACACTAAGACAGAGGCAGAAAGCTCCTACCTGCACACCATCATTGGATATCTCACGTGTGCCTAACCAAAACTTGTGAAAAATAGTGCAGTGAATAATTCCAAAACCCTGCCTGTAGAATAATTCTTTGAATCAGTTATTCTCTGGACTTTCTGCTATTGGGAGGATTTTGTCCACTCTTCAATCCAAGCTAATTCTGTGTTCATTTTTTCTGGAGTTGGCTAGGGGTTCTCAAAGTGGTATTTTGGCTTTAATTGAAGTGTGATTTTGTAATTATTCACTGCACTATTTTTCACAAGTTTTGGTTAGGCACACGTGAGATATCCAATAATGGTGTGCTTTCTGCCTCTGCCTTAGTGTGTTAAGCGCTGGAGGTTTTCCTCCCCTCTGAGGATATCCCGTCTTATATTATAATTTTACTTATATATTTATTGAGGGTTCGCTACCTTGTTCACACATCTTATTGCCAGAATACCACTCTCAGAACTTGTTGACTTTACTGCCTTTCAGTTTGTCTCTTTTGTAAGTTCCTTTGGCAGTTTTCTTTTTGGAATTCTTTTTTGTGCCAATTTGCATGAGACATCCCATAGACATTCTATAAGGAAAACATGATCACATGAAGAATGTTTTGAAAATTAGAATGGGAGCAACTCAGCTTCTCCTTAGGATAGCTGGAGCAATTGCATCAAATCTCCTCAACCTAAGCTTCTGCTACTATTATTTCTATAGCGCTACCAGATGTACACAGAGCTGTACAGAGTCAAAAAGAAAAATAAACAGTCTCTGCTCAAAAGAGCTTACAATTTTAACAGCCAGCTTCTATGTCTTTTTCTTTGTTTCTTAATTTTGTTCTGCATCCTGTATGTCCTGTCTATCTAAGTTAAATTGTAAACTCGTCTGAACAAGGACCATCTATTAAATGTCAATATGAACACTGTGTACACCTTTCAGCGCTATATAAATGATAAATAATAGTAGTAGTAGTAGTAGTAATGTTTTCTTTTCTTCCTGTTCAAGCTTTTGTCTTCCCTGCCCAATATTTCTTTGGCTCATGTAAATTACTTTGATGCATTTTGTAAAAACAGTCTATTATGTCTATGAAACATACATCCATTTTGATAGAATCAGTGCTCTCAGCAATATCAGTATATACAGACCTGAGAGGAATCCACTCATGGTTTTATCAAGGCTGTTGAACTTTTGCCTGTATTTTAATCTAGAAGCCTGAGGAACTGCCCAGTCCAAGGATCCAGTCTTTGGTGAATTTCCAGTTAAAGACGCGGTAGATGAGGAATTGGAGCTACAAAATTTTTAAAATACACAATATATAAATTTCACAAATATACACTGGTGCATAATTGATGTAAGCAAAACACTGTGCTATTAACAGTATTATACTGGAAAAATGACATAGCGCAGAGAATTATAATTTCCTTTCTTCACATTATACACTATTCTGTTAAAAATACCAAAACAGATGTAGCATTTAAAGAAGTGCAGGGAAGGCACCAAAGAGAGAAGAAAAGAACTAGAGGAAAGAAACAACTAGTACTGAAGAAATGAACCTGTAAAGAAAGTAACAAGCTTCTAAGGTCAAACAGCATGCTCAAACAAGTGGGTCATGCAACTGTACAAGAGCATTCTGAAAAGCCTGAAGATTTTACTATGCAGCCGTGTGTATTCCTGCTTCTCCCCTTGGAGGGGAAAGAGAAAATGTCTAGATAGTGGCAATATTCAGGGATGTAGTTATCAATGTGGGCTACCATTAAAATGGGTTATTTTACCACTATCTCATTGCACTGAGCACACCAACTGTGGGGGGTCAGAGCCTGAAATGGTCCAGTTATGAGTACATTTCTTGAAGCTGCTTGGCACCCTCTTTGATGTGGAGGGGAAAACAGCTAACGTAAAGTCAAAAGGCTCAATGGCCTGGGAAGCTCAAGCAGAAAGTATACCGAAAAACATCAATGCTGCTTGGGTTGAAAAGGGGCCTCGAAGTGGCCTGTAGGTCAAAAATAAAAAAATTGACAGAAATGAACCAAACTTGAAGGAAATACTGGAACATGATAAAAATGAAGAATTATGAAGAAAAGAATAATAAAACAATAACACAAAGGCATAACAAAGACTTCAAAGTTTGATGCACTAAAGCAGGGGTATCAAAAGTCCCTCTTTGAGGGCCGCAATCCAGTCGGGTTTTCAGGATTTCCCCAATGAATATGCATGAGATCTATTTGCATGCACTGCTTTCACTGTATGCTAATAGATCTCATGAATATTCATTGGGGAAATCCTGAAAACCTGACTGGATTGCGGCCCACGAGGAGGGACTTTGACACCCCTGCACTAAAGAGATACTAAAGACACAGTTTCTTGACTCTGTAGAAAACTTAGAACTGATGGTCCTGCAAGCTGACATCAGGGGAGGGGGGGGAGGCACTGTCCATACTGGGTTCCGTGGATGACATTACCTACATGTGAAAATATAATGCCTGCTTGTCCTCAGAGTACCAATGGGACACTGTCATACCAGGGAAGAAATTATATTGCAATGATAAGATGGATCGAATTGGTGGAGGGATAAAATTACATGCTAAGGAAAGCCTTGAATTGAATAGACTAAAAATTCTACAGGACACAAAACACACCTTGGAATCCCTATCGATAGGAATTCCATGTGTAAAAGGGAAAAGGATAGTGATAGGAATGTATTACTGTCTACCTAGCCAAGATGAGCAGAGATACAGAAATGTTATCAGAAATTAGGGAGGCTAACAAACCGGGTAACACAATAATGGGCAATTTCAATTATTATAAATATTTCAGGAAGAGGTGTGCTATCTTAACATATTTAGTTTATAAGGTCTCTAAGGATGATTTAGTTAGGTAGGTTGGTTAAGATGTGGGATTATTATATATTACTGATTTCAATTACTCCAATATTGGCTGGGTAAATGTAACATTGGGGCATGCTAGGGAGGTAAAATTCCTTGATGAAATTAAGGACTGCTTTATTTAACAGCTGAATCAGGAACCAAGAAGAGGAGAAACAATTCTAGAACCTAGTCCTTAGTGAAGTAGGACATGATTTGGTGCTGGAGGTAAAGGTGAAGGGGACACTTGATAAGGTGATCATAACATGATCAGATTTGATATCATCTCTAGAGTAAGTACACACAGGAAATCCAATACATTAGCATTTAACCTTCAAAAAAGAAAACTATGATTTTTATTTATTTTAAAATATTTATATCCTACACAACACAGAATCTATGCGAGTTATATAAACCTGGAACATGTAATTGAAGAATAGCAAACTGCCTAGACCAGATGGTATACATCTCAGTGTATTGATAGAATTGAAAATTAAATTTGCAGAGCTATGGTTAGTAATTAGTAATTTATCTTTAATATCCAGCCTGGTACTAGAAGGTTGGAGAGTGGCCAATGTAACATCATTTTTTAAAAAGGGTTCTAGAGGTGATCTAGGAAATTATAGGCTTGTACAACTTTGGTGCTGAGCAAAATGGTAGAGACTATTATAAAGAACAAAATTACAGAGCATATACATAAGCATGAATTTAGTCAAGGGAAATCTTGACTCATCAATCTATTACATTTCTTCAAAGGGGTGAATAAACACATGGCTAAAGGTGTGCTGGTTGATACTGTACATCTGGATTTTCAAAAGGAATTTGACAAAGTACCTTATGAACAACTCCTGGGGAAATTAGAAAGTCATGGGATAGGAGGTAATGTCCTATTGTGGATTAATAGCTGGTTAAAAGATAAAAAACAGAGAGTAGGGTTAAATGGCCAGTATTCTCAAAGGAGATGGGTAGATCTGAGGTTCCCCAGGGTCTTTGCTGGGACCAATGCTTTTAACAAATTTATCAATGATCTAGAGATGGGAATAACTAGTTAGGCAATTAAATTTGCTGATGACAAAATTGTTAAATTTCAAGATGATCTCATGAAACTGGGCATCAAAATGGCAAATGAGAATTCATGTGAGCCAAGTACAAAGTGATGCAAATGGGCAAGAAGAACTCAAACTATAGCTACATGATGCAAGGTTACACATTAGGAGTCACCACCTAGGTAAAGAATCTAGATGTCATCGTTGAGAATACATTGAATCTCTCTGCTCAGTATGCAGCGGTGGCTAATAAAGCAAATAGACTGTTAGGAAAGGAATGGAAAACAAAAATGAGATTGTTACAATGGCATGACCACACCTTGAATACTATGTGAAATTCTGGTCGCCGCATCTCAAAAAAGATATAGCAGGATTAGAAAAGGAATAGAGAAGGGCAACGAAAAGGGAATGGGATGACTTCCCTATGATGAAAGGCCAAAGCAGCTAAGGCTCTTCAACTTGGAGAAGAGATGGCTCAGGGGAGATATGATAGAGGCCTAGAAAATACTGAGTGGAGTGGAAAGGGTAGACATGAATTGCTTGTTTACTCTTTCCAAAAATACTAGGACGATGGAGCATACAATGAAGCTACTATGTAGTAAATTTAAAACAAACCAGAGAAAATATTACTTCATGCTAAAATTTAGAATTCATTGTTAGAGAATGTGTTGAAACCAATTAGCTTAGCAGATTTTAAAAAAGGTCTGGATTATTTCCTAAAAGAAAAGTCGATAAGCCATTATTAAGATGGGCTTGGGAAAATCCATTGCTTATTGTGAAATAGGTTCCCCGTCCAGTTCTTAACAAATCTAAAACCCTCCTCCCTGCGCCATCACCTCATCCATGGATTAAGGCTCCAGAGATCTGCCTATTTCTTGGGTCCTACACATGGAACAGGGAGCACTTCTGAAAATACTACTCTGGAGGTTCTGGGCTTTAGTCTCCTATCCAAGAGCCTAAATATGGCTTAGAGAACCTCCCTACCACATTTCCCTATGTCATATGTATCTACATGTACTAAGACAGAAGGTTCCTCCCCAGCACTGTCTAAAATCTTATGTAGGTGTTGTGTGAGGTCCGCAACCTTTGCACCAGGGAGAAAAAATAATTTTATTTTCTACTTTCTGTTTAGAATATATCAGATTTGAAATGTGTATTCTGCCAGAGCTAGTGTAAGACATGGCTGAAGTCCAGGGCATAAATTTGGGAGGGGACATTTTTCAGCTTCCAGCAGGTTTAGGGGCTCTCTGTTCAGGGGGCAGTTGCCCTAGTTACACACTCCCTTAACACCATTCCTGGCTTGTGTGATCTTTACATTGTGCACAGTATAGGAGGAAATGTATCCCTATTTCTTTGATGTTGTACTATATGCAAGGTGTGGCTTTTGGGGATTTTGGTTTAATTTATGTTTATCATTTTTGGTCAGCTATTATATATTTAGCATATGTGTTGTGTGTGTGTGACCAAGGTATTCTGTTAGCATGAATTCTCTGTGTAGCATTCTGTGGTAATTTGGCTGTTCAGTTTTCCTGGTAATGGAGGACATGTTTGTGAAGGGTTAGGAGATGGGAGTTTTGTTGATCTTTGTTCTGTATTGTTTGTGATTTATAAAATGACAGTTGTACACCCTTGTCATTATCTAGCTGACATGATCTAGTAGCGCAGGCCAATGAGACTGTTGGTGGTGCTAGTATGGTGGATAGGCTGCTTGTCATGCCTGTTGAGCCCTCCGGAGAGCCAAAGGTGACAGCACATTTACAGAAACATCAAGGAGAGTGGAGGAAATCAGTGATTCTGGACTCTGTGTAAGCTCTCTGTGTAGATTTCATAAGAATGTTTGCTGAAAACAAAAACTATCTCACTGAAAAATATATGGGAGTTTCTTGCAACCCTATCTGGTTAGCTTAATATGCTGTCCATGAAAGCACAGAACTCTGTGGAATATACATCATTAAATTCCAAGGTTGAAAATCTTAAACAGTTTGGCATTTGCAGAGAGCATTGAAAAGATTCAAGAAATTAACACTGTTCTTGTTAACGATAACCAGATAATGCAGGCAAAAGTAGAAACTTTTAAAAATGTGACCAGGAAACATATTTGGCTAATAAAATTTCCTAAACTTAGGGCTCATTTTATCAAGCCGTGCTAGCGGGGTTAACGCGCATGACTTTTCATCACGCGCTAACCCCTGCGCTGGCCAAAAAAGAACCGCCTGCTCAAGAGGAGGCGATAGCGGTTAGTGCGGCTGGCGGTTTAATGCGCGCTATTACGTGCGTTAAACCGCTAGCGCGGCTTGATAAAAGGAGCCCTTAAATTTTAAATTCCACAGATTACATTTAAAAAGTATTTAATGATGGTCCTTTGGGGTTCTATATCTTTGTTCTACATCTCAAGGCAATCACTTCCATAACATCCTAAATCCAATATAATACTGAATCCTTTGAGGGCTGTCTGGAAGAATATACAACTACATTTTGGAACCAAAATCCAAATAGTTCACTTGTTTCCCATAAGGAGGAATTTAAAATATCTTCCAGATATTGACATCTTTCTTACATTGGAGAGGGGAGACTTTACTTGATTAGAACATATGATGACTATTTGGGAGACTCGTGAGTTTTGCTGATGTCCTCAGAAGCTCTTTTACTTGCCTTACTGATTTGTTTGCATACCATTAATTGGCACACTCTTTCCATAATGATAGTCTTAGGTAACAGTACAGTAAACATTTCAAGACTTGGTTTAAATCCCCTTCTAATGATAGATTATCTATGTCTGACCTACATTCTAGGCTGAACCAAATAGCTGGGGGGGGGAGGGGAGGTTGACTCTTCTGAACTCTTTGAGAGATGCTTCACTGACTGTTGATTTTTCACATATTGTTGCAGGTATCCCAGTAACTGCCATACAGGGACAGACTGAAGGTCCATCAAGCCCAGTATCCTGTTTCCAACAGTGGCCAACCCATGTCCCAAATACCTAGCTAGATCCCAAGTAGCAAAATAGATTCTATCCTAGAAATAAGCAGTTTAGAATCTTGCTTTGGGATTATGCTGCACAGAAGCAAGCACTTTATACGAGCAAATTAATCCTCAACTCTTGGGTAAAATGCCAGGGTTTAAATATAACTTTTTTACATGCAATATGATGTGGTCTACCAATAAATATTTTGGGGAAAAGATTGTTTGGTTATTTATCTACCATTATTGGCCAAAGAATACTGCATTCACCCATACAAATTATTCTGGTATCAGGTAAAAGTACAAGATTATCTGTTGTGAGAGAAAATGCAATTTGCAAAAGTGGATGCAAGCAGAACCACCAACATTTTAATGCTCTTTGAATTGAGAAGGGCAAATTTTACTTTTAAGCATAGAAAATTCTAAACGTTCTCAGACCAAACATCTGAAGTCAAGAGCCCTGCAGCCACAGCCTCACTATCAGAAATCACTATAGCTCCAGAATTCTCCCAGCAATCCTTTAATGCCAACTTCATGCAGTTATGCTTGTTGCAGGTTTCTGGGTCTCGCTGTGTCTTTGTCAGGTAGAAACTGATGTTTTAGCAATCATGTTAGTTTGTTTGATTTTAAGAAACAAATGCCGCCCCTAGTTCTCTAATTGTGAAGAAGGGCCATGCTCTCAAATAAACTCATTCTGTATCTGCCTAGCAAATAAACTTTCTTAACTCTTAAATGTCAGATACTTGAAAATCATTTTTTCAGGGGGGAGGGGAAGTTCACTACAAATGGAATCAAGGCTGGGAGCCAGCACCATAGGGCCTTTGTTCACAATTACTTGGGCATTTCCTCCACATTTTATATCCTATCCCAGCCCTGGCCCAGACATCATGCCACAAGCCTGTACTCACAGATCTCTGTTATCCCATCCCTGGTTGGTCTGAGAAACAGAAGATTTAACCTAGGAATTAAACCAGATCCTCCCCATGGCAGTGCACAGCAATGGCACTTTCCCACCAGACCCCCATGAATTTTAAATTTCAATATTATTGCTTACCTGCTGGAACCCAAATCAATCAACGACTGTGCCTTCTGCATAGTGGTGCCACCATATCCTCCAGGAAGGAGAGTAAAAGAAGTAGAATGAGGCAGTGCTGAAATAAAGATTTAATACAAGTGAGTGCCAACTTAATCTACAGCAATATTTAAGTATAGTCTCATCTGACTTAAAGAGATGTGGTTGCTGACGTTGATACAAAACTATTTTTGAAAGTGGATGAAATGTTCAAATTTATGTATACAAATCATCTCAAAGCACACTAGCTTCTTATTAGATAAGACTAGTTTCTTGTATTTTTACTGTTATAGCATAGAGTCTTTATGTACTTACTTGAAGACAAAGGCACAGATAAAGGCTGGAAGAGACTGGATGTCCCATTTTGCAATGATGATGAACTAACAGAAGGCACCAGAGGACCAGACATAACCAAGGGAGGAAAGGAAGTCACTGAAGTCAGAGAGCTGGTGGGTACTAAGGGTAATACTGTAGGCATGGATGGTGGGATAGACAAATTTGGCATACTTCCCATTCCTAAATGGAATATTAAAATATACTTTTTTACATTGTCTTATCATAGTTTTATCCTAATTATAAGATGCACAAACATGCAAGAACATTAGAAACCATAGGGTAAAATGCATTAGAAACCATAGGGTAAAATACAAAATATCCCCAAAACTAATTTCATGTACAATTTCACAAGTGATCTTTAAAGATAAACACTCCTTCCCAATCATGCAAACAGTCTGTATACAAGATACATTTTGGAAGCATACGTCAGTAATCTTACCTGAATATATCAAACAAGGAAATTAATATTTTCCAAGCAGCTTTATTATTTTCAACAGAGAGCTCATATTATGCAGACCACAAAGAAACACTTTCAATCATTCTTAATATGAACCATATATAATCCAGTGAACTATTGGTTAAAGGTTCTGTATTTATATCAGCATGCTATGCAAGTTCGTATTACAACTTTTTCAAAATTTGTTATAAGTACCGTAGCGAGCAGAAGTTAAGGGGGAGAGAATCGGGGATTGCTTCATCACAGGAGGGAGCACCAAAGGAAGGAGCGTGCCCTGGAGCTTTAATTTTATCAGTTTCATAGCTATGGAGAATTCTAGCTGATCCATCTTCCCATCCTTGTTCAAATCTGAAAGGGCCCTTGGAGGGGAGGAAAAAAGGGTTTATTTTATGCATGGAGTGAAGGAGAAATCATAGAGCAATAAAAATGCCAATAAAAGTATCTGGTAAAACCTTTTCTTAACAACAACAAAAAAAAAAGCCATTCAGCTGGATTGCTTGTCTCCTTAAGAATATGGTGAACATGGTTGCTACAGTATCTATATCATATCCTTAAATAGAAATATTTATAGAGAAACTGATGCTGTTGATAAATCACAATTTATGTTTACAATTAATATGCAAATATTAACTGAAATTAAAAATTATCATCATTAATACTTTGGTGGTCAGTCCTGAAGAGGTGCTGAGTAAGGAACTGCTAAAGGGAAGAAAACTACATTGGAGTACTGTATCTTTACCTGCTGTAAACTGGAAAAGGTACAAGTGGTGACTGGAAAACATTATGCCACCAAAGCTGTTGCCCCAGTTATAGTTTCTGCCTATTATGCACAAAGAGAGGCTGGTTCCATGTGCCAGATGTCTTCAGCTTGAATCCCTCATAAAAGAATCGAAAGAGGAGGTGGCAAGATTGAGGAGCAGCTGTGAAAATGAAATGCTTCATAAGGCATCAAAGAATTCTAGCAGTGGGGAAGAAGAGGCCATGCTGAAAGAGAACTGGATTCAGATTACGGGCTAAACAGGTAAGAAACTAGTCTTGACCAGTTGTTTTTTTTTAAACGCTAAAAGTGATCACCTTTTTTTAATGCATTGGGAAGCCATGTTAGAGCATCAGTTTTTTTCCAAATTAACCCACAGTGCTGCTTCTTCTTTACCCTTGTCTTTTAATTCTGTCACTTTAATATTATTCTTAACATATAATGTCACTCCCCCACCCTTTTTAATTACCCTATCCTTCCTGAATAGATTATTGCCAGGTATAACCACATCCAAATCATGATTCTCTGTGAACCAGATCTCCATGACCACCACTAAATCCAATTCAGCTTCTACTATTAGAGCCCCTAGATCTGGAATTTTATTTCCCATATTATGGGCATTGGTATACAAAGCTTTCCAGCTATCACCCTTTTGTCTCATTTCAATAACAGTATTTGATATCTTACATTCCTGAGAGTTATTAATTATCTTGGGGCATTTTATAGCCATCCCCAGTAAATTTAGTTTAAAGCCCTCTTCAGTAAAATAGCCATTCTGTTACTGAAGATACTTCATCCCCTATTGGATAGATGGATATCATCTCTGCTGAGCAGGTCTAGGAAAATCATTCCTTGGTCTAAAAATCCAAAGCACTCACATCACACCAACCACGCAGCCAAGCATTCAACTCCATGATGCAAGTCTCTCTCATTTGTCCTTGACCTAAGATAGGAAGGATCAATGGGAACACCAACTGCGCACCTAATTACTTTACCCTTTGTCCCAGGGCCAAGAACTTGCTTTTGATACATTCAGTGGGATGCCTAGCAGTATCATTTGTGCCAACATGGATAAGTAGCATAGGATAATGGTCCTTAGGCTTGATGAGTCTCAGCAAATGTTCCATTACATCTTGAATCTTTGCACCAGGCATGCAGAACACCTTTCTTGACATCATGTACGGTTGGCAGATGGGTGTCTCTGTACCTCTCAGAAGGGAATCGCCAACCACCATTACCTTTTGTCTCTTATTGGCTACTGCTCCATCAGTTTTGAGATTTTTTAGCTCTGTTTTTTTTCCTGTTCTTGAGATATTATATCAGTTCTTCAATTCAACAGAAGATGGAGTAGTGAGGTTCACTTTGCAGGATCTGGTGATTTGTGTCCAGCTGTCCTCTTTTAGCCCAATGTTTCCATCCCCTTTGCTGGAGATCCTTGATGCATCAAAATTCATATCTGGGATGGATTTCTGATTTTCACAGATGTCCCTTATCTTGCCACCTTGTCTCTTAGTTCTTGTACTTCTTTCATGCAACTTGTACATGAAACCAGTCCCTCAATGTGGATCAAGCAATCAATCTGTGCTGATGCAGAAGCTGTAACGGGAGCAGCAACAGCTTTGGAGGTATGATATTTTTTAACCATACTGAATCTAGAAGAGCTTTTTCAACCTGTGGGTAGAAAGAGCAGTACCTATCAAGGTTGCAACCCTGTTCAGTAAATAAGGAGCAGGTAGTTACTATTTTGTGAGATTGAAGAACTTATACAGATTCCCTTTGTGGGTGTAGTTCATTATACTTCCTCACCTTTATACAGATATTCTATTTATACGTATATACTGTAAATATTTCTACATATACTACTTGATACCGTGTTTCCCTGAAAATAAGACCTACCCCAAAAATAAGCCCTAGATAAATCGACCTCAAATGTCCCTGGATTCACCAGCAACAGCGCTTCCCCCCCCCCCCCCGCCACACAGCCGAACCTCACTGACCCTCCCATCTTTCGATCTCTCCCTCCCATCCGAACTCTGCTGACCCTCCCACCACAGAGACCAACATACTTCCTTCCTAACAGCAGCATTGGCAGTACTCTAAACAGGCTGTTCGCGGTCTTCTTCTGCCAGCGATTCCGTCTGCCGCATCACTGTTGTCATTAGCAATGCAGAACAGGGAAGGCCCCGGTGGGAGAAGGCCATGAAGCAGCCTGTTTAGAGGGCTGCCAACGCTGCTTTTAGGAGGGAGGTATGTCGGTCTCTGCGGTGGGAGGATCGGCAGGGTAGGAGGGACAGTTGGAAAGATGGTAGGGTCAGCGGGGGGTTCGGCTGCGCGGGGGGATGGGAGGGAGGAAGAGATAGAAAGATGCTTGCTCAAGAGTTCTGCTGCATGGGAGGAAGGGAGGGATAGAAGCTGTGCAAGGGTTCTGCTGCATGAGGGCTGGCATTGAATATTCGGGAATAATGCAGACAATAGTCAGCAAAACACTCACTGCCGCTGGCTGAATATTTACCTCAGAGGAGAGCAGGGGATATCATTTTATACTCATTTCACACCCCTCTCATCTTTAAATATTTCTCCCAAGTTATTTTTCAAATGGTTACACTACATTTGCACTTTATGTGTGAGCTTTGCTATACATAAGGCATTTTTGAGAGGACAAAATAAGCATACAGAGTTCATCTAGACTTTAAGCTTTTGGGGGAGCAGGGACTTATTATACTTGAACAACTATAACCACACCTTGAGAAATACAAATACAATTCATAGTCAAGATAGTATATAAGACCAAGTTTCATCCTTTTAATTAAATACAAAACAGAGCACTGGCAGGTTTCTTCTGTTGTTTTTCAGCTTCCAGCTCAATCAGAACTAGAACTGGAACCCAGTGCCATAAGCCTTTATCTGCAATTATAATATAACAATTATATTTATATTTAATTAATTATATTTATAATCTGGAGATATTTTCACTTTATTTTATATCCCCCTCAACTCGTTTAATCCAGTTAATGTAGCAAATGTTCTCAGTCAGGAGCCATGCATCCTCTCTGTTTCTGGAACCCTTCTATCATGGGCCCATCTGACTAGTAAGCATCATAGCAATTCTGACTCTGAGCTGACCCAGGTCTTTCTTTCAGTAGCACTGACACTCAGCTATCAAGCTGGCTCTCAAAGCAGCATTTTAATCAATCTGTCTTATTCTTGAAAAAAATATGAAAATATAGGTATCACTGGTTTAAAAGAATTACAAATAAAAAAACAAAAAACAGAACAAAATAAACTAGTACAGGAAATTATGGACTGTTTGAAAAAAGTACTTTACCATATCTCAGCTAGGACTGGGGCTGGCAGACCTGACTGTAAAAAGAAGGTGCGAGCCTGATCTCCTAAAAAGAGAACAGAGATAAAATTAATTCAACTGTTTTTTTCAAATTATAAGAACATAAGAACATAAGCAGTGCCTCTGCCGGGTCAGACCAGAGGTCCATCCCGCCCAGCAGTCCGCCCCCGCGGCGGCCCAACAGGTCATGACCTGCCTTAATCACCAGAAGGGGCCCCCTTGCCCCCTAGGTTTCTCATCGAAGTCCTATCTTCCCATCAATGTCCTAACCCTCCGGCCTTGCACCTGCACGACCTGGTGAGCTGTCTATACTTATGCAACACCCCAGCACCTCCCTCAGTACCCCACGATCCCCTTTTCCCTCAGGAATCTGTCCAATCCCTGTTTGAATCCCTGTACTGTACTCTGCCGGATCACTTCCTCCGGGAGCGCATTCCATTTGTCCACGACCCTTTGGGTCCTTTCATTAAGAGAAAATCTCTTATTACTTCAGCTTGATATAATACTAATCATTAAATTTTACACAATTTACAACATCAAAATACAAAAAAATTAGAACCCAAAAGAGACACAACAGAATAGGCTACAGCCCTTATCCTCCCAAAAACCATTGCAAATTACATATAAATTTAAAAAATTTGTATATCACCTAAGTTCTAATTGGTTTCCAAGAAGCAAACATTCATAAAATTAAATGACTTTCAACCATCTGGTCTACATACAACATACATTCACTTTCCTTCATTGCTCATAGGGTTCCCAAATTCTCATATTTTCCATCATATCGTGCACTAAAATAATTAACTATATCATCCTATATACAAATCTCTATTGAAAAAAAACAAACCTCCTCTAAAAGTAGGAGTTTCCACCTGATTCCAAATTGTGGTGTCAGCTTCTCCTATGTTTGATAAAATGCCAGAAGAGAAATTTCTCTCTCCCTTTCACAACTCATGTTCCTCCACCAGCAACTCCCACTCCAGAATACTCTCTTAGCAAATAAAAGTTACCCCAGCATCTTCAATTTTACTCAATCCCAAATTGGGTCCAACCCCTTTAATTTTCTGATGATAGACATACAGATTCAGGAAAAGCAAAAATCAGTCTTATAAGGTATTTAGAATTCTTAAAGAGTAGTGAGTGCTATTTTTTGTGTTTGATAATTCCAAAGGAATTTAGAAAGCAACATGTCTATTTGACTACAGAAAACTTTGGGAATAAAGAGGGGATTATACAAAGAATACAATTTTATTTTGGGCATGGTCATCTTTTTATTTTTTTAACTGATAATTGTAATACATATATAAAGATCAGATCATATAACAGCACAGAAGATGTATGTGATTTTTTTAATGCACCCGTCTTTATTTCAATAAAGAACCCAAACAGTATATAAATTTAATCCCAGCTTCCCCCGCCTAATCCCCACCCTCCTCTTTAACAAATTCTATAGCTCCCCCAAAGATACAATCCAGTTCTTTAATACAGACCTCCTTAGTCCTTAGTAATATTCTCAAGACTCGATCAAAACTTCGCAAATTACTATATTTTGAGGCTGTAAGTTTATATATATGAAACTCAAAGAACAGAAAACAAAACTCACCTGTAATATACCCTCCTACAGGATTCAGGCTTTCAAACTGCTTGTCATGCTTACTCCGTTCTTCTGTGGTAATGGCCCACATATTTAGGCCGCCTAGAATATGTTAGAAATTATCACTGTATAATAAAAAGTGATCTACATATTTGTATATTAAACTCACAGAAAACTGTTAAACAAAACCAAATATAAAGTATGCAATTTTCATCCATAAGGCTCAAGGAACTAATACCAAGATTCATTTTTTTCTTTTTCAAATAAGGTTAATAGATACAAGCATAGACTGGTCAAAAATAAAGCTAGCAATTAAGAACCACATACTGTACTTACTAGTGACCATTCCTCTTCTGGCTGGTATTTTTTAAAACTCAAATCACATCCAGTAGAATAAGACAGTCAAAGTTTGCTCTCTTTTCCCAAAAGTCATGAAGGGAAACCCCAAAAGATTAGGTTACTCACCTCTGCTAATCTTCTTTCTTGTAAATAGCCTCTGGAAGCTTCACCATAGGTCTCTGGTGGTTCCCCCCCCAGATCAGGGGGGTGGCTTTCGGCCTTCCTTCCGGAATGACGGAAGATAACCTCAGACCAGTGGGTCCTCGAGGTGCTCAGGGAGGGCCTTCGACTGCAGTTTTTCAGTCATCCACTGGACTCCTTCCTGTCTTCGCCGGTGGGAAACCCGGACAAAGCCAACAAGGTGCGAATCACAGTGTGCAGGTTGCTGGATCTGCCGGCCATAGAGCCCGTTCCAAGCAGAGTCTTGGGCTCCGGGAGATACTCAATATACTTCATTGTGCCACAGAAAGACTCTGAAGATTGCAGGCCTATTCTGGACCTGAAGGCAGTGAACGCCTTCCTATGGGTTCCACATTTCCGGATGGAAACAGTGCATTCCGTTGTGGCTTTGTTCTGTCGATGTAATAGGCCAAAGCATGCTTAGAGTCCAGAGTGTGAAGCACCATTTCTCCTGCATGAGAATGAGGCTTAGGAGAAAAAACAGGAAGCACAATTGACTGATTGAGATAAAATTCAGTGACAACTTTCAGCAGAAACTTTAGATGCGTGCGAAGAACCATTTTGTCATGGTGAAAAACTGTGAAATATGGATCTGCCACTAATGCCTGAAGCTCTTTGACTCTCCTTGCTGAAGTGAGTGATATGAGAAAAACAACTTTCTAGGTAAGAAACTTGAGATGAGCTGTAGCCATTGGTTCAAATGGAGGCTTTAAGGTCCCAGGTTTGAGAAGTGGTTTTACACTGAAAAGACCTTTCATGAATCTGGAGACCAAAGGATGATTAGTAAGAGGTTTACCCTCGACTGTGAGGTGGAAAGCTGTAATAGCACTAAGATGGAATCTAATAGCTGTAGATTTGAGTCCCAAGTCAGAGAGATGAAGTAGGTAATCCAACACTAGTTCAACTGTCAAGGAAGTTGGATCATGATGATGATGATGAAGAAGACATTATTGAATGGCTGGTCTCCTGGAGGCGTCTATAATATTACAGACAGGCTGAGAGAGATGTAATTCAGATGAATTTAACCCAAGCAATATCAAACTGTCAGATTGCCTACAGCAGTGTTTCTCAACTACTTCAAGCTAAGTTCCAAAACCACTGACCTCCCAAGCTGTGCCCCAGATCCCGCCCCCTTTACTAATTGTAATGCTATTTTTTCCATTCATATATACACAATATACACAGCAGATATAAATTCTCAAAACTGACACATTTCAATCACTATATTGAAAATAAAATCATTTTATCTACCAGCGATCCTCTGCAGGCTGCTGTAATTAGCTTTTTTTTAAGTTCAAGAAATTTTATTGAGTTTGGTATATTAAGTACAATAAATGTTAACAAGGCAAGAAACATGCACGCTGCACCAATGCAATGAGTCACAAGAAATTATCTACATAATGTGATACAGCAGGCAGACCCATGCCTATCTAGAAAGAGGGGAGTAGCAGCACAACACGCAGCCAAAAGTACATGTAATATCCAAAGCACAGAGAGACACCGGAGACTCATGCAAACATTGGGAATGAGCCATAAAGAATGAGCCAGATTTAAATGATGACAATCATGTTTCCACACATGAGCTGAATGTCGTCAGCCTGTGTTGCAATAGGAGTTAACCGGACTCCATATTTTAGTATAGGAGCTTGTGGCCTTGTGTTTAGCTTTAAAGGGGGAAGCCGTAGGATGCAAGACAGAAGGGGGAAACATGCAGGCCTTCAGCGAATCAGGCAGCCCTAGTGTTGTACTGTGTAGGGAAGTCAGCTGGCAGGTGCCTCTCTTCCTCCTCAGTGTGCTGTGGCACACTTGGAATCTCAGGAGGCACACAGTTTGAGATACACTGGCACATTGAAACATTTGAGTCCAATCCAAGAGGAATGCATCCGTCTCCAGGTGGTGAGGCGAATAAAGTCTGTAACAGAACTGGGGCAACTTGTGGTTGTGGGGAGATGCGAACAAGTCTATTCGAGAAGTGCCCCATTGAGCAAAGATGAGATGAAGAATTGCAGAGTTGAGTGTCCACTCGTGAGGCTGAAGAATTCTGCTCCCCCTGAATGTAGACTGCTTTCAGGAATATGTTGTGAGCAGTTGCCCAAAACCAGATCTTCTGGGCCTCTTGACAAAGCAGGAGAGATCCCATGCCTCCTTGCTTGTTTATGTAGTACATTGCTACTTGGTTGTCCGTACAAAGCAGGAGGACTTGAATGTCGAGAAGATGCTGGAAAGCTTTGAGAGCATAATAAATCACCCCGAGTTCTAGAAGATTGATGTGAAATTTACGCTTAGTAGTGCTGGGAAATTTTAATGCAGTAATGAATCCCAGAATGGAAAAAATGGGGGCACCCCTCTAGGAGTTTTCAGGCCAGCCAAAGGACTGAATATTTTTAGAAAGTGTTATGCCATGGTTGGCCAGGGTGGATATGTGGTCACTTTGGCTATTAGGTGTGAATCTTCATGTCTGCTTGCTTTTTCAGCTGCAATCCTTGCTTGACATCTGTGCCAGACAATTAGCAGCCTTACAGCTTACTTTCGTGAGAGCAAGTTGTTTATCAACTTGTATCATATCTCTTATACTGTTTCATGTCTTACCAGGAAGGGACGAGGAAGGTTGCTCATGGTACTGTAATTAGCAAGGGCCTGAGCTCATTCCATCTGTGAGAGTTAGGAGATAAGGGGGACACCTGTTGTTACTGCAGAAACAGCAGTGTCTGTGTGTGTGAGAAATTCAGCACTTTCTGTGCTATAAAAGACTGAGAGTCACAGACTGGATTTTGAATCTTGCTGCGGCCTCGGGACTACCGTGAGACTGGGTCCCTTCCCTTGATCGATCAGATTCCCGGTCAGTATTGGAAGGGGGCGTGCCAGACATGGTGAAGTATTCTATTTAGTGTATATAATAATAATAATAACAGCTTATATACCGCAATACCGTGAAGTTCTATGCAGTTTACAGAAGATTAAGCAAAGGTAACAAATTGATTGACTTTAAGAGGGGAGGAAAAAAAGAGAATTAATAGGACAGGAAATTCATTGTTGAGGAGAGAGTGATCAATAGGATAAGTTAATCGCTATAGAGGGGAGAGAAAAGAGAGGATCAGTTGTCTAGATGCTTTAGGAACAAGTGTATTTTTAGACGTTTCCTAAATTCCTCATAAGTAGTGGGCGAAAGCAATTGTTCTAGGTCTTTACCCCATGATGCTGCTTGGTGTGAGAGAAGGTGTTCATGGTGTTTTTTCAGTTTACAACCTCTCACTGGGGGGGGGAAATGAATTGAAATGTGAGCTTCTCTTGTGTCTGTTGGCTGAGAAGAAGAAAAGGTCAGTTATGTATTTAGAGGCAAGTCCGTGTAGTGCTTTAAAGCAGAAGCAGGCAAATTTAAACTTTACGCGTGCCTCCATTGGCAGCCAATGCAGCTGCCGGTAGTAGGGTGTCACATGGTCAAATTTCTTTAGCCCAAAGATCAGTCTAACTGCTGCATTTTGCATCAATTGTAAACATTGCATATTCTTTTGGGAAATTGCTAAATAGGCGATGTTACAGTAGTCAAGTAGACTTAGTACGAGGGAATGGACTAGGGTTCTGAATGCCGATGTATCGAAATAAGCTTTAATGGATCTGAAACTTCAAACCCTTCTTCAGGTATGTGAAAGGGAAACAACCAGCCAGAGAGGAAGTGGGACCACTGGACGACGGAGATAGGAAAGGAGTGATAAAGGAGGAAAAAGAGATAGCTGAAAGGTTAAACAAATTCTTCTCGTCGGTCTTCACCAGAGAGGACACATCCAATATCCCAGAACCCGAGGTGATTATAAACGGAGAACACGACGAAAGGCTGGTACAACTAGAGGTAAGCAAAGAGGATGTCCTCAGACAGATAGACAGACTAAAGAGCGACAAATCACCAGGCCCGGACGGCATCCACCCAAGGGTACTAAAAGAACTGAGAAACGAAATAGCAGAGACACTTCGACAAATATGTAACCTCTCCCTAAAAACTGGGGAGATCCCAGAGGAGTGGAAAATAGCAAATGTCACACCCATCTTTAAGAAGGGATCAAGGGGTGACCCGGGAAACTACAGGCCTGTGAGCTTGACCTTGGTTCCTGGAAAGATGATGGAAGCAATGGTAAAGGACACAATCTGCGAACACATAGAAAACAATGGACAACTGAAGGCGAGCTAGCATGGCTTCTGCAAGGGAAGGTCATGCCTCACGAACTTGCTGTACTTCTTTGAGGGAATAAACAGTCAGAAGGATAAGGGTGAATCCATAGACATCATTTACCTTGACTTCCAAAAAGCCTTCGACAAGGTACCTCACGAACGGCTACTTAAAAAACTGTGGAACCACGGGGTGCAAGAGGATATCTACCGATGGATCAAACACTGGCTAGTGGGCAGGAAACAGAGGGTTGGAGTCAAGGGCCAATACTCAGATTGGCAATGGGTCACGAGCGGAGTTCCGCAGGGGTCGGTGCTGGGACCTCTACTATTCAATATATTTATTAACGATCTGGAGACGGGGACAAAATGTGAGGTTATCAAATTTGCTGATGACACCAAACTCTGCAGCAGGGTTAGAAACACGGAAGACTGTGAAGACCTACAAAGGGACCTAACGAGACTGGAAGACTGGGCAAAAAAGTGGCAAATGAGTTTTAACGTAGAGAAATGCAAGGTCATGCATGTAGGGAAAAAGAACCCGATGTTCAACTACAAAATGGGGGGGAACACTGCTAGGGGTGAGTAACCTGGAAAGGGACCTGGGGGTGATGGTCGACTCATCACTGAAACCATCGGCGCAATGTGCGACAGCCTCAAAGAAAGCAAACAGAATGCTGGGCATCATCAAAAAGGGTATCACAACCCGGACGAAGGAAGTCATCATGCCGCTGTATCGCGCAATGGTGCGCCCGCACCTGGAGTACTGTGTTCAATACTGGTCGCCGTACCTCAAGAAGGACATGGCAGTACTCGAGGGAGTGCAGAGGAGGGCGACTAAGCTGATAAAAGGTATGGAAAATTTTCCATACGCTGACAGGTTAAAAATGCTGGGGCTGTTCTCCCTGGAGAAGAGGAGACTTAGAGGGGACATGATAGAAACCTTCAAAATCCTTAAGGGCATAGAGAGAGTAAATAAGGACAGATTCTTCAAACTGAGAGGAGCCACAAGCACTAGGGGTCACTCGGAGAAATTGAAAGGGGACAGGTTTAGAACAAATGCTAGAAAATTCTTTTTTACGCAGAGGGTGGTAGACACATGGAACGCGCTTCCGGAGGAAGTGATAGGCCAGAACTCTGTACAGGGATTCAAGAAGGGTTTGGATAGGTTCCTGGAGGATAAAGGGATAGAGGGGTACAGATAGAACTTGAGGTAGGTTATAGAAGTGGTCAGAAACCACTTCACAGGTCGCAGACCTGATAGGCCGCCGCGGGAGCGGACCACTGGGCGAGATGGACCTCGGTCTGACCCAGTGGAGGCAACTTCTTATGTTCTTATGAGCTTCCAGAGAGTAAAGAATCCCTTTCTGATTAAGGAGTCTACCTGGTCTTTCATGGTTAGACATTGATCCAAAGTTACACCTAATATCTTTATGGTGGGCTGGATAGGGTAACTAAGTTTACTGATACATAGTGGTGATTTGGTGTCAAGCGGATGTGGCGAAGCAACGAAGAAAGTTGTCTTTTCTTAATTAAGTTTGAGCCTAAAGTTTGTCATCCAGTGCTCCATCACGTTTATGGCTTCTGAAGCTTTGGGAATAGTTTCAGAGACAGAATTAGCGAATGGGATGATAATCGTAAAGTCATCTGCATAACTAAATAGTTTTATCCCCAGCTGGGTTAGCTGCGTGCCCAGTGAGGACATATAGATGTTGAAGAGCAATGGAGATAGTGGAGACCCTTGTGGCACACCGGATGGATTGCTCCAGATGTCTGAAAGCTCATAATTAAAACGTACCTGATAAGTGCGGGATCTAAGGAAACCAGTTCAGCACCTCATCCCTGATACCAATTGCATCTAGGCTATATTCTCTGTCTATTTATTATCTGATGTTTATCTGCATTATTTTGTATTATCTGATGTTTATGCAAACAAAAGGAGACGGCACCATAACAGGATTTCTCCTGTGAGCACCTTAGGGGAAAATTGTCATACTTTTTTTTTTTTTAAAGGAAAAAAATGGGACCAACTGCTAAAATTAATTCTCAACCAGAGGGGAGTCAAGCAGACATTTGATGTTATTTATTTTAAAAAAGCAAAAAAAAAAACCTTGCTAAACCACCCTTCAGCTCACCAAATCAGCCATTTCATATTGGCGATTTGCATGGGGCAGGAGCGTAGGAAGATCGCTCCTGCCCCGAAAGCCCGCTAGACCACCAGGTAAGGCTGGGATGCCAGGGGGAAGGCAGGAGGGAGGCAGGGAAAGTCCAAAATTAAGCTTTTTTCTTCCCCTAAAAGAAAAAAAAATCGCGAATAACCGAATCCGCGGATGCTGAAATCATGGATTCGGAGGGGGCAGTGTATAATGCAAGCAGTATAAAGTAAGGTGGGGAGTGTGTGGCACAGTGGTTAAAGCTATAGCCTCAGCACCCTGAGGTTGTGGGTTCAAACCTACGCTGCTCCTTGTGACCCTTGGAAAGTCACTTAATCCCCCCCATTGCCCTGGGTACATTAGACAGATTGTGAGCCCGCTGGGACAGACAGGGAAAAATACTTGAGTACCTGAATAAATTCATGTAAACCATTCTGAGCTCCCATGGGAGAATGGTATAGAAAATTAAATAAATAAATACTATGAAGTAGTTACCAGTGACAGGAGAGCTCTTGTGGTTTCTAGAAGGATGAAATGCTATGTAGGCTGCTGTGGAAAAGCATATGAGGTCTGACAATTAAATTCATGAACTCATCCTAGAAAAAAGAGCTACATGCCTCATTGCTAACTATCACTTTGGGCACCTTCAAAATGCTCCCTTGGGAAGCTATGCACCAATGCCAGCCTCTAGTCCACCCTTCAAAACAATTTTAGAACTCTATTTATGAAATGGCCATCAGAGCTGTTGTACTCCATGTCATCAAAATGTCTTCCTTTCAATATTTCCCTTATCTTTGGGTAAAGAAAAAAGTCACAGGGGGCCAGATCTGGTAAGTAGGGAGGGTATGCCAATATTTTCAGTTAAGATTTTCCTTTT
Organism: Geotrypetes seraphini; assembly: GCF_902459505.1. Classification (NCBI taxonomy): domain Eukaryota; kingdom Metazoa; phylum Chordata; class Amphibia; order Gymnophiona; family Dermophiidae; genus Geotrypetes; species Geotrypetes seraphini. The sequence goes on from NC_047086.1 coordinate 110,283,974, forward strand.
TCTCTATTGATGTTTACTTGATCTGCTATGCTCTCACAGTCAGACAACGATTTTGATGCATAATTCAACAAATTTTTGCAATGTCGTCAGTTTTGCTCATTACTGGCTGCCCTGACCTCTCTTCATCAGTAACGCTTTCTCTCCCCTCAGAAAAACATTTAATCCATTTGTACACTGCCGTTTTCTTCATGGCATTATCCCCATAAACTTGGACTAACATTTCCCCGATTTCATTTCCACTCTTGCCAAGTTTAAGACAGATTGCCAAAGCAGAAAAAACAACGAAGGTGACTGGATGGTGTTCAGTCTCGTTTATTGACAAGAAAGACGCGACACAATCGTGTTTCAGCCCTAACGGGCCTGCCTCAGGAGTCTACAAACATAATATTGTTAAAAACAAAATAAATAAAAATGCGAATATCAAACTAAATTCATAAATCCAGTTAAAACAGGTTAAAAACAAGGAAAATAATTTAAATAAACCGTGACATTCAAATTAACATGGAATTAATGGAATAAAAGATATCACAAATGTCACAATTAAACCTTAAAAACATGCAGGCATAAATTTTAGGAGCAAAATGGTGTAGAGGCAAACAAATGTACATTTTTCAACATGTGTCAACTGTGTGCAAATAAAGTGTAAGCAAATAAATAAATTTATGACAGAAACAATCTCATTATGAATTACCTATGTCCATTTACATAAAATCCTAAAACTTTATTGTTGCACCATATATACAAAGAAACATATTATATTAAAAACAAGTATCTTAAAACAAAAAAAAATTCACACTACAATGGTTTATTAAAATGGAATAAAATGAAACAACAAAAATTTTTTAAAAACCACAACAAAGAGACAATGGATAAAAAAGAAGAAAAGAATACAAAAAGCAAAATCGAAGTCTTATATGTGTGAGAGCCAATAAAAAACTTTAATGAAGTGCTTGGTGTCCATGCTAATAACAAAACGAATTATGCCCACCATTCAGTACAATAAATAAATACCTGAAATTTTGACGAGATGATATAAGTAAAAATATCCAATCTTCGAGACTTGTTTCTGTATTAGATTCTGATGTAGAATGAAAATAAATACAAATTAAAACTGAAAAGGGGGGAACCTAGATAAAAAAAACAAAAAAAAGGGGGGGAGAGAAGGAGAAAATAAAAAAAATGAGAAAAAAGAAAAGGAAAGAGAAAAGAAGAAAGAAAAGATAAAGGAAGGGACAGAAATGTGGAAAGTGGGAAAAGAAGAAAAAACAGAAAGAAAAAAAAGTGACTAAGAAAATGATCTACTCACATACAAATGCCGATGATTAAAGAAAATATAGCATCCAGAAGTGTCCTATTTAAAACAATAATGGAACATTGGATGTCTGAACTATATGCATTAGGGCCGTTGCAAAAAAACTGAATGAATATAAAGACACTCCCAAAACATAAATGAATAAGCAACATATGAATTTATGAATATAGTTTGATATTTGCATTTTTGTTTATTTTGTTTTTAACATTACAGTATTATGTTTATAGACTTCTGAGGCAGGCCCGTTAGGGCTGAAGCACAATCGTGTCGAGTCTTTCTTTTCAATAAACGAGATTGAACATCTAGTCACCTTTGTTGTTTTTTCTGCTAATTCAAGCTCAGACATGCTCACAACGGCACACAAAAACATGCCACTCAGCAAGACACCACCACACATTGACATGAATATAGCTGTGAGACACTGATATACCAAGGTTATGAGACCTTACCAAGCTGTTTGTATAGTGCTGCCAATGTAAGTGCACAGTGGCAAGTTCATGAACTTAATTGTTAGACTTCGTACTTGTTAAGTATTGTTGGAGATGGGTTCTCAAAAAGCCTCAGTTTCTTTGAAATCTGAGGTAGTTAGGTTCTGTTTTGATAATTGTTGGAAGATTGTTCTAGGTCTTGGTGTTGAGATAGATTGAGTAGTAAGTTAAATATGTGCTTATATTTTACACCTTTTGGGAGAGGGAAGGATCAATTGAAATGTTTTAATTTTTCTGGCTGATACTGATCAGGAGTTGACAAAAAGATTTATAAGTGGTTCTATGGAGTTCGTATAAAGGATTTGGAATGACGCTGGAGTTCGCATAGAGGATGGGAATGATGGATGTGGAGTTCGCATATAGGATGGGAATGACGCTGGAGGACCTTACTGGACTAGCACAAAGCCAATCTCTTGATCTGTAATTCATCAAGTCGCTAGAACTTGAACGCGAGTCAATGGCACCTAACATGCAAGCAAAGCAAAGCACAGCACAGCACATCCTGCACAGTCAATCAACAAACTATCCCACAAGAGCAAATTTATAAGAGCATGCTCCCTTTTGTGCAGGCACTAATGGATAGAAAGTCATTTCATTGCTCTAATAAAACATGAGCTTGAAAGGTAACCAAGGTCTAACAGATGGGTTTATATTTATAAACCAAAGAAATATTCAAAAAGTTTTTACAAAAGCTATTTTACTGATGTAAAAAAGCAGAATGTGCAGTATGTTAACAGATGGTGACTGAGGATTCCTGCCAGTTTTCAAACAGCTAGGTTGGGTTAAGAAGCAACTCTGGAACTCTAGCTCTTCAGCTCAGACACTAGAATGGACAAGTTCAGATCTTTCAAATAAACTCCTGGGTATCCGTCTGCAGTAACGATAAGTGCAGTAACCTGGGAGCCAAGGGAACTGGGTTTGATTCCCACTGGAGCTCCTTGTGACTCAGGGCAAGTCACTTAACCCTCCATTTCTCCAGATTCAAAATAAGTACCTGTAATTTTTTTTTAAACTACATTTCTTCAGAGATGGGGAAGCAGTAAAATAAGAGGTCGTGAGTTGATGCTGCAGTATGAGAAATTTAGGGGCAACATCAGGAAATACTTTTTCACAGAAAGGGTGATAGATGCCTGGAATGCCCTCCCATGGAGGTTGTGAAGACAAAAATGGTCATGGAATTAAAGAATGTATGGGATAAACACAAAGGAACATTATATAGAAAGGACAGAATCCAATTAAAGCAAAACTTAAATGACCTCATAACTATCACAAAACCAATTTCTTTTTAGATCCGCAATTCATCAAGTCACTAGGACTCGAGCACAAGTCGATGGCACCTAACAACAGCAACACTGAAGAACTAAGGCCAGTACTGGGTAGACTTGCACGTCTGTGTCCCGTATACGGCCATTCAGTTGAGGTTGGGCTGGTTGATGGTTTAGATGGGCTGGCGTGAGCTTAGACGGAGACTTCAGTAGATGGAACCTCAGCACAGTACTGGGCAGAGTTCTGGGTTTCTGGCCCAGAAATATCTAGGAAAAAGGACAATTTAAATTAAATCAGTAATTTAAAGAGAGGGTACGGTTGGGTAGACTGGATGGACCATTCGGGTTTTTATCTGCATCATTTACTATAGGCTCCTTTTACAAAGGTGCGCTAGCGTTTTTAGTGCATGCACTGGATTAGCATGCGCTAGCTGAAAAATTACCACCTGCTTAAAAGGAGGCGATAGCGGCTAGCGTGCGCTAAAACCACTAGCGCACCTTTGTAAAAGGAGACCCATGTTACTATGTTAACTGACAGCAGCTTCAACTCTGGACACCTTGTTGGGTAGACTAGATACAGGTCTATCTGCTAAAATTTATTATGTTACTATTGAAAAATAATGTCTGGGGGAATTCTGTACCCAAAAAAATTAAAATTTGAATTTATAAATTCTGTCAAATTATGCATATTTATTAATACCACTGCCTATGAGCAGAAATTAATTCAAACTTAAAGACAGTCAGGATTTAGATCAAATTATATTGTCCTCATTACCCTACTTGATAATTTGTGCTTTTTGATTGATCAAGGGAAAACAGCATTTTTGATCAAGCTTGATGTATCAGTAGATTTTGGTCTAGATCAGGGGTGTCCAACCTGCGGCCTGAGGGCTACATGCGGCCCCGTGAAGTATTTTGTGTGGCCCTGGTCAAGGGCGATGCAGTGTTTTCCTCTGCTGCCCCCGGGTGTTTACCGTCTTACCGGCTCCATCTTCTATCTTGCTGTAGCGTTTGCGCATTTGTGCAGCCCCAGAAACATTTTTTTCTGCCAATGCGGCCCAGGGAAGCCAAAAGGTTAGACATCCCTAGTCTAGATCATGACTTATTGCTGGTTAGACCATCAGAGATAGGCTTGCTCTGGCCAATTTTTAATTGATGTTCTGTTGTTTGTTTGTTTTTTAAAGACAGAGGGGTGTGTTATAAAAGTTGGAGAATGTTTATCTAAAAAGCAGGTTCCAGGCTCCAGGATTCCTCTAATTTCTCCCATTTTATTTGGATTTATATTTTCAATCTTTGGACTTACTTCTAAAAAATGGGGATAATTCAATATTTATATGCAGATAATATTCAACTGATGATCCCGATCACTTTTTCATTAAAGGAGACTTAGAAACATCTCAACAAATGTTTTAATGTTAGAAAAACTTGCAAGACAGAGAGCTACTCAGCAATTAGACTGGAAAAAAAAATAATATTTTGTGAGTGGGAGGTCCACAATAAATGGGGAGAGTGTGGTACAGTGGTTAAAGCTACAGTCTCAACACCCTGAGGTTGTGGGTTTAAACCCACACTGCTCCTTGTGACCCTGGGCAAGTCACTTAATCCTCCCATTGCCACAGGTACATTAGATAATATTGTGAGCCCACTGAGACAGACAAGGAAAAATGCTCGAGTACCTGAATAAATTCATGTAAACCATTCTGAGCTCCTTTGAGAGAATGGCATAGAAAATTGAATAAATATATACATTTTGTAATCTAAGATTCAAAGTTTAGGTTTTATATTGGATTCTGAACTGATGATACAGAATCCAATATAACATCTAACAATGGAGAGCCAGGTTACAGTGATAAAGTTGTTTTGTGGCTATCTGCCAGATGAGGTATTATCTATTAAAAGACAATCTAAATTTAATTGTGAAGGCAACTGTTATTTTTAGTTTGGATTACTGTAAATCTGGTTTATTTAAGGTTAAGATAAAATCCAGTGTACCAGATTACAGCTAATCTAAAACATGGAGCTGGGCAAGCTTGAATGCAAAAGGGGGGGGGGGGCAGAGAGCCAACCATCTCCTGAATAAATTTCATTGGATGCCAATAAGTTTAAGGACATAAAGCAATATGGGACAGGGTTGAGCTATGTAAGTACATATCTGACAACACTGATGTAGGCCCTGTTTCTTTTCCAGCCAGTCCAAGTTATAACATTCAATCAGCCTAACTATCTGTGGCATCACTTTCCTGGTTTTGGGAGGAGGGAGAGGAAGAGGTTATAGTAAGACTTTTTTTGGGGGGTAGGGGGTTTACTGCCATGATAATGACCAAAATGAGGATTTTGCGACCCCCATTTAGGGTTGTAATCCATAGTTTGGAAACTAGAGGCTTAACAGTTAAAGGCCTGTCAGCTTCTGGAAGAGAAAACTGAGCAAGGATATGAGAAAGGATTATAAAATCAGGAGTGCTGTGGAACAATTTAAAATGAAACAGTTATTTACTAATTCCAAATAGCATTAGGACAAACAAATTAAGAAAGTACTTTTTCACTCAATGCACAATTAAGCTGTGGAATTTGTTGTCAGAGAAACATAGAAACATGAAAGCAGATAAAGGCCAAATGGCCCATCTAGTCCACCCATTTGCAGTAACTTCTGCCCATCCTCAGATAAACCTCTGCTCATCCGCAGATAAAGGCCAAATGGCCCATCTAGTCTGCCCATCCGCAGTAAGCTCTGCCGGTCTCGATCCCGCCCCCCTCTGGTTACTTCCTGATTTTCATGGGCGGGATCGAGACCAGCAAAGCCTATAGCAACTTGGCAATAGGGAAGACCCCCATGATGTCTGGCTTCTTCATTGCCAACTGGTTTAGCAGGACTGGGACCAAAGGCTGGGCTCATCACAATCCAGATTCGCCGCTGACTCCTCACTCTCCCCTCCTCCTCGTGAGTGGCAAATAGCATGGATGACCGCCATGGCTGCCTCCCGGAGGAATCAGCTACCTGCCTCGCATTTCGAGCCTGCCCTGGCCACACGACTCCATTCCCCACAGCCAGAGCCCCAGGTAGTGCTGGAAGTGGCAAAGGGAAAGGGTGATGGGGAGAGATCTTGAGGAAAGAGGGGAGAGGATGTGCTGGATGGAGGGGGCAAGACAGTAGATACTGGTTAGAAGACTGAAAATAAAGGGGGAAAGAGAGAGAAAGAAGATGCTGGAAGGGGGGAGAGAGGGAAGAGTTAGCAAAAAATAAAAACCTGGCAAATAATAGGATGAGGGAGAAGGAAAGCTGTAAATAGAAGCAGATAGAGATGCAGAAAAATAAATGGAGGAAAACTGAAAAGAAAGGGTTAAAGCCAGAAGTGGATGTAGGAGAGAAAGTGAAGGAGAGAAAAGGCAGACTGAAGATCCTGAAAGAAAATTAAGAAAAGACAGACAAAGAAGAAACAGAAATAAACATGAATAAAATAGCCAGACAACAAAGGTAGAAAAAAATAAATTGATTTTTAATTTCATGAACAGATAATGCAGTTTTACTGTAAATTTACACTGCTTTCTTCTTTTTATTTTCCAAAGCGTAGAGTGCTGTTTCTCTTTCTCTGGTGTTGAACTGCATATGGCTTCTTGAGGTTTAAGGAACAAAGAACTTGTGGAGAATCGATGTCCAAGTTGATGGCTTTATTGGGACAAACAAGTAATCCACATAAATACATCTAGGGCCGGAACCTCTAGAACAGGGATCTCAAAGTCCCTCCTTGAGGGCCGCAATCCAGTCGGGTTTTCAGGATTTCCCCAATGAATATGCATTGAAAGCAGTGCATGCACATAGATCTCATGCATATTCATTGAGGAAATCCTGAAAACCTGACTGGATTGCGGCCCTCAAGGAGGGACTTTGAGACCCCTGCTCTAGAAACATATGGACCCTACATGGTCCGTGTTTCGATGCAATTGTCTTCTTCAGGGGTCCCTACTGGTCCTAAAAATGAACTTGTGGATTAGAACGTGGAGATGATGCGGTATACAAACCTAAGGATTAGATTAGATTAGATTAGATTAAAACAAAGGTCTCTACACAAAACTGATGCGCTCAAAACACAGAATCATGCTCTGAGCTCCCAGAACTCCTCCCCTCCCCCCCCCGGTCTTCTTCGGGACAAGGAAATAATGGGAGTAAAATCCCGTGTTCTGCTGTTCCAGAGGAACTCTCTCAATGGTATTGAGAGTGAGCAGAGCTTGTACTTCCTGGAAAAGAAGGGGGGTCTGCGATGAATTGGAAGGAAACTATTTTGGAGGGTGATCTGATGGAATCTGCAGAAAATGAAGAGAATATCCTTCTTTGATGAGTGAGCGCACCCAGAGGTTGGAAGTGATGATTTCCCATCGGTGATAAAAGTCAGTGGCACGGAGGTAGGCTCAGGCTGGACTGGAGTTGGAGGTGTCAACATAGGAGCAAACTTGGCAAACATGTTACCAAACTCTCGTTGAAAGGTCATCGAGCATCTCTTTCAGATCATGCACTGATACTGAGGGTGTAGCTGTCGGTATTATAGGTGCTGCGGTGCGCTCCGGGGAGGATGACATCAATGATGATGCTCCTCTAGACTTGGAGGCCAGCTGCATGAGGGATCTCTAAGTGGCTGGCACGAATTGGCTTGATGCTTGAATGACCAGAGACTCAGCCTGGGAAGCTGGAGGCTTCTTGGCTATCTTACCTGACTGACATGGACCTCACGACATCAGGTGATGTCAAAGTCTTCCCTGATGACGATGGTTTGGTCATCGAAGTAGTCTTAGTCAACGTTGAGGCCGAAACCGATGTCGATGACTTGACTGGAGTAGATTCCATATTGCCAAAGATCTTGCTTTGCTGGATACGCTGGTTCTTGATAGTGCGGTTTTGTAGTGTGAACAAGACTCCACACAGTGGTCCGGTCCCAAACACTGGATGCACCACTTGTGTGGGTCTGTGATTGATATTGTACGCTGGCACTTGCTACACTTTTTAAAACCCGTAATCGGGCAGGACATGGAGGGAAAACCAGCCTCAGCCAAATCAAAGTTTGAGGGCTGAGGCAGTGGAACAGACCCTGCCATCAAAAATGGCCAAAGAGAAAAAACAGTTTTGGGGTTGGTTTTTTTTTATTATTATTATAACGAAGCAAAATTAAATAAAAGAAAAAACGAAGACGAAAACCGAAAGGAACTGATTCCCATGGTTCAAACGCACTTAGTCGTTCACGCAGAACCTTGAAGAAGGGACTCTCAGCTCTGCAAAAAAACTAGAACTGCCTTCAGTTTTCCATGGTAAGTCCAGGTAACATATGCGCTGATTTAATGCATGAACCGTCCTGATTCAAAGTCTTTACAAATTGTTTCATCAGGCCAAGCTTTATATGTAGTGGTGGCAGTATGATTCTCTCTCGTGCTACTGAATAAATTTTAGGGCTGACTCTGACCCACCCCGCCTCCCTCCTGCCTTCCGGACCTCTCGACACCTTACCTGGTGGTCTAGCGGTGGAGCGGGGAAGGAGCGCTCTTCTTACATTCCTGCCCCATGCAGAGCCATCCACAAAAATGACTGCTGCGAGTTCCTGTGGTCTCACGAGACTACAGCAGGAACTGATGGCAGCCATTTTTGTTGAGAGCTCTGCACGGGTCAGGAGCGCTCCTGTCCTGCTTCACCGCTAGACCACCAGGTAAAGTGTCAAGAGGTCCGGAAGGCAGGAGGGAGGCGGGGGTGGGTCAGAGTCAGCCCTAAAAGTTATTCGGTAGCACGAAAGAGAATCATATCGCCACCACTACATATAAAGGTTGGCCTGATGAAACAATTTGTAAATACTTTGAATCAGGACGGTTCATGCATTGAAACAGCACATATGTTACCTGGACTTACCATGGAAAAACTGAAGGTGAATATTGAGGGAGAAGTGTACCATGACTCTCTAATTTCCTCAGAAGTCTTTTATGAGGTACTTTGTCAAATGTCTTTTGAAAATCCAAATACACAATTATTAACTGGCTCACCTTTATCCACCTGTTCATTGACCCTTTCAAAGAAATGCAGTAGATTGGCGAGACCAAGAACAAAATAATGTCTCTGTATTGCTCCATGGTGCAACCTCACCTTAAGTACTGCATTCCATCTTGGTCACCATATCTCAAAAAAGATAAGCAGAATTAGAAAATGTTCAAAGAAGAGGGACCAAAATGATAAAGAGGATGGAACTCCTCTCATACAAGGAGACGCTAAAGAGGTTAGGGCTCTTCAGCTACAAAACCCTGAGTAGTGTAGAATGGGTAAGAGTGAATACATTTTTTACTTTTTCAAAAATTAAAGAATAAGGGACATTCAATAAAGTTACATGAATATACTTTTAATACAAATAGTTGGAAATATTTTTCACTCAAAGAATAGTTAAGCTCTGGATCTCATTGCCAGAGGATATGGTAACAGTGGTTTGCATAGCTGGGTTTAAAAAGGTTTGGACAAGTTCTTGGAGGAAATGTCCATAGCCCGTTATTGAGATAGACATGAGGAAGCCACTGCTTGCCCTTACTTCTATTTGGGTCTCTGCCAGGTACTTTTGATCTGGATTGGTCAATGTTGAAAACAGGATACTGTGCTAGATGGATCATTGGTCTGACACAGTAAGGCTATTCTTATGCTCTTAACAGAGTGTCTCATCCTGCTGTCTTCCTCACCAATATTTCATTCTTGTTAAGATGAAACTCATCCTTTCAGTAAAAGACCCCTATACAAAAAAAGTCCCATTCCCTAATCTAAAGTCCTTCTTCTTGCAGCATCATTTCACCATGTAATAAGACACTGGCACTTTTGCACTTAGAACTGACAACATTCTTAGAACTATACTTGGAGATGCAAGATTTCTCCACTCCATTGAAGTGGTAGGAGATTAAGGTAGCCTAATGGTTAATGCAGTGACCAGAGAACCTGGGGAACCGGGTTCAATTACCACAGCAGTTCCTTGTTAACTCTGGGCAAGTCACTTAACCCTCCATTTCCCAGGAACAAAACAAGTATCTGTATATAATATGTAAACCAGTTTGTTTATAACCACAGAAAGGCATTATATCAAATCCTATTTCCCTTCTCTTACCTAGAAGCTTAAAATTTAGCTTCCAGAGCTTTCTTTATGGATCTTTCTTTGCCCATACTGGCATAAATATATAAAACATACGCCAATATCTTCCTCTGAACCAAATCACACATTAGCAGGGCACAGCACTGCCACTAACCAAGCTCACTACAGTCATTTTCTGGGTCATAGATGCCACATTTCAAGTTGGAATAGATGAGCAATGCTCAAGGATCATTTCTAGAAACAGGGGAGAGGACATAAAATTTGGTCACAGATATTAACTGTCCTCATATGATGCTGCTCTTATCAAGGGCGCATGCTTCATATTTCCCAACCACAAACAACGAAGGACAAAGCCAGTTAAGTTAGCTTGGTGAAAATAGAAAGGAAATGCTAAATCAGATCCACAGAAAAGAACCAAGAACAACAAAACTGGATGTGAAAGAAATGTTTAATAATGCTGATATAAAGCAGCTGCTGGTTCTGCCTATTGAAAGTCTTTATCATTACAGCTACTAATTAAAACCACCAACACATTTGGCAAACACTGTTATCAGAGAGACCAGGCTTAGTCAGAATGCTCCATTTATAAATGTTAAAAATTATGGTCTATTTAGCCTTGGATTAATATAATTTAACATGGTTTCTCAGTTCAGGCTCTGTGAAACCCTGTACCAAATATGCAGCTAAGTAACTGGAGAAAACAGCTCATTGCCCACACTGATTACCTAACAGGCTTCTGATCTGTAACTATAGTGATAGTATGCTTCAGTACAATATAATCCCAAGATATCATCATTGAACTTTGAAATAATCATTACACAATTCTTTGCAAAAAAAAAAAAAAAAAATGAAGGCACTTATTTAGCGTAGGTTTGGTTTGCTGTGTAAAAATATGACCACAATACAGTTTCTCAAAAAAAAAAAAAAAAAAAACCCCACTGCTGAAGATGCTTCAAAAGACACACAAAAAAGTAGTAAAAGTCAATAGGTTCTCTGAAGGGTTCAACCTGATATCTCAGCACTTGAGAGAGAAACCACACGATTATGATATAAATTAAATCATAAAAATTGTTGTGAAATGGGGTACCCTCAGTGTGAAAGGTCAGCGAAGGGAGAAAATTCCACAAGTTAACCAACCTCTGCCTGCACACCATCACAGGACACCTCACATGAATCAGAATAGCAGTCAATTTCCCTTATTACTGTCTTAATAAAAATTTTTAAAAACTATTATATTTTCCCCTTACAGAATACAGGCTATGAGTCAATCATTTTTATCGTCAACAACATGCATAGTGCAAAAGCTCAAAATAAGCCAACATCAAAATATATCTAACACCATTTTAAGTAGAAGAAATCGAGATGTACAGGTCAGCGCACCTCAAGTTTCACCAATATTTTAGAACAGAATCTGCTGACCTAGAGCCTGTTTTAAAATATAGAAGAAATGGACATTTATATGCAGGATGCATGCAGCATAAATCAAAGTTACTAACCACTAGCAGGTATTCTCTGAAGACAGCAGGTATATATTCTCACGTCTGGGGCAATGTCATCCACAGAAACTGGCATGGACAGTCAAAAAGTGTACTGTCACTTTAAATTTTTTAAGAAGAACTGCCTATACCATGCGCATGCTGGTACCTTCCCACCTAAAGTCAGCTTGTGGAGCCTGCAGTTTAGTAAGATAGCTAAAAAGTCAACCATGGGAGGTGGGAGGGTTGCGAGAATATATGCCCGTTGTCCTCAAAGAACACCTGCTACAGTTGAGTAACTTTGCTTTCTCCGAGGACAAGCAGGAATCATATTCTCACATCTGGAATTCTCAAGGTGCCAGGATCATGCTTCTAGGAGGAGGATTATTGGTAACTACCATGAACCTGTTGAAACCAAATGGTCAGAGGGTAAGTTGGCATTTAGGAAAATAATAAATTTTGCAGAACTGCTTGACCAAACCAACTATCCTGCCTGGAATGATTCTCCAAACAGTAATGGGAAACATAGGAATGAATCGAGGACCAAGTGGATGCCTTATAGATGTCCTCAAAAGGTGTAGAACAAAGATGGGCTACTAAAGTCACCATTGCTCAAACTTTATGAGTAGTGACACAACCCTCAAGTGTCAGCCCAGCTCGAGAATATGAAAAGGCGATACAGTCCACCAGCTACTTGGAGATGGCTCTCTTGGGGACAGATGTTCCAAGTCCATTAGGATTGAAGGACAGAAAGAGCTAAGTGGTAGTTTTGCGAGACTTAATTTGATTCAAGTAGTAGGCCATGTGCATGTTTACAGTCCAAGGTGTGGAGAGTCGCTTCACCAGTGTGAGAATGTAATCTGGGGAAGAACAAAGGTAGAACTATGGACTGATTTAGAATACATTCAGATAGGACTTTTGGGTTTGGGAGGAACTTGGGATGTGTGCGAAGAACCACCCTGTCATGGTAGAATGTTGTATAGGGAGGATCCGATACTAGTGCTGGAAGTTCACTGACTCAGCGTGCAGACATGAGGACTATGACAAAGACCACTTTCCAAGTTAGAGACTGAAGGAAGAAATTGAAAGAGGTTCAAAGGGAGATTTCATCAGAGTGGATAGCACAACATTGAAGTCCCAGGCAATGGAGGGAGGCTTGAGAGGAGGTTTGGTATGGTAGAAACCTTTCATGAATCTGGAAACCAAGGAATGTACAGATAATGGTTTATTGGATTGAAGTAGTCTTAAGATCAGAAAAAGCAGGTTTTAGCGGTATGTTGTATCTGGGAAGAGAAGGAGAGAGAGGAGTCAAAGATGACCCCGAGATTGCAAGCAGACAAGACAGGGAAGCTGAGAGTGTTGTCCACAGAGATGGAGAATGAAGGAAGTGGGTTTAAGCGGGAATATGGGCAGTTCCGTTTTAGCCATATTCAGTTTTAGATGGTGGTGAGACATCCTGGCGGCAATGTTGGACAGACAGGCTGAGACTCAGGTCTGAGTTTTGGTAGAGGTATCTGGTACAGAGAGGTAGATCTGGCAGGCCTTCTCCTTTACGGTGTATTCTGGGCATGCACCAGGGAGGGGTCTAAGGCTCTTATTGGCTTAGATGCCTGAGGCCCTTACCATAGGAGGGGCCTTAGGCACCTGGGCCAACTGGAGTCTTAGGCCTCCTTCCCTGTGCATTCTGGGAATCTGCCCCATTGTGTCCAACTCTAATTCTTGATGGAGATAAATCTTGATTTACAGAATAATCACTAATCCACGAGATATATGTTATGTTAATCAGGTTTTCTATTCCACCTTTACCTATTCAGTTCAAGGTTAGATTACATTACAAGAGGTTGGGTCTGTTATCCAGGAAGTTACAATGGACAGCTTGACACAGGCATTCAACAGAGTTGCTAGTATAGGTAGATCAGTACAGTTACTAATATAGTTAGGTCATAGTTACAAATACATAGTTACAAGTTACAATGTTGGCTCATCGTTATGTCCAAGGAGAGGCATTTCTTATGTTCTTATGTTCTTATGAGTCTAGAAATATACTTTTACAATTACCATTTCAATTACTTCAAGGTGAGCACCCTGTCTTGGTATAGAAATGCTTTAAAGAGTTTTCTAAATCTGAGATAGTGATCACAAGATCATATTGTAAGTGGTATTTAGTTCCAGCATTTTGCCAATTGATATTGGATGGATATGGTAATTTGCCTGGTAGACTTTATATTATTGCATACTGGGAATTTTAGGTAGAAAAGGTTTCTGGTGGAATATCTGTTAGAGACACTCTGGAACAGGATGGCCAACTCTGGGCAGCATACACTAAGCTCCAGACACCACTATGGTGGAAGCAATTTTTCTTTTACTGATGATGCTCAGCACAATAGCATGCAAATCATATACAAGCTATTTGTGCACAGCAGTACTGGTAAAAGAGGAGAGGAACTGTGCCCGTCTGCTCAGAAGAGCAATTTGCTAGGCACAGTTCCTCCTCCTGCCTCCAGCCACCCTTCTCCTTTCCTCTTCCCAGAGCTGGCAGAGGTGAGAGCAGCTGCAGGCTTAGCTGAATCAGTGCTTCCCCAGCCAGCTCCTGCTTCAGAGTCAGCAAGGGAAAACCCAATCAGCTGTTGGGGGGGGGCGGGAGTTAATGGGCATAGTTGTTGTGCAAGCACAACAGCTAAGCCTATAAAAAAGCCCCCACATCCTTGCCCCAACACCAAAAAAACAGCAAAAAAAAAAAAACAACCAACCTACCTGGTGGTCCAGTAGGACCCCCAACACATACAAAGTCATATGGGCCAGGATGCCCACACACATACCCTGTACCTTTTTTGTAGAAAAGTTCGGCAAAAGGGATGTTCACTCCTTCCTGTCTCAGGACAGTTTTCAAAATGGCTGTCCTTCTCCCTCCTGGTTTATCCTGGTTGGGGGGTCTAAGGTCCTGAATGGCTCAGGCAGGGGGAAGGGCCTTAGGCACCTGAGCCAATCAGGGCCTTAGGCCCCTCCCAGTGCATCCCAGGATGCACCAGAAAGGGGAAGGTCCATTATTTTGAACAGGCGGCCTGAGGCAGGAGAAGTGGGCATCCCTCCTGCCAAACTTTTCTACAAAAAAGGTAAGGGGTGGAGGGTTCAGCCTATATGGCCATGTGGGGAAGTTCTACTAGACCACCAGGTGGTTTTTTTGGTGTTTGAGATTCGGTGGGAGGGAGAATGAGTGGGAGCATGGATGGAGGGGATCGGTGGGAGAGATGGGGAAGGTCTCTTTTTATTTTTATTTTAAACTAGGTGTCATGGATTTCAATGACAGGGTCTGCCATCATAGCCTTACTTTCCTGTCAGTGCCTGAGCCAATCAACACTCGGGCACTGACAGGAAAGTAAGGCTACGACAGCACAGAACCTGCCGTTAAAAGTCTGCACGTTAAACAACATGTTTCCTTGCTGTGCATCACAAGGAGAGTGCATTCTTTATTTATTTATTTAAAAATTTTCTTCCCTGCTTATCATCTAAGCGGGTTACAGTAGAAAACATACACATTCTATCCTATCCTTCCACATATAATCACTAAATCTAGCATAAATTTTTCAAGTACCTTTCTTATTTATAATCTTAATGTATATTTTCTGTAAACCGCTTAGAACCTAACGGATGTAGCGGTATATAAGAAATAAATTACATTACATTACATAACACTAATAAAAAAATACTAGTATTATAATACTATTGAGTTCCATGTAATGCATTAGTATAGGATTCTCGGTGGCTGCTACGACAATCGGTAGCAGCCATGGATAACCCTTTTGTGCATCAGCAGGACAGTTTTTCGGGAGAGTAAGAGTGCTTTAACGACTCTTTATTGTCTCAGAAAGCTTTTGAGCATCAGGGCCTCTAGTAGTTGGGGTAGTTGAGGGCATTGCCTGTCAGGGCCTAATTTAAACTTGATCCTTGCAGTTAAAGGCAGTCAATGTAGTTTCAAAAGGGCTATAGGTGTTCTGATTTCCATAGTCCATATATGAGTCTTGTAGCTGCATATAACAATTAAACATTTGTTTCAATTTTTATTTCATCTTACCAAATTTAAAAAAAAAGCTCCTGCTGAATACAAATATCAAGAATATCCTAAAATATAAGTCAATTTGTTATCTCTGAGGACTGAAGTAGAACAACCCAGATTTTTAGAAATATTTATGGTAACTGTACTTCCTGTATCACTGCATCACAGACTCATTGGTATTTTGGCAACCACAACTATTACTGCAAACTCAGTGCCAGCAAAAGTAAATGTTGTATGACGTGTTAATAATGAACAGTTTGGCATGCAGTTAATTGCTCATACACAGACAGTGTGTTATTTTAGCATAAATACAAATGAAAACAGTAATAGCATTGCATTTGTCCATCCACCCCTTCCCCCAACGCATGCAAATAAACCCATAAAGCTACTTACCATTCATGGTTGTGGGAAACTGAGCCATCATGGCTCTAAAAGTGCCTTGCTAGCTCTCAGCCATCTGCAACATAAAAAAGCATTGTACCATTAATAATGCAGGAAGGACTACAGGCAGAGGAACTCCACTTCCACCCACGGACACACAATGCAGGGCTTCAGCATGAAGCAGCTGTGGAGGCAGCACAGGTTGATTCCTCAGCTGCATTCTCTTAAAGCAGCATGTCCCAAACTGTGTGCCATGGCACAGTGGTGTGTCCCAAAGAAATTCTGTGTGTGCCACAAGAGATTCCGGAATTTTACTTTATTTTTTTAAAAATTCCCTTCATAAAGTATACACTAGAATAGATGACATGTACATTACCTACTTAAGAGACTGTCAATGTTATGAGCATCTGTGTGCGTAAGGATACAACCGCCCAGACAAGCATCATTCTTTGACATGACTGGTCCTTGAAAACTAATGTCAAGAAATTTTAGTTTTATTTTTTTTATGAAGTAGTTATCCAAATCTGAACAAAGCAATCAAGGCTTTGTTTTCGTTTGGATCTTCTTATTTTTGCGAACTTGGATTTTCAGCTCTAACAGAAAATAAATTGAAAAAAAAAAGAGAATGACTGCAGATGATGGATGATGAAATGTGTGTTTGCTTGTCAACTATCAAGCCACGTTTTGAGTTAATTTGCCTTCATAAACAAGCACATCCATCGCATTGACTAGCAATTCTATTCTATCTACTTTAGTTTCACTGTTGTTACAATTACTATACATAGCTTAAAGAATTTTAAATGAATCACTCTCAAATTTAATGTTTTGTTGGTTTCGCAAATTTTATAATTTCAGTTCTAATGTGCCCTGAAAAACATTTTCTCCGTTTAGTGTGCCAGAAATAAAAAAGAGTTTGAGAGACACTGTATTAAAGGGATAACAGAAAATACTGACAGGAAGAAACTTAGAAAGTTTCAGTTATTTTACATTCAAAACTTGTGCAGTTCGTGTCTTTGTATTTGTTTAAACAAATTAAAAAAAAAAAAAAATAGTCATTCATTTTCTGCAAAGAGCTTGGTTCATTTCAAACTCTCCAGCACATAACACTGTTGCTACCAAGAAACAGACATCCAGGCACTTTCACTTCCAAACTGGAACATGCGAAAAGCAAAATATTCCATAAGATTTAAGGAAGCAATTTGAAGAATATCTGAATTTAGTTCAGGGGCCTTCATAATAAAATGGATATATTCATTTCAGTTAAAAATGCTAAGGCTGAAACAACTGCTTCAACAAACTACAAGAACAGGGATCTGAATGAAATAATGCCAGGAAAAGGCAACAGTCGTGCAATGCAGTTATTTCATCATCATGTTCAGACCTGCCAGCAGCTCCTCATGGTATTTTAGTACAAGCTTTTATCTCAGCACTACAGCATGTTTCAGTTTCTCAGTAACAGTTCTTAGGAACTAGCCACAAAAAAATTATTAGCATAATCTTAAAATAACCAAGAGCAGTTACAGTGAGAGACCTGACATCAGTACTTCCGTACTCCAAGGCTGTTTGAATACTGGGAAAGGCATACCAAGACTTCCAGGAGTATTTACAAAAATTAAATTTAGAGAACGAGATTTATCATGCACTCTTTTATTACAGTAGAAAAATGGGAAGAAGTGAACTAGTTAAGAAAAGAGATACTCTGTTATATCCTGCCAGCTCTTCACCTGCTCCTCCCCTGAACCAGACTGAGGTTGTTTACAAAAATATACCGCACAGCTTCACAATGCACCAAACTGCAAAAGCTTCCAAACTAAAGTCAGATTCTCACTGGCTGCACGGTAGAACAAAACGTTTATTCATACTAGTACTGCAAGACAGAGCTATTATCTATCAAATATCTGTGGCAACACCTCCTTACCTAAAAACAACCCAAACCGGCTATTT
The DNA here is from genome assembly GCF_902459505.1 of Geotrypetes seraphini. Classification (NCBI taxonomy): domain Eukaryota; kingdom Metazoa; phylum Chordata; class Amphibia; order Gymnophiona; family Dermophiidae; genus Geotrypetes; species Geotrypetes seraphini. The sequence continues at coordinate 110,301,987 of NC_047086.1, forward strand.
GCTCAGAGACATTGCACACAATTACTTTATTCACTGCTTAAACCCTCAACTTGATTTTTCCCCATAAATTTTTAGGTAATTTGCACTATAAATTATCTCCCCCCTTCCCCTTTTACTAAGCTGCAGTAGAGGTTTCTATGAGCTTCGGAACATTTAGCTCTCCAAGCCGTGGTAGAAACCTCTACCGCAGCTTAGTAAAAGAGGACCTATGTTTGTCCTTCAGGGTGTATGTACTAAAAGCTATTAAGACATTAGAACTTTTTTAAAATAATTCAAATGGCAGAAAAGATCAAAGATATTTTAATGTATGTTCTTTATTTTTGGATCATACTAGGGGAAAATGTTTTTTAATAATTTTTAAAGATCTTTTAATTAACTATTCCTCTATGAATCTAACTATATTGTAGAAAGATGGCTTATCCATTCCTACCCTGAGATTATATTCATGCATCTTTCTGACTTCATGTGAAACCTTCTAAAAAACTATTCTCCTAACTCTGGTTACTCTATCATATCTACACTTGTTCTGCCTTCACTTACACCCTATGCCAGACATGGGCAAACTATGGCCCGCAGGCCATATCCGGCCCATTTAGTTTTTTAATCCAGCCCTCTGACCATCTGAACCCCACAGACCGCGAGCCCTACATACCTCCCTCCAGAGCAGCATCAGGCCAGCAGCACTCTAAACAGGCTGCTTCGTGGTCTTCTCTTGTTGGGGAATTCTCTCTGCCGCATCACTGATTATGTCATCAGTAACACGACACATGGAAGGCCCCAATGAAAGAAGGCCGCAAAGCAGCCTGTTTAGAGTGCTGCCGGCCCGATGCTGCTCTGGAGGCAGGTATTTAGGGCTCGCGGTCGGCAGGGTTCAGATGGGAGGGAATGATGGAGGGTCAGATTGGTTCGGCTGCACGGCGGGGCAGGTGCTCAAGGGTTCTGCTGCACAAGGGATGGAAAACAAGAGACTATATTGTAATGATAGGATGCATTTTACTATGACAGGTCAAAGGATCCTTGCAAAGAAGCATTTAAACTAGAAGGTAGGGGTGACATAGGTATGCAGGACACTTACAGTGGCCACCCCCAGCAAAGGACAAGTTGTGACGGTAGTAAAGATAGCAATGTACACAACAATATTAGCAATACACTTCTTAGCAAGGCAACAGGATGGGAGACAAAACAAAAAACTAGACAAAAAATAAAATTGCCACAGAAAAGTAGCTGGAAAGCAATGACCACAAATGCTTGCAGTCTAGGCAAGCCCTAATGTTAGAGGCAGACCTGGATATTATAGCAATCACAGAGATATGATTCAATGATTCCCATGGAAGGGACGCAAACATAGCAGGCTATAATATTTTTAAGGACAGAGAAGGTGAAAAGGGTGGAGGACTAGCTCTCTATGTAAAGGCCGATATCCAAGCCAATGAAATGCAGTGGACCTGAGGAAAAGAAGAAGCAATATGGATAGCTTTGAAAAGAGAAGATTGAACTTATATCTACGTAGGTGTTGTCTACAGACTGATATACACTGAAGATGGCGAGTGAGACCAACCGGAAAAACTCTAAAACTGATTAAAAAAAAAAATCCCACTCTTCAAAGCAGAGGGTATAAACAAGGGGAGGAAAAGGATCTGAGAAACCTGCTTGGTGACAGGGAATAAACCAAGTCTGACAAGGTTCCACGTTTCGTTCATTGATCCTGAAAAAAGTCCTCCTTCCTATTTTTTTTTTTAACTTAAAGTAATTTTAATCATTTTATCAATGATTTATCTTAAAATCTTCTCCATTAAATCTTCATTAAAACTATATTCATGTGAATGGTGTTCAACATATCTTCAAAGTACTTATCTTAAATGTTGCAGGACCCGTTTCGCCACAACTACTGGCTTTTTCAAGGGTTCAAGTAAGCTGCTGTATAATTATTCAGCAATAGCACTCAGTCTCTGGGCTTCCTACTGAGCGGCAACAATTAAAATTACTATAAGTAAAAAATAAATAAAATAGGAAGGAGGAGGTTTTTCAGGATCAATGAATGAAACGTGGAACCATTTTATATATAATATATATATAAAAAGGTTCCTTCGAGGCAGTGTGAGTGTGCTTCGACTTTAATCACCACCGGCGGAACCGACTGTTGAGCTATCTGACCTGAGGAAACAGGGGAAGATATAGCAGATGACGTCGAAGCAAGAGCCGCTGCAAACGATGAAGGTTTGATGAGGCTCGAGGTAGAAGCAGGAGGCACGGAAGGAGGCTCGATGGAAGTCGAGGCCGAAAACGCCTTCGAAGTCAAGGGATCAGTCAAAGACTCCATCTCGAAGAGCTTGTCCACCTGAATGCAACGACGTTTAAAAGCACGAGGCTGAAGTATTTGGCAAGGCAGGCATGACCTGGGATGATGTGAAGGCCCAAGGCACTTGAGGCAGCGTCTATGAGGGTCTGTGATCGAGATTGCGCGCCGACACTTGCTACACTTCTTAAAGCCTGTAGCAGGCCGGGACATATGCCGAAAAAGAGCCGCTGCAAGGTCGAAGTTCGTGGGCTGCGGCTGAGCGGCCAGTCCCGGGGAACGGACGGAAGTCGAAAATTTTTATTTTTTTTTTTAAACAAATAAAACAAAATAAAACTGCGATTTGTGATGAAAAATACACCAACCGCGGTTGAGAGAAGGCAAAAGTGAACAAAGTTGAACGCAGAGAGTCAAAGACGGACTTCTTGGCTCCGCGGAAAACTAAGAACTGAAGAGACGCGCCCTGTGCTGGGCGGGAAGGCACTTGCGCATGTGCAGTGCGGGCGACTCGAAACTTCTAGTTTCTTCAAGCAAGTCTGCTTGTGAGGAGTCCGTCGGATGACGTCACCCATATGTGAGAATACCTGCCTGCTTGTCCTGGGATAAAATTTTTTTCTGATATATTAGTGAAAGAAAGATGAAGAAAAATGGAATTGCAAGACAAGTGAGAATGGAATGGATATAGTGCCATTCACAGAAGGAAGTGTTTATGAACAACTTGAAAAATTGAAGGTTGTCAAAACCATGGGACTGTATGGGATCCATCACAGGATATTGAAGGAGCTCAGAGAAGTTCTGGAAGCTCCACTTAAAGATTTGTTCAATAAATGCCTGGAGATGGGAGTGGTTCCTCTTCACAAAAGTGGTTACAGAGATGAAGTGGGAAACTATAGGCTGGTAAGCCTCACTTCAGTTATTGGAAAAATAATGAAAGCGTTGCTGAAGGAGATGATAGTGAAATTCCTAAAATCTAATGGGTTTAATGATTCGAGACAACATGGCTTTACTAGAGGTAAATCGTGCCAAACAAATCTGATTGAATTCTTTGACTCAGTGACCACAGAATTAGATCACGGAAGTGCATTAGATATAATTTACTTAGATTTCAGCAAAGCCTTTGACAAGGTTCCTCATAGGAGGCTCTTAAACAAATTTGACCTACTGAAGTTAGGACCCAAAGTGGTGAACTGGACTAGAAACAGGTTGACAGACTGACATCAGAGGGTGGTGATTAATGAAATTTACTCAGAGGAAGGAAAGGTGAGTAGTGGAGTGCCTCAAGGGTTGGTGCTGGGGCCAAATCTGTTCAATATGTTTGTGACAGCGGTCAAAACAGCAGTCAGGGAGGCCAAGCTTCAAATGGAAGAAACTCTAGTGAAGAACATTAAGAAAGGGGACAAATCCTTCTTCAGGTACATTAGCGACAGGAAAAAGAACACAAACGGGATAACACGCCTTAGAACGCCAGACGGGGATTATGTGGAAACAGATTCCGATAAAGCCAAACTACTGAATGATTACTTCTGTTCAGTCTTTACCTGTGAGGCACCAGGGCACGGGCCACAGCTGGAAACAAAGCAAAGCATGGAAGACCCATTTCAGAATTTTGAGTTCACAACTGCTGATGTTTACAGAGAACTGTCAAGACTCAAGGTGAACAAAGCCATGGGACCGGACAATTTGCACCCGAGAGTGCTCAGAGAGCTATGCGATGTTCTGGCAGAACCGTTTGCCATGCTCTTCAATCTCTCCCTAAGTACGGGGAGAGTCCCCCTGGACTGGAAAACAGCTAACGTCGTTCCTCTGCACAAAAAGGGTTGCAGAGCAGAGCCTGCGAATTACAGACCGGTGAGTCTCACATCAATAGTGTGTAAACTCATGGAAACTCTACTTAAAGGTAAATTAGACACGATATTGGATGAGGGGAATCTAAGGGATCCCTGCCAACATGGATTCACTAGGGGCAGGTCATGCCAATCCAATCTTATCAGCTTCTTTGATTGGGTGACAGGAAAGCTAGACTCGGGAGAGTCTCTGGACATAGTGTACTTGGATTTCAGTAAAGCTTTTGACAGTGTCCCACACCGTAGACTATTAAACAAGATGAAATCGATGGGGTTAGGTGAGAAACTAACTGCATGGGTCAATGATTGGCTGAGTGGAAGACTTCAGAGGGTGATGGTCAACGGCACCCTCTCTGAGACCTCGGAGGTGACCAGCGGAGTGCCGCAAGGCTCAGTCCTGGGACCATCCCTTTTCAACATGTACATAAGGGACTTGACCCGAGGGCTTCAGGGTAAAGTAGCACTGTTTGCCGACGATGCCAAACTGTGTAATACAGTAAGCGAAAGCAACCTCAAGGATAGCATGACGCATGATCTGATCACGTTGGAAAACTGGTCCTCGATATGGCAGCTGGGTTTCAATGCTAAGAAGTGTAAGGTCATGCATCTCGGCAGCAGAAATCCATGCAGAACATACACCTTGAATGGAGAAACACTAGCTAGGACTTCAGAAGAACGGGACTTGGGAGTAATCATCAGTGCAGACATGAAGGCTGCCAAACAGGTAGAGAAGGCCTCATCCAAGGCAAGGCAAATGATGGGATGTATCAATAGAAGCTTCGTTAGCCGCAAACCTGAAGTCATAATGCCACTTTACAGAACCATGGTGAGACCTCATCTGGAATACTGTGTGCAATTCTGGAGGCCACATTACCGTAAAGATGTGCTTCGAGCTGAGTCGGTCCAGCGGATGGCCACTAGGATGGTCTCCGGACTCAAGGGTCTCTCATACGAAGAAAGACTGGGCAAATTGCAGCTCTATACTCTAGAAGAGCGCAGGGAAAGGGGTGACATGATAGAGACATTTAAGTACGTCACAGGTCGTGTCGAGGTGGAAAATGACATATTCTTTCCCAAGGGACCCTCGGTCACAAGGGGGCACCCGCTCAAACTCAGAGGAGGGAAATTTGGTGGTGACACCAGGAAGTATTTCTTCACAGAAAGGGTGGTGGATCAGTGGAACAAACTTCCGGAGCAGGTGATCAGAGCCACCAGCGTGCTCGACTTTAAGAATAAATGGGACATCCACGTGGGATCCCTGCGAGGGTCAAGTTAAGGAGCTGGGTCATTAGCACTCAGACTTAATGGGGTGGGTCAGTAGAGTGGGCAGACTTGGTGGGCTGTAGCCCTTTTCTGCCGTCATCTTTCTATGTTTCTATGTTTCTACTTGCCTCGTAAGAGCACAACAAACAGAAAAACCAAAGGCAAGGGAGATATCTTAAACAAACAAAACGGGAACTATGTAAAATAGTCCCAAAATGGATTATTTATTATGAAAGTCTGTATTATTAAAATGTCCCAACATGGATACGAGTTTTGGCATCAACAGATGCGTTCATCAAAGGACACTCGGGTGTCGGACACAAAAGTACAGGTTGTTGAGTGTAGAAACACTTGAAGGGTCATAATCAAAAAATACGTCCAAGTCCATTTTGGGCCTAAGTTGCTAGTCACTCAAAGTCGGACATGTCCAAAGTTCATTCTCAAAAAATACATCCAAAATTTTTTTTTCAAGAACCGTCTACTTCTGCGTCCAGCTATTTGATCATCCAGACCATCCAAAAATTCATCAAGTCAAAAGCGCCTAGAACAAGACCTTTTGGACGTGGGAGGGGTCAGCAAAGTGATGGACTGGACACCCAGACATGGCAATGGAGTAATGGAGCACCTTACAGGGCACTCCTGCAAATTTCACAAAAAGGATGCCACATAACATCTCACCACAACTCCCTTATAGGTCATGGTGAGCCCCCCAAAACACTCTCAAAACCTACTAGACCCACCTGTCTAGCCCTTATGGCAGCAGGTGCTACCTATAAGGCAGTACAATAGGGTTTGGGGGGTGGGGTTAGTGGGTGCATGTTTCACCATGAATGCAGTGGTTAGAGTGGCTTATGGATCTGGGTCCTCCTCTCTATGGTTCACTAGCCCATCCCCCAGAACTGTCTTTAAGGTCATCCAAGTGCCGATTTGGACAGGATTTTAGACCTACTTCTGTTTCAATTATGAGCCCCTTGGAGCCTGGTGAACAAAGCAAGAAACTGAAGTATCCCCTGATGAAGGGATCTATTGATGCCAAAACTCAGATTCTTGTTGGGACATTTTAATAATAAAGACTTTCATAATACAATTTTGCTCTCTTTTTGTTAGTATTGCTTTATTTTATGGACTGCCTTCTTTCTAGATTTGTAGGTATTTTTCATAATTTCTTGGAATAATAGATCTTCATCTGCAATTACAGCCATGCCTTCTTTTAGTTTATTGAGATGCATTTCCAAACAGGCGATCTGGATGGATTGTACACATCTTTATTTGCTGTTATTTATTATGTTACTTCTAGAGAAGAGTTGGTCTGTTTGTCTTGCCTGTACACATACTTGTGCAAATGAATGCATAGGAAGCAATGAGGTAGAACAGGAAATTTGGACTGGTACAGTCATTAATGTACAAACAGTAAAAAAAAGAATAGCCCTGAAAACAATTATAAATCCAAAAAAAAACAAACACATCCTAAACAGGAACAACCAAATACAATCCAAATGCTGAGTTCAAGTCAAAATAAACAAAATAAATATTTATTAAAGTCCTTCACATTTTAACAGTTCATAAGGGGGACCCAATATAGCATTTATACTGTATATTACACAATACTGGCAAACTGTGGCAGGATGCCTAGAATCTTGCTGCTTGTACACAAACACTCATGGTACAGGCAGTCCCCGGGTTAAGAATGTCCAACTTACATTGGACTCATACTTATGAACTGGGGTCCTGCCTCTCCCTTCCTGTGCCAATGTGTCCCCTCTTCCTCCCTTCCTGTCCAAATGCGACCCTCCTTCTTCCTTCCGTGTCCCAACGCATCCTTCATTGTCCTTTCCTCCATTCTGCGTCCCAAATTCATGCATCCCTCCCTCCTGCGGGTGTTTACCTCTGCTGGCTGGCTGACTCCTCCCAGTCGTACTTCTCTTGGTAAAAGCCACAGGCAGCGGCTCCTGCAAGCGGCCTACAGCTGAACCAGAAGCCTTCCCTCTGAAGTCAGAGGGAAAGCTTCTAGGTCAGTCACAGGCAATGTGCAGGAACTACAGCCATAGCTTTGCGAAGTGCGGCTGTTTTTAAAAGACTGTGTACTGTACAGGATCAGAGTTACATACAAATATAACTTAAGATCAATTTAAAGAATGGAACTCATTCTTAGCCCAGGAACTGCTTTATACCATTTAATGTTTGAAGCTAAACTGAATTTCAACCTGAGAAGAAAAGGGAGTGGAATTAATGGTCTACTGCAGCTGAGGACACTTCATCAGGAACATCTTATGGAGCTGTAGCAGGTACAAATGACAGTATGTCTATAAAACACTACATCAATCTGGTTGCATCTCTTAACGCAGCTTGGATGTGGCACCTATGAACTGCAGGAAGGTTATGTGTGTCCCTATAAGAAGAACAATGAACCTCAATAGCTCTCAGCATAAAAAAGGGAAAAAGTATTGCAGCTGGCAGAATTAATCAGTTCCTTTCCTTCTCTAGTTTTTTACATTTTCCTTTCCCCCTGCTCTTCCTGTTTTCCTCTCTCTTCCTCCCAATGTCCATTGAAGAATCATAATTGGTGCATTACCTCATCCCAATACATAAACCTCTGTTAACTGATCTCCCATCATAAAACTACTCTCATATGCTCCATCTTTTGTGTCACTAATCTTAAATAGATTCCTGGGATAACAGGATATACAGCATCACTGAGGAATATGCCGAGAAGGCAGGTATTAGCTACAGCAGGCAAAATTCCACCTCTGAATGATGCTCTTTATGACTTTGGGCACGTCATTCCACCCTCTTTTGTTTTAGATACAACTAGAATGTACAGTTGTCAAAGAAAGCCCTCACTCCCTTCCAAAATGTTCAGCCTGGATGGAACATACATGGAGTAAACACTATTGTATCAACTCTGTTTATATTATGATTGTAAATATTCCATCTAGAATTCTAAATAGTATAAATACCGTGTTTCCCCGATGATAAGGCAGGGCCATCAAATAAGACAGCCCCCCTTTTTTAGAAAAAAATGTAAAATAAGGCACCCCCCCGCAAATAAGCCACCCACCGATACCTGCGCTTACCCGAATCGGGTGGTACGGTGGGTGACTCCGTGTGGTCCCTCCGTCTACCGTATTTGCCTCCATGGCTGCGTGCCGCGCCTCGTCATGAAGTGAAGAGGAGGAAGTGACAGGACTGCAGCGCGCGCACGTGACTCCGCGCAAGGAAACTCAGGCAGCTTCCCTCATCCCTCCCTAACGGAGACTGCAGGAGTTTGTTCACGGCCAGAACATCCAAAAGTGAGACACGCAGACAGGTTTCTTTTGCTGTGAGCAATACCACTTACTGTATATAAAGCCTGTTTAAAATGCATACGGTATATAAACAATGGTTTCACATTGTCAAGTCCCCTCTGATGCTGCACTACAGAATAATCTCTTTACTGTGTTTCCCTGATGGAGAACATTGGGGACATTAAATGGTACAATATATGGTATGATGGATAAAGCTGGCCATACACGGTACGATTTTTCGGCCGACCGATTCTTCAGCCGACCGTTTTCTTCCTCCAACGAACGTATTGCGAACGTACCTATCGCGAACGTAATAAAATTCTGTTTTTTTTCAACAATAACTGTGTACTGTAGTCTTCTTCATGGGTAAATAAGGCATCCCCCCGAAAATAAGCCCTAGAGCATATTTTGGCCTTCCAAAAAAAATAAGACAGTGTCTTACCATCGGGGAAACAGGTTACATACATTTTTTAAATAAAGATAGCCACACTTCCTATCCCATAAAAGCCAAGTGAAAAATATATTTCAGAAATTCTTAGAAAAATAAAACATGGAACAGCTTGGCTAATACGTGTCTACCTCCCACACCAAGTGCACACTGTGATTCTTCCACGGTCCTAAGAACCAATCCCTTTTGGTTTGCTTGCTATTGAACTCCAAGATACTTTATGTACACTCATAAGCTAAAACTCCAGAGAGGAACAATTTTCTGTATCTTTTCTTTTTGAAACACACTATTAAAAAGAGTTTTTGTTCACAAACACAGCCAGAGCATGGTTTAAAAGTGAAGGCTTCTTGCCCTATGCCTGCTCAAGATATTATACTTTTCTTCTTGTGTGCATCAAGTACCATCCAATATGCTCCCAACCAATGTGTGCAGAAGCTAAGCAACTATTTAAATGTGTCATGTGGGGGGCATTTTCAATATGATGTATAAATCAGGAGTTTAGACATTATAAGAAAATGCACAAAAATCCAATATAAATATGCTCATTTTAAAAACCGCAAAATGGCTATGTTGTTTTTGAAAATGTACCAGCCTGCACTGAAAACCGCTTTTGTGGTTCTGTAAAAGGGGTAAGGGGGTAAGTTAGGTGCCTAAGAGATGCCTAACTTAGGCGCCCTTTATAGAGTCAGCCCCTAAGTATCTATATTAAAGTCTTATTTTCCTAAGAACAGTTTCATTAGGAGACATGAACAAGTTTAATGGAAGACATGAACAAGCAATTCAAAATGTTTTCAGAAGTAGGCAGACCTACACAGTTGAGAAGGAAGCTTTCTTACAACTGAAGCCAAAGGACTTAGTTACAGGGCCAAATTTTTTTCTTAAGTTTCCTTGTAAATACTTTGTTACTTAGTAATATATTTGTATTTCTAGATCCTACTCATCATGAAACTTTTCTTATGGAACAAAAAACTCCATTTAGAATACAGCACTTAATAGGGAATTGTTGTTTAAGGGATTTCTGCAGGAAGTTTTAGAGCTTAACTAAGTTCTTAACAGTTTTATTCGTGCTGTATCATATTTGGCATCTTTTGTGACTCTAAGAATGCCTGTATATTATCCCAATAATGTAAGCTTGATATTTCTTAATTTCTATGGGCTCCTTTTACAAAGCCACGCTAGTGATTCCCATGAAGCAACAGTGACAAAGCCTATTCAATTCCTATGGGCTTTATTTTATTTGCCATGCAGGAATCACTAGCATAGCTTTGTAAAATGAGCTATATATTTTTTGTTGTTTTAATGTTATTTTCACAATGTGTTTTTATTGTAATGCATTTTTTTCAATAAAAAATACTGCTTATTCATATGTTGCTCTTTATAGAAAAGTTTTAAACCCCTTCAACCAATAAAGACTATAATGAAACTGTATAGGAAAACAAATAAAGATAAATATAAGCCCTCTTTTACGAAACTGTGGTAGAGGTTTCTATCATGGCCCAGAGTGCTAAATGCTCCGATGCTGCTCCAACGTTCATAGGAATTCTATGAGTGTCGGAGCACTGTTGGAGCATTTAGTACTCTGGGCCATGGTAGAAACCTTTAACGCAGCTTAGCAGAAAGGTGGGGGGAGGGGCCTAGTGATTGATTAAGGTAGCACAGAAGCCAGATAAGTTAAAATGTGAAACAATGATACTAACAGCAACATATTTATCATTTCAGGTCAACTTAATTAAAATTTGTAGACTTTTTATATGGTAAATTTTCTTAGACATGAAAAATCACCCATAAAATGTTAAAATCAGAAAAATCTAAACTATAATAAAGACCCTGGGCAACAATTGCAATGCTACCAAATCCAAGTCAACTGGAAAGATCACAAGTATCTCAAAATCTCTGCACAGACTCCAGATATCAAGCCAAGTTCCAAATCCTTATTACTACCCTTTAAGGCCTATAGATTCTCCACTAAACCTCAGCCTCACCTATATTTGCCTCCATCCATGTGCACCATCTCTTCCCTCCTCTTCTACTTCCCTCCATCCATGTACACCATCTCTTCCCTCTATCCATGTGCCATCATCTTCTTCCCCTCCCTTCATGTGCTCCCCATTCCTTTCCTCTCTGCCCCTCCCATTCAGCATCTTCCTCCCCCCTTCCCCCTACACTCCCCCACAGGTTTCATCAAATGATCTCCTCACCAGGTTCTGAAGCCCACGCTCACCATGAAAACTACAAGATCACCAGTGCAGCAGTAATTCTCTAGCGCTGTCCGCGGTCACCTCTGTACAGTTCGTTTGCTGCAGTCCACCAAACCAGAAGCAGGAAGTTACTTCACAGAGGGATGGACCACAACAGAAGAACAGTGTAGGGCAGGAGTGTCAAACTCAATCACTTTAAGGGGCCGAAATCCAAAACACAGGCAAAGTCGCGGGCCAGACTCCGCCCCATATCCGCCCCAGACCCCACCCCCATAATGGTAATAATTATAACACAATTTTTTCCATTCATTTTTCACATATAGACATAAACAATATAATCTTATTATTAACACATAATGGTAATGGTTAACCACAAAATTAAACTACACAAAACACACTGTATGCTTCTCAACATTCATTCCTACCAGAACATAGATAGCCCCTATGCAAATACAGGGCCAAAAACTAAAAGTACTAATATATAAAAATGAAACCCTAAGATTCAAGACTCTGCATGTAGTACAGAGAAAAATAAACAAATGTATTTCTTCCTGAGCAGTGCAAAAGATAACAGAGTAAAACTCTCAAAATTGACACAATTCAAACACTAAATTGAAAATAAAATCATTCCCCCTACCTTTGTTGTCTCCCTCCCTCACCACCGCGGCTGTACAGAATATTACTGGAGGCAAGAGAGGTACTCATGCTCCTTCACCCCTGCGCACATTATACTGCTGGGTCAGACAAATAGGGAGGTGGAGCTGGAGGAGGAAGTCAGGAGGGGAGGTGGAGCTGGAAATCAAGAGGGCAAGCCTACGATTATAATCAGCGCCTCCCCCCCCCCCCTCGCTGCCTCAATTTTCTCTTATGGTCTGGCTTCCTCCTCTCTTCAGCAGTAATTTAACAATGCTGGCCAGTAATTTACACCACTCATGTGGTGTCAACTTGCGCATGCCAGTAGCACACCAGAAATGAATTTAACTGTGCCGGCCCCAACGACGCTTTCCAGCTGGGGCCGGCACAGTTAAATTCATGTCTGCTGCGCTGCTGGCACACGCAAGTTGACAATCACACCGGCGGTGTAAATTACTGGCTGGCAATGGGGTGCGTTGCTGGGGTAGTTTTTGTTGTGTTGCCAACATGCACAAGCTGATGATCACCACGACTCATGAGTGCTATTGTTGCCATCAGGTGAGGGCCCAAAACTGAAAGCAAGGCGACATCGTGAAGCTCTGTTTACTCCCCCATAATGCTGGCCCTGAACCACAGGCCGCATAAAACAGCCAGATGGTGTAGAGGATGACCCTGGCAACGCTGGAGAATCACTGCCATGCCAGCACCCTCCTTGCAGTTTTTGAGGTGAGGGAGACTTTGTAACCTGGTGGGGAGCTATGAGCCACTTAAGAAGTCCTATGGCCAATTTATGGGCGTGCCAAGGCCCCCATGATCCCCCCCCCCCCGTTACGACACCTATGCAAAGAGAGACTACTGAAACAGAAACCTTTGTTAATTTGACAGATGACATTGGAAAAAGTCTTTAAAAACACTGCACTGTTCCAGCACCATTGTCATAGCCGAATACAGACAGAAAATGATCCATCTTAGTTAATTCTGGCTAAGAAAGACTACGTGTGACTAAAGACTATATTTGGAACAAGTTTGTGCTTGCAGTGCTTGAACTGTTTAATGTCTGCACCTCTTTCTCCAGTAATGTGCACTCTTTCGGCTCCTTTTACAACGCCATAGTTTTGTAAAATGAGCCTTTTGTGAATAGTACATACTCTTTCCATAAACAGTGTGCTCGTTCATCAGCTATTGTCAGTGTTGGAAAATTGTTGGAATGTGCACTCCTATATTTTATTTCTATCCTAAATAAAAATTTGAGGCAGAGACATGTATGTCAGCCAGTGCAGGCTCTTTGGTGAGCAAGTTTGTGTTTGATGTGCTTGAAGTGTTTAACATTTGTGACTCTTTCCCCTGTAATGGAAAATTGTTGGGTTGTGCACTCCTACATTTTATTTTATATCTGTCATAAACGAATGGCATTTTATTTTATATTTGTCATAGATAAAATGGCAATTTTATGATCAAATAGTCTGTCTTTTTCTGACTAACATTACCATTAACATACCAGCCAGACACTCCCCCCCCATCCTAAAACTTTTCTCTTTATGCTGATACTACGCTTTTTCACAAATGTATTCTGCTCTTCTCTTGACTATTCAGTGTCTTCCTCACCATCAGTAATCTGTAATTCGCTGACCATCCAGCCCTTTGATGCAAAATGTTCAAGTTTATACTGTAACCTATTTGTAACTTGTAAACATTGATTACTCAGTTGACTTCCTACCTGTTCTCACATTGTAATTCGCTGACTGTACAGCTCTCTTTCAATGTAAACCGCCTAGAAGTCACAAGATTATGGCAGTATAGAAAAAATAAAGTTATTATTATTATTATTCTGAAAACAGAAATATGCCTGCACCCAAGGATTTTGGATAAGGATCTTGTACCTGTACTACTAATGATAGAAAACAAGAAACTTGAACTGGTCACAACACACTTGTTGCCCACACACACACACAACACTCTGCTTCCTATCCCCTCCCTCCTCCTCCACAATAAGCTAGGGTACCCAAATGCACTCAGTATACCAAGTTGCAATGTTTGACATCTAATATATAACCCATGTTCAGAAAAGCAGAATCTTAACAAGCATCCATCTTATTTTTATTTTGGAATAGAGAGGAGTTAATCTAGTGACCTGTGTACTAAAAGATCCTCACTTTGGGTCTACAGAAAAATGTTTAATACCTTAGTAATAGTACTCCAATCACAAATATTTTCTTCAACTTTTCATTCCTATAAAGGCTTCATTTTATGATACATGAAGAAAACATTATTCTGCCACACTATTACCGTCCAATAACATCCTTCCTCTATCACACATAGTATAAATATTAACTCATTATTGTATATCAATTTCATAATTGGTTCAGGGTTTTGTCACTTGTTATTTATGGAATCCCTTCTTTAAAACACAATAAAGATTGACAACTAATAGTAAACAAACCTAGATCTTCTATTTCTACATTAATGATAGGTATGGTTGGTTACAAGATCTCAGAGATTGTGTCACTAAAATAATGTGGTTTACTGCCTTCATCTTTGGCTACAAGTCTAATGATCTTAGGCACTAAACAACTAGGCATGGAGTTAGTACACCAAACATTCCTCTATTCTTCTACTATCTGACCCCCAACTTAGATTCAGACTCCTACTCTGTATAGTAAATCCAGGTGAAATTTGACTAATTACAGAAACAGGATGTTTCTTCATGTACAAAATTAGAATTAATAGACCACAAAGTATATTTATCGTATTTGAAATTTAAACAAACTTGAACAAAAAAGAAAAAAATGTTGTCAAATGAACATAACATAACAATTGCCACTGCTGGGTCAGACCAGTGGTCCATCCTGCCCAGCAGTCTGCTCAATCGGCAGCCCCCAGGTCAAAGACCAGTGTTCTAAATGAGTCCAGTCTCACCTGCGTACATCCCAGTTTAGCAGGAACTTATCCAGTTTAGTATTGTGTTTTCCCCTACAACAGACTCTGGAAGAGCATTCCAGCTCTCCACCACTCTCTGGGTGAAGAAGAACTTCCTTACGTTTGTACAGAATCTATCCCCTTTCAACTTTAGAGAGTGCCCTCTCATTCTCCCTACCTTTGAGAGTGTGAACAGTCTGTCTTTATCTACTAAGTCTATTCCCTTCAGTATTTTGAATGTTTCGATCATGTCTCCTCTCAGTCTCCTCTTTTCAAGGGAGAAGAGGTACAGTTTCTCCAATCTCTCACTATACGGCAACTCCTCCAGTCCTTTAACCATTTTAGTCGCTCTTCTCTGGAGTGGACCCTTTCGAGTAGTACCGTGTCCTTCTTCATGTACGGCGACCAGTGCTGGACGCAGTACTCCAGGTGAGGGCGCACCATGGCCCGGTACAGCAGCATGATAACCTTCTCTGATCAGTTCGTGATCCCTTCTTTATCATTCCTAGCATTCTGTTCGTCCTTTTTGCAACCGCAGCACATTGTGCAGACGGCTTCATCGACTTGTCGATCAGAACTCCCAAGTCTCTTTCCTGGGAAGTCTCTCCAAGTACCGCCCCGGACATCCTGTATTCGTGCATAAGATTTTTGTTACCGACATGCATCACTTTGCACTTATCCACGTTGAACCTCATTTGCCATGTCAATGCCCATTTCTCAAGCTTGATTATGTCACTTTGTAGATCTTCGCAATCCCCCTGTGTCCTCAATACTCTGAATAACTTCGTATCGTCCGCAAATTTAATCACTTCACTCGTCGTACCAATGTCCAGATCGTTTATAAATATGTTGAAGAGCACAGGTCCAAGCACTGAGCCCTGCGGCATCCCGTGACACTCTTCCAGTTTGAGTATTGTCTATTTACCCCCACTCTCTATTTCCTATGCTCCAGCCAGTTTTTAATCCACACCCTCGATTCCATGGCTTGCAATTTTACAAAGTAGTCGTTCATGCGGAACCTTGTCAAACGCCTTCTGAAAATCCAGATATATAATGTCGACCGGGTCACCCTTGTCTATCTGCCTTTTGACTCCCTCGAAGAAGTGCTGTAAGTTTGTCAAGCAAGATCTTCCTTTGCTGAAGCCGTGCTGGCTGGTTCTCATCAGATTGTGTCTGTCAAGATGATCAATGATGCAGTCCTTTATCAGCGCCTCTACCATCTTTCCCGGTACCGAAATCAAACTCACTGGTCTGTAGTTTCCTGGATCTCCCCTCGAACCTTTTTTGAAGATTGGCGTAACATTCGCCACCTTCCAGTCGTCCGGAATCTTTCCCGATTTGATTGACAGATTGGCTATCAGTTGAAGCAGTTTAGCTATAGTCCCTTTCAGTTCTTCGATGACCCTCGGATGGATGCTATCCGGTCCTGGGGATTTATCACTCTTAAGCCTATCAATCTGCTTCCATACCTCTTCTAGACTAACCGTTAACTTGTCAGTTTCCCGTGTTCATTTCCAGCATATAGTCTGATGGGTTCCAGTATGCTGTGTATATCCTCTTTGGTACAGACACAAAAAATGTGTTCAGTTTGTCTGCGATTTCTTTGTCCTCCTTTAGCACTTCCTTTATTCCATGGTCATCCAACGGTCCCATCGCTTCCTTCGTGTGTCATTTCCCCTTAATATATCGAAAGAATGGCTTGAAGTTTTTCGCCTCCTTGGCTATTTTTTCCTCGTAGTCTCTATTGGCCCCTTTTACCGCCTTATGGTACCTGCGCTGATGTTGTTTGTGCTTATTCCAGTTTCCGTCCGTTTTTGACCTTTTCCATTCCTTAAATGAAGTTTTCTTGTCTCTGATCGCTTCCTTCACTTCTACAGTGAGCCACACCAGTTCTTTGTTCTTTTTCCTCTTTGATCCCTTGTTGATACACGGTGTATATATAGATTTTGCGCCTCGTGACTGTGTCCTTAAAAAGGGACCAAGCTTGCTCTAGCGTTTTAGCATTTTATCCTCTTCTCAATCTTCTTCTCTACCATGAGTCTTATCCCTTCGTAATTCCCTTTTCAGAAGTTCAGCGCTGTGGCCATCGTTCTGGACCAATTTTTCTCTCCTGCATCCAGGTCGAAGCAGATCATATTGTGATCGCTGCCTCCCAGTGTCCCCTCTACTTCTACATCTTGTGCCGGTCCTCACAGTTCATTTAGAATTAAGTCCAGAATTGTATTTCCTCTTGTATTTTCCATTACAAGTTGTTCCATGAAGCAATCGCCTACAGCATCCAGGAACTCGGTCTCCCTAGCGCAGCCGGAGATGCCTAGGTTCCAGTCTATCCCCGGATAGTTGAAGTCACCCATGATAACTGCGTTGCCTCCCTTGCAGTTGCATTTAATCTCGTCCGTCATTTCTCCATCAATTTCTTCGGACTGACCTGGGGGTCAGTAGTAGATGCCAATCTTTGTTTCCAGTTCATTTGTTCCCAGAATTTTGACCCATAGAGACTCTAACTTATCTGCCAGTTGTGGTGTGTTCTCTCCAGTAGATTCAATACTCTCTTTGACGTATATAACAATGCCCCCATCTTTTTGAGCCACTCTGTCTCTGCGGTATAGTTTGTATCCCGGTAGCACAGTGTTCCAGACGTTTTCCTCAGTCCACCATGTTTCTTTGATGCCAATGATGTCAACATTATCTCTTTGTTCCATAGCTTCTAATTCACCCATCTTATTCCTTAGGCTCCTTGCGTTCGTGTACATACACTTGAGTTTATGACCTGTTTCTTTCTTGCATTTCCTTAACTCTTGTGTCCCTTTCAATCTGTCTTGCTTGTGATCCAGTGAGTCTTCCCCTTTACCTTCCTGCACGGTATCTTCTGATGAGTCTTTCCCCTCTACTTTCCTGCATGGTATCCTTTGGTGAGTCTTCACCTCTATCATCCTGCACGGTATCCTCTGGCGAGTCTTCCCCTCTATCATCCTGCACGGTATCCTCCAAGTATACTGGTTTCCGAACCATTGACTCTCTCTCGGTCAACTGTTGGCTTTCTCCTTCTTCCTAGTTTAAAAACTTCTCAACTTTCCTCTTGATGTTGCTTGCCAGAAGCCTCGTTCCGTCTCTGCTGAAGTGGAGTCCGTCCTTCCTATATAGCTTGCTCTTCTCCCAGAACGTCGTCCAATATGCAATACACTGTTGTAAGATTTTATTTTGTAGCTTAAGTTGGAGTCTGTACATTTTTATTGACTCCGACACCACCCAAAATTGCTTCTGACTCCAACTCCGCAGCTCTGCTAATGAACTTGTCATTTCTAATCTGCCTGCTTCAACAAACAAATATAAGAGCAAAAACACCATGTTCCTCTTATCTCTGCATGCTTTCCAGCCAACCCCAAGCCTACTCTCTGCATTTCATTGTTAACTGTCAAACTCTGCCAGGCTGATAGCAGTTTCTCCTTCTACAGTTGCTCATTAAGCTGTCATCTCTCCTGCTACCACTAAAGTACCTCCTACTACCACTTCAGATTCAATGACTCCATGAGTCTTCCCGTTTTGTTCTCTTTCTTCTACTTACATGTGCAATGAGCTTCCACTCCACACAGGTTTCCCTCCCCTCCCCCCCCAGAACTTCATCTATTGCTAGGATTCCTCCAATGCCAGCATCCAATAAGCAGATATATTCCTTAGTTTATATACAGTATCCATACACTCATCTGCCAAACACTAAAGAAATAACAAACTGATACTACTAAAAATAAATAAATAAATAAAAATTGAATTTTAAGTGAATTTTAAGATGAGTTCCATAGGTCAGGCTATAGCACTGAAGAACAGCAGGTTTTCTTCTTGGGTCCCCTAACCAGTAAGGTTAACTGTGCTCAGGAACATCACAAAGTTAATTTGCTCAAGCCCAGGAAGGGAAGAAAGATGATTGCCACTACAGTAAGTGATAGATTCTGAGGCAATGTTTCTTCATCTCTTGAACCAGTGAAGATTTCCTGTGCCATCTGAGGTTGGGAATTGAGTAATGAATGAGGGCAGTAGGAAAGCACATTAAAAAATATTTACTGCACTGTACCCTCAGTTGACAAAGACAGCTGGCACCCACTGTTCATTCTTTTTACTTCTTCAGCGCAATAAAAAACTTTAACTAGAGATAATATTCACATCTATTTGTGTGTGCACTGGTAGTTATAGGAAAAAAATAAAAATTTATTGAAAAATGATATTTACTTACAAATAGAACAGTTGATTTCAAATCAATGTGTAAACTGCCATTTTTACATTTTGAAAGACATGCACTGGATTAGGCTCCACACAGTTTTACTGCCTGCTCAGCTTCTGGGAATACAAAGACCCAGAAAAATTAAAGTTCAAATAGTGAAAAAGTTGATATAGTAAATATCTGCATAAGAGCAGCAGAAATAAGCATTTTATTCAGAAGTTCACAACAGTGACACGTTAGTAATCTAAAGTTACAAGTAAAATTTATAATATAGAACTAACCCCTCTTTTATACAACCATAGTGCGGTTTTTAGTGTCAGCTGCAGTGGTAACAGCTCCGATGGTCATAGGAATCCTAGGAGCATCAGAGCTGTTACTGCTGCAGCCGGCACAAAAAAAAAAAAAACCAAAAAACACGCTATGGGTTTTTTTTTAAAAAAAGGGGGGGGGGGGTAAATTTTGTAGTTACAACACACACCAACTCCTGATTTCATTTCAGATTTCAGGATTTTAGAGTTTATACATCCATAGCAAAATAACATGCTCTTTTGCCTCCCATGTTGAATCCCATCATTACTTCTCTGCCCCTTCCCCAAAGCTGGAGAATTACTTTCTAGCCACTCTGGTGAGCTATACCCAACCAATTTCTCTATTTTCTTCCAACTTCTAAACTAAACTAAACTAAACCTTAGGTTTGTATACCGCACCATCTCCGCAAGCGCAGAGCTCGGCACGGTTTACAGAGGTTGAGAGGAAAGGAACTACAAAGATGGATATAGGAGAGGGACTGAGAAGATAGATTTTTGAAAAGAGCCAAGTTTTCAGGTGTTTACGGAAGGATTGGAAGGAGCTAGCATTTCTGAGCGGGGATGAGAGGTTGTTCCAGAGTTCTGTGGTTCTAAAGGGGAGGGATGTTCCAAGTTTTCTTGCGCGGGATATACCTTTTGTAGATGGGAAAGATAGTTTCAGTTTTTGGGAGGATCTAGAGGAGAGTGGGTTAGAGGAATTCCAAAGGAGTGGGATAACGGGGGGAAGGATGCCATGTAGAATCTTGAAGGCTAAGCAGGCACATTTATAGAGGACTCTGGAGTATACTGGGAGCCAGTGAAGCTTGGAGAGGAGTGGGGAGACGTGATCAAACTTGCCTTTTGTGAAAATAAGCTTGGCCGCGGCGTTCTGAATTAGCTGAAATCTGTGGAGGTTTTTCTTAGTTAGGCTTATATAGATGGAGTTGCAGTAGTCCAGTCTAGAGAGGATGGTGGATTGAACGAGGATGGCGAAATGAGAATGATGAAAGCAGGATCTTACTTTCCTCAACATATGGAGGCTAAAGAAGCATTTTTTTACCAGGGAGTTGAGGTGATCATTGAAGGAGAGAGAGGAATCTAAGATGATGCCTAGGACTTTGCTTGAAAACTCAAGCTGGAGAGTGGGGCCGGAAGGTAGTGGGATGGAGGTGGGTAAATAATCTGAAATAGGGCCAAGCCAAAGTAGTTTTGTTTTGGACTCATTTAGTTTCATTTGTACAGATTGGGCCCAGGATTGGAGGTTCGTAATACATGAGGATATGTTTTCAGTGAGGTTAGAGAGGTTCGAGTCGGTCTAGAGGAGGATGAGGATGTCGTCAGCGTAGGAGTAGAGAGTTTCTAGGGGGGATAGATGAAGGAGTTTCAGAGAGGACACGTAGATGTTGAAAAGGATAGGGGAGAGGGGTGAGCCTTGCGGGACTCCACATTTCGGCTTCCAGGGGGGGGATGAGGTACCGTTTGTGTTAACGGTGTAGGAGCGGAAGCGTAGGAATTTCGAGAACCAATCTAGGACAGTGGAGCTTATGCCTATTTCGGAGAGTTGGAAGAAGTCACAGTGATTTGCTGTAAGCTGAACCCCATCACACCTTCCTTTCTCCCCTTTCCCATATTGCTATGTCTGGCTTTACCACTCCTGCATATAAGACTCTAAAACTTAGGCCCCAATGCTCCAGTGCTGGGAGCGACAGCAGCAACAAAGGCAGAAGTCATACCTTTCAGTCTGTATGGAACCACAATAACAGAAAGAGGCAGCAAGTATCTGTGTTTCTGTTTTGGGTGAAAAAGTCCTGGCAATACTAGCAGCAGAACTGAGCATGATCTGGGTAGCAATCTGCACCCCCATCCCCCCCCCCAAGCAAATCACTGTGACTTCAGGCTAGGTTCATTCTTCTTTTTATCAGGAGTTCCTAATCTTTTCTGGTTCATGCACACCTTTAACTGATCATTGATTATTGAAAACATATCTCTTTAAGACATAATTTTATTTGCTGAAACTGTTTATGGAATTTATGTATGTAAATCAGGGAGGATTGCTTCCTTCTATTTAACTTTATTGAAATCTGCACTAATGTCTTTTGACAATATAGCAAAATATCAATTTTTATATTGTATTGCATCAATGAAACCTCTGCACCCTTTTCCCAAACCACACCCACTAGCGACTACTGATAGCTACATATGTTTACTGTCAGCAGCTAACATGTCACTAAAATAACAGGAGGACACAATTACTAATAAGTGTCCCAATACGTGCCTTTATTCTGTCTAGAAAATGTCAATAAATTGCCTCAGATTTTGAGACACATCTCAGCAGCCCATTTGACTCTTCCCAAAATCCCCATGAATTCATGCCCGATAAAGAACCGCTGAATGTTTTACAAAGGTGCTTCTGAATAAGAACATAAGAATATCCTTACTGGATCAGACCAGTGGTCTATCTGACCCAGTGTGCCGTCATCATGGAGGCCAATCGAGGTCACAAGTATCTGGCAAAACCCCAAATAGTAACAGCATTCCATGCCATCGATCCAAGGCAAGCAGTGGCTTCTCCCATGTCTGCCTCAAATGTTTAATTTTCCTAAACACTACAACATTTTATTTCCAAACGTACATAATTATTTTTCATCATACAGTATTTGATGATACGACTGCAAAACACTACAGACAAATAAGTCCAGTAAAAGAAATGACAAACAAACCTACCAACTCTAGTTCTGAACAAAACTGCAGTCAAACTGTTTTAGATTGCTGCACAACCTGGAAGTCACCAGAAAAAGCCCCTGCAGCATATTGTAAACAAGATCCTCAAACTCACTGAACCAAAACATGAAACTATCAAACACACCCAGAAATTAATAATCCATACAACACCCTATTATCATCAGGTGTCTTGCATTCTCAGGATCTTTCAAATATGGAAGCACTACTGTTTTATGAAGAATTACACTGTTCCCAGAGGCCCTTTATTAGCATTAAGGCTTGTTACATTATATTTAACAAGCCACATCTTCCCTTCTACTACCAAAATAACAGAAAGTAGATAATTAAAGCCAGAATTAACCAAGGTTAGCTTAATCTTTGGAGGCCAGCAAATGCAGCAGTAGTGAAAGCATAGTAAAAGGTCCTGACAACCAAACAACTCAAAGAACTATCCTTCAGGAAGAATGGGTAATTTTCAAGTAATCCATTTACCTTATAAATAGTTTATAAGTTTAATATTTAAAAAATATGTCCAAATATGCATTTTTATAGGATTGTTCTGGGATGGATGAAGTTGAGATGTTCATGATCAGGGGATAATGAAATACAGTTTTGGTTGGCGAGGCCAAACATACCATCTGGCCCTGCCCTGACTTCTTTTAGTTATGCTGTGTTGGACAAAATATTGGTCAGGTCAAAACCCCAGTGGTCCATCCCATTCAGCTGTCTCTACAAGTTAATTGATAAGGGGCTTTTACCGGCTGAATTTATCAATATTTTTTTTTCCTGCAGAAGCTGCATCCTGAGATTGGGCATGCCTATACTGGAATAAATGATTCAGCTTCGCAGGAAGCTTTGCAACCAGGGATCCAAGAGAAATTGCCCCTTGAAAATTAGATTGTGTTACTGAGCTCTGTAGTCACGGAGGGAAGTTATCATAGTTTAAGACACTGGTTCTTGTCGATATAGCAACCTCCCTTCGTGAAGAGAGCTCAGCAACACCGAATAATTTGGGATTTTGGCAACTTGCTTGCTCTTCCCCAGTATTTTCTCCTGTATCACTATTCGACTCTTTCCTCCGACTATAGGCCATTCCCATCATCCCAACAAGAGCAGCATCGCCCATCTCTCCCGAGAAGGGGGGGGGGGGATCCAGGACAGAACCTGATCACTTCGGGTGACAAACAAGTAACCTCTGATTTTAGGAGCCAATACCCTCATAGCTCCCCCCGGGCATTGCGGAGTACTATTCCTGCTCCTCCCCTGTCAAGTTTTGCTGTAGTAGCGCAGCGCTCCGTGTTGTGAAATGCATTTCAACACTTCCCCTTCTCGTTTACAACCACAGGTGCGGGGGTCCCCCCCCCCAAGCACCCACCTGCTCCACGGCCACCCCGGAAGTGCTCCTCACTCAGGCTTTCTCTGGACTGGAGGCAGAGCTTCTGGAAGAGGAGAGCTTCAGCACCAAAGTACTACCATGAAAGGAAAAGGTGATTTCTCCTCCTCACCCGTCCTCCCCAGCTGGACGTCCCTTCGTCTCCAGCTGGACCTGCTTCCTACCTCCTCCGGCTGCTTACGTCACTGCTGACCGGACCCGGGTAGAACGCTCGCTCCAGACAGCCTTCACCCTCCTCTGCCTTTGCCTGCAGTTTGGCCCGGGAACGCGCACTGAGAGGAAAAGTGCAGGCGCGAGCAACGAATGGTTTGCTTTCCTACGCCTGCCTCCCTCCCTCCCTCCCTCCGACCGGCTCGAGCTCGGCCCTGTCACGTGAGGTCACGCGGTGCGGGGAGGAGGTTATTGAAGCTGGCTGGTGAGAAGAAAGCAGTAGTTTGCGGCTGGCTTTGAGGTCCGGTTGAGGAAGTCGACTGGCCAAAAGCTTCTTATGATTTTAAAAAAAGATACCCGTAAAAACGATTTTCTTCTAATATGAGGCGCGACTAATCTGTTCTGAGTGCGCAAAATCCGGCTTTGCGAGGCTGCAGTACTTGAGCGTTTTAATAGGGATTATTTTGCTTTTTAAAAAATTATATATTTATTCAGTTTTCAAATATATAACACCATGTTTATAGAATCCAGAGCAAAAATAGAAAAAAAAAGGAAATACAAATAACAATATAATAAAAACAAATGTGTTTTCTTCGTCCACAACTAAAGGCAATACGATTGAAGAAATAAAGGAAATCATAAATCGAAATAGACTTAATAATAAGTTAAAAAGATCACCTTCAAACACCCTCACCAGCCAGTCAAAAAGTGAACATATGAGATTAAAGTACAAATAACCTTAGCTTCCTCCTTAGCTCTTGGAAAGTCTAGCTGTTTAGGGTTAAAAATTTGATATTGTTTACCCTGGTAAACTAAGAGCTATGTCCTGCGCCCTTATTGGAAGAGCAAGGAAGGCCTTGCATCGCTTTTGTGTTTCTCTGGCTAAAAAAATCAACGATTCTAAATATCTAAAGGAAAATCTCAAAACTATTGTGATCAAGTTCAAAAACAAAAGACACTAGCAGCTTAGTTCTCCGTTGAACGACTTCTAATGAAGATTCCAAAAATGATGTAAGATTCATAAGAGTAGTAGATCTCTTCATGCCCTCAGTATACAGGGCTGTCATCACAGGTGGTAATGAATCTGCCAACATCTTTAGAACTTCAATCAAATACATTTTAAATATATCTATAGCTGATACAAGAGGAAAGTTGAGAAGTCTGAAATTATGCCTGTGAGATTGATTTGCCAAATACAGTACTCCAAATGCCAATGGTTGTAGTTCTTATCTTTAATGGCAGCTACTTCCAAACATTCCACAGACTGCATTTTAGCTTCAATTAAAAAAAAAAAAAAAGCTGATCAGTTATCTGAGCTTGAACAAGAGCAGCATCAGAAATAGTCACTAAGGGGCCCGTAATCAAAAAGTGTCCAAAAAGCATCCTAAATCAGCACTTGGACATCCTAAAAGCCAGGACGTCCAAGTGCCAATAATCAAAACCGTCTTTTTGTACGTTTAGCAAGGTGTTCAAGCCTCTACGTTCAGAACACGAGATGTGAGTGGTGGAGGTGTGTTATGGGCGGGCTTTGAGCAGTCTCAATGGTGGGTTAGACATGGACGTCTTTCAGCAATAATCAAACATGTTGCAAGACATCCTGGTTTAGAAGGGTTTGAGTTCCACAAAGGTGCCCAAACTGACCAGATGACCACTGCATGCATCTAGGAAAAACACTCCCATACTCCCCCTGTGCTGATGGACCCCCTCCCACTCACAAAGGTCAGAATACAAATGTACATACCTGTCTCCAGAACATCAGCACCTGGTATAGGAAAGCTTAGTAGAGCTGCACACAGGTGTCTAGTGAACCATAGAAAGGTTTAGCAAGTCCCATATGCCACTCTAACCACTACATTCATGGGAGCTAGTCAGGAAGCTGCTCAGAGCCAAAATGTGCTCCTGCTCGGTGCCGCTTAGCGGCTAAAGAACGCAGGAGTCGCAGCAGCCACCGAGGACTGGGTTAGTTTTAATCTTCTTGTAAATTCACACTTTATTCTGGGACTAGTGGGTTATTTCCATCTACTCACCAGGACTTTGTAGAAAGACTCAAACTTCAGAGACTTAAACTCCTCCCCCCGTTACCTCATCACTGTCCCTGTAAGCATCAGTTAGTCTTAGAGAGAGGGGATTGGGGAAACTCCCCAGCAAGTTCAATTCTGCTCATATCCACAAATGCAACAATGAATAACGAGAGAACAGGTCATTAAACATTAGAAACCTGACTGGCAAAACGGTGTTATAAGGCGACACAGCCTGTGCTGTCAGAAGGGGGCGCCTGAACTAGAGACTCCCCCCCAAAAAACTAAGTGCTAAACCCATTCTGATGGCTGGTAAGAAAACAGAAATCCATCTTACCATTACTTGGAAAGGCAGACAATCAACGAATCAGCAAGGTATAGGGTAGGTTCCCGGAATAAAGTGTGGATTTACAAGAAAGAAGATTAGCAAAGTTAAGAACCTAATCTTTTGTTCTTGTACAATCCCACTTTATTCCAGGACTAGTGGGTCATAACACAGCCAGGGTGTACCAAGCCGGGGGGGGGAGAAGGAGGGGGAGGGAAGGAGGACTGCCCCGGGTGCACACCCCAAGGGGGTGCACAGCTGGCCACCCACCGGGGAATAGGCTGCCGCCGGGGAAAGGCTGCCACTGCCGCCATCGAGAACAGGCCAGCGCCAAGTTCTCCCTCCCTGCTTTTCTTCCCCGCGGGGCCGACCAACTCTCGCCACCCGAAGTCAATTCTGACATTGGAGAGGACGTTCTGGGCCAGCCAATCAATGGCGGCAGTGGCAGCCTTTCCCTGGCGGCGGTGGCAGCAGCATGTTTCCCAATGGCGATGGCATGGGGGAGGGCAGGGAGAAAGAAAAAAAGAAAGGGGGGGGACAGGGAGCCAGAAAAAAAGAAAGGGGGCAGGGTGAAACAAAGAAAGAAAGAAAAGAAATGGGGCACGGAGAGTGAGAGAAAGACAGACATACAGAAAGAAAGGGGGCATGGAGAGAGAAAGAAATGGGGCACGGAGAGAGAGAAAGACAGACATAGAGAAAGAAAGGGGGCATGGAGAGAGAAAGAAAGAAGGGGCAGGGTGAAACAAAGAAAGAAAGAAATGGGGCACAGAGAGAGAGAGAAAGACAGACATACAGAAAGAAAGGGGGCATGGAGAGAGAAAGAAGGGGGCAGGGTGAAAGAAATGGGGCATGGAGAGAGAGAAAGACAGACATACAGAAAGAGGGGGCATGGAGAGAGAAGGAAAGAAGGAGGCAGGGTGAAAAAAGAAAAAAAGAAATGGGGCACGAAGAGAGAGAGAGAAAGACAGACATACAGAAAGAAACGGGGCATGGAGAGAGAAAGAAAGAAGGAGGCAGGAAGAAAAAAAGTAAAATTTGGGGGAGGGAATGAGGTCTGGAGGAGAGGAAGCATACAGGAGGCTGAAAGAAGGGAAGAAATATTGGATGCACAGTCAGAAGAATAAAGTGCAACCAGAGATTGATGAAATTACCAAACAAAGGTAGGAAAAATGATTTTATTTTCAATTTAGTGATCATAATGTGTCAGTTTTGAGAATTTATATCTGCTGTCTATATTTTGCACTATGGCCCCCTTTTACTAAACTGCAATAGCAGTTTTTAGCGCAGGGAGCCTATAAGCGTCGAGAGCAGCGTGGAGCATTCAGTACAGCTCCCTGCGCTAAAAACCGCTATCGCGGTTTAGTAAAAAGGGAGGGGGTATATTTGTCTATTTTTGTATAGTTGTTACTGAGGTGACATTGCAAAAAGTCATCTGCCTTGACCTCTTTGAAAACCCGCGGAATATAAATGATAATTAACATTTTCTCTGCGTACAGTGTGCTTTGTGTTTTTAAAATTTTATTGTTGGTAGATCATTTTGACTTGGCCACGAAGGTAAGGATGAGGGAGGGAGGGGAGCTGCTGAAAGACATCTAGTAATCTTCTAGTTGTCATTCTTCCTGGTACTTTAGTTAGATTGTGAGCCTTCGGGACAGTAAGAGAATTTCTAAGTACCTATCTTTCTTATAAATTTAATGCACCTAATATATACTTTGTAACCCGTTCTGAGCTCTTTTGGGAGGACGGGCTAAAAAAATCTAATAAATAAATAATCCTTGTAGGCTTGGCTGTGCAGGGAATTATTTTTGTAAAATCATGTTTTATTATGTGACTGGCATTATTTAGACTTTAATTTCTATGAATGAATAGAATGAAAATGATATAAAATTACTTGCTTGTATGTGCGTGCGCTGAAGGAAAGTGGAGAGAGAGAGTGGGCTGAGGACGCTGAAGGGAAATGGGGAAGAGAGAGTGGGGAGAAGACACTGATTTATAAATTGACAATTGTACAGAAAATTGTTTCTTTTTATACTTTAATATAATAAGTTCAATATAAAACAATTCAAGGCTTGTGTGGATGGAATCAGGTGGTTTGCGGGGATGGGGACCAAGCTTACGGGGATTAGTCCAATAAAATGGTATTTTCTTATTTCTCATTATTTGTTTTATTTTTATTTTTTAATTTGTAAAGTGGTGATTGTTATGTATCAGTTTTTTCAAATTTACATCTACTGTCTTTATATTTTGCACAGTATTAGAGGACATGTATTACTGTTTTGTGGTGTTGTGGTGTTGCATTGTATGCAGAGTCTGGTTTCTTGGCGGTTCAGTTTAACTTTTGTCTACATATTTCTATTTTTAGTTTGTGATTATTCCATATTGGGCGAGGGTGTATCTGTCTATGTGTATGAAAGGGACATGGCTTTCTGATAACATCGACTGTACAGGATCAATTGACTGTGCAGGATCTGGCTTGTTTAGTTTTACAATGTATTTGCTAGTGTTCTAGTGCTCACTGCAGTGTTTAAGATGCTGCCTTTTCCTAGGTACACTCTTGTTGTGCGATATGTGGATTGTTACTAAAAATCATATTTTTCATATAGATGGGGGCTGTCAAAAAATGATGGGCCCCGGGTGTCACATATGCTAGGTACACCACTGAACAGAGCAGTCCTGGAAAATCAGGGTGGGACTGATGAACCTGCTGCCAAAACAGAGGCACCAAAAGCAGCATCATGGCTTGGCCACAACATTGATCCTGTAAAACTTGGTGAACGTATGCAAGGCAGACCAGGTAGCGGCCCTGCAAATCTTGTCCAGAGAAGCAGCCAACGACTCTGCCCAAGAGGATGAAACACCTCTGGTAGAATGAGCCCACACCGTGAGGGAGGAGGGCTTCTTTCCGGCCACCAAGTAAGCTGCGGAAAAGGTCATATGGATCCATGGTAGCCTTTGAAGTTCTTATCTTGACTCTGTTTTTTCTCTCCAGTCCATCCAGGGCTCTCCGTTCTGCAGCCCAAAATCTCTTTAACATTCCATCCTTAAAGTATATTAACACTTTAAGATCCAATAATTTTTCAGTGACAGCACCTTCCCTTTGGAATTCTATTCCTAATTACATAAGGGAAGAAACTTCCGTAGGCCCTTTTAAAATAAAGCTGAAGACTTTCCTATTCATAGACGCTTTTGATACATAACTATCCTTGAAAAGGCAATATTCTCACTGTTGTTCTTCAGGTCAACCCTCCCCTTATTGTTCTTTCCTTATTTGTTCTTTTCTTTCCTTATTGTAGTTCCTCCCTTTTCTCTCTTGTTTTACTTCTGTTTGTCTGGTGTATGAGTTTTTACCAACCAATCCCTAGTAATGATATGTTTTGGTTTTAATCTTATGTATGCTGATAATGGATTTTATTGTACACCGCTTTGAATTTTGGATTAAGCGGTGTAAGAAATTTTAATAAACCTTGAAACCTTGAACAAGGAAGAGCCATGTCAGAATCTCCAAACTCTCTCTTGTCCCTGCTGCTTGCTAGCTATGAATGGTTTATGGGGGCTACTACAAGTATCATGGTTTCACTGGAACAAACTCTTTGAACTTGGGCCCTCCAGTTTCCATCCTGCTGCTCTAACAATTAGGTTACTCCTCTACCCCTTATACAAACTCTGGTTTCTATTAAAAAGATTATTCTAGACTACAGCATTCAACACAACTTCCATATCATGTTGAAGCTCCTAGGAGAACTATGGTGAGCCTTGTGGGAATATGGTTTATCCTTTCAATGATAGGGTTAAAATTGCTGAACACTTCTTATGACATTTGGCACTTGGCTCTACTCTACTGTTGCTCAGTTCTGTTTTTCAGGTTTTTGTCCCGCTTATAGCTTTCCCTTTAAGAAGAGTTATCAGATTCACTCTAACTGCATGACAACTTGTCCAAATTCCACAGGATAGTAGAAGTGGCTCTGAGAAAAGCACATTACCCCATGTAGCTTCATGTATAATCCACAGGCATTACAGACTAGGCGTTGTGAATCAATGAATAAAAAATGATCCACGAGATAATCAGGTGCTAAACCATGTATGACTTTATAGCATATACAACCAAACTTAAATCTGACTCTGGCCTCGACCAGTAACAAGTGTACGCTGTGGTAATAAGGTGTGACATGATCTGATTTTTTCAGATTGAAAATTAATTGGACTGCCATGTTGAGAATAGCTGCCTGCTGTCCCTGGATAACACCTGTTACGGTAAGTAACTGTGCTTTATGCCATTGAAAAAAGTAATCTTTTGACTTTACCCTTACACCACTCCAAATGGTCTCCTATTGATATATTTTTACAGAAATACTACATCAAATTACAACTATGTTGATGCTAACTAAGTAGCCCCCCTTTTATCAAGCTGCGCTAGAGGTTTTTAGTACCGGCCAGCAAGTTAAGTGCTTCAACATGCATAGGAATTCTATGAGCATTGGAGCATTTACTGTGCCGGGTCATGCTTGAAACCTCTAGCACAGCTTGATAAAAGGGGGAGTATATAATACCTTAGGACTTCCTTATTGAAATTTTGAAATATTCCTGCCATTCAACATGTAACACTTTATACAATTTTATACCATGCTGAACGGTTATCTTTTACTATATTAATTTGTACCTTTAAAAACATTTCAATCAAAGGCTTGAACTGGAAAATATTTAAAGTTTAAAAAATTGTGTTAAATCTTATGGCAAGAATCCTCAAAATTCTAATCTCAGTTTATATTCGAGTCAACCTTTTTCCCTCCTTTTTGTGGGGAGGTCACCATGGTGTATATTCCAATGGCTTATATTTTAGTATATATAGTAAGTACAGCAGCTATTTCTCAGTGCTTTTATTCTTGCTAAAAATATTCCCCCTCCTTTCTAAAGATCATAATTTGAATTGAGTCTGCAGGGGCACAATGGAACCCCTATTTTGTTTAGGCCAGAAAAAAATTGAAATATGCTCTCAGTCTGACTGCATGGATAAATTCAGATGTGTACTGCTGTGGTGCCACCATTTCAACTTTGAGACTGTCTCCCCTATCCTATACTGTAGAGTCATGTAAAGTGACACTTCAGGCATGCCAGTACTCAGATGCCTCTTCCTTATAATTAAGGCTTCTATTCTTAGGTGTTTACAAATTTCTAATGTATGAGGTGTTTATTTTCTAGCTAATTAATGTTAATGGTGTCTTATAAACTGCTATATCTCCTAATGCATTCAAAGCGGTTTACAAAAGAGTTACAAAAAATATTTTTCTGGAGCCGTACAAATGCTGCAGCAAGACAGAGGTGGGAGCTGGCAAGACAGTAAACACCCGGGGGCAGCAGAGGAAAACACTGCATCACCCTCGATCGGGGCCACACAAAATACTTCACGGGGCTGCAGGTTGGACACCCCTGCTGTAGATATTAATGCTAAGCATCATGGATGAAGAATAGCCCATTTCTCAAAGAAGTAGGTGTCAGCCTAGAGGCCTATGGGAAATTATATCAATCTGACTCTGTCATGGGAAGGCAGATAGACCCTTAGTGCAGGGAAACTGTTTCAAGTATCCCTGATATGTTTTAAGTTTCCCTGATTGAATCATGACTAGCTAAAAGGTGTTAATGTCTGATTAAGAGGGTGCTTAGGTCCAAGTGCAAAGATCAAGAAACAAAGAAGCCAGAGACCTAATCCCATCACCATGCTTGCAGGTATTACACCCTCCTTTGTCAATTAAATTAACCATTGTTTCAAACAGTTTGCAAGTTCTAAACAGAAAGATACTGGGAGATACAATATTTTCTCTAGTCAGAATAAGATTCCAAGGTATAAAAGCCTGCTCTCTGCTCTATCAATCTATCTCTTTTTCTATGGAGCTATCAATCTCTCTTTTTCTATCAAGCTATCAGGAGAGGGGTCTTGGCCCTCTATCTCTCTTTCTATCTAGCTATCTCTTGGCTCTTTGCTTGGCACTCTGGTTCTGTCTTGGCTCTCCCTCTCTCTGTCTATCCTTCCCTTTATCTATGGAACACGAAGCTTAGACCATCCCCCTTTTCTCTCTCTCTGGCTCTTCCTAGAACTGCAAGCTTCTATGTCCCTCTTTGCCTCTGAACTCTGTAAGGCAGGGAAACTGCTATGCTCTCTATTTAATTGTAATGCTTAATTGTAATGATTATAAATATTGCTTTTCTGTAAGACTATTTCTATAATATATTCTTTATATAATCACCCCTGGCTGTGCTTCTTATTTGATTCTATCCCTAATGAAACTTCTGTGAAGGTATTGAACTCGGGACCGCGGATTGTAAGGCCGTGTCAAACATAACCCCTCCAACCTAACATTGTGGGGGTGCGACCATCCTTACATTTTATTATCCTTACATTTTGGGGGCTTTGTCTCGGTCCTTCCTGATGATTTCATTTAGGTAAGTAGAATTCAAGTTGTTTTTTTTTTCCTCCTTTTATGCACTGTGCAATAGGATTATGTATAGACAGAGTGATATAGAAATCAAAAGTGAGGTGGCGGTTGCGACGGTTGGCGGCGATGCCTTACTACCAGAGCTGGGAAGAGTTCACGCGGGCGGCCGAGAAGCTCTACCAGGCCGACCCCATGAAGGTACGTGTCGTGCTGAAATACAGACATACTGATGGCAATCTATGTATGAAAGTAACAGATGATGCAGTTTGTTTGCTGTATCGGACAGACCAGGCTCAAGATGTAAAGAAGATAGAAAAATTCCAGAGTCAGCTCATGCGACTTATGGTTGCCAGGGAGCCCCGCAGTGTTGCAATGGAAATGGACTGAACAGCTGCTCCAAGAGGAATTCTCCAGCACTCGCTTCACTGCATTGGACTGGAATGTTGGGTCTTAAGGGGCTTCTGAGCCACATCGAGGGTTAGGAATTATACTTTCCACTGAAAGCCTCTTATTTATTGTTTTGGAATTCGAGAGAAGAATAACTTTTTGTGGTGTGGACAATCTTTTGCAGATACAAATTGAGCAAAACAGCCCCTTATGCAACTTTTCTCCTTGCTTAAATGTCTTGCTTTGATCGTGTAGGACTGCTTGTCCTGCAAGTGGGGAGTTTTCCCTTACTCTTGTTTCCTATTACATCTCTTTTTCTGCTTGAACTGTTCTGCACTTCTGTTGTGGCATGAAAGGTCAAAGTTTGGCTCTCCAGTCTCTCGCTCAGGTGTGAGCCAGTCTTGTACTCCGATATTGCTCAGACGCTTTCCTGTAAGAAACGGCCACTGAAAGGGACAGAGGAAGTTCAATTTGCTTTCTCTGTGAAAATGTGAACACCAGTACCTCTAAAGTAATTTTGCAGTTTCATAGTTTTCTATCCATTTTTTGTTAGAAAATTACTTTTTTGTGGCTGAGTTTTAGGGACTGAAAAGGCAGCAAAGGGAAGTGCTGAGCAAGAATTGTATACATGTGCGAAATGTAAAATACATACCAGCATTGTGTATCCTGGCCAAAAGTCTGCTGCTTTTAAAAAATAAACATTTCCCACAAGGAAAAAAAAAAAAAAAAAAAAAGTCCTTGGAAAACCCTTAGATTGATTATACATTAGACTGGATGACACACTGCTGAAAAGTTCCAGTAATATTGTGGGGTTTTATACTTGGTGAGATTTTATATATCAATTGACTTTCTATTTTTGATTGATAGACAGAGAGAGATAGAAATCAAAAGTCCTTTTGGAACCCTTAAATTGTTTTAGACTGGATGACACAATTGTGAAAAGTTTCAGTAATATTTTGGGTTTTATATTTGGTGAGATTTTACTATCAAAAGTCTTTGTAGTCTACCTGTGCCAGTTTGCATTGTATGATTTGCTATTATATGCTTGCTAGGGTGTTGCATGTAAGAATATTTGAGCTGCTCTGAAGAAAAGCAGGGTTCAAAGTGAAAACAGTCACTCAATTAAGACACGCCACATCTGTATAACTTTTACTTTGCTTACCTTGTGCTTTTAATTCTATTTCTTGTCAGTCTCTGCCCTGGTGAAAGGCCCAGTACACACTGGACTGGAACTGGCAGCTGACACCTCTGCTCTTCTAACAGACTTCTTATATTTTTTCCTGCTAAACTTCTGCCTGTAAATTTCAGGTAGTAACCAGTGTGGGCAAGTGTGGGCATAAGTGTATTATTTTATGCCAATGACTCTTGCCTAACAGTCTTTACCTCGCTTTTCTACCTATTAACTAAAGTCTCCCTCCTTCATAAGTGGGAGCATTTCAATCTCAAAGGCTACACACAGACAGGGACATTTAGAAGCCCATTCTCTCTGCCCACGAACCAAGGCAGACTTCTGCAGCCTCAAATATGAACCCTTTTGATTTTCAAGAACTCACAGATATTGTACACAAATATTTTGATAAGAAAGGGGGTCCATATGAGGGTAATTTTCCAGAACACACATGGCACGATATTCAGAAACAAATGGTTTCTCATTCTCAGGAGTTTAGAAAGAAAACAGATAAAAGAAAATGCCTTTTCATTCAAGGCCTCTGTAGAGGACTTATTAGCCTAAGACAAGATAATACTGACTTGAACACTCAGTGCCATCAGCTGTCCAAAGACTTAGATGAGGCACAAATTAATATATCCATGCTAAGAACCCAAATTGTTCAGGCCACAAATTCCTTTTTAACTGTAAATGAACAATTAGAAGAGGCCAAGGCAGAATTAAAGTATTTAAAGTCAAAATGTGCCTCACAGGGACAGGCTAATGCTGTCTCCTTACAGATTCTGCCGTCTGCACCTGTGCCACCATCACCATATAATCCATGTAGTCAGAAAATCGTTTTTGTAGCAGGTCAGAGAAAGGGTAAACTAGCTACAGATGTAGAACAGGAAGAAGAACCGACAAACGAAAGTGAGGAAAATTCATTACCAGGCCAGAGCAATGCCAATAGTACCCCTATAAGTGACACAGCTCCAGTAACTGTAGTGCTTCAGGGACATATGAAAGATAGTGACATTGAAAGAATAGTGGAGAAAGTGGGCCCTATGCCTTTTAACATAAATGAATGGTGCAAATGGGCTACTGACATACTGATTCACTGGGGTCTAGGGAAATACAAAAGGAACAATGCAGATTTTGATAAGCTTATGCACCTAGCCCTGGGTCCACATTATTATAAATTTGGATCTCTTGTTCATCCATACCAATTTGTAAAGATGGGCATCGAAAAACTCTTTCGCTGCACCTCTTTGCAAGTACTTAGAACTCTTTCACCCCTGCCAAGTGATACACTAGAGCAGTTTGCATATAGAGTGTGGGTAATCAACGCGGTACTTAACGAACATGAACATTGGCCCATTTCCTCAGATTATGGCCAGAGAGAACATAAAGAATTCCTATTAGAATTATTATCTCCCGAGATTACTAAACACCTTCTGTTGTTCTCGGAGGACCCTAAAACTACACCTTTTGACACTTTACTGCTCAGGATTGGGTCTGTGTGGAAGACCCTGCCAGCTCAAATTATTTCAGTTTCAGAAGCTAGAAGGTGGCGTGCTGAGGGAGCACCCCAATACAAGAAAACACCACACACAGGAAATAGAGGGCATGTCAGAGGTAGTTACAGAAATTCCTCCACTTACATTCCCTTCCATGAACTCAGAGACCAAAAGGAAAAATTAGAAAAAGAGAAAAGGAAATGGGAACAGGATCGTCACACAATGCAGATAGAATTGGACAGGGTAAAAAGTGATTTGACAGCCAGGAAAAACACTGTTAGTGCATAGGGATGTCCTGACTCTCTGTGTCCGAATGCCAAGGTGACTCATGCCTTTACAGCCCAGCCAGACTCCTTTCGCTTACCTGTGGACTCACTTTTGGAGACGCAGGATGAGGGAAAGAAGTCAGACTCAGAATTCAGCTTGAGGTATGTGGCACCTTTGATTTTGGACACTTGCAGCCGCCCCAATGTTAATACTACCATAGAGGGTCAGGATAAATTCACTTTGATTGATACAGGGGCTGGAATCAGTTTTACAAGCAGAGCGCCTCCTACTGGAGATCAGAAAAATGTAGAAATGTATGAGATTCAGGGTACAAATGACACAGCTTCTAAATGTGTTGCTATCCCTGTGAAATGGGGCATCCCGGTTCAAAATTAACAGAGCCAGGACATTTTAGAAATTACTGCCCCCACTATAGTGAGTACAGACAAAGAAATACTGGGAATTGATGTCCTCAACCAGTTAGACCTGGTTGTCGATATGGCTAACCTTACATTGTGGCAAGGTACAGGAAGCCCAAATGCTTCTAAAACTTTAGTTCATGAGGTCATTCCCATGCAATTAGCTACTCAGTGCACTAAGGCAGCTCAGCTACATGACCTTAGTGGAATTCCCTCAGAGGTGGCAGATATTCCAGTTTGGGCACAAGACAAACTAGATTGTGGGAGAATGCAAACTGAAATTCTGTTAGAGGGTGATGACCCCCCACCACAAAAGCAATATCCAGTACCTCATCAAGCCATAGAACAAGTAACTCAGATTGTACAGGTACTAGAGGAGAGGGGTCTGATCAGACCTATCTCTTCCACCTGCAATTCTCCAGTATGGCCAGTGGTCAAACCAGGGGGCTCATTCAGGCTTACTATAGACTTCCGGGTCCTAAATCAGGTCTCCAAATCTGTAGCACCGGTGGTTGCCTCTTACCCTGAAATGATTTCTAAATTGAACCCCAAATGCAAATTTTCCTCTGTCTTGGACATTTCTAATGGCTTTTGGAGTCTTCCCTTAGCCACTGAATGCCAGTACAAAACAGCATTTCAATGGCTGAATAAACAATATGCATGGACAGTTCTACCCCAGGGATATAAAAATTCACCAGCAATTTTTCATAAATATATGTACAATGTCCTGGCACGCATATCATGCCGAGAAAATGTGATACAATATGTTGATGACATTTTGATTCAGTCTGAGAATGAGTCTGCACACTGGGTACATGTAAGGGAGGTTCTAACAGCTCTCTTAGAAGCTGGCCTTAAAGTTAATCCTACCAAGGCTCAGCTATGCAAATCACAGGTCTCCTTTCTGGGAGTATCCATTGGCCAGGATGGTAAGTCTGTGGATTCTCAGAGGGTAGAACTGATACAGAACTTGCCACTTCCTACAGATCAGAAATCACTCCAGTCATTTCTAGGGCTCACAGGATTCTGCCGTGAATTCATGCATAATTATGCTGAGGTAGCAGCCCCACTCTACTCCCTGCTGAAAAGTAAAGACTATGTGTGGGAAGAGGAGCATACAGATGCTGTCACCAAGCTTAAGCACATTTTAACCTCAGCTCCTGTCCTTGCCAACCCAGATCACGCACAAAATTTTTTCCTTTATCCTGTTGTTGGGGAGAATAGTGTAGGTGCAGCATTAACACAGCGCCTAGGTGCAATGGATCGTCCAATTGCTTTCTTTTCCAGAATTCTCACTTCTCCAGAACTCAAAATGGGACTCTGTGAAAAGCATACACTGGCTGCATATGCTGCCATGCAGAAATTTACCTACATCATTGGGGCTCAAACTACATACATATGTAGCCACCATAACCCACTTAAATTCATTGTGGAGGGGAAGTGGACCCTGATGTTGCAGTGGACCCTGATGTTGCAGGCACAGAATGTAAAGTTTGAACTTCTGAAACAGCCTAATGTTCAGGTTGCAGGAATCCTACTGGAGGGGCAACCACATGAGTGTCAGTCCTCCCCCAGTTCCCCTAATCACATGATCTTTAAAGAACTAGTAGTGGACAAAATATCTCCTTTTCTTCCTACCGTATATATTGATGGCAGTAGCCAGTGTGAGGGAGGCAGGCGATTAGCAGGTTTTGCAATGTTACAACTAGACCCTGCTAACCAAGTGATTCTGCAGAGACAGTATTCATGTGGTTCTGCTTCGGCACAGTACTGTGAACTGGCTGCTTTTGTAGCATGTCTGCAGCAATACCATGAATCCCATTCAGAAATACAGATCATTTTAGACTCTGATTATGTTTGTAGAAGTGCTGTTGCATTGTTGCCGTGGTGGCTAGCTAATAACTTTAAATCAACTGACGGTTCACCTGTAAAACATTCATCATTGTGGGCTATGGCACAGGAATTGAGTGAGAAGTTTCAGAGAGTACACTTAATTAAAGTGAAAGCTCACAGAAAGAAAGGTCCTTTGGTAAAGAGCAACACAATAGCTGACTCGCTAGCCAAAGAAGCATGTCATGTAGGCCCTGTATGGCCCTGGTATGAACAGACTCGTATGGTAGCCATTGCTACCCGTTCCACAGATTACGATCATGTGGTACCTCCGGACTATTTCATAGCCCTGCAGAAAAATGACCCTGAACTCTCCAATCTGAGGAAGTTAATACAAGATACCTCTGATAACATATACCAGCACACACCCTTTATCACACTCACTATACAGAAAGACATTCTATGTGTCAAAAGAGAGGCAGGCTTTGTTATAGCTATCCCCAGAGCTTGAGGTAAAGACTGGATGCATTGGGTTCACGGTGCAGGTCCCATGGGACACCCCAAAGAGGATGAAATGCTGTCTATCTTGGATATGTTGGTATGGTGGCCAGAAATGAAACATGACATACAGGATCATGTTTCCTCCTGTCTCATCTGTGCCTCCTTTGGGAGACAGCCCAAAAAGAAAAGGGGACAGTTGATGAGAGCACCGCCACGTGGTCCATTTGAGAGAGTGCAGATAGATCATGTGGGTCCTCTTCCCTTAACTGCTAGGAAAAACAGATTTTTACTGACTGTGGTTGATTCATTTTCACATTGGGTAGAAGCATTCCCAGTACCAGATCAGACAGCCAGGACCACAGCGGAAATTCTAACTATGCAATTTTTTGCAAGATGGGGAATCCCAAAAACCATTGACTCCGACAATGGCCCTGCTTTTGTTTCCCAGCTTATCAAAGAATTGTTTGAGTTCCTAGGCATTGAACAGCAATTACACATCCCATACCACTCCCAGGCAGCAGGACAGGTAGAAAGAATGAATCAGACCATTAAGGCCCATCTCAGCCCTATGCTGAATCTGACTGGAAAAAACTGGGATCAGGTACTCCCTTTGGTCCTTATGCGTATCAGAGCTAATGTTTGTAAGTCCACAGGTTTTGCACCTTATGAAGCCTTAATGGGAAGGCCAATGCCACGGTGGGAAAATCTGTTGTGTCCTTTCCTTCCAGAGGACCAGACAATAATTCTGGCTAATGAGTGGATGAAATCCCTGCAAGAACATCTGAAAGAAATACAGACTACTGTGCTGGCTAACACAGAAAAGTCTAGGAATTATTTGCAGGAAATATATGCAAAAGGTTCTGACTTAAGGCCCCTCAAGGTCGGGAGCAAAGTCATGCTCCTGAACCCCAGACCTAATCTTCCCTTTGGGACAGCAAAATGGGATGGACCACATTTAATAACAGATACCCTAGGCCCAAGCCTTTACCAAATTCTCATGCCTGACAACCAGCAATGCTGGAAACACATCACTCAGTTGAAACCATATGGGTAACGGGTTTATCAGTCTCTGTTTTCAGATTTCACCTGAAGACAGCACGGACAGCTGCTTTGAAGACAGCACGGACAGCTGTATTGCATGAGGAAAAGTCACAAGAGATTGGTAACTATATTATTCACTCCTGCTGCATAGTTGATGAGCCCTATCTATAGAACAGGAGTACAATATTTATGTAAATACGTAGTAGAAATTATTTTGCTTCTTGCATTTTACCAATAGTAAGTACTAGTTAATTTGTTTAAGTTTAGAGTTAGTTTTAGGATGGCACGGTTCCCTTTTACTCTTGTATATGCTCTCCTTTACCCAAGTATCATTACAGGAACTATCATTCGAATATGCACAATCGGTTGGGCAAAATCCACAGATGGGGTATATCGCTATCAAGAAATACCCCCACCTTTTCTTGAAGGAACCAAACTTGTCATATTAAGTTTTTGTTCTGTACAGGACAAGCCAGTGTTCTACTCAGTAAACATCACCCAAGTAAAGTGGGCACCTCCTGTCCCCACTTCTTTAGAAAGAACACAGGAACTAATAGCACCCCCAGAGAAGTACTTTCTAGGGCCCCCTGCCTTGATTCTATATAATATCTCCTGTCAGGATAGCGGTAACTGGAAGATTTCGTATACATGGGTCCAGAGTAACCAACAACACATTACTGAGACATCTTTCTATTTTGATGTATCTTGCTTTCCTACTATTCCCCCTCCTCCCACCTCAGCCCCCCCTGTACTCTACCTTTCTGATATCAATATGTTTCAGGAAGGAAAGCCCTTTCAGGTTAAATATGATGCACCACATGATGTTTTATATGATGTAGAATACCATTTTCTTACTTGGCATTTATTTCCAAAATTGTTTTTAGTTAATCATAGATACCCAAATTGCTCGCATTTTGTTGCTAACCACATACATATGCTGAATACTTGGTTTGACATGCAGTCAGGTACCGCCCAAACCACGCAACGTAGAAATAAACGTGAATTATTGGACACTATTCTAGGTGGCACAGGAACTGCACTAGGTGCTCTTAACACAATTGATCTAGAGGTACTACGCAATAAGATGGGATCCACCTCTCAACATCCTTCTGATGGGTTCACCTCACAGCACATTATTAATGAAGCTTCTTCTAAATTATCCAATGTAATGGTAGACACATTTGCTCTTATTTCACCCATTATAGAACATAAAATTGTGACCTTAGCACATGAGGAATATAGGTTGGGAAAAAATATTTCCTGGGCTATGGCCTGTGATCAAGTACAGATCGAGCTTATTACTGTCCTAAAATAAATTCTAATCACAGCTAACTTAGGCCACTGGCCCCTGTCTCTAGTCCAGATGGCTAGTACCAAAGTACCTGATTTTGCTATAGCGCACCTTGATTGGTGGACAGTGAGTGTTCCAATCTGTACACCACAAGGATGCTCTATCTGTACTTTGATCCCATGATCAGGACATCACACAGTTATTTATCCTGTAGTTAATATTGGTGTGCAGCTTGATAATATGCTTTTATATCCTTTGGATCACATCACATGGGTACTACCGCTGGATGACAGCTGGACTTCATTTAAGCCAATGGATCCCTCACTCTGTGTGCAGACACCATTTCATTTCAAGTGTGAACCTCATCAGTTTAAAGAGACTGCCGGTTCCTGCTGGACTGATTCAGCTTCCTGCTCCCTATCCGCAAAGATCTCCTACTCCTCTACTTCTTCACACACGTTGTACTACCTTGGAGCTGGACATTTTTGTTTTCACCTATTCTTTCCACAAAACGTTTCCTGTTCCTTGGATCCCCGGATTCATGACAGCCACCTTCCTAAGAACGCTTTGCTATACAGTTCAACTTATTTACTGAACAATACCTGGTGTAGTCATTCACCTCTGTCCTCCATCACCCTTAATGGGACAACCTACTCCACACCTCTGGTTACTAATGATTCTATGGACATTCCAGACTTTATTTCATATGCTGTACATCCACTACCTCTTGGTATGGGCAACGAGACATTTCAAAAGCTGCTGAACTTTACTGAACTCCATACTTACATTGAACAACTTAAGAAAACCTCCAAAGAAGTGAATCATACTATCACTTTTGAAAATGGACAGATTGCACAAACTGTAGAAAATTTGCTACGAGACGCTCATGTCTCAGTTTGGGAACTTTTCTTTGGGTATTTGCCCACTGCAAATCACGTATTTAATGTTTTAATTCACCCTATCATTATCTTAATTATTGTACAAATTTTGCTATGTATTATTATGATTTTCTTTTGCTGTAAAGTGAAACACATGTACATTTCTTTACAACGCTTATCATACCAAGTTCCTTCTAACTTTTAAGGCTGTTATACATGTATTTCCAGTATCTTCTCTGACACTTTCTAATTTGGTTCTAATTTGGTTTTAATTTGGCAGGGCCTATTGCATTGCCATTACTAGGGTCAGACATAATATTTTCCCATATCCCATACTTACATACTCTCTCTTATGACATCTTGGTACCTTTATACCTGAACCTCCTGAAAAAGCTTCCTGCATCCCTTATGCACCGTTCATTCGCTCAACGACGGGTAAGATATAAGCATACTGGGATCCCCGCCCAGATGATGGCCTATACAACCTAAGACAGAGGTTTGAACTCATAATGGGAATTGTTTATCTTCATAGCTTGGAGATTCTGAAGCACAGGGGACGTGCAACTATAAATGGAGGTAAAAGAAGCATCTGCTAATTGCAGATTGACTGTTTAAAGAAGGGTACCACAAGCTTGCCTTCATTTCAAAGAAAAAAAAAAGTATGGGAGATGTCAGCCTAGAGGCCTATGGGAAATTATATCAATCTGACTCTGGCATGGGAAGGCAGATAGACCCTTAGTGCAGGGAAACTGTTTCAAGTATCCCTGATATGTTTTAAGTTTCCCTGGTTGAATCATGACTAGCTAAAAGGTGTTAATGTCTGATTAAGAGGGTGCTTAGGTCCAAGTGCACAGATCAAGAAACAAAGAAGCCAGAGACCTAATCCCATCACCATGCTTGCAGGTATTACACCCTCCTTTGTCAATTAAATTAACCATTGTTTCAAACAGTTTGCAAGTTCTAAACAGAAAGATACTGGGAGATACAATATTTTCTCTAGTCAGAATAAGATTCCAAGGTATAAAAGCCTGCTCTCTGCTCTATCAATCTATCTCTTTTTCTATGGAGCTATCAATCTCTCTTTTTCTATCAAGCTATCAGGAGAGGGGTCTTGGCCCTCTATCTCTCTTTCTATCTAGCTATCTCTTGGCTCTTTGCTTGGCACTCTGGTTCTGTCTTGGCTCTCCCTCTCTCTGTCTATCCTTCCCTTTATCTATGGAACACGAAGCTTAGACCATCCCCCTTTTCTCTCTCTCTGGCTCTTCCTAGAACTGCAAGCTTCTATGTCCCTCTTTGCCTCTGAACTCTGTAAGGCAGGGAAACTGCTATGCTCTCTATTTAATTGTAATGCTTAATTGTAATGATTATAAATATTGCTTTTCTGTAAGACTATTTCTATAATATATTCTTTATATAATCACCCCTGGCTGTGCTTCTTATTTGATTCTATCCCTAATGAAACTTCTGTGAAGGTATTGAACTCGGGACCGCGGATTGTAAGGCCGTGTCAAACATAACCCCTCCAACCTAACATTGTGGGGGTGCGACCATCCTTACATTTTATTATCCTTACAGTAGGTTTTCAGGAATTTGTGAAATAAACAGTAAGTACCCTGTTTCCCCAAAAATAAGACCTATCCCAAAATAAGCCCTAGTTAAGATCGATGCAGAAGGAAGGCCCCAATGGGGAACACCGAGAAGCAGCCCATTTAGAGCGCAGCCGCCGCTGCTGTTTTTGGAGGCCTTGGAGTGGAGGTATGTGTCTCATGGTAGGAGGGTCGGTGGAGTTCTACTGCACAGGAGGATGGAAGGGAGGGAAGGAAGGATTCACATGGGGGGGGGGCGGGAGAAAGGAAAGGGGAAGAATTGGGGTGGAGGAGAGAAAGGGAAAGATG
Source organism: Geotrypetes seraphini (assembly GCF_902459505.1). Lineage (NCBI taxonomy): Eukaryota > Metazoa > Chordata > Amphibia > Gymnophiona > Dermophiidae > Geotrypetes > Geotrypetes seraphini. Next base: position 110,345,580 of record NC_047086.1, read on the forward strand.
ATTATTGTACATGAAAAAAATAAGACATCCCCTGAAAATAAGCCCTAATGCATTTTTTGACCCCAAATTAATATAAGACTGTCTTATTTTCAGGGAAACACGGTAGGTATAGTTCTAGTTTCCATTGGAAGATCATTCCAGATTTTAGCTCCCAGGTATTGAAAGGTGCGTTCATGATGTATTTTCTATTTGACATATTTGAACGTAGGATAAAATCAAGACCTTACTCCTATTAAGTCTCATGGAGCCTATGTTGCGAAGTAGATGACAGCTTTCACTTAATAAGGATGAACTTTAGCTGGCCAGTGCCTTGAAAATAATATGTAATAAACTCACTGTCCCCAAAACACACTGCCAATGGAGCTTGCAAAAGATACCAACAATGAGGCAGCAAAAGTCACAAGGTTCCAAGAGAAGAAACTCAAAGGCGAAAACCACTGGGAATGTAAACACAACTTGAAAAATCTACTAATAAATAATTAATAATAATGATAGGGTACCCTCAGTGTGTAGGATCAGCGATGGGAGAATTTCTCCAGCGCTTACTCCACAAGGTAGAGGCAACCATACCCCCACCTGCACACTATCATCGGGCACTGCATGTGTTCCTCTCTTGGAACCTAGTGACTTTTGCTGCCTCATTGTTGGTATCTTTTGAAAATAATATGAGCAATTTGGTTCTTTAGTGTACTGGTAGCCAGTGCAGCTCACACAATATAAGAATTATTCTTTTAAATCTTTTTAACTCACTAATCAGCCTGGCTGACGTATTTTGCAAAATCTGTATTCTATTCTGAAGCTTCTTTGTGATGCCCTTATACCAAAAAAAAAAAAATGGTGTTCATTGATGTTTTCATGTCATAGGTATTTTTGCTTGTTGCTTTTATAGTGGAATTATTTGGTTATAAAACTGCAAATTATAATAAAGAAGATTGAACTTAAAAAAAATATATGTCATTTAGTTGTCTAATTTAGAACAACAATAGGTCTCGGATTTATTACTATTTTTTTATGAACCATCAGAATTTGGATATATGACCTATATTCCTCATAGGTCATTTTATCAAATTTTTCAGATTTACATAAAACATTTGTTGCATAGGCCGTGTGCTGTGGTGAGATTCCAGTGTGCCACGAGACACCAGTGCCAGCTGCCTGCCTATAGGACGTGTTCCCCCCGGCGAGAGGTACGTCCTGTAGGCAGTCAGCCGGCATCTCTCGTGCCTCTTCTCCTCCAGCACCCCCTCACCGGCGTAGTAATAGTAGGTTCTGCGAATGCACAGACATCAAATTGATGACATTACACATGCGCATGACATTGTGTTGACATCCACACATTTCCAGATGCCCGCCAGCCGCAGCAATGAGTTTAGTGTGCCGTGGCTTCAGAAAGTTTGCAAAACACTGGCATAGACATAATGCTTTGAATGAAATGGTGCCAGAAGTTAATGAAGTTAAAATACTTCCCTTACACAGCCTAATGCAAAACATAAAGCTATGTTGGTGTAGCTCTGGGTGAACATTATGCAATAGAAGGTAAGGTATACACTTCTCCCTCCATATTCGCTGTGATAGGGGATTAACAGAACCACAAATACAGAAAAACTGTGAATAACTTTTTCATATGTTACTCGCTGTTTTCTATTAAAAACCATCGTGAATATGGTGAAACCGCGAATAACATGGCCTATTCCTGAAGAAGAGTCAAAACAAGGTGAAGAAATTGCTGGGAATCAGCGATTTTCACTGTAAACACTTGGAATCGAGGATTTCTCTATGCAAGCTGATGTAATTTGAGGGGGAGGGGTCATCAAGCTAAAAACCGTGAATAATCGAAACCGCGAAAAAGGAGGGAGAAGTGTAGTGCATATGTTCCCCCATGACAGTAAGAAAATGGTGTAAATGCTGCAGTTTAAAATTAAATTTAAAAGTGCTGTATTCTACAGCCTGGAAGGAGGAGAAACAGCCCCCAGCTCTGAGACTGCACAGGTTTGGCAGTTTGATATAAGAGAATAGGTGATCTAATCTAATCTTTGGTTTATATACCAGGTCATCTCCCAGTGGAGCTCGACTCGGTTCACATATAATTAAGACTAGAGTACATAGCAGAAAACATAGAAGGAAGAACTAATTAAAAACTAAAGTACATAAGAAAAGCATAAGAAAAATAACTATATTATCATTTTGTTGAGGCTGTAGTTAAACCATTTAAAAATTGCAAGAACAACAAAGTTTTCAGGAATTTACGAAATAATTGCAGCTGTCCTAAAAGCCTAATGGAGTCAAGAAGTTAGAAACATAGAAACATAGAAAGATGACGGCAGAAAAGGGCCAAGGCCCATCAAGTCTGCCCACTATAGACCCTCCCCTTAAGATTAGCTAGTGTTTTGCCCTGACCCTCTTAGGGATCCCACATGGGCGTCCCATTTATTCTTAAAATCTGGCACGCTGCTTGCCTCGATCACCTGCACTGGAAGCCCGTTCCACCGATCAATCACTCGCTCCGTGAAGAAATACTTCCTGGTGTCGCCGTGAAATTTTCCGCCCCTGAGTTTGAGCGGGTGCCCTCTTGTGGTTGAGGGGCCTCTAAGAAGGAAGATGTCATCTTCCACTTCTATACGTCCGGTGATGTATTTAAACGTCTCAATCATGTCTCCCCTATCCCTGCGCTCCTCTAGAGTGTAGAGCTGCAAATTGTCTAGTCTTGCTTCGTACGGGAGACCTTTAAGCCCTGAGACCATTCTGGTGGCCATTCTTTGGACCGACTCGACCCTCTGCACGTCTTTGCGGTAGTGTGGCTTCCAGAATTGCACGCAGTATTCCAGATGAGGTCTCACCATGGCCCTGTACAATGGCATAATGACAGCAGGCTTTCTGCTGACAAAACTTCTACGGATGCAACCCAGCATCTGCCTTGCCTTTGAGGAAGCCTTCTCCACCTGATTGGCAGATTTCATGTCTGCACTAATGATTACTCCCAAATCTCGTTCCGCTGAAGTCCTGGTCAAGGTCTCCCCGTTCAAGGTATAAGTTCTGCACGGGTTTCTGTTACCTAGGTGCATGACCTTACATTTTCCAGCATTGAAGCCCAGCTGCCAGGTTGAGGACCAGCATTCCAATGTGCGCAGGTCCTGCGCCATACTATCTTGTAAATTGTCCTCGCTTACCATATTACATAGTTTGGCGTCGTCGGCGAATAATGTTACTTTACCTTGAAGCCCTTGAGTCAGATCTCCTATGAATATGTTGAAGAGGAGCGGACCCAAGACCGAGCCCTGAGGCACCCCGCTGGTCACCTCCGATGTCCCAGAGAAAGTACCGTTAACCATCACCCTCTGACGTCTGCCACTCAGCCAGTCTCTGACCCATGCCGTCAGAGTCTCTCCCAACCCCATTGATTTCATCTTGTTTAACAGTCTGCGGTGTGGGACGCTGTCAAAAGCTTTACTGAAGTCCAGGTACACTATGTCCAGTGAATCTCCTTCATCCAGTCTTTTTGTTACCCAGTCAAAGAAGCTGATGAGGTTTGATTGGCAGGACCTACCCTTGGTGAATCCATGTTGATTGGGGTCCCGTAGATTCCCCTCGTTCAAGACCGTGTCCAACTGGCGTTTGATCAGTGTTTCCATGATTTTGCATACTATTGATGTCAGACTCACCGGTCTGTAATTTGCAGCCTCTGTCTTGCAACCCTTTTTGTGTAGAGGAACGACGTTAGCTGTTTTCCAGTCCAAGGGGACTGTCCCTGTACTCAGTGAGAGATTGAATAGTACGGCTAACGGTTCTGCCAGGACATCACCTAGCTCCCTAAGCACTCTGGGGTGCAGATTGTCCGGTCCCATGGCTTTGTCCACTTTGAGTTTTGTTAGCTCAAAGTAAACCTCGCTGGGTGTGAATTTAAAACTCCGAAACGGGTCTTTTGTGTTTGACTGTGGTTTCAATTGAGGGCCGGACCCTGGCGCCTCGCAGGTGAAGACCGAGCTGAAGTATTTATTTAGTATTTCTGCTTTTTCGGGATCTGATTCTGCGTAATTCCCGTCTGTTTTTTTCAGGCGTACTATCCCGTCTGTGTTCTTTTTCCTGTCACTGATATACCGGAAGAAGGATTTGTCCCCTTTCTTAATGTTGTTTGCTAGAGTTTCTTCCACTCGAAGTTTGGCCTCCCTGACTGCCGTTTTGACCTCTGTGGACTTGATCCTGTGTAGCAGTTGATCTTCGCTTTTCCCGGTGCGTTTGAAGGAAGCAAATGCGTTTTTCTTCTCCTTAACGAGACGTGAGATCTCTGCGGTGAACCACTGGGGTTTGTCCTTTCTTCGCTGTTTATGTGATGATTTTATGTAACGGCAGGTTGCCTCGTGTATGACCGATTTCAGGGATGACCACATATCCTCCACATTCTCTGTCTCCGTTTGGTCCTGGAGTGCCTGATGGACGAAAACTCCCATACGTGCAAAGTCTGTTCCTCGGAAGTTGAGTACCTTTGTTTTAGTGTTTGATCTATGGAAACCTTTCCTCAGATTGAACCATATCATGTTGTGATCGCTGGAGGCTAGCTTATCTCCTACGAAGATTTCTGAGACGCTTTCTCCATTGGTGAGTACTAGGTCAAGGATCGTTTGGGCCCTAGTGGGTTCCATTACCATTTGATTGAGGCGTGCTCCTTTTATGGAGGCTAATAGCCTCTTGCTTCCGCTGGTTGTTGCTGAAGGTGTGCTCCAGTCTACATCTGGCATATTGAAGTCACCCATTAGTACAACGTCCCCCCTTAGCGCGATATTTTCTATGTCTTCGATTAGTTCCGTGTCCTTGTCTTCCGGTTGTCTTGGAGGTCTGTATACCACCCCAAGATACAGGCATTTTTCTCTCCCTCTGGCCAGGTTCACCCAGAGGGATTCCCCGCTGTACTTGACTTCCGAGATTCTGGTGGTTTTGATTCCTTCTTTAATGTATAGCGCTACCCCTCCGCCTAATCTGCCTTCTCTGTCTCGACGAAGTAAACTGTAACCCGGTATAGCCATATCCCACCCATGAGAGTCCGTGAACCAGGTCTCGGATATTGCCACCACATCTAGGTTGGCATTCACTATCTCGGTTTCCAATTGCAGAATTTTGTTGCCTAAACTGTGTGCATTGACATACATGGCCCTCCATCCCTTGTGTTTGTTAGAGCTGTCATGCGTGCTATGGGTGCTTACCTTGGGCTCAAAAGGGCGGTTGTGTCTCGCCTCCACTGGATGGTTCCTTACTGCTGTGGAATGTGAGTGGATACCCTCCCCCAACTTACCTAGTTTAAAGCCCTGCGAAGTAGGCGGGCTAGACGGTGTCCCAGTACGTTTTTACCTCTTTTGGTCAAGTGAAGTCCGTCTGGTCCCTGCAGTCCCTGGAGTGCCTTTCCATGGTCCAGGAATCCAAAGTTCATCTCAATGCACCAGTTGCGAAGCCACTCGTTGGTACGTTGGATGCGTTCTTCCCTGGCTCTTCCTCTGTCTCTAACTGGGAGGATGGATGAGAAGACCACCTGTGCACCCGTCTGCTTCAGCTTCCTACCCAGGGCTCTGAAGTCATCGGGTATGTTCTCTACGGTGTTCCTTGCAGTGTCGTTTGTACCTATATGGATAAGAAGCATAGGGAAGTGGTCAGTAGGTTTTAGTATTTTATCGATAGAGGTGGTGACGTCACGAATCCTGGCTCCAGGGAGACAGCAGACCTCCCTCGACTGCAAATCTGGTCTACAAATTGGACCCTCGGTTCCTCGCAGCATGGAGTCCCCGATGACTACCACTCTGCGCTCCTTCCGGGGGGGATGATCAGCGTGGTTTGGAGTCAAAGTTGTGCGCTGGGTGTCTTCTCGAGCTTCTTCCGCTATCTCTTCGGTAGTAATATCCTGCAAGACGTGGTACCTGTTGTTCAGATTGAGTTGTGGTGAGGAAGTAGAGCTGCCCTGTTTGGGACAAAAAGAAGAAAAATGAAGTGAGAAAAGGGGGGGGGGTTTACGTTTTCCCGTGGAGGAGGTTACCAGCTGCAAGTTCTTCCAGATCTCTACAAACTTGAAAGCAAAAGATCGACTGAGCTTCCTAGCAGATTTAGAAGCTTCCTGCACCTGTCAGAGGGCTCAGGATTTGTGTTCCAGCAGTTTCTAAGGCCCAAATGTATTGTGAGAACCCCAGTCAGCCTTGGGACTGCCAGTAGGGTGGTCTCAAAATTGTGACTTCACTCCAGAGAAGTCTTAAGCCCTGGCTCTGGGCAGAAAGTTTGTGTTTTGGGAGAACAAACTAATTGATCACACTAAGAACTAGTTAATTTTGGGTCTATCACCCACTTTTAGACCTGGATTTTTGATTTGCAATAGAATCCATCCAACAAGGATGATTTCCGTGCATCTGCATTATTTACATCTAAGTGGGACTTTGTATATAGGTTGGAGTTGTTGAAAGATACCGTTACTGTTCAAGACTATTGCCTCTTCTGTGTTCTAAGAAAAAGTAAAGGTTTGAGTTATTCAACAACTTACTGGTGCTAACATCGTTGAAAGAGCAAGTGGAAGTCTGGTGCATGCTTACTGTGGAATCCAGCGGAGGAGGTTGGCTTCTGCTCTGATCTCACCTAAATAAAAATAACTTTGTGTGCCCCTTACCAGCATCTGGGAGAAACAGGGGGGTTATGTTAGATTTATATTCTATGAGCTTATGGAGAAGAAACTGCTGAGCATGTACCTTTGGGATTACATAGAGATGGAATCCTAAGAAAAAGATAAGTATGAATTATATAATCTATGTTATGGACATTTTATGAAAATATGTAAAAGGATCTATGAAGAACCTAGGTGTTGGTAAAAGATTTTTTATTTTACATACCCACTTTCTGATGGTACACAAAAATAGAAGTAATAGATCTGAGAGCTATTGTTATATGTTAGACATCTTAAGTTCTCTAGGCTAAGTTAAATTGACCACATGAACTGGCTACAATTTTGGAGTTGTCAGCACAGAAAAGACAAGAAAGATTGAGTAAAGGAATATATTATGAAGGAGTGCTGAAAAGTTAGCCCAATCAACCGACTTCCTAAATTATGAGTGTTATTTTGCCACTGTTGCTGAAGAGTGTTGTCTTATTTTCTGTTAAGTGCCAATTTGCAGATACAAAATTCTATGTTTTTTGACATTGTTTCAGATCATTGATTGAACCATGTTCAGGTCATTCTCTTCTTGGTTGGGCTGAGACCTTTTGAGCACCCCCTCATATAAGGTAGGGAAAGGGTGAGAGGGCATCAGGGGACATGGTATTTTTCTGGTGTTTATCCAATGAACATCTATTTAAATACTGTTGTATTTGAGTATTTTATTGGTGTTTATCAGTTAAAACATTGTATTGCAAATGCCGGCGAGAAGAGGTGTGGGCGCCAGCTGACTACCAACAGGATGTGCCTCTCGCAATGAGAGGCATGTTCTGTAGGCAGTCAGCACTGGCACCTTGCCTCTTGCAGCAGCTCCCCTCCCCCCCCATTGGCGGCTCAGGGCCCTGACTGTAGCACCTTCGGCGCATGTGCAGACATTGACGTGATGACATCAAGCATGCATGTGATGTCATCACATTGGCATCCACGCATTTCTGGATGCCTTCCAGTGGCAGCACGGGTTCCAGAAGTTTGCGAGACACTGAGTTCAAAATCTAAGATCAAAAATGCTATTTATAATTTCTATATGAGAGCCCTGCTGAAAAAATGGGATAGTGGGATTCCAGAACTTTTTAATTCTATCTGCTCAAAATCTCTCCAGGATCTCAATACACTTTCAACTGGACTGAGAACCTACTGGAAAAGGAGAACAAAGTCATACCATTTTCCTTATCCAAAGTAGTGAATTTAGGTAGTAGTTTCCACTTGGGTGAAAAAGCTACTTTGCTTTTCTCTCCATGGACTTTAATGAATTTTCAAAATAAATATGTGTGTGTGCTTTCCCTTTGAAAATTAGCCCAGGAAAATTTTCTGCACACATTTACATTACATTAGTGACTTTTATTCTACCATTACCTTGCGGTTCAAGGCGGATTACTTAAGAGGTTTTCTGGACATTTCCAGAAGAGTTACAGAGTTGAGCGGGTTACTTCAGGGGATTGAAATGCTTCCTGCTAACTAACTTGTACAGATATTTGCTTCTGAATTAAAATACATGTATACTTCTGAAAATTAAAAATTGGGCACAAGTTCCAAACTCCATGCCTGGGAGCCTCCACTCCCTCTGCAGCAGAAAGTAGTTATGCATGTAGTATTACCAACACATAAGGCAAACAATTTCATACAAACTAATTTCCTTGGTTAATGCACAGTTTCACCTGCAAATGTGGCTTTTAAAACTTTTCTTCCAAATTTCCCTGTACGTGTATAATTAAGCTCCAAGATCATGAATATATTTTTTGAGATGTTAATCAATTGGAACAGTTTGTATTCCAATGGGAACAACATTGATATAAGTTGACTTCCTGGTCCTTGATGAGTAGTCAATAAATTGATCTATCACCTGTTATGTTTAGAGAGTAAAGTCTAATTTAGGAATTGTTTTAGATCCTATGGGAAGATAATTTTTGTTATTGGTAATGTAAATACTCTCAGAATTATTTGTTACTTTCTTATACAAAAGAAAATGAATCGTCCTTCATTAATGTGGGCTAGAGGGATAATAAAGGGCTCCTTTTACTAAGGTGTGCTAGTGTTTTTAGCGCGCACTAACCACTCGCTAAATTAAAAATACTAACGCAAGTCCTATGGAGGCATTAGCGTTTAGCGTGTGTGGTATTAAATCGCTAGCGTACCTTAGTAAAAGGAGCCCAATGTAATTACAATATGTAAATTGAGGAATTTTCCTTTTTATTTTTGTGGATTCCATTTCTTTGCTGTATTAGCAGAACTTGAGATAAAAATGATATAAATAAAAAATAAATAAAACTTTTCTTCCCTATTAAATTAAAGCACAGGTGTCCAATATTACAAAAGGAACACTCCCATAGTCTGATGCCATTCAGGAAGAGATGATGACATATTTTCTCCAACAAATCTTTTGATTCTCTGAAGGACCTATTTGTCATACACTTCTCCCTCGGTATTCGCGGGGGATAGGGGGCAGAGCCAGACCACAAATTGAGAAAAACCACAAATATCTTCTCGTCTGGCTCTGACCCACCTTTGCCTCCCTCCTGCCTTCCCCCGGCATCCCAGCCTTACCTGGTGGTCTAGCAAGCTTTCGGGGCAGGAGCGATCTTCCTACGCTCCTGCCCCGTGCAGATCACCAAAAGGAAATGACTGCCGTGATTTCCCGTAATCTCTTGAGACTATGACGGGAGCTCACAGCAGCCATTTCCTATTGGCGATCTACACGGGGCAGGAGCGTAGGAAGATCGCTGCTGCCCCAAAAGCCAGGTAAGGCTGGAGAGAGGCAGGAATGTGATAAAATATGGGGTTCCCCCCAAAAAAAAATCATGAATATTTGAAACCGCGAGTGTGGGGAGGGGGAAGTGTAGTTCTGAAGTTGACAAAGTCGTCGTAGATACAAATGGGAACAAAGTTCAATCAAAGAATTTTGAAATGTCTGAGGTTAGAAGGAAGAGTGCCTAAATCTTTGAGAGGTGTACTTGTATCAGTGAACTAAAATTAAGAAACCAAGGTGGCGAGCCCAGTGTAAGAATAAAGCGTTGCTAGTTAATGGCAACAAAAGCATAACAACTGACAGCAGTATGAGAGAAAGGTAACTAAAATTAGAAGAAACCACTAGAATGTGAAGAAAGAAACCAATGCCAAAACAAATGTCCTGATTGGAACTGTGATTTCAAAACAACAGTTAAATGTAGCAAATGGAAAGTTTAGGAGGTTCAAATGTAAAGAGAAGGATGACCTGGAAAACAGGTTAAGGATAAAAGCCATAAAGCTGACATAGGGTGTGGCAGGAAATAACCCTGAGATATTTGTGAAGGAAATACTTAAACCACAACTCGGAGACTGGTTTGATTTCAGTGACAAGTGAAAGGAGCCACTGCATTGCATCAGCCAACCAGGCACCAAGGACACTGAACTTCTTCAGAAGGGTAAGAATAAACAGTCATAATATTTATAGTACAGTAGAGAAGCAAAAATTTGCTTCCTAAGCACAATGTACAAATATGCAATGCTTTTCCATGCTCACCTCCTGGTGTAAATGTGAGAGAGAACTTAAATTCTTCAAAGATATTTTCAAATTTTAGAAGCTGCAAAAAGCTTTGTGGTCAAGATCAGTGGTTCTTAAACCTGTCCTGAGGGACCCCTAGCCAGTCAGGTTTTCACGATATTCTTAATGAATATGCATAAGATAAATTTGCATGCCAACTACCTATGTTATAGGCAATCTTACTCATGCGTATTTTTTAGGGTTATCTTGAAAACCTGACTCGCTGGGGGACCCCAGGACTAGATTAAAACAAACTGAGGAAAGTGTATTTAATTATGTGGGCCCTAAGTTATGGAATGGCATTCTGTTGGAGCTTAGACAGGGGTGTTTGGGCCAAAGTTTAGTAAGCATTAGCATCTCCTTAAAACAACTTAAAATGGCATACCACATAATGTGCTGAGGCACCCTGAGTAAATTGGCAATCTGTGTGTGCAAACCACATATTAAAAAATATATCTTAATTATTCTGTGGAGGGGGCTGTGTCTGGGGATGAAAAGCAGGTGTGTAAGTGCAAATCAGCACAGCTACATTACTGTGTGCTAAGTAAAAGAGAACAATTAAGGAAAAAACAAGAGGGAGGGCTGCTGTTAAACTCAATAGTATTTTTGCTCCAGTTATGCTTCAAAGGCATCAAGGAAGAGAAATGTCTTTAGCTTCGTCTTAAAGTTATTAAGATTTGATTCTTCGCGGGGAAGCAGGGAGAGAGCCCATTCTCCACGATCACCTGTGCCATTGTCCCCCACACAGCTTCCGGATGCCGCCTCTGAAAACGGCTTATATAACAATGGCCAATATGTAATGATAATACCAACCCTCGCAAATCAACTGGATATAATCAACAAACTGGGTTGGAGTGTCAAAAGTGTATATTTCTTCAATAGGACACCTCAGCCCCACCACTCCACCGCTATGCCAACTCAAGAAAGCAGGAGATTTATGTGGTGCCTCATCATAGGTCATCCATTTTAAGTGCTGCGTGATATTTATTATGTTTTATAAAAGTTTTTTTAGTTTAAATAGTTCAATAATTTATAATGAAAAAGTTAAAGAGCTTGTATACTTAGCTTAAACACAGCCGAACCTGGGAGTCTGACCCGACATGTTTCGCACATATAGTGCTGTCTCAAGGGTCTCCCTGTGTAAAAAAAAAAAGTATAGGGAAGTTGTAGTGAACCCTTCTATATACACTACCTCCCCCCCAACATACTCGCATCAACTCCCCCCATCTCAACTCCATCTTACCGAGGCCGCCATTGTCATCCGACTCACAAGTAAGGTCTCTGTGAAAGATGGCGGTGGCGTCCTCGGCTCACATTTAAATTCAAAATCTTGTGATGTCATAACCACTCCCCCCAAAACCCTCATTGGTCCATTCAACCACCAGTCAAAGTAACCCATTCAACCTCCCCATTCAGCCCCCGAGGTTCCACCGTATCAAGTGAAAAAATCAACCTCTGCTCTTCCTCATTTAATCTCCGTAGATCTTTCCCACCATCCCTCCCCGTTATCCTTTTGATAACACGCCATCTTATCTGATCAACGTCATGATTATATCTATACCAGTGAGTTACCAAGGGTGCTTGGGTGACCTTATTAACAATGTGCGATTTATGTTCATTTAATCTGACCCTGATCTTGCGATTGGTCCGACCTATATAAACCAATTCACACGGACATACAATCGCATACAAAACGTCCTGTGAGTTGCAGTCTGTAACCGCATTGGAATGTAAATTCATTGGTCTACCCGGAACCCTCCACGAGTCACCTATGATAGTAGAGGGGCACCACTGACATTTACCACATGGTTCGTGGTGACCCCTCTCTCTCACCTCCCTTCTGCCGTATTTTAGAGAATTGCATCTCTGTCCCAATGTAATACCCCTGGAGTAGGCTATCCGGGGAAAATCCCGCAAAGGTGGGTGTAGTTGTACTATATGCCAGTGTTGTCTTAAAAGACCCACCACTAATTTAGAAACCTAGAAAAAGGAAGCACACAAGTCAAAGGCTCATTTGTCGCCCTCCCGGGTCCCTCTGGCTCACTCAAAAGAAATTCCCTCTGGGCAAATCTTGCCCTTAAATATGCTTGTCGAATGGATTTTTCCGGTTACCCCCTCTTACGGAATCTGTCATCTAACAATGCTGCCTGTCTTTTATATTCAGTCAGAGAAGAACATACTCTACAGGCCCGTAGAAATTGGGCAATGGGTAAGTTAAACCTTAATTTAAAGGGGTGAAAGCTGTCAAAATGTAAGATCGTGTTCCGTGTGACTGGCTTCCGGTATAGGGAAGTCTGAATCCTCCCTTCTTGTACCTGGATGTTAATGTCCAAAAACACTATTTAGGTAGAATGGCATGTCATGTTAAATTTTATGTTCTCATCCACCGTATTTAAATGGTGAAAAAACCGGTCAAGTTGTTCCCTGGTATCCTGCCAGATAAAAAAGATATCATCGAGAAACCGGCCCCAAAATGCAACTTGAGAATACCATTCTGATATATATATATGTTCCTCTTCAAATTTGGCCATATATAGGACTGCAACCGAGGGGGCCAACTTGGCCCCCATAGCCACCCCCTGGATCTGCTGGTAGAATTTCTGTTGGTATTGAAAGTAGTTACTCTGAATAACCCATTGGGCCAATTGCATGAGGAAGCCGGTAGATATATTTAAGGGCAAGATTTGCCCAGAGGGAATTTCTTTTGAGTGAACCAGAGGGACCCGGGAGGGCGACAAATGAGCCTTTGACTTGTGTGCTTCCTTTTTCTAGGTTTCTAAATTAGTGGTGGGTCTTTTAAGACAACACTGGCATATAGTACAACTACACCCACCTTTGCTGGATTTTCCCCGGATAGCCTACTCCAGGGGTATTACATTAGGACAGAGATGCAATTC